>NC_092343.1:185561250-186200833 GCF_046630445.1 Rutidosis leptorrhynchoides
TGATTTTCGAAAACACTGTAGCATTTTGAGTACTGTAGCAATTTGAAAATACTGTAGCAAATTAGTGTTTTACTGGTTCATCTTAAATGCTTTAGTTAACTTATCTAAATATCAATCGAATCAATAAACGAATGTTACTATCGTTTACTAAATAACTTGAAATTATATATATGTATATATCTTTTTAATATACATAAATCAGTTTTTAAATACACATTGGAAGTTATTTATAGATAAATTTTAATAATAAATATTCCAACTTATCATATATATTCAAATAGATATTTAAACCAATAAGTTTAATGTACGGTCTCAAACAATTAATACATTGTTACCTTTTCAAATTATAGTATATATGTATCTATTTATATATAATTGTTCGCGAATCGTCGAAAACAACCGAAGGGTATTTAAATATATAAAAGTAGTTCAAAAATTTTGAGATTCAGTTTTACAGACTTTGCTTATCGTGTCGGAAATGTTAATCATACAAAGATTAAGTTTAAATTTGGTCAGAAATTTCCGGGTCATCACAATAAGGTTGTTGGAAATGGAGTGAATGACACCCCAAGATCTGACCTACTGGCCTTAAACTCGTCCATAAGTGAAATTACCAAAAAGCCCTTCAAAATATCTGATTAAAAGAACAGAATCCGGCTACAGTGAAGAGTGCGCTGAGCGCACCCCTATGTGTGCGCTGAGCGCACCCCTATGTGTGCGCTGAGCGCACCAAGCTCGGATCACTCTCTGACCTCTGTTTAAATACACAAGGTCACCCACACTCCATGTACTCTACATACGTCTCTGTTTAATAAATATTAGGGTCTTACAACTAGAACCATTATGTACTGAAATTGATGTTAACAATTTAAACAAACATGTTGGTTTGAATAAAGAGATTAGTTTGTATATTGAACATGATGAAACAAAGGTTGATGATATGGTGACGTTTGTGATTGAGAATAACATAGCAATAGAACAAATTGAGGATGATGATAGTGACTTTTGTGATGATGAAGCTAAGATAGGAAAAGAAGAATGTAAGGATGATGATATTGCTTTTAATGATGATGAAGACAAGATAGGAAAAGAAGAAAGTAAAGATGATGATATTGATTTTAATGATGATGAAGAAAATCACCTACAAGATTTTGACGTTGATATGAATGACTTTCATTGTAGCATTGACATAGATATTGAATTCATGGGAAATGCTTCTAAAACTATTGATGTATGTCCCACTAATCAACAGTTAGTTACTATAGAACGGTTGAAAAAGCATACAAACCACAGGTATTATCGACGTAATTTTTTCTTATGAAAAGTGTTTATCAAGTAATAAATTAATAACTGAAATTTGACTGATTTTGACTAATTGTCAAATGACTAATTAGGTTATACTATGTCTTTATATAGGTTTCTTGGACGGAAATACAACCATTTAACGACAAAGAGTTAAAAGAAATCATTGAATTTTGGATTTCGACATATATATCACTAAATCCATGACTTTGTTAAGCTACCTTTTGGATTACGGGATATAAGTATATAATATAGTTTTAAACAAATACCTTATAATGTTTACAACCTTCTATATCATAACAATTTTGTTTTACAAAAAGTGTTATTTGTTTGTTTATAAATAAATTTGAACAGAATGTAGATACCAAAACCATTGCAACCCTCGGATTATCAACTGGAGTTAGAAAGGTAAACATGTGGCTTTAAAGTTTATTAATGCCAATAAATATATTACACTTTTATAATTATAATTTTCTCATTGAACTCTAGGTTTAGGACTTTTAGTCTACAAACCTTTTCATTATATCAGTTACTATGTTTTTATTACTTTTTTGTTGCTTCGAAATTATATGGTTCACTCGATGAAAGATAGTGTTCCTGTGGAATCACGGGGTTGTTCAAACGAAACAGTTTAATGATATGTTTTAGGTATTAAGTGAATGTAGATGTTAAAGGTATTTACTTTAATGACCCGTGGAACAACGGATTTCGACTAAGAAACTTCTCGTTGTTTTTACAAATATATTGATGTACTTAATTTAGTAAGGATAAATGAACTACATTTATTCTTCCACCATTTTCTTTCAATTTTCATTACAATTACAATTATTATTTTCTTTGTCATAAAAGCGTACATTACAACCTTTTATTGAGACATGTATTTCGCATAAATATGTAACGTAATCAATCTCGTAAATAGAACCTGTATTTGAATAATAATAATAATAATATAATAATTATAATTATATTTATAAGTATAATAATAAAGTTTGCTCAAAAATACAGTATTTATATTTTTAATAATAATTATTAGTAATAACAAATGTCTCTTGAAATTATTTAAAAAATTAAAATATAATTTATATAAAGGTTGTACAATATGCTTCAGAATTTGTACATATGTTCATAAGGCGTTTTGTAAAAGATTGTACAATTTGTTACAAAGTTTGTACATGTGATCATAAGAGTGTATTATCATAAGGTTGTACATAATGTTTCAAATATTGTACATATGATCATGAGTTGTTTTATTATAAGAGTGTTCATAATGCTACAAATATTGTACTATGGAGGTGTTTTACCATAAAGTTGTACATAATGCTTCATGTATTATACAATTGACAAGTTAATATTATTACTCCCTCCGTCCCAAAAAAAACTGTCCACCTTACTATTTATATTTGTCTAAAATAATTGTCCCTTGCCCAAAATAACAATAAAAAACCACCAAAGTTCCTATTTTACCCTTTTATTATTGGAAGGTGAAATTTATTAATTTAGTTAGATAATTCATTAAGATGGAAAGTATTAAAGGGTCCAGTACTAGAAATTAGGAAATGCAAGTGTCTTACGCGGTATGCATCAACTACGGAGTAATAGATGAGCAAATTGGATTAATTGCATAAAAACAAACCACTCAACTTAATTTAAACAAATTTTATGGCATAATGAAAAAATAATACGACTACCTTTATTCAAACCCTTACTGACTAAACAAATTTTCATGGAGTGACTATCTAAAGACCTAAATACGAACCGACTTCGTTTATTAAGTTCTCATCACAGTCAATTTGTAGCGGTAGATTTCCTTGTCTCTCCAACTTTCCTTTACCAATGTGAGGCGTTTGATAATTGTTACCCCTTCGAACCTTCAAAATTTCTTTCATGCACGCTTGTATAGTTAAAAATACATTATTGAGTTCACGTGATCCCATTCTTTCAAAAGACACTTGAACCGCTGAAATCAGTTCGTCAATTGTTCCAAGAGATTCTTGTTCTTGAAGTGACTGAATTGCTCGAAAAAATCCAAGATCTAATACATTTAAATCTGGGCTATTTGGTGGTTAGAAACAAAGGCGAATATCAAATCCATCTCGAGATGCTTCTTCAAGAAACCGACAATCGTTAACATTAATATGCGGTTTTGCATTGTCTTGTTGTATAAATATTGGTCCCGTGTGTCCTTGTGGCCATTTCGCTCTTATTGTTGGCAATACTTTTCTATTAACCACGTTCTTATTACTTCATTAGTCACTGACAAAATAGGCTTTGTATCCAATGTACCTGCAACACGATTTTTGCTAGAACGTTTAGCTGTATCCAATACCACCCGTTGCGATCATCTCCCGTTTCGACTATGCCGATGCAGTGATATTAACCCGCCCCCTATCGCTGCCCGGGAGGAAACCTTGAACCGATCCAAGGGCACGGCCAAGTAGGAATTACATTCTACGTAACATACAACATACTCTCATGTAGGAATTACATTCATATGATCTTCATCATTGTTTAAGAGTTTCAGGCAAGTTCATCGAACTATGAAAATTTCAAGTCTTAGGGCCACTCAACCTTATATGCTAAGTTGTTGGTAGATTTACGATCAACCACCATACTGGATGGAATCCATCTATAAGCCCGTGAAAATATGCTTGGTGAGGATAAGGTTAGCTTTTTTGAAGGCTCCAGATTGGAGTGACCCGGCTAGAATCTCTTGGTGAGAGAATCCAGCTAGAGGCTCCTTGTGAAAAGACACAACTCGAGGCTTCATGGTAATGGGACCCAACCAAACGTGTGATGGGACCCAATAAAGGCAACAGGTTATGGGACCCGACTGTGAAGGCAAGTGACCCAACTTTGACGACAACAAGTTGTGAGGGCTCCCTTAAGTCGTGAAGACTCCCTTAAGTAGTTAAGTGGTGCAGGCTCAAGTAATATAGTGGTAAAGGTGGTAAGTTGTCCACAATCGACACACATTAGTTTTTGATTAGGAGATAATATTTTCAAAATGACTTTTACTCCTTCCACATCACCTAATGTTATTTTTTCAAAATATCCCTTAATAAATTATATTAAAAAGTTAAGGACAGTTTAAACAATTTGAGTAGAAGAAGTAAAACACATGGTGGAAATATAAATTCCATGTTTGATTTATACACACTTTTTTCATAGAAGTTACAACTACATTCCTAAGTTTATTATTTTAAAAAAAAAAAAAAAAAACATTCCTAAGTTTATCTATAAAGTTAAACTTCCATTATTAAAAATAAGAATATAATAGTATTTTAAGTGTGTATGAATCTAAAACTAGTATGAGTATCTCTCGTCCAAAAAACTAATGCTCGTGAATAGAGAGAAAATGGGTAATGATTATGTGTCTTGAAAGATGGAACACCGTTCTATTTGTAGGGGAATATTGAAATTTTTTTAAGGAAAACTCATTAGCTTAAGCATTAAGAGGCTGTTATGCGCATCGTTACAGACTAATAAAGTGTACCATTTATCAAATTCTTTTGTAAAATTGACATTAAAATTTAAATATAATAATTTGTTGGAGCACAAAGGTAGCACAGGCAAATTAAATTTTAACTTGCAACACAGAACCAGTCTACTCCAATTCATATCGGCAACAAACAGCACTAAAAACGCTACTAAATAAACGTATTAGCGACTCTAAAAATGTTGCCTTAATTCATTAATAAAAACATAAATTAATTAAAACAATTGTAGAAACATCTGAATGCATAAGCCTAACTTAATTTATAGACAAATGCCAGAATCTCAGTTACCTAATTATTATTATTATTATTGGCAACGTACAGCACTGAATACGCTACTAAAAAACACATCAGAGACTCTAAATTGTTGCCTTCTTTTAACCACAAACAAATAGATAATAATAATAAGATTAATTAAACAATTACAAAAAGGATTTTAACAATCACAGGCTCAGTTTGTAGTTTTAAGAAATCATCAAAGAAGCCTTATGCTTTCAGAGTTTGATGGTATATATGATCATCATAGCCTCATTAATAACTATTAACAATAAATATTAACCAAAAAAAAAAAAAAAAAAAAATAAGACAGAGATCAGTATCGCAGATTCATGATTTGTAGATTTACCTGAAGAAACGCAGATGAAAGATTGAAGATTAAAGTTTGAAGGCGATGCTTATAAAGCGAATGATAAAACCCTAATTTTAATTTACAAAAGCCCATTGTTTTGTATTTGAGCAACATAAGCCCATTATTCAACTTACTATTTATTGGGCCGTTAACTGCTGTTATTATGGAGTATTGTTTTTCTTTTTCTTTTTAAAATTCCCGTACACCGTAAAAAGCGAGTTACTTACACTTGACAAAACTTGCTAAGACCATGAATAACTCTGTCTGTGATGTCACAGGCAGATTGTTCATTTTTTGGGCAAAAAGTGCAATCTGCTTGTGACGTGGCAGTGTCAGCATTTGACACTCAAATAACCCTGACGCTCCTCCAGTGTCAAATAGGTCCCACCAGTTTTATTTTTTATTTATCTTTTTTTATTTTATTATGAATACAAAATATATTACGTAAAATAAAATACATATATTGTATACAAAAGTAATAAATTAACATTACATAAATTCGAAAAAAAAAAAAACTGCTGAACATAATCGGATTGGATTTAAGCCCAAAATAATAAAATTAGGTTTAGGCCCAAAATAAATAAAAGATTGGGCCTTCATTATAAACCCTATCTGTATGTGTATATGTGTTTCTTCTTCGCAGACAACCACCACCACCTCGGCACCTCCATTTTTTCTGTAAAAAAAATTCAAGCTCAATTTAATAAATAATAAATAATACGACTTCGATCTCCAACCAATCGTTTACCACCATGTCGCCTAATCAATCCTTAATTAATGATGTTACATAATTACGGATTGAGTGCAATAAGATTATAATGGAGGATGGAATGTTTGATGATTATTTTGGGCCCCGATGATCGTCTTTTAATTTAACTATCAAGTGATCAACCACCCCGACCAGGTCTTGATTGTTAATTAGCTTAATTCACCTTTGCGCGGTGTAAAAATCTCTTGGGCAAGATCACAAGTGGAAATTACAAAGGCTTAGGCAAAATGGCAGAGAATCAACAACCCATAAATGAGAGGCCAAGCTCCCTATTTATAGGAATCGAAATATCCGCGGTCTGCGAGTTACTTAACTATCCGCGGAAACTCAGCGGATTAAACCGCGGTCTTGCATTAATGCGAAAACATAACCGCTGCACTTATTTTCAGCGAATTTTGTATAGCTTTGCCTTATAATTCGCGTAGTTCTGCCTTTGGCTTTTAGCAAATAAAATATACATATACAATGCCATGTATATGATCAAGTCCCCCCAGTTTATTATGATGCATTTTCGCGAAGCTAATGCATCATGATAAACTTTAAAAATAACGAAATGCTTCTTAAAATATTTCGCAAACAATACTTTAATATTTCTTACCGCCCATTTATTACCGTTGTTTTAATTAAGCTCAACGCGTAATTACAACGGTAACTTTCGCCAATCTGTCAAATCAACACGCTGTAACGGCTAGAAAATTACCGTTTACACGTTGCGGTAATTTCAGCCATTTAAATGCAATGATTATCTTTTCAACTTGCTCGTCCTAATCCCGATTATAAATAACACAATAATCCGCATAAAAACTTTACACCTTTCTCTCCCAATTTCGCATTCAATCGTATTCTACCAATCACAATCGTACTTTGCAATTAGCCAATCGAACCTTCAATTTCATCAATTCAACCTCCGATTTAGCTTTTCTTATCATCCAATTTATTTTCCTTATTGCAAATGGCGTCGTCTTCATCTATGCATACCCCCGGAGGTTATGTTTCCTATATGACGGAAACAAAACTTCAAACCCTACAGGAATGGTATCCGCCACTTGCTCAATTTGTTCCTACCGCGCCTGCGGCAGAACAGCGAGCCGATACTCCCCCTAAAGGGATGATTTCTGTTTACGAGGCTGCCATTTCTCAAGGCAACCTTCGATTTCCACTTACCCACTTTTTCCGCAGTGTTTGCGAATACTATAATATCGCTATGGCACAGTTGCATCCTAACGCGATTAACAAAATTGTGATGTTCGAGATGTACTGCAATGCCACCGGCCAACCACTACTGCTAAACGTTTTTCGTATGTGCAATAGCCTTGTGCTATACGATGTTGGGTGGTTTTCTTTCCGTAGTAAACTTGGCATAATGACTTCACCCAAGGATTCAATAGGCAATTGGCGCAGTTCGTTCTTTTACATCAACGATACCGCCTATTTGAACAGTGCTATTCCTAAAGCTTGGTGTACAGAGCTTAATCCCGAGCTCAATGAGAGGCCTATACTCGATGATCTTGAGAATGACACTCTCAAGACACTAAAAACGCAGGCATATTTCTACGACCTTACTCGAATGTACCACTGTACATTGGCAAAGTGTCAATTCAATGGCCGTGGAGCGACCATGATGCGCTTTTGGTTGACCAATCAAAAAATGGTATGTCGCTGAAATTTATCACAGTATATTAACATAATACACTTACATTTTTCGCAATATTTTCGCTTTGCATAACACTATGCGCTTTTATTTTTACAGCGGTTCCACTTGACCTTATCATGAGGTCCGCTGATATAAGCAGGATTAGCCCTGCCCGTCGCCTAAAGAACGGCGACGGCGACATTATTCTTATTGGTGAACCGATCATCAATACATGTTATATTGCTGGAGGCGAGGACCGCGGCAAGCGTAAGGTTGCGGAAACTACTCCCACTTCACGCAAGAAACGTCTACGCACTCATTCTGAACAAGAAGCAAGTAAGCAAATGCTATTTCGCAGTATTTATTTGATTAAGCATTGTTTGTTTTAGCATAAACTTGCTATATTTGCTTATCTGTTTATAGCTATTCTTCCAGGGTCATCCGCTGAAGCTACACCGCTTTACAACATTAGAGGGAGAATCCCTACAAATGTTCTTGATGAACCCGGAAATGAAGATTTATCTCTTCCATCTGACGCAGAAACGTCCAAACAGGAAGAGGAAGGAGAAGCCGATGCGGAAGAAACTGCCGCAGCAAATCGGGCCTTTAGACTATACCAAAGGCTTTATAAATTTGTTCCTGAAGAAACAAGGGAGAAATATCGCAAATTGTCTTATCCCGAGGCTGCCAGACAACGACTATATAATTGCTATAATGCAATTTATCTGACAGTCGACAGCATGGAGCGCTTTACCGAGATGTCAGACGAGTATGATAAAGAGTGAAAGCTGCCAATGCACAAGAGAAAAAGGTGCGAAAGGCTGACACGCGTCTTGAAAAAGTGATGGAAGAGAACGCCAAACTCAAAAGAAGGGCAGAAGTCGCGGAACTTGAGTTCGCACAGCTAGTCAAGTATCTCCCAACATTCGCGAATAAAGTGATGGACTCCGAGCCAGTCACTGAAAAATTTCAAAGATATGCTCAAGCAGCAAAGCTTGCCACTCGCTGCGAGTGGTATGATTTATTATGCGAACTTGGTGATCTTTCGCAACCTCTTCCTTCTGACATGGCGAAAGAAATATGCGCCACCGATGATGCTCGCGAAATACTCGAGAGGGCGAAGAAGGAGGTTGAGAAGATTAGCATACCTGTTCTTGAGGAGCTCAGTCGGCGGGAAGGCGTTTCATTTGCAGATATTAAAGCATTAGAACTTTAGTTTTGCCTTGACTAATTTGTTTTTGAATGTATTTTCGCAATTACAAATTGCGTTTGCTGTAAGAATCCGCGTTGCGTACGCGCTTAATATTAATCACTTTTTTTACAGTTCGCAGTTGCAACTTCTTTTATTTATATAGCGCTTTATTATCAATATTCATAACACGGACTTGTCCTTTGCAATTTCCAACTTTTATTATTGTGCACATAATAAATGTGTACTTTTGCGAAACAATCTGTATGCGTATATACTTATACGTTATGAATCTTCTAAGTCCGCCATAACGATCCTTAGGCAAATTTAGCATTGCGAAGCATCTAAGTATTGGCAAGATCAAATACTTAGGAAGTGTTATCCTTTCGCAATTATTTTCAAATTAACACAAGTGGGCAATTTCATCACTTTGTTTTTAACAGATTCTGTCACAATGCATTCTTGCATTATTATATCATTTAAATAGGCCACGCTTAGCGAAAATCATGCCACCCTACTTAAAATATCCGCAGAACAAACATTAACTTAGTGTTGTAAAAGACAAATAATTGCATTCTGCGAAATAAGCACTACGTGTGGCCACACGCAGTGTTTTCGCTTTGTAAAGAAACAATTACTAACACTGAAATTAACTTTGCTTTATTCATTATTATTTCGCATTCGAAACATAAACATAACTATCAAATTCGCATCTTAATATCATGCATTTATAAATTTTGCCTTAGCATCTTATTACAACTTTTTAAATTTTCGCACTATTCAGGATTAACTGATCATCCTTCAATACCCAAATTCGCATTTGCCATAATCATAGCGCAGAATGACTAAACTTCCGCAGAAATCAGCGAGCCAATGCCCTTGTTGGCAGAAAATTTTAGCATACCATGTATGGTAGATGGTATAGCGCCAAACATGCGCAAAGCTGTGCGCCCAAGTATCATATTGAATCGCGATTGATTTCGCATTATGTACATATTCAATAAAGATTGGCGCCTTATGTAGTGACCCGAACTTTTCCATGTTTATATATATTAATTGAGATTGATATTTACATGATTAAGTGTTTCCAACATGTTAAGCAATCAAACTTGTTAAGACTTGATTAATTGAAATAGGTTTCATATAGACAATTGACCACCCAAGTTGACCGGTGATTCACGAACGTTAAAACTTGTAAAAACTATACGATGACATATATATGGTTATATATATAGTTAAAATGATTTTATTATAAGTATGTATCTCATTAGGTATTTTAACAATGAGTTATATACATAAAAATGAGACTATTAATTTAAGAAACTCGAAAACGATATATATAACGATTATCGTTATAACAACGTCTTACTAGGTACATATGAATCATATTAAGATATTGATACACTTGGTTAATTATGTTAAATGATAAGTAAATATATTATTAAGTGTATTAACAATGAAATACATATGTAAAAATAAGACTACTAACTTAATGATTTCGAAACGAGACATATATGTAACGATTATCGTTGTAACGACATTTAACTGTATATATATCATACTAAGATATATTATATATCATAATATCATGATAATATAACAATTTAACATCTCATTTATTATAATAAATAATGGGTTAACAACATTCAACAAGATCGTTAACCTAAAGGTTTCAAAACAACATTTACATGTAACGACTAACGATGACTTAACGACTCAGTTAAAATGTATATACATGTAGTGTTTTAATATGTATTCATACACTTTTGAAAGACTTCAAGACACTTATCAAAATACTTCTACTTAACAAAAATGCTTACAATTACATCCTCGTTCAGTTTCATCAACAATTCTACTCGTATGCACCCGTATTCGTACTCGTACAATACACAGCTTTTAGATGTATGTACTATTAGTATATACACTCCAATTATCAGCTCTTAGCAGCCCATGTGAGTCACCTAACATATGTGGGAACCATCATTTGGCAACTAGCATGAAATATCTCATAAAATTACAAAAATATGAGTAATCATTCATGACTTATTTACATGAAAATAAAATTACATATCCTTTATATCTAATCCATACACCAACGACCAAAAACACCTATAAACACTTTCATTCTTCAATTTTCTTCATCTAATTGATCTCTCTCAAGTTCTATCTTCAAGTTCTAAGTGTTCTTCATATATTCTACAAGTTCTAGTTACATAAAATCAAGAATACTTTCAAGTTTGCTAGCTCACTTCCAATCTTGTAAGGTGATCATCCAACCTCAATAAATCTTTGTTTCTTACAGTAGGTTATCATTCAAATACAAGGTAATAATCATATTCAAACTTTGGTTCAATTTCTATAACTATAACAATCTTATTTCAAGTGATGATCTTACTTGAACTTGTTTTCGTGTCATGATTCTGCTTCAAGAACTTCGAGCCATCCAAGGATCCGTTGAAGCTAGATCAATTTTTTTCTTTTCCAGTAGGTTTATCCAAGGAACTTAAGGTAGTAATTATGTTCATAACATCATTCGATTCATACATATAAAGCTATCTTATTCGAAGGTTTAAACTTGTAATCACTAGAACATAGTTTAGTTAATTCTAAACTTGTTCGCAAACAAAAGTTAATCCTTCTAACTTGACTTTTAAAATCAACTAAATACATGTTCTATATCTATATTATGTGCTAACTTAATGATTTAAAACCTGGAAACACGAAAAACACCGTAAAACCGGATTTACGCCGTCGTAGTAACACCGCGGGCTGTTTTGGGTTAGTTAATTAAAAACTATGATAAACTTTGATTTAAAAGTTGTTATTCTGAGAAAATGATTTTTATTATGAACATGAAACTATATCCAAAAATTATGGTTAAACTCAAAGTGGAAGTATGTTTTCTAAAATGGTCATCTAGACGTCGTTCTTTCGACTGAAATGACTACCTTTACAAAAACGAATGGTAACTTATTTTTCCGACTATAAACCTATACTTTTTCTGTTTATATTCATAAAATAGAGTTCAATATGAAACCATAGCAATTTGATTCACTCAAAACGGATATAAAATGAAGAAGTTATGGGTAAAACAAGATTGGATAATTTTTCTCATTTTAGCTACGTGAAAATTGGTAACAAATCTATTCCAACCATAACTTAATCAACTTGTATTGTATATTATGTAATCTTGAGATACCATAGACACGTATACAATGTTTCGACCTATCATGTCGACACATCTATATATATTTCGGAACAACCATAGACACTCTATATGTGAATGTTGGAGTTAGCGATACAGGGTTGAGGTTGATTCCAAAATATATATAGTTTGAGTTGTGATCAATACTGAGATACGTATACACTGGGTCGTGGATTGATTCAAGATAATATTTATCGATTTATTTTTGTACATCTAACTGTGGACAACTAGTTGTAGGTTACTAACGAGGACAGCTGACTTAATAAACTTAAAACATCAAAATATATTAAAAGTGTTGTAAATATATTTTGAACATACTTTGATATATATGTATATATTGTTATAGGTTCGTGAATCAACCAGTGGCCAAGTCTTACTTCCCGACGAAGTAAAAAAATCTGTGAAAGTGAGTTATAGTCCCACTTTTAAAATCTAATATTTTTGGGATGAGAATACATGCAGGTTTTATAAATGATTTACAAAATAGACACAAGTACGTGAAACTACATTCTATGGTTGAATTATCGAAATCGAATATGCCCCTTTTTATTAAGTCTGGTAATCTAAGAATTAGGGAACAGACACCCTAATTGACGCGAATCCTAAAGATAGATCTATTGGGCCTAACAAACCCCATCCAAAGTACCGGATGCTATAGTACTTCGAAATTTATATCATATCCGAAGGGTGTCCCGGAATGATGGGGATATTCTTATATATGCATCTTGTTAATGTCGGTTACCAGGTGTTCACCATATGAATGATTTTTATCTCTATGTATGGGATGTGTATTAAAATATGAAATCTTGTGGTCTATTATTATGATTTGATATATATAGGTTAAACCTATAACTCACCAACATTTTTGTTGACGTTTTAAGCATGTTTATTCTCAGGTGATTATTAAGAGCTTCCAATGTCGCATACTTAAATAAGGACGAGATTTGGAGTCCATGCTTGTATGATATTGTGTAAAAACTGCATTCAAGAAACTTATTTTGTTGTAACATATTTGTATTGTAAACCATTATGTAATGGTCGTGTGTAAACAGGATATTTTAGATTATCATTATTTGATAATCTACGTAAAGCTTTTTAAACCTTTATTGATGAAATAAAGGTTATGGTTTGTTTTAAAATGAATGCAGTCTTTGAAAAACGTCTCATATAGAGGTCAAAACCTCGCAACGAAATCAATTAATATGGAACGTTTTTAATCAATAAGAACGGGACATTTCAGTTGGTATCCGAGCGTTGGTCTTAGAGAACCAGAATTTTGCATTAGTGTGTCTTATCGAGTTTGTTAGGATGCATTAGTGAGTCTGGACTTCGACCGTGTTTACTTGAAAAATGATTGCTTAACAAATTTTGTTGGAAACTATATATTTTTAACATGTGAATATTATGTGATATATTAATCTCTTAACGCGTTTGATATTATGTGATAGATGTTTACCTCTAGAACAAGTCCCATTGACTCACCTAATAATAATGAAGAGCCAAATGTAAATCGGAATGATTCGTGGACTGATTCACAAGTTCACGAAGAGGAACCGGAAGAAGAGTCGGAACCGGAAGAAGAATCGGAACCGGAAGAAGAATCGGAACCGGATGAAGAAATAGAACCGGTGGGGGAAATAATAAAACGGTTAAGTAAAAGAAAATCCTCAACCAATCGACCAAGGTTAATTATGGTCAATGGTGTTTCTGCCAAGGAAGCAAAATATTGGGTGGATTACCAATTCTCCGATGAATCGGATTCCGACGAGAATTCCGATGATGTTATAGAAATTACCCCAACTGAATTTAAAAAGGCAAAAGAAAATAATAAGGGAAAGGGCATAAAAATATAGAAATCTAATTCCAACCCCGATGAACTTTATATGTATCGTCAACCCCCGAAGTCCTTAAGTTGTAACAATGACCCGGGAACCTCTAAACCACCAGGTTTTTCTAAACCAATGTAGAAAACGACGGCTCATATTCGGGGAACATCATATATCCCTAGAAACTTGGCAAAACGAACCAAAACCGAAGAAGAAGAAACAAGCGAGTCGGAATAAGATAGTTGTATTCGTGTGGTGTAATATATGTAATATAGTGTGCTTATGCTTTATGATATATGTAAAAATTGCTTGTATTAATAAGTATTTTTTTTATGAATCTAACTCTTGTCTATTTTACAGTATAAAAACACAAAATGGATAGACAACCCAATATTTTAAGAGACCTACCCGGAGACATGATTGATGAAATCTTGTCTAGAGTCGGTCAGAATTCTTCGGCACAACTATTTAAGGCGAGATCAGTTTGTAAGACATTCGAAGAACGTTCCAAGAATGCCTTGGTTTATAAAAGGCTTTCGTTCGAAAGATGGGGGATATCACATTGGGAAATCCATAAGTTACGATGTGTTTACTTTGACGCATATATTGCGGGGAACCCAAATGCTATTTTACGCAATGGGTTAAGAAATTATTTTGACTCAATATATCCGAATATTGGACTTCGTGATTTAGAAAAAGCGGCTAACATGCAACATAAAAAAGCATGTTATGCTTACGGATTAGTAATGTTCGCTTCTCACCAAAGTGAGAACAAGAACATCGGGCTACAACTATTAAACAAAACGTTCCCACAAGTGACGGAGTCGGTAATTGGGGTAAGAAATGAGGTTTTTAGATTGTTACGGGACTGTTGGACATTACGTAACCCTCGTCCCTTTGACGACGTTACAACACGCTGTCTTATCAACGGCCATAACGGTTATGTTCCACAAGACCAAGGATGGGAAGTAATCCTAGTAAAACCAGAATGCATGACTTGTTTCTGGACGTATGAATTACGTGTCTTTATTGCCTTTGCTGAACGACTTGTGTACTAGCTAGAATTATCTTCACAACCATCTTGTATCAAATTTATTGTGTGCTATATTTCATGCTATATGTAAAATAAGCAGTATTGTAAGTTTGTAAAATATTGTGTAAAAGTTTGAACGCGAAATATTATTATAATCAGTTTTTCATATAGAATTGTAGTAGTTGAATTGTATATTAGCTACTAAATATGAACTTAACGGGTAGGTACTACCCGAATTTAAACTTATAAAACGCTAATATGAAGAAAAAGCTTTTATAAATGAGTTCATATTATGCTACGAAATACTATTAACTACTCTTAATATTTTGTATGATTAACTTGTTCCATTTGACTATTTTGAAGGAAATGGCACCGACTACTCGACACACCGTGAATATGAATGAAGAGGAATTCCGTACTTTTCTAGCTTCAAACATAGCCGCAGTACAGGCTGCATTACATACCAACAATAACCTTGGATCTAGCAGTACAGGAAATCGTGTAGGATGCACCTACAAAGAATTCACTGCCTGCAAACCTTTGGAATTTGATGGAACCGAAGGACCGATCGGATTGAAACGGTGGACCGAGAAGGTCGAATCAGTGTTTGCCATAAGTAAGTGTACTGAAGAGGACAAAGTGAAGTACGCTACGCATAACTTCACAGGTTCTACATTAACATGGTGGAATACCTATCTAGAGCAAGTGGGACAAGACGATGCGTACTCACTACCGTGGTCAGCATTCAAGCACTTGATGAACGAGAAGTACCGTCCCAGAACCGAGGTCAATAAGCTTAAGAAAGAACTTAGAGGGTTACGAACCTAAGGATTTGATATTACCACGTACGAAAGACGATTCACAGAATTGTGCCTATTGTGTCCGGGAGCATTCGAAGATGAGGAAGAGAAGATCGACGCGTTTGTGAAAGGATTACCGGAAAGAATCCAAGAAGATATAAGTTCACACGAGCCCGCCTCCATACAACAGGCATGTAGAATGGCTCACAAACTAGTGAACCAGATTGAAGAAAGAATTAAAGAACAGACTGCTGAATAGGCCAATGTGAAGAAGTTAAAAGAAAGTGGGAGGAAAACGGTGATAAGAATCACCAATACAATAACAACAGCAATTACAACAATAATCGCAACAATTATCCCAACAATCGCAACATCAATCGCAACTACAACAAACGGCCCAACAACAACAACAACAACAACAACAACAACAACAACAACAACAGCAACTACAACAATCATCCCAACAACAATAATAACTGCAACAACAACAACAATCAGAAGCAGCTATGCCAAAGGTGTGAAAAGTATCACTCGGGGTTCTGCACCAAATTTTGCAATAAGTGTAAAAGAAATGGTCATAGCGCGGCGAAGTGTGAGGTCTACGGACCAGGGGTTAATAGAACGAAAGGAACAAATGGTGTCGGAATGAGTAATGGCGGAGCAAGTAGTGTCGGAGCAAGTTATGCCAATGTAGTTTGTTATAAATGTGGAAAACCGGGCCACATTATTAGAAATTGCCCGAACCAGGAGAACACGAATGGACAAGGCCGCGGAAGAGTTTTCAATATTAATGCGGCAGAGGCACTGGAAGACCCGGAGCTTGTTACGGGTACGTTTCTTATTGACAATAAATCTGCTTACGTTTTATTTGATTCGAGTGCGGATAGAAGCTATATGAGTAGAGATTTTTGTGCTAAATTAAGTTGTCCATTGACGCCTTTGGATAGTAAATTTTTACTCGAATTAGCAAATGGTAAATTAATTTCAGCAGATAATATATGTCGGAATCGAGAAATTAAACTGGTTAGCGAAACATTTAAGATTGATTTGATACCAGTAGAGTTAGGGAGTTTTGATGTGATAATCGGTATGGACTGGTTGAAAGAAGTGAAAGCAGAGATCGTTTGTTATAAAAATGCAATTCGCATTATACGAGAAAAAGGAAAACCCTTAATGGTGTACGGAGAAAAGGGCAACACGAAGCTACATCTTATTAGTAATTTGAAGGCACAAAAACTAATAAGAAAAGGTTGCTATGCTGTTCTAGCACACGTCGAGAAAGTACAAACTGAAGAAAAGAGCATCAATGATGTTCCCATTGCAAAAGAATTTCCCGATGTATTTTCGAAAGAATTACCGAGATTACCCCCACATCGATCCGTTGAATTTCAAATAGATCTTGTACCAGGAGCTGCACCAATAGCTCGTGCTCCTTACAGACTTGCACCCAGCGAGATGAAAGAACTGCAAAGCCAATTACAAGAACTTTTAGAGCGTGGTTTCATTCGACCAAGCACATCACCGTGGGGAGCTCCTGTTTTGTTTGTCAAGAAGAAAGATGGTACATTCAGGTTGTGTATCGACTACCGAGAGTTGAACAAACTTACCATCAAAAACCGCTACCCACTACCGAGAATCGACGACTTATTTGATCAACTACAAGGCTCGTCTGTTTATTCAAAGATTGACTTACGTTTCGGGTATCATCAAATGCGGGTGAAAGAAGATGATATTCCAAAGACTGCTTTCAGAACACGTTATGGTCATTACGAGTTTATGGTCATGCCATTTGGTTTAACTAATGCACCAGCTGTGTTCATGGACCTTATGAACCGAGTGTGTGGACCATACCTTGACAAGTTTGTCATTGTTTTCATTGATGACATACTTATTTACTCAAAGAATGACCAAGAACACGGTGAACATTTGAGAAAGGTGTTAGAAGTATTGAGGAAGGAAGAATTGTACGCTAAGTTTTCAAAGTGTGCATTTTGGTTGGAAGAAGTTCAATTCCTCGGTCACATAGTGAACAAAGAAGGTATTAAGGTGGATCCAGCAAAGATAGAAACTGTTGAAAAGTGGGAAACCCCGAAAACTCCGAAACACATACGCCAGTTTTTAGGAATAGCTGGTTACTACAGAAGATTCATCCAAGACTTTTCTAGAATAGCAAAACCCTTGACTGCATTAACGCATAAAGGGAAGAAATTTGAATGGAATGATGAACAAGAGAAAGCGTTTCAGTTATTGAAGAAAAAGCTAACTACGGCACCTATATTGTCATTGCCTGAAGGGAATGATGATTTTGTGATTTATTGTGACGCATCAAAGCAAGGTCTCGGTTGTGTATTAATGCAACGAATGAAGGTGATTGCTTATACGTCTAGACAATTGAAGATTCACGAACAAAATTATACAACGCATGATTTGGAATTAGGCGCGGTTGTTTTTGCATTAAAGACTTGGAGGCACTACTTATATGGGGTCAAAAGTATTATATATACTGACAACAAAAGTCTTCAACACATATTTAATCAGAAACAACTGAATATGAGGCAGCGTAGGTGGATTGAATTATTGAATGATTACGACTTTGAGATTCATTACCACCCGGGGAAGGCAAATGTGGTAGCCGATGCCTTGAGCAGGAAGGACAGAGAACCCATTCGAGTAAAATCTATGAATATAATGATTCATAATAACCTTACTACTCAAATAAAGGAGGCGCAACAAGGAGTTTTAAAATAGGAAAATTTAAAGGATGAAATACCCAAAGGATCGGAGAAGCATCTTAATATTCGGGAAGACGGAACCCGGTATAGGGCTGAAAAGATTTGGGTACCAAAATTTGGAGATATGAGAGAAATGGTACTTAGAGAAGCTCATAAAACCAGATACTCAATACATCCTGGAATGGGGAAGATGTACAAGGATCTCAAGAAACAATTTTGGTGGCCGGGTATGAAAGCCGATGTTGCTAAATACGTAGGAGAATGTTTGACGTGTTCTAAGGTCAAAGCTGAGCATCAGAAACCATCAGGTCTACTTCAACAACCCGAAATCCCGGAATGGAAATGGGAAAACATTACCATGGATTTCATCACTAAATTGCCAAGGACTGCAAGTGGTTTTGATACTATTTGGGTAATAGTTGATCGTCTCACCAAATTAGCATATTTCCTGCCAATAAGAGAAGATGACAAGATGGAGAAGTTAGCACGACTGTATTTGAAGGAAGTCGTCTCCAGACATGGAATACCAATCTCTATTATCTCTGATAGGGATGGCAGATTTATTTCAAGATTCTGGCAGACATTACAGCAAGCATTAGGAACTCGTCTAGACATGAGTACTGCCTATCATCCACAAACTGATGGACAGAGCGAAAGGACGATACAAACGCTTGAAGACATGCTACGAGCATATGTTATTGATTTCGGAAACAGTTGGGATCGACATCTACCGTTAGCAGAATTTTCCTACAACAACAGCTACCATTCAAGCATTGAGATGGCGCCGTTTGAAGCACTTTATGGTAGAAAGTGCAGGTCTCCGATTTGTTGGAGTGAAGTGGGGGATAGACAGATTACGGGTCCGGAGATTATACAAGAAACTACTGAGAAGATCATCCAAATTCAACAACGGTTGAAAACCGCCTAAAGTCGACAAAAGAGCTACGCTGACATTAAAAGAAAAGATATAGAATTTGAAATTGGAGAGATGGTCATGCTTAAAGTTGCACCTTGGAAAGGTGTTGTTCGATTTGGTAAACGAGGGAAATTAAATCCAAGGTATATTGGACCATTCAAGATTATTGATCGTGTCGGACCAGTAGCTTACCGACTTGAGTTACCTCAACAACTCGTGGCTGTACATAACACTTTCCACGTCTCGAATTTGAAGAAATGTTTTGCTAAAGAAGATCTCACTATTCCGTTAGATGAAATCCAAATCAACAAAAAACTTCAATTCATCGAAGAACCCATCGAAATAATCGATCGTGAGGTTAAAAGACTTAAGCAAAACAAGATACCAATTGTTAAGGTTCAATGGAATGCTCGTAGAGGACCCGAGTTCACCTGGGAGCGTGAAGATCAGATGAAGAAGAAATACCCGCATCTATTTCCAGGAGATTCGTCAACACCTTCAACAGCTTAAAATTTCGGGACGAAATTTATTTAACGGGTAGGTACTGTAGTGACCCGAACTTTTCCATGTTTATATATATTAATTGAGATTGATATTTACATGATTAAGTGTTTCCAACATGTTAAGCAATCAAACTTGTTAAGACTTGATTAATTGAAATAGGTTTCATATAGACAATTGACCACCCAAGTTGACCGGTGATTCACGAACGTTAAAACTTGTAAAAACTATACGATGACATATATATGGTTATATATATAGTTAACATGATTTTATTATAAGTATGTATCTCATTAGGTATTTTAACAATGAGTTATATACATAAAAATGAGACTATTAATTTAAGAAACTCGAAAACGATATATATAACGATTATCGTTATAACAACGTCTTACTAGGTACATATGAATCATATTAAGATATTGATACACTTGGTTAATTATGTTAAATTATAAGTAAATATATTATTAAGTGTATTAACAATGAAATACATATGTAAAAATAAGACTACTAACTTAATGATTTCGAAACGAGACATATATGTAACGATTATCGTTGTAACGACATTTAACTGTATATATATCATACTAAGATATATTATATATCATAATATCATGATAATATAACAATTTAACATCTCATTTGTTATAATAAATAATGGGTTAACAACATTCAACAAGATCGTTAACCTAAAGGTTTCAAAACAACATTTACATGTAACGACTAACGATGACTTAACGACTCAGTTAAAATGTATATACATGTAGTGTTTTAATATGTATTCATACACTTTTGAAAGACTTCAAGACACTTATCAAAATACTTCTACTTAACAAAAATGCTTACAATTACATCCTCGTTCAGTTTCATCAACAATTCTACTCGTATGCACCCGTATTCGTACTCGTACAATACACAGCTTTTAGATGTATGTACTATTGGTATATACACTCCAATGATCAGCTATTAGCAGCCCATATGAGTCACCTAACACATGTGGGAACCATCATTTGGCAACTAGCATGAAATATCTCATAAAATTACAAAAATATGAGTAATCATTCATGACTTATTTACATGAAAACAAAATTACATATCCTTTATATCTAATCCATACACCAACGACCAAAAACACCTATAAACACTTTCATTCTTCAATTTTATTCATCTAATTGATCTCTCTCAAGTTCTATCTTCAAGTTCTAAGTGTTCTTCATATATTCTACAAGTTCTAGTTACATAAAATCAAGAATACTTTCAAGTTTGCTAGCTCACTTCCAATCTTGTAAGGTGATCATCCAACCTCAAGAAATCTTTGTTTATTACAGTAGGTTATCATTCTAATACAAGGTAATAATCATATTCAAACTTTGGTTCAATTTCTATAACTATAACAATCTTATTTCAAGTGATGATCTTACTTGAACTTGTTTTCGTGTCATGATTCTGCTTCAAGAACTTCGAGCCATCCAAGGATCCGTTGAAGCTAGATCCATTTTTCTCTTTTCCAGTAGGTTTATCCAAGGAACTTAAGGTAGTAATGATGTTCATAACATCATTCGATTCATACATATAAAGCTTTCTTATTCGAAGGTTTAAACTTGTAATCACTAGAACATAGTTTAGTTAATTCTAAACTTGTTCGCAAACAAAAGTTAATCCTTCTAACTTGACTTTTAAAATCAACTAAACACATGTTATATATCTATATGATATGCTAACTTAATGATTTAAAACCTGGAAACACGAAAAACACCGTAAAACCGGATTTACGCCGTCGTAGTAACACCGCGGGCTGTTTTGGGTTAGTTAATTAAAAACTATGATAAACTTTGATTTAAAAGTTATTATTCTGAGAAAATGATTTTTATTATGAACATGAAACTATATCCAAAAATTATGGTTAAACTCAAAGTGGAAGTATGTTTTCTAAAATGGTCATCTAGACGTCGTTCTTTCGACTGAAATGACTACCTTTACAAAAACGACTTGTAACTTATTTTTCCGACTATAAACCTATACTTTTTCTGTTTAGATTCATAAAATAGAGTTCAATATGAAACCATAGCAATTTGATTCACTCAAAACGGATTTAAAATGAAGTTATGGGTAAAACAAGATTGGATAATTTTTCTCATTTTAGCTACGTGAAAATTGGTAACAAATCTATTCCAACCATAACTTAATCAACTTGTATTGTATATTATGTAATCTTGAGATACCATAGACACGTATACAATGTTTCGACCTATCATGTCGACACATCTATATATATTTCGGAACAACCATAGACACTCTATATGTGAATGTTGGAGTTAGCTATACAGGGTTGAGGTTGATTCCAAAATATATATAGTTTGAGTTGTAATCAATACTGAGATACGTATACACTGGGTCGTGGATTGATTCAAGATAATATTTATCGATTTATTTCTGTACATCTAACTGTGGACAACTAGTTGTAGGTTACTAACGAGGACAGCTGACTTAATAAACTTAAAACATCAAAATATATTAAAAGTGTTGTAAATATATTTTGAACATACTTTGATATATATGTATATATTGTTATAGGTTCGTGAATCAACCAGTGGCCAAATCTTACTTCCCGACGAAGTAAAAATCTGTGAAAGTGAGTTATAGTCCCACTTTTAAAATATAATATTTTTGGGATGAGAATACATGCAGGTTTTATAAATGATTTACAAAATAGACACAAGTACGTGAAACTACATTCTATGGTTGAATTATCGAAATCGAATATGCCCCTTTTTATTTAGTCTGGTAATCTAAGAATTAGGGAACAGACACCCTAATTGACGCGAATCCTAAAGATAGATCTATTGGGCCTAACAAGCCCCATCCAAAGTACCGGATGCTTTAGTACTTCGAAATTTATATCATATCCGAAGGGTGTCCCGGAATGATGGGGATATTCTTATATATGCATCTTGTTAATGTCGGTTACCAGGTGTTCACCATATGAATAATTTTTATCTCTATGTATGGGATGTGTATTGAAATATGAAATCTTGTGGTCTATTATTATGATTTGATATATATAGGTTAAACCTATAACTCACCAACATTTTTGTTGACGTTTTAAGCATGTTTATTCTCAGGTGATTATTAAGAGCTTCCGCTGTCGCATACTTAAATAAGGACGAGATTTGGAGTCCATTCTTGTATGATATTGTGTAAAAACTGCATTCAAGAAACTTATTTTGTTGTAACATATTTGTATTGTAAACCATTATGTAATGGTCGTTGATAGTGCTCCAAATGAACATATATTTAGTAGCAATATCCTCCCAATATGTAAATTATTTAGTTGTAATTTTTCTATTTTAAGTTGTAATCGTTTATATTAAATAAGTGCGAAGACAAAAGGCGAAAACGAAGATTTGAAGACGCAAACGTCCAAAAAGCTCAAATGTACAAGATACAATCCAAGTGGTTCAATTTATTGATGAAAAACGTCTAAAAATGACAAAAGTACAAGTTGCGGAACGCAAAGTACAAGATATTAAATTATACGAAAAGGCGTTCGAAAATCCGGAACCGGGACATGAGTCAACTATCAACGCCCGACGCAATGGACCAAAAATTACAAGTCAGTTATGCACAAGAATATAATATAATATATAAATAATTATATTAATTATTTATATTATATATATATAAAACGTCGGCAAAGAAGATCCAAAAGGGTGTGAGTTGTATTCCATTTCCCCGAGACTCGTGGAGTTCTCAGGCACAAAGTGCCGCGACTCGCGGAGCACAGAAATTTCAGAATGCCTATAAAAGGTCGCGAATTCTGCCGAGTAAAATAACATAATAATAATAATACTCCGTAGTATAATATAAATAAATATATATATATATATATATATATATATATATATATATATATATATATATATATATATATATATATAGTATAGATTAGTGTTATATTAGATTAGTTTGGGGTATGTAAAAGTTATTTTTACGGGTTTTGAAGTCGGATCTCTGTCCGTGTACTACTACGCGATAAATAATCAATGTAAGCTATGTTCTCCTTTTTAAATTAATGTCTCGTACTTAAGTTATTATTATGCTTATTTGAGCCGAAGTAATCATGATGTTGAGCTAAATATTAAAGACGGGGTAATTGGGTTTTGTACCATAATTGGGGTTTGGACAAAAGAACGACACTTGTGGAAATTAGACTATGGGCTATTAATGGGCTTTATATTAAATTAACGATACCTCGTTAATTTAATATAAAGGTTATGATTTGACGTATCTATATATAACCACATACGCTTAATCGGACACGATGGGCGGGATATTTATAAGTACGAATTATTGTTCATTTGACCGGACACGGGGATGGATTAATAGTCAATGGACTCATTAAAACAGGGGTGGATTACATTCAAGGGTAATTGGTGTAATTGTTAACAAAGTATTAAAACCTTGGTTTACACACAGTCGATAACCTGGTGTATTCATTAAGCAAAGTATTAAGACCTTGTTACAGTTCGAATCCCCAGTTAGTTGGAATATTTGACTTCGGGTATAAGGTTAAATTTGCCGAGCAGTTTATAATTATGACCGATGAACTATTATGGACAAAAACCAGATAGGTTTCAAATACATCCAGGACAAAGGACAATTAACCCAAGACAATAAATTAAAATCAAAACGTCAAATATCATGGTTACGGAAGTTTAAATAAGCATAATATATTTTATTTCATTTTTCCTCGTACTTTTATTTATTGTCATTTTAATTATTGTTATTTATTTTATATTGTTATTTAAATATCGTCATTTACTATACGCTTCGCTTAAAATATAAATCGACAAACCGGTCATTAAACGGTAAACCCCCTTTTATATATTATTATATATAATTATATATATTTTGTACAAATATAGTTGTTTAAAAATATAGTGTGCAATAAGCCCGCTCCCTGTGGAACGAACCGGACTTACTAAAAACTATACTACTCTACGATTAGGTACACTGCCTATAGTGTTGTAGCAAGGTTTAGGTATATCCCATTTGTAAATAAATAATTAAAACTTGTGTAATTTTTAATAGTATTTCTTGTAAAATTAATAGTATTTTATATACACCTCGCACGACATCAAGTATTTTTGGTGCCGCTGCCGGGGACTCGGCGAAACGCTATATTTTTAATTTATTTTTCTATAAATATATTTATATATCATTTTAGAAAAACAATATAAAATATATAAAAAAAAACCAAAAAAAAAAATATATATATATATAAATCTAGCTTTAAGATTTTTATTTATAAAATTATAAAGTAGTTCTATTTTTATTTTAGTTTTTAAAATATAAGTTTTTATTATATAAATATTTAGATTTTAAAATATAAAAACAGAAAATAAAAAAAAATAAAAATAAAAATAAAAATAAAAACGTCAAATTTTGAACTGCACCCGAGTTGAAATTTGGAACCCCGCGACTCGCGGGGTTTGCTGCCTTGAATACCGCGACTCGCGGAGACACTCTGACACGGGTACACAGAACCCTAATCTGCATTAATTACGGAGTATTATTAATTATTATTAATTAATTTGTATTAGGGTTAAATATTTAATTAATTTAGTATTTAATTTAAGTTTTAATTAATTTGTATATTTAGTTTATTAAGTTTAATTAAATTGTAAAATTAATAGTTTTAATAAATAAATAATATAAAAATAATATTTTTATAAAAATTGTACTTTTTACAACTTTTTGTATATTTTTATATTTTGTCCCTTTTTAATCGTTTTAGCGTAATATTTGTATTTTTCGCTCATATTTAGTTTTAAACTTAATTTTTTCCATAGTTATTTTTACTTCTAGATTTTTAGGCTTTGCCGTAAAATCCCTTAAGTACTTTTTCTTTAGACTAAGATTTAGGTGCTTTAGAATTTTGCGACGCCGTTTTTATATTTTAGTACCTTTTTAAGTTATTACCATTTGGGATATAGTTTTTCTTTTAAGCTTTAATATTTTTAGACGCAACTTTTAATTCTTAGTTTTTAATTCCTTTTTAAGTTACGACGCGCTATTTTCTTATTTTTATTTTTCGACGTTTTTCGACGCGCATTCTTTTTCTTTCTTATTTCTCGACGCTTTAGTTTTTAGGACTTAGAAATTTTCTCTATTTCTTATCTAATATCTCAAATAGAAAGAAAAATTATTTAAGTGGTTAAATTAATGGACGTTGACAATTTTCTGCTTCGTAGTAATAGTTGGATTTCTTAGTGGCTGAGTTGTGAGCTTCCGATTTAAAGGGTTCTGGCTCCCTGCTGCATCTTTTGGCTATTCGAAACGTGGGCAAAAGCAGAAAAGTCTATTAATTGGACAACTTATATAAGTTTTTCTATTTTTATAACTAATAGGATAATTAGTAAATGCACCACATTGTAGCTAAAATTTGGCCATCGCAATAAAATAGAAAATTTTGAAAACAAGGCTATGGAAACTCTTTTTGATATCCAAAATCAATTAAATCAATATTCTCAAACGAGTGTTGATGACAATTCGTTCGGTCAATCTTGGATCACGAATGACGAAACAATAACTGGTTGTGAAATCTGTGGAGATTATCACTCAACATGGGAATGTTATTATTACGTTCCTATGAAAAATTACGCACTCACGGAACCTGAATGGCATGATTATGAAGAATACAATTCAAATTGGGATTATCCCCAAGAATATATCCAAACTCAACAACCAGTAGACGAGGAAAATTACGTGTCTGAAAATTTATTAGACAATATGAAAATCAAACTCGAAGAACTCAATGTTCAAAATGAATAAATGAGAGAGTTTGTAAACCGGCAAGCTGAAACTCTATCAGACTACACACCTGTTGATCTGAGGAGTCGTGTGCAAGAAAATCTCATATCATCGAATTTTGATGAATTCGAGAGCTCCGAAATCACCAACTATCCCGATGATACTTTTTATTCAGTCTTACCAATTTCACAACATATCGACACATTAGTCTCTACCGACGAAATCATCGATCCATCAATGGATAAAGAAGAAGTAAGGGTAACAAATTGGTACTCTTGGGAATACGATAACGTTGAAAATTTTACCCCCAAGTCCAAACCGAACTTCACCATTCCACAACCTTCCAACCCAATATTCTCAATAGACGAGTCATCCACCGGAAATGAACTACGAGCTGTAATAGATAATGACACCTCGAATTTCACCCAATTGGGTAATAGAGGTGAAAACTTTGACGTCGAGAATAAAAGGAAGGAAACGTTAGAAATTGTCCACCCTATAATATGTATGTCGGTGTATATCGATCCATTTGACCAAGAACCAGAAAAGAGACATATCCATTTACTAAAAGCTACACTTAAAAAAGAATTAAGTAGTGACGATCGGGTGGGTCTAAACTTTAAACCCATTAATATATTTTATACCACCCGAGATGTAAATAACTGGCTCACTATTTTAATTCGTGGAACTTATTCTACCGACTTCACATGTCGTCAGCTAAGTGTGGGGAAGTTTAACCCCACTTAACGTTAAATTAGGGGTTCGGGTTAGTGCATAAATCGTTAATAAAAATGCATGATAAGTTAGGGTAAAAGACGCATTTTCAAAAATTATCAAACAGTTCAGAAAAGCAACCATTTTTGAAGAAAAATATGTGTGATAAAACAAGAAGGAATGAACGATGAGCTGCGCCATCTATCATTCGACGAGCTTTATAATTACAAACTGAGTATTTTTAATCACTTTTCTACACTAATCACCCTCATGAATTTATAATTAGAGTCTGATTTCATGCAAATGAGGGCATTGCATGATCTCAAGTGTGGAGAAGGGTTATAAATTCTCTCGGGTTTATACTTGGCTTATTTTCTAAATTTTATGAAAATTTGAAAAATTTTAAACTAAATGAATTTAAAATCATGTTTATATATATTTATGAACGGTGAAAACTAGGTGTTAATACCGAAATTATCGTTACCTCGGAAAGGACATAAATTGAGAAACAACCTAAAATGCTTGAATTCATTTAAAATGGAATAAAAGAGAATAAAAAGGAAAATAAAAGCCAAGTGTGGGAAAATTTACCAAGTTATTTTAAACATATGTCACATATTTCTGTAACAAATAACTGAAAATACTTTTGTTTTGGACTAAATTAACTGTTTTACCCGATTTACTGTAATGAAAGATGGATCTACACGATGAATCAATTCCATCATTTAAAGGAAGTAAAGTCTTCCGAAAAAGACACGCGCTTCTTGATTTAGGTCAAGAAGTTGTCGTCCAGACCAGCTGTAGGTTGATGAAAAATCTAGAAAAGTCATCACTAAAATCAGCAGGAAATCCACGGACCTCAGCATCAAATAGGGTCGCCAAGTGGTCAGATTTATCCTAACCATGAGAAGGATTTATCTCGTACAATGGGGGGGACACCGTGCAAATTAGCTTGATAAGACTAATGAATCAGACCCCCAGAAAGGATAATCTCCTTTTAAAGATTAAAAATCAGCTTTTAAGACTGACATTACTCAATCCTTGAGATTGACTTTAAAGATTGAGAATTACAAACTCATGGAATTCGATGATATCTAAACTCGAGCTTGAACGAGAAAATATTTTGATCAAAATTAAAACCGATTTGTTTTCTGAAAACCCATTTTCAATGCGTTCATTACCATTGAACGTAAAATCCTAGGAATTCACCTGGAATTCATTAGGTCACCTGAACCAAATCAGGTGTCAACCGTAAGAACGGTGGTTGCATAGCATGGTCGAAGACAGGACCTTGTGCCAGACCGAAAAAAAAATTTTAGGATGATCTTTACTATTGCTCCTACCAAGGATAATAATAGCATCCGACACGTTTTTGGACCATAATCAAATGCATGTCATTAGACATTGCCTTAACAGTTTCTTGTTCATCGCTTTCCTTTACAACTGGACGGTAGTTTACCGAAAGGTAATATACGGAGCAAGTATACTGGACGTGTTGCTTTCCCAATACAAGGTTAGCAAGTAGGTAACACAAAACCACAAGTGTTGAGCTAAAATTTTCAAATCTGAAACCCACACAACCCACAAAAATATTTTGCAAACACCGGTGAAGGGTTATTCCGGAAAACTTATCTAGGGTAAAAGCTAGATTGAATTTTCAAAGATCAAATGTTTTCATAAAGATCCAATTTCCTTAAGGATCTACATTTTCATAGTCATGTGGGACTGTAAACCACCTTTCAAATGTGCACTTTGCTTTGAAAACCGAAAGTAAATCGGCTATTTGATTGCAAGTGTCGTTGACCTAAACCCGAGGCAACTGTGGATGACACACCCACCTTTAACCATGGTTCTATCGTCACTATCATTGTTTATACCGCCGTATCAAAATCACTGATGTATAAAGTGTGAGAATAAAAAAAAGTGATTCGAGTGAAGTGTGATTTTATTTCAAGTTATGTATTGCTTGAGGACAAGCAACGTTCGAGTGTGGGGATATTTGATAGTGCTCCAAATGAACATATATTTAGTAGCAATATCCTCCCAATATGTAAACTATTTAGTTGTAATTTTTCTATTTTAAGTTGTAATCGTTTATATTAAATAAGTGCGAAGACAAAAGGCGAAAACGAAGATTTGAAGACGCAAACGTCCAAAAAGCTCAAATGTACAAGATACAATCCAAGTGGTTCAATTTATTGATGAAAAACGTCTAAAAATGACAAAAGTACAAGTTGCGGAACGCAAAGTACAAGATATTAAATTATACGAAAAGGCGTTCGAAAATCCGGAACCGGGACATGAGTCAACTATCAACGCCCGACGCAATGGACCAAAAATTATAAGTCAGTTATGCACAAGAATATAATATAATATATAAATAATTATATTAATTATTTATATTATATATATATAAAACGTCGGCAAAGAAGATCCAAAAGGGTGTGAGCTGTATTCCATTTCCCCGCGACTCGCGGAGTTCTCAGGCACAAAGTGCCGCGACTCGCGGAGCACAGAAATTTCAGAATGCCTATAAAAGGTCGCGAATTCTGCCGAGTAAAATAACATAATAATAATAATACTCCGTAGTATAATATAAATAAATATATAATATATATATATATATATATATATATATATATATATATATATATATATATATATATATATATATATATAGTATAGATTAGTGTTATATTAGATTAGTTTGGGGTATGTAAAAGTTATTTTTACGGGTTTTGAAGTCGGATCTCTGTCCGTGTACTACTACGCGATAAATAATCAATGTAAGCTATGTTCTCCTTTTTAAATTAATGTCTCGTACTTAAGTTATTATTATGCTTATTTGAGCCGAAGTAATCATGATGTTGAGCTAAATATTAAAGACGGGGTAATTGGGTTTTGTACCATAATTGGGGTTTGGACAAAAGAACGACACTTGTGGAAATTAGACTATGGGCTATTAATGGGCTTTATATTAAATTAACGATACCTCGTTAATTTAATATAAAGGTTATGATTTGACGTATCTATATATAACCACATACGCTTAATCGGACACGATGGACGGGATATTTATAAGTACGAATTATTGTTCATTTGACCGGACACGGGGATGGATTAATAGTCAATGGACTCATTAAAACAGGGGTGGATTACATTCAAGGGTAATTGGTGTAATTGTTAACAAAGTATTAAAACCTTGGTTTACACACAGTCGATAACCTGGTGTATTCATTAAGCAAAGTATTAAGACCTTGTTACAGTTCGAATCTCCAGTTAGTTGGAATATTTGACTTCGGGTATAAGGTTAAATTTGCCGAGCAGTTTATAATTATGACCGATGAACTATTATGGACAAAAACCAGATAGGTTTCAAATACATCCAGGACAAAGGACAATTAACCCAAGACAATAAATTAAAATCAAAACGTCAAATATCATGGTTACGGAAGTTTAAATAAGCATAATATATTTTATTTCATTTTTCCTCGTACTTTTATTCATTGTCATTTTAATTATTGTTATTTATTTTATATTGTTATTTAAATATCGTCATTTACTATACGCTTCGCTTAAAATATAAATCGACAAACCGGTCATTAAACGGTAAACCCCCTTTTATATATTATTATATATAATTATATATATTTTGTACAAATATAGTTGTTTAAAAATATAGTGTGCAATAAGCCCGCTCCCTGTGGAACGAACCGGACTTACTAAAAACTATACTACTCTACGATTAGGTACACTGCCTATAGTGTTGTAGCAAGGTTTAGGTATATCCCATTTGTAAATAAATAATTAAAACTTGTGTAATTTTTAATAGTATTTCTTGTAAAATTAATAGTATTTTATATACACCTCGCACGACATCAGTCGTGTGTAAACAGAATATTTTAGATTATCATTATTTGATAATCTACGTAAAGCTTTTTAAACCTTTATTAATGAAATAAAGGTTATGGTTTGTTTTAAAATGAATGCAGTCTTTGAAAAATGTCTCATATAGAGGTCAAAACCTCGCAACGAAATCAATTAATATGGAACGTTTTTAATCAATAAGAACGGGACATTTCACCTTAGCGATTCATCACTGTCATCAACTAACTCCATCTGTAATTCCAGCTGACCAACGGGCCAGGATGACTCTCCTGAGAACCCGGCAAGTGAAACCGCAATAGGTTTCATCAAAGCTTGAATGTTCGCGGGCAACTTGCTAAAGCATTGTTCGTACATGACGTCGACACTGCTACCAGTGTCTACATGTACCTTCATTATCATTATTCCAGTATTTGCAATGCGACATGAAACCACTACAGGATTATCATCATCCGCGGTCAAACTTGCAGAAGGAAACACGATAGAAGGACATTTCCAACTGACAATCTGTTCTGAAATTTGCATTATCGACGTGTCGCCCTGCACTTCTACCACGTTGATTACCTGGATTCCACGCTGATTTTCTTTTTTGCTCACCATTTTTACTCCCAGATTTTTTACTGCGGGAGCCTTTCGCTCAACCGCGTTTGACGCATTCGAGGTATTAGCTTCTGTAGGCATTGTAATCGCATTTTTGGTGTTTGGTGCGATTAAATGGTCCAGCTTGCCTTGCTCGTATGCTTCTGCAATGAATTCCGCCAAATCTCTGCAACGATTGGTGTCATGACCGTAATCGTCATGGAAAACACAAAATTTTAATCTATCGCGCCTGCTATTTTCTCCCAAAGGCTGCGGATCAGGAAAAGACTTAGCAACTCTTTCTTGCAACAAAATTTCCTTGGGCGTTTTTGTTAGCGTCTGAATGATGTTGAATGATTCATTGCTCCACTTTCGCGTAGAATAGCGATCACGGCGTCTATATCCATGTTTATCATTTTGGCTTTGAAACCTGTCATTTCGCGGGTATCCACCTGTGATGACCCAAAAATTTCTGACCAAATTTAAACTTAATCTTTGTATGATTAACATTTCCGACACGATAAGCAAAGTCTGTAAAACTGAATCTCAAAATTTTTGAACTACTTTTATATATTTAAATACCCTTCGGTTGTTTTTGACGATTCACGAACAATTATATGTAAATAGACACATATATACTATAACTTGAAAAGGTAACAATGTATTAATTATTTGATACCGTACATTAAATTTATTGGTTTAAATATCTATTTGAATATATATGATAAGTTGAAATATTTATTATTAAAATTTATTTATAAATAACTTCCAATGTGTATTTAAAAACTGATTTATGTATATTAAAAAGATATATACATATATATAATTTCAAGTAATTTAGTAAACGATAGTAACATTTTCAAATTGCTACAGTACCCAAAATGCTACAGTGTTTTCGAAAATCACTATTTGCTACAGTGAAATTGACTTCGCTACAGTGAATTGCTACAGTAAAAATTGACTTTGCTACTACAGTAACTTTGCTACAGTGGTATAGTTTATGGATGATTTAAGACTATATTTTAACAAAGGTACGATTCACGAAACGTAAAGTACAAGTTTTCTCAGCGTACGAAGGGACATTCGAAAAACCGAAACCGGGACATAAGTCCAGTGAAAACGTACGAATCATCGGTACCAAAATTACAAGTTAATTATACACGTAAATATAATATATGATATAATTAATTATTTAAATTATATATATTATAATTATATTTTATTATGTCGACGAACTAGATTACAAACAAATTGTGAGCTGGAGAATCTTCCCATGCGATCGCATGGGAAATGGTCATGAAGGCCATGCGATTGCATGGCAGTCTGGGTCAGGCACTCTCTATAAATTCGATCGATTTCAGCTCAGTTTTACACACTTATATATTCATTTTACTCCGTAAATATTTATTATTATTATTATTATTATTATTATTATTATTATTATTATTATTATTATTATTATTATTATTATTATTATTATTATTATTATTAAGATTATTATTATTATTAATCTTATTATTATTAGTATTATTAATTAGTATTATACATAAAATACTACGACGAAGTCATGAGCGTGTCACTTTTAAAATGGTTTTCAAGCGGGATAGAGTTAAGGAAATTATGAGTTATTGCCAAGGCGGTTATGGGAAATGTTTGGGGGTATATTCGCGAGTCAAACCTAGTATTTATCATTTCTGTTGCGTCTACGTACTTTCCTGCAATATTGAATCTCAATATTGATACGTGAGCACTCATATCTTATCTTTTATATATTAATAATGTATACATGTCTAGTGCTCGAGTATATATTTATACATGCTTGTATGCTAAATTTCGTCGTTAAACAGTTTATAATGAATCACGAATTAAATACATATATTACTGGTAAAAGGTATATGATATACATGTTTTCGGAAAGCTGGCGAAAAATCAATAACTTTTCATTTAGAAATCGCGTAATTTCGATGAACGAATCAAAAGATATGGTCAACTGAATTATAATTGACGTTAATTGGAATTGCTTTTGAATCTGCAATTAATATTTAAACAACCTATTTATGAGATTGATAAAATACTACTAGCCAAGTAAATGAATCCTTATATAAGGCACGTCTCGTTTTGTTGAACAATTGTCAAAATTGACTTTTTGAAATGACTTTTGATAACTTTTGTATGTCGATCTCGAGCATTAGGATTGTGATACACTATAACCCAACCTAGTTTATTAGACATGTATTGACCAACATATGTTCTCTAGGTTGAGATCTACGGTTAATCTTGCATTCCGAGTTACGGTCACTTTTTGATGAATGACCTTATGTGCTGCTAAGGTGAGTTTCATTTGCTCCCTTTTTAATTGCTTTTGCAATCTATATTTTTGGGCTGAGAATACATGCACTTTATTTTAAACGCAATGGATACAAGTACATACTAAATTCTACACTGAGTTTGAACCGAAAATCCCTTAGCTTTGGTAACTAGTAACTACCTGTTATAAGAACTGGTGGGCGAGTAGTAGTATATGGATCCATAGGGCTTGATATCCCCGTCCGAGCTAGAACACTAGCCTTTTAACGGACGTATGCTATTTGAGAAGCGTACACGTTGGTTTGCGTGTATTTATTAAGATGATTATACAAAGGGTACAAATTATATATACGTTAAGTTTAGTTACCAGGGTGCTCAATTTCGTAGAATATTTTAATAAACGTTTCTGGATGAAACAACTGAAATCTTGTGATCCACCTTTATATACAGATTATACGAAACATTAAAACTATGAACTCACCAACCTTTGTGTTGATACTTTTTAGCATGTTTATTCTCAGGTTTCCTAGAAGTCTTCCGCTGTTTGATTATATGTTACACAAGCTATGTGCATGGAGTCTTACATGGTATATTTTTTCAAGGAAACGTTGCATTCACCAAATCGTCACCATGTATCTTATTTTGACTGCATTGTCAATGGAAGTACTATTGTAAACTATTATTTATGGTGATTGTCTATATGTAGAAATCATCAGATGTCGAAAACCTTTGATTTAAATATTCATTTATGGTGTGCCTTTTCAAAAGAATGCAATGTTTACAAAACGTATCAAATAGAGGTCAAATACCTCGCAATGAAATCAATGAATGACGTGTTCGTCCATATGGATTTGGAGCGATCATCACACCACCGCCGCCATTTCTTCGCGGAAAACCTGATCCGCGGTAATTATCACTGTTACCATCGCGAAAAGAGTCATTATCATCTCGCCAACTTTTGTCTCTACCCCACCCACACGCAGGGGTTATAGTGCTATCCTCTCCACCACGGAGGTAATCATATGTTTCCTGTTGAACTTTAGCAAAAGTGTGTGGGACATCTCTTCGCAGCCTTCGCACCAGAGTTGGATGTCTCTGCGGATTAATAGCATGCAAAAATCCAGAGATTTTTTAATCTTCATGCAGGCTTGGAATCTTTTGACATTCGTAGATGTACCACGTAAGTAATGCGTTCAAAGTCTCCTTGTTGCCTTGCTTAATATCGTGACATTCTATGTGCGTCTTTTTCTGCGGTAATAGATTTTGAAACTGCAGCAAAAAATTTTCGCGCAAATCTACAAAGCCAATGATACTGCGAGATTGCAAACTATGGAATCATTCCCTTGCTGACCCTTGCAAGGCCATGGGGAATACTCTACACGCGACTGGTTCATCCCAGTTATAAGTGCTCACAACGCCTTCGAAGCGTTGTAGAAAATCCAAATGATCAGTTAGACCCGAATAGACTCCCAGAGTTGCCGGCACGATCGGCGAAGAAACAATTGGATAATCAGAAATATGCTGGGCAAACTTGTCTGCAGCAGTAGTGATTTCTGTTGCCTTCTTTGTGCGAGTATCGGCATTCTCCGCACAAAACTTGGTAAGCATGTCTTGCAAAAAGTTTGGCTGATCAAACTTATGTTGCATTGACTGGCGCAATGCTTCTGAAAGCATCCGCCAAAAAATTCTGGGCATTTTCTCTGCGAGCAGCGTCAGATGCGTCGCCCTCTTCCCCATAACGAGGGAAAGGTGTTGGTGGTCGCTTTCGCCTAGTTTGTGGATTTTTAACAAACTCTTCTACGCTGTCCGAATCATCAGAAAATTCGCACTCTTCTCTTGGCGTTTTTGCCATTGTTGATTTATACACAGAGTTCAAATGAATGCGATCTTCTGCATTATCACTATCGCTATCATTATGCTCAATAACTAGACGATCAACTTGTGATCCTGAATCATTCAATGGCCATAAGTAAGTGCGCGGTATGCGAGATTCACAATTACGCTTAGCATCTCGCTTAGCTTGCTCGATTGCAGTACCAACAATCTTGTCAGTTCGCAAACTAGATTTTCCAGCCAAAGCTTTTGGTCGCTTCCCATCAGCGGTTATTTCACTGCGATTTTGTAGCAAATTTCTTCCCGCAATCATTTTTTCAGCAGCAACTTCTGGCTGCGAGTCACTTGCATTGTTTTCAGCAGATGTTTTAGCGATCGGTTCTTGAACCGATTTTCCCGCGGTTATACTAGCATTTGTTTGTAATGGAAATATCACAACGTTCTGCGAATCACCAGGCAGTGCATCAGCATTCGCAGAACCACCAGTTTGCTTTGCATTTATCATCATGATTGTCGAGCAGATCGACTGATTGCGTATTGTAAAAGCACCTGCAAATCATCACAACAAAAACACGATTGCAATTAAACCGTCGAATTAATTGTTTAACGGCACGAAACAAAAAAATTTCAGGTTAATTTGTAAAACGTGTCCCACGGATGGCGCCAATTGATCAATCCTTAATTAATGATGTTACATAATTACGGATTGAGTGCAATAAGATTATAATGGAGGATTGAATGTTTGATGATTATTTTGGGCCCCGATGATCGTCTTTCACTTTAACTATCAAGTGATCAACCACCCCGACCCGGTCTTGATTGTTAATTAGCTTAATTCACCTTTGCGCGGTGTAAAAATCCCTTGGGCAAGATCACAAGTGGAAATTACAAAGGCTTAGGCAAAATGGCAGAGAATCAACAACCCATAAATGAGAGGCCAAACTCCCTATTTATAGGAATCGAAATATTCCGCGGTCTGCGAGTTACTTAACTATCCGCGAAAACTCAGCGGATTAAACCGCGGTCTTGCATTAATGCGAAAACATAACCGCTGCACTTATTTTCAGCGAATTTTGTATAGCTTTGCCTTATAATTCGCGTAGTTCTGCCTTTGGCTTTTAGCAAATAAAATATACATATACAATGTCATGTATATGATCATCGCCCAAATTTCCCTAACTCTTCTGTGAGATTTCGTTGGATCTGTGACTAACGCCGGAGAGATACTGCTGCGTTACCACCGTCACTTGCGTCACCCCATGTCCAGATCATCTAACGCAGCTGGGTGACGCTGCGTTAGATTTGTTCTAAGACTATTTGTAGTTACGGAGTTAGACGTAATAACTAATAAGGTGATGTTGGTTTTTTTAAAATGGATGACAGTGATATTGCAAAGTTGGTAATATTAAGGTAAGTGCTAAATAAGGGGTTATGAGTAGGGATGACATTGGATTGGGTTTGAGCCGGGTTATAGTAATCTCATAACCGAACCCGGTTAGGAAACCATGTCTCAAACCCGGTCTCAAACCCGTCGGGTCCTTATTTAGTTACTAACTGTCGGGTTATAGGGTTTTCTCATGGGTAAACGGGGATCCCCATATACTTACTAACTCTAGGGTTATCGGGTTTTCTTGTGGGTACATAATATTCCCGTTGATAGTCATTATCGTTCACCATTCACTTGAGCAAACCTTGATATTCAGACCACAAACAACGCAATTATAAGCATGGGACAAGAGTGAATCTATATCAGCGGGAAGGTCTAAGTTGTCACCTACAAGAGTTGGTTTTTTATTACATTTCTTGCAAGCCATATAGTTCCAATCAGTATAGTTTGCATAGATCTCCTAATTGTCACCTTACTTCACGATTAACCTATAGTTTTTGATTTAGTTGATAATAGATATATAGTTACATTTAAGTAAAAGTCAAATTATAAGTTAGTAGAGAGACATATTGCATATAAATATATATAACCTCAAACGAAACAATGTAATTTCAGGTTCAATATAAATATAAAAGTTAGTAGGACATATTTCCACATTAGAGATTCTCAAGTATTCAACACTAGACCACTCGTAAGGGTTAGTATTTTGTCATATTAAATTATTAATAAAGTAACTTAGAAATGTAAATTAGCTGCCAAGTATTAAGCAGATGGTGTCACAAACTCACAATAATACTTTAATGGTGTCACTTAACTAGAAGCTCAATTCTTTTTAGTTCTCGAGTTCGTCAAGGATATATGAGGTCGTGTTTGTTTGGTTCTTTTTCGCACTTGCATGGTGTAGATGGTCATTAATCTAGCTTCTGGCTTATACATTGAATGCCCTATAATTGATCGTGTCGGGGTTATAGTGTCATGGTGTTTTTTTACGGTTTTTATTCATACTATGCCGCGTTAATTATCATGAGCTTTTTTAGGTTGTTTGTTAGTTAAGCTCGATAGTTTTATGTGGTTCGTATGTTAATAGAAGTTTCTGTCTTGTCGATGAAATTCCCTATTAATTATACATAATTATTATAATTACAGTTTTTTCATAAAAAAAAAAAAAGGATGATCAAGTGCCACGGGCGCTCAATAAAAATTAAGTAGCTCCGCAATTGGACCAAACAAACATGTTTATTTCTATAAATTCTATCATATTCATAAGATAATTTTAAACGTTAATGAACGTTTAAGAGAATTTTTTTTAATTACATCAAATTAAATTAAATTAAATTAAATCTATATCTATAATTTAAGCAGTGTTAACAATTAACAATAACGACATTGACCAAACCAACTAACCATGGGCCACCTTTCTTCCTCAATAGTACAAGAAAATACACCCAATCCCACAAATCCACACTTTACATATTTTCTCCTAAAAATAATGACTTCAACCACCACCACCACAGCCACCGTAACCACCATCACCGGCACCGCCACCGCCATGGACCGCCGCACCTACTGGTGTCACGACTGCGACATGAGCATCTCTCTCATCCCTACCACCACCACCACCACCACTTCCTGCCCTCACTGCACCTCCAATTTCCTCGAAGAATTAGATTCTCCAACTTCGCGCAATAATCCGTATTTCAACCGTGTAATGAATCATTTGTTAAACTCCGATCACACGAACATTAATCAATTCGCTACTGGTACGACGCCAGGTAACCTAGGAGTATCGAATACTGTTATCGAAGGTATTAATTCAGTTAAGGTTACATCAGCATCACTAGAGATTGATCCGGTTCTTATTTGTGCTATTTGTAAGGATCAGTTTGTGATTGATGATGTCACTAAGGAGCTTCCGTGTAAGCACATGTATCATCCTGATTGTATAATTCCATGGCTTAAGTTTCGTAATTCGTGTCCAGTTTGCAGGTTTCAGATGCCTGTGGAGCCTGTTGTTGATAGTGAATTGAATGTTAGGAGGAGGTCTAGGTCTAGGTCTTCTATGTTTTTGAGATTGTTAGATTCAAACGACAACGATTACATTAATGATAATGATGGTGGTGGTGGTGATGATGATGAGGATGAGTTATTAGGGTTTGGATTTAGGAATTTTGTAAGGAGGCATCAGATTACGTCCTCGGCGATAAGGTATAATCATAGTTTAGGGGAACGGGATGAGGTTTTGTTTTCTCCGAGTCAAATTGGAGAGGTGGTTGAGATGGGTGATTCGGGGAGGACTGATAGTGTTGAGACTGTGTCTAGTTGGCCAAACTGGCCTGTTGATGGAGGTGAGATTGTAGTCAGTGGTGCTAGTGTTAATGATGATGATGCTGATGTGGTGATGCTTTGAGTTTTGCAAATAATAAGCTTCTTTTATGGAGTAAATAAAAGGTATATTTCACTTTGCTTATGTGATCTATAGTTTCTGCATAGCTAGTATAGTATACATTATTACCTATGAAAGACAGATGATTGTTATGTCCTACTGAAACATATTTTCTCATATTCTGAATTGCATGATTGTTGTTTGGGGGTAAAAGAACTGAATGTTATTGTACTTAAAGTTAAATGTTAGCTTATGTTGTAGTAGCTATGAACCTGTGGATGAACTAGATAGATTGCTTTGTGATTATCTAGTTTACATATCTAATTAGAGTCATGAAGAAGATTATTGTAGGTTGCTATGAACATATTACAGGGTTATGGTGTGTAGTGTACTTTTGGTCCATAGTTGTCTACATCAAATATGGTTGCTATGAACATATACAGGATTATGGTGTAGAGAGTACTTTTGGTCCAATTCTCTACATCATATGTGTGGGACGTGGGTGTACAAAGAATTGAATGACTGTATTAGGTGAATTCCTAGAAAATTAGTATTTTGATGGGTAGAAATTTTTTGGTCCATAATGCTATACATCAGATGTGCGGAATGTGTGTGTTCAACGAATTGAATGACTCTAGTTTAGTTTCCTAAATTGTTACTAGTTTGTGCATCATTATTATGCAGTTCATGTGTAGAGTAGTTAATGTGATGCAAATTCTATCCTTTATTCTTCACTTAGTACTTAACCCTTTTTTAAAGCTCCTTAACAATTGCCTCCTTGAATATTAAGAAACTTCGAACGTTCACAAAAGGTCTCTGTCCACCCTAAATCATCTGCAGTTGTTTTGTATTGTGTTTTGAGTTCGACGGACCCATCAGAATATTTTATCGTCAAGACTACATATGTATATCATTAGGTCGTCATTACAATTACAACAGCAGACAAGATCCTTTTTTTGAATGTTAATCTTAAAATAAGTTTTGTCTAAAGTGGAATAGTGAAAGTTAATGCCCCGTGGAACCTTGGGGAGTATTTTGACTTAGCATAGTCATTTTAGAATCACGTCTCAGTGTTATCGACTTATATATATTTGTGTGACTAGATCAGTTTCCAGCTAAATAAAATAATATATTTCCCAACATTAACCGGTATGTGTAATTGCTATATTATTAAATATTTGGTGTGCACAGTTTGTCCTGGCTTTTGGTGAATTTATATAAAGCTTTTAAAATGACTCTTTAGTGATCTCCAGGTCATTGTGGATTAGGATACTGGGAATGTTACAAATATTTGATTTAATTTAAAATTTTAAATATGTCAACGTAAGGACAAAGTAAATAGGACGAAACAGCTGTTAATTTGTTATAATATGAAGAATTAGATTTTTTAGCTGTGGTCAGACTCGGTTATTGTAGGATTTCAGTTAAATTTGTTCTCCAGCCTAGTCCCTCCATACTAGGATGTGACAAATATGATTGGTCAGGGGTTGAGTAATGAGTTAATAAAAGATACTTTTGAAATGGGTCATTGGTCGGGTAAGGTTTACCTGAAACACTTTTGTTCAAAGTATTCTATGTTTTTTAGGAAATGATTTATGAGGTTTTATGTATCAGTAATGCCATTTGGATGATTTTAAGCTTGTTTTTCTTATCCTACCCGTTCTTGTATAATGTGTTACTGTTATTTATTATATCCGTTGATAGATAAATATAACCCAAATTTATAATCATATGGATTGAGATTGCCACTTCCGATCTTTATTATTGAAACATACATAAGTCTTGATTAGTCTTGGTACTTGTATGCAGATAATGAATAGTGTTTTAAGGTTCCTTACCAGCACAAAATTTAATCAAGTGTAAATCTGCTGGTAACTATATGCATAGATAGCTGCATGTCTCACCTCTTCAGTGGAGCTGAATGAGCAAGCGATGCTTTAGTGTTGCTTATCGTAAAGATTATTGCCTTGAAATTCTGTAATAAATTAAACGGCCCGTAGTACACCAACATTTTCTCTTACTTTCGTTTTATACTTTTATCGGTTTTATATTTCAAATAAAATAATGTGCCTTTATTCTCATTTCTTTGTTTTTATAAGAATTTTGAATAACATGTAATGCAGAGCCTAGGGGTTCATTGTGAGTTATGGCAGCTTTTCAGGACGTTTGCATTGTATATATATGATCCAATCCAAACTTCTTTGTGTGATATGAAAAGTTCACCTTGGTTGACTGTTTATTATTATAAGGATGATAATGATAATGATAATGATTCACCATTTATAAAAGTTCCAATCGGAGCATTGATTCCGCTCGTTCCCGTCCTTCGCACCCCGGGGTATGCGCTAGCGCCCTTGACAGGCACTCCATTTTTATAGATTCACCATCTATATGCCTTGTATATTTGTGGACTACAAGTCTAGGGATGGCAATGGATCGGATATGGAGCGGGTGATGCCGTATCCACATCCATATCCATTTAGTTTTTGTTCATCCATATCCATATCCATATCCGTTTAGTTTCAGGTCATCCATATCCATATCCAGTGGATTAACCGGGTTAATGGATATCCAATGGATATTAAAAAAATGTTATGATATTTTCTAATATGCGATTAAATTAAAAATGTAGTATAGCAGAAATAAATATAACATGACATATTTAAAATCTACCCATAAGAATGTGTAATTTTTGTCGAAGATATAACAAAATTTGTTAAATTTTAATATAACACATGGATTATGAAAAATTAAATACGAAATTTGTAAGTTTATTTTATTAGATATGTGTGTTTTATTGTAATATATTATAGTTATTTCATTATAAGGTTTAAAATAAAATATAAATCTAACGGTAAATGAACTTGTAATAGTAAATATGTAAACATATATCTATATTTATGTATTTGTATATGTATTTCGGGTGGTAATGGATATATCCATGGATGAAACTTTTCATCCATGTCCATATCAATATCCATTTAGGTTCATCCATATCTGTATCTATATCCATTTAGGTTCGTCCATATCCATTACGTAGCGGGTGGATCGGGTGGATATCCACCGGATCGGGTGGCCATTGCCATCCCTAACTACAACCCTATAATGAACATTTTTGATGGATCTATGAATCATAGATTTTTAATCTAGTCATATAGTTTATTTTGCTGCTCTTGCAAAGTTAAACTACTTGTAAAAATTTAAGATGATACAAAGAGAATTGCTTGTGTTCTGGAGTTTTATTTTATAACGGAAAGAATCGAGTGGAAAAAAAGGAGATAATAAGGACGAAAAAGAAAGAAATAAAATATAGTTTATATGTATTTTCGAGTTAAAAGGAAATTGAAAGAAAGGAAAGGAAAATAAATATTTATAAAAGAAATTTAATATTTTATTTTGATTTTTTAAGTTAGATGGAAAAGAATAATTAACTAAAATTAAAAGTTTAAAATATAAGATATATAAGGTTTATCTCGTGTAGTGATTGTGGACTCGTACAAGGATATTGAGTAGACAGTTGATGTATCAGACTCGACCTTATCTTTCGTAGCATGCTTTCCCGTCCGTGTCGCTACTGATTCGGTAAGCTACGTGTCCGATCCACGGAGAACTGCCTTCGGTCTCCTAAACTGACTTACTTGTGGCAACCTTCCGGCCGCCATCCTAAACTTCCCTCGAGTTTCAGCCCGAGCTGTATGAGGCGGAAACTCGTTCCACGTACGGTTCAAAGTGTAGTGACCCGAACTTTTCCATGTTTATATATATATTAAATGAAATTGTTATTTACATGATTAAGTGTTTTCAACATGTTAAGCAATCAAACTTGTTAAGACTTGATTAATTGAAATAGGTTTCATATAGACAATTGACCACCCAAGTTGACCGGTGATTCACGAACGTTAAAACTTGTAAAAACTATATGATGACATATATATGGATATATATATAGTTAACATGATATTATGATAAGTAAACATATCATTAAGTATATTAACAATGAACTACATATGTAAAAGCAAGACTACTAACTTAATGATTTTGAAACGAGACATATATGTAACGATTATCGTTGTAACGACATTTAATGTATATATATCATATTAAGAGATATTCATACATCATAATATTATGATAATATAATAATTTAAAATCTCATTTGATATTATAAACATTGGGTTAACAACATTTAACAAGATCGTTAACCTAAAGGTTTCAAAACAACACTTACATGTAACGACTAACGATGATTTAACGACTCAGTTAAAATGTATATACATGTAGTGTTTTAGTATGTATTCATACACTTTTGAAAGATTTTAAGACACTTATCAAAATACTTCTACTTAACAAAAATGCTTACAATTACATCCTCGTTCAGTTTCATCAACAATTCTACTCGTATGCACCTGTATTCGTACTCGTACAATACACAGCTTTTAGATGTATGTACTATTGGTATATATACTCCAATGATCAGCTCTTAGCAGCCCATGTGAGTCACCTAACACATGTGAGAACCATCATTTGAGCATGAAATATCTCATAAAATTACAAAAATATGAGTAATCATTCATGACTTATTTACATGAAAACAAAATTACATATCTTTTATATCTAATCCATACACCAATGACCAAAAACACCTACAAACACTTTCATTCTTCAATATTCTTCATCTAATTGATCTCTCTCAAGTTCTATCTTCAAGTTCTAAGTGTTCTTCATAAATTCTACAAGTTCTAGTTTCATAAAATCAAGAATACTTCTAAGTTTGCTAGCTTACTTCCAATCTTGTAGAGTGATCATCCAATCTCAAGAAATCTTTATTATTTACAGTAAGATATCTTTCTAATACAAGGTAATACTCATATTCAAACTTTGATTCAATTTCTATAACTATAACAATCTTATTTCGAGTGAAAATCTTACTTGAACTTGTTTTCGTGTCATGATTCTGCTTCAAGAACTTTCAAGCCATCCAACGATCCTTTGAAGCTAGATCCATTTTTCTCATTTCCAGTAGCATTATCCAGAAAACTTAAGGTAGTAATGATGTTCATAACATCATTCGATTCATACATATAAAGCTATCTAATTCGAAGGTTTAAACTTGTAATCACTAGAACATAGTTTAGTTAATTCTAAACTTGTTCGCAAACAAAAGTTAATCCTTCTAACTTGACTTTTAAAATCAACTAAACACATGTTCTATATCTATATGATATGCTAACTTAATGATTTAAAACCTGGAAACACGAAGAACACTGTAAAACCGAACATACGCCGTCGTAGTAACACCGCGGGCTGTTTTGGGTTAGTTAATTAAAAACTATGATAAACTTTGATTTAAAAGTTGTTCTTCTGGGCAAATTATTTTTCTTATGAACATGAAACTATATCTAAAAATCATGGTTAAACTCAAAGTGGAAGTATGTTTTCTAAAATGGTCATCTAGACGTCTTTCTTTCGACTGAAATGACTACCTTTACAAAAACGACTTGTAACTTATATTTCCGACTATAAACCTATACTTTTTCTGTTTAGATTCATAAAATAGAGTTCAATATGAAACCATAGCAATTTGATTCACTCAAAACGGATTTAAAATGAAGAAGTTATGGGTAAAACAAGATTGGATAATTTTTTCTTGTTGTAGCAACGTGAAAATTGGTAACAAATCTATATTAATCACATCCTAGCTAACTTATATTGTATTATACATGTATTCTAATATATTATGTAATCTTGGGATACCATAGACACGTATGCAAATGTTTTGACATATCATATCGACCCATGTGTATATATTATTTGGAACAACCATAGACACACTATATGCAGTAATGTGGGAGTTAGCTATACAGGGTTGAGGTTGATTCCAAAAATATATATACTTTGAGTAGTGATCTAGCCTGAGACGTGTATACACTGGGTCGTGGATTGATTCAAGATAATATATATCAATTTTTTTTCTGTACATCTAACGTTGGACAACTAGTTGTAGGTTACTAACGAGGACAGCTGACTTAATAAACTTAAAACATCAAAATGTATTAAAAGTGTTGTAAATATATTTTGAATATGCTCTGATATATATGTACATATTTGTTATAGGTTCGTGAATCGACCAGTGGCCAAGTCTTACTTCCCGACGAAGTAAAAATCTGTGAAAGTGAGTTATAGTCCCACTTTTAAAATCTAATATTTTTGGGATGAGAATACATGCAGGTTTTATAAATGATTTACAAAATAGACACAAGTACGTGAAACTACATTCTATGGTTGAATTATCGAAATCGAATATGCCCCTTATTATTAAGTCTGGTAATCTAAGAATTAGGGAACAGACACCCTAATTGACGCGAATCCTAAAGATAGATCTATTGGGCCTAACAAACCCCATCCAAAGTACCGGATGCTTTAGTACTTCGAAATTTATATCATATCCGAAGGGTGTCCCGGAATGATGGGGATATTCTTATATATGCATCTTGTTAATGTCGGTTACCAGGTGTTCACCATATGAATGATTTTTATCTCTATGTATGGGATGTATATTGAAATATGAAATCTTGTGGTCTATTGTTACGATTTGATATATATAGGTTAAACCTATAACTCACCAACATTTTTGTTGACGTTTAAAGCATGTTTATTCTCAGGTGAATGCTAAGAGCTTCCGCTGTTGCATACTAAAATAAGGACAAGATTTGGAGTCCATGTTTGTATGATATTATGGAAAAACTGCATTCAAGAAACATATGTCGATGTAATATATTTCTATTGTAAACTATTATGTAATGGTCATGTGTAAACAGTATATTTTAGATTATCATTATTTGATAATCTACGTAATGCTTTTGAAACCTTTATTGATAAAATAAAGGTTATGGTTGTTTTAAAAATGAATGCAGTCTTTGAAAAACGTCTCATATAGAGGTCAAAACCTCGCAACGAAATCAATTAATATGGAACGTTTATAATCAATATGAACGGGACATTTCAGTTGGTATCATAGCTGGTATAACGCCGTCCATGTGTGGCGGGTTAGTCGTAAAGGAAGTTCTCACAGTGTTACCTGTGACGAAGCATTGGCTCTTACTCCTTGCGATCCCTTACGAGGGTTGGCAGTAGCCGAGAGGCAGGCCCTAAAATCTGTATTTGAGGTACACTCAGTGGTCACCAGACGGTTAGCTGGGAAGGCACTGGGTGGGACGGTGGTTGTCCTCAACTGTATTTCAGTTGGTATCCGAGCGTTGGTCTTAGAGAACCAGAAAATTTGCATTAGTGTGTCTTATCGAGTTTGTTAGGATGCATTAGTGAGTCTGGACTTAGATCGTGTTTTCTTTAAAAATGATTGCTTAACATTTTTGTTGGAAACTATATATTTTTAACATGTGAATATTATGTGATATATTAATCTCTTAACGTGTTTGATATTATGTGATAGATGTCTACCTCTAGAACAAGTCCCATTGACTCACCTAATAATAATGAAGAGTCAAATATAAATTGGAATGATTCGTGGACTGATTCACAAGTTCCCGAAGAGGAACCGGAAGAAGAGTCGGAACCGAAAGAAGAATCGGAACCGGAAGAAGAAATAGAACCAGTGGGGGAAATAATAAAACGGTTAAGTAGAAGAAAATCCTCAACCAACCGACCAAAGTTAATTATGGTCAATGGTGTTTCCGCCAAGGAAGCAAAGTATTGGGAGGATTACCAATTCTCCGATGAATCGGATCCCGACAAGGATTCCGATGATGTTCTAGAAATTACCCCAACACAATTTAATAAGGTAAAATAGAACAATAAGGGAAAGGGCATAAAAATAGAGAAATTTGATTCCAAACCCGATGAACTTTATATGTATCGTCAACACCCGTATTTCTTAAGTTGTGACAATAACCCGGGAACCTCTAAATCACCAGGTTTTTCTAAACCAATGTGGAAAACGACGGCTCGTATTAGGGGAACATCATATATCCCTAGAAACTTGGCAAAACGAACCAAAATCGAAGAAGAAGAAACGAGCGAGTCGGAATAAGATAGTTGTATTCGTGTGGTGTAATATATGTAATATAGTGTGCTTATGCTTTATGATATATGTAAAAATTACTTGTATTAATAAGTATTTTTTTATGAATCTAACTCTTGTCTATTTTACAGTATAAAAACACAAAATGGATAGACAACCCAATATTTTAAGAGACCTACCCGGAGACATGATTGATGAAATCTTGTCTAGAGTCGGTCAAAATTCCTCGGCACAACTATTTAAAGAGAGATCAGTTTGTAAGACATTCGAAGAATGTTCCAAGAATGCCTTGATTTATAAAAGGCTTTCGTTCGAAAGATGGGGGATATCACATTGGGAAATCCATAAGTTACGATGTGTTTACTTTGACGCATATATTGCGGAGAACCCAAATGCTATTTTACGCAACGGGTTAAGAAATTATTTTGACTCAATATATCCGAATATAGGACTTCGTGATTTAGAAAAAGCGGCTAACATGCAACATAAAGAAGCATGTTATGCTTACGGGTTAGTAATGTTCGCTTCTCACCAAAGTGAGAACAAGAACATCGGGCTACAACTATTAAACAAAACGTTCCCACAAGTGACGGAGTCGGTAATTGGGGTAAGAAATGAGGTTTTTAGGTTATTACGAGACTGTTGGTCATTACGTAACCTTCATCCTTTTGACGACGTTACAACACATTGTCTTACTATTGGTCACAACGGTTATGTTCCACAAAACTAAGGATGGAAAGTGGTATTAGTAAAACCAGAAAGCATGACTTGTTTCTGGACGTATGAATTACGTGTCTTTATTGCCTTTGCTGAACGCATTATTTATTAACTAGAATTATCTTCGCAACTACTTTGTATCAAAGTTTTATGTGCTATATTTCATGCTATATGTAAAAAAAAAACGGTATTGTAAGTTTGCAAGTTATTGTATAAAGGTTTGAATATGATATTTTTTTTTTTTTTGTGATTAGTTTTTCATATAGAATTGTAGTGGTTGAAATGGTATGTTAGCTACTAAGTATGAACTTAACGGGTAGGTACTACCCGAATTAAAGAGTATAAAACGCTAATATGAAGAAAGAGCTTTTATAAATAAGTTCATATTACGCTACGAAATACTATTGACTACTCTTGATATTCTATATGATTAACTCGTTTCATTTGACTATTTTGAAGGAAATGGCACCGACTACTCGACAAACCTTGAATATGAGCGAAGAGGAATTTCGTGCCTTTCTTGCTTCAAACATAGCCGCAGTACAGGCTGCGCTACATACCAACAATAACTCCGAATCAAGCAATGCAGCTAACTGCGCAAGAAATCGTGTAGGATGTGTAGTGACCCGAACTTTTCCATGTTTATATATATTAATTGAGATTGATATTTACATGATTAAATGTTTCCAACATGTTAAGCAATCAAACTTGTTAAGACTTGATTAATTGAAATATGTTTCATATAGACAATTGACCACCCAAGTTGACCGGTGATTCACGAACGTTAAAACTTGTAAAAACTATATGATGACATATATATGGATATATATATATATAGTTAACATGATACTATGATAAGTAAATATATCATTAAGTATATTAACAATGAACTACATATGTAAAAACAAGACTACTAATTTAATGATTTTAAACGAGACATATATGTAACGATTATCGTTGTAAAGACATTTAATGTATATATATATCATATTAAGAGATATTCATACATGATAATATCATGATAATATAATAATTTAAAATCTCATTTGATATTATAAACATTGGGTTAACAACATTTAACAAGATCGTTAACCTAAAGGTTTCAAAACAACACTTACATGTAACGACTAACGATGACTTAAAGACTCAGTTAAAATGTATATACATGTAGTGTTCTAATATGTATTTATACACTTTTGAAAGACTTCAATACACTTATCAAAATACTTCTACTTAACAAAAATGCTTACAATTACATCCTTGTTCAGTTTCATCAACAATTCTACTCGTATGCACCCGTATTCGTACTCGTACAATACACAGCTTTTAGATGTATGTACTATTAGTATATACACTCCAATGATCAGCTCTTAGCAGCCCATGTGAGTCACCTAACACATGTGGGAACCATCATTTGGCAACTAGCATGAAATATCTCATAAAATTACAAAAATATGAGTAATCATTCATGACTTATTTACATGAAAACAAAATTACATATCCTTTATATCTAATCCATACACCAACGACCAAAAACACCTACAAACACTTTAATTCTTCAATTTTCTTCATCTAATTGATCTCTCTCAAGTTCTATCTTCAAGTTCTAAGTGTTCTTCGTATATTCTACAAGTTCTAGTTACATAAAATCAAGAATACTTTCAAGTTTGCTAGCTCACTTCCAATCTTGTAAGGTGATCATCCAACCTCAAGAAATCTTTGTTTCTTACAGTAGGTTATCATTCTAATACAAGGTAATAATCATATTCAAACTTTGGTTCAATTTCTATAACTATAACAATCTTATTTCAAGTGATGATCTTACTTGAACTTGTTTTCGTGTCATGATTCTGCTTCAAGAACTTCGAGCCATCCAAGGATCCGTTGAAGCTAGATCCATTTTTCTCTTTTCCAGTAGGTTTATCCAAGGAACTTAAGGTAGTAATGATGTTCATAACATCATTCGATTCATACATATAAAGCTATCTTATTCGAAGGTTTAAACTTGTAATCACTCGAACATAGTTTAGTTAATTCTAAACTTGTTCGCAAACAAAAGTTAATCCTTCTAACTTGACTTTTAAAATCAACTAAACACATGTTCTATATTTATATGATATGCTAACTTAATGATTTAAAACCTGGAAACACGAAAAACACCGTAAAACCGGATTTACGCCGTCGTAGTAACACCGCGGGCTGTTTTGAGTTAGTTAATTAAAACCTATGATAAACTTTGATTTAAAAGTTGTTATTCTGAGAAAATTATTTTTATTATGAACATGAAACTATATCCAAAAATTATGGTTAAACTCAAAGTGGAAGTATGTTTTCTAAAATGGTCATCTAGACGTCGTTCTTTCGACTGAAATGACTACCTTTACAAAAACGACTTGTAACTTATTTTTCCAACTATAAACCTATACTTTTTCTATTTAGATTCATAAAATAGAGTTCAATATGAAACCATAGCAATTTGATTCACTCAAAACGGATTTAAAATGAAGAAGTTATGGGTAAAACAAGATTGGATAATTTTTCTCATTTTAGCTACGTGAAAATTGGTAACAAATCTATTCTAACCATAACTTAATCAACTTGTATTGTATATTATGTAATCTTGAGATACCATAGACACGTATACAATGTTTCGACCTATCATGTCGACACATCTATATATATTTCGGAACAACCATAGACACTCTATATGTGAATGTTGGAGTTAGCTATACAGGGTTGAGGTTGATTCCAAAATATATATAGTTTGAGTTGTGATCAATACTGAGATACGCATACACTGGGTCGTGGATTGATTCAAGTTAATATTTATCGATTTATTTCTGTACATCTAACTGTGGACAAATAGTTGTAGGTTACTAACGAGGACAGCTGACTTAATAAACTTAAAACATCAAAATATATTAAAAGTGTTGTAAATATATTTTGAACATACTTTGATATATATGTATATATTGTTATAGGTTCGTGAATCAACCAGTGGCCAAGTCTTACTTCCCGACGAAGTAAAAATCTGTGAAAGTGAGTTATAGTCCCACTTTTAAAATCTAATATTTTTGGGATGAGAATACATGCAGGTTTTATAAATGATTTACAAAATAGACACAAGTACGTGAAACTACATTCTATGGTTGAATTATCGAAATCGAATATGCCCCTTTTTATTAAGTCTGGTAATCTAAGAATTTGGGAACAGACACCCTAATTGACGCGAATCCTAAAGATAGATCTATTGGGCCTAACAATCCCCATCCAAAGTACCGGATGCTTTAGTACTTCGAAATTTATATCATATCCGAAGAGTGTCCCAGAATGATGGGGATATTCTTATATATGCATCTTGTTAATGTCGGTTACCAGGTGTTCACCATATGAATGATTTTTATCTCTATGTATGGGATGTGTATTGAAATATGAAATCTTGTGGTCTATTATTATGATTTGATATATATAGGTTAAACCTATAACTCACCAACATTTTTGTTGACGTTTTAAGCATGTTTATTCTCAGGTGATTATTAAGAGCTTCCGCTGTCGCATACTTAAATAAGGACGAGATTTGGAGTCCATGCTTGTATGATATTGTGTAAAAACTGTATTCAAGAAACTTATTTTGTTGTAACATATTTGTATTGTAAACCATTATGTAATGGTCGTGTGTAAACAGGATATTTTAGATTATCACTATTTGATAATCTACGTAAAGCTTTTTAAACCTTTATTGATGAAATAAAGGTTATGGTTTGTTTTAAAATGAATGCTGTCTTTGAAAAACGTCTCATATAGAGGTCAAAACCTCGCAACGAAATCAATTAATATGGAACGTTTTTAATCAATAAGAACGGGACATTTCAGTTGGTATCCGAGCTTTGGTCTTAGAGAACCAGAAAATTTACATCAGTGTGTCTTATCGAGTTTGTTAGGATGCATTAGTGAGTCTGGACTTCGACCGTGTTTTCTTTAAAAATGATTGCTTAACATTTTTGTTGGAAACTATATATTATTAACATGTATATATTATATGATATATTAATCTCTTAACATGTTTGATATTGTGTGATAGATGTCTACCTCTAGCACAAATCCCATTGACTCACCTAATAATAACGAAGAGTCGAATATATGTTGGACTGATTCACAAGTTCCCGAAGAAGAACCGGAAGAAGAATCAGAACCGGAAGAAGAATCAGAACCGGAAGAGGAGGAATCGGAGGAGGAAATAGAACCGGTGGGGGAAATAACAAAACGGTTAAGTAAAAGAAAATCCTCAACCAACCGACCAAGGTTAATTATGGTCAATGGTGTTTCCGCCAAGGAAGCAAAATATTGGGAGGATTACCAATTCTCCGATGAATCGGATTCCGATGAGAATTCCGATGATGTTATAGAAATTACCCCAACTGAATTTAAAAAGGCAAAATAAAATAATAAAGGAAAGGGCATAAAAATAGAGAAATCTAATTCCAACCCCGATGAACATTATATGTATCGTCAACCCCCGAAGCCCTTAAGTTGTAACAATGACCCGGGAACCTCTAAACCACCAGGTTTTTCTAAACCGTTGTGGAAAACGACAGCTCGTATTAGGGGAACATCATATATCCCTAGAAACTTGGCAAAACGAACCAAAACCGAAGAAGAAGAAACAAGCGAGTCGGAATAAGATAGTTGTATTCGTGTGGTGTAATATATGTAATATAGTGTGCTTATGCTTTATGATATATGTAAAAATTGCTTGTATTAATAAGTAATTTTTTTTATGAATCTAACTCTTGTCTATTTTACAGTATAAAAACACAAAATGGATAGACAACCCAATATTTTAAGAGACCTACCCGGAGACATGATTGATGAAATCTTGTCTAGAGTCGGTCAGAATTCTTCGGCACAACTATTTAAGGCGAGATCAGTTTGTAAGACATTCGAAGAACGTTCCAAGAATGCCTTGGTTTATGAAAGGCTTTCGTTCGAAATATGGGGGATATCACATTGGGAAATCCATAAGTTACGATGTGTTTACTTTGACGCATATATTGCGGGGAACCCAAATGCTATTTTACGCAATGGGTTAAGAAATTATTTTGACTCAATATATCCGAATATTGGACTTCGTGATTTAGAAAAAGTGGCTAACATGCAACATAAAGAAGCATGTTATGCTTACGGATTAGTAATGTTCGCTTCTCACCAAAGCGAGAACAAGAACATTGGGCTACAACTATTAAACAAAACGTTCTCACAAGTGACGGAGTCGGTAATTGGGGTAAGAAATGAGGTTTTTAGATTGTTACGGGACTGTTGGACATTACGTAACCCTCGTCCCTTTGACGACGTTACAACACGCTGTCTTATCAACGGCCATAACGGTTATGTTCCACAAGACCAAGGATGGGAAGTAATCCTAGTAAAACCAGAATGCATCACTTGTTTCTGGACATATGAATTACGTGTCTTTATTGCCTTTGCTGAAGGACTTGTGTACTAGCTAGAATTATCTTCACAACCATCTTGTATCAAATTTATTGTGTGCTATATTTAATGCTATATGTAAAATAAGCGGTATTGTAAGTTTGTAAAATATTGTGTAAAAGTTTGAACGCGAAATATTATTATAATCAGTTTTTCATATAGAATTGTAGTAGTTGAATTGTATATTAGCTACTAAGTATGAACTTAACGGGTAGGTACTACCCGAATTTAAACTTATAAAACGCTAATATGAAGAAAAAGCTTTTATAAATGAGTTCATATTATGCTACGAAATACTATTAACTACTCTTAATATTCTGTATGATTAACTTGTTCCATTTGACTATTTTGAAGGAAATGGCACCGACTACTCGACACACCGTGAATATGAATGAAGAGGAATTCCGTACTTTTCTAGCTTCAAACATAGCCGTAGTACAGGCTGCGCTACATACCAACAATAACCTTGGATCTAGCAGTACAGGAAATCGTGTAGGATGCACCTACAAAGAATTCACTGCCTACAAACCTTTGGAATTTGATGGAACCGAAGGACCGATCGGATTGAAACGGTGGACCGAGAAGGTCGAATCGGTGTTTGCCATAAGTAAGTGTACTGAAGAGGACAAAGTGAAGTACGCTACGCATACCTTCACAGGTTCTGCGTTAACATGGTGGAATACCTATCTAGAGCAAGTGGGACAAGACGATGCATACGCACTACCGTGGTCAGCATTCAAGCACTTGATGAACGAGAAGTACCGTCCCAGAACTGAGGTCAATAAGCTCAAGACAGAACTTAGAGGGTTACGAACCCAAGGATTTGATATTACCACGTACGAAAGACGATTCACAGAATTGTGCCTATTGTGTCCGGGAGCATTCGAAGATGAGGAAGAGAAGATCGACGCGTTTGTGAAAGGATTACCGGAAAGAATCCAAGAAGATATAAGTTCGCACGAGCCCGCCTCCATACAACAGGCATGTAGAATGGCTCACAAACTAGTGAACCATATTGAAGAAAGAATTAAAGAACAGACTGCTGAAGAGGCCAATGTGAAGCAAGTCAAAAGAAAGTGGAAGGAAAACAGTGATAAGAATCACCAATACAACAACAACAGCAATTACAACAATAATCGCAACAATTATCCCAATAATCGTAACATCAATCGCAACTACAACAAACGGCCCAACAACAACAACAACAACAACAACAACAACAACAACAGCAACTACAATAATCATCCCAACAATAATAACAACCACAACAACAACAACAATCAGAAGCAGCTATGCCAAAGGTGTGAAAAGTATCACTCGGGGTTCTGCACCAAATTTTGCAACAAGTGTAAAAGAAATGGTCATAGCGCGGCGAAGTGTGAGGTCTACGGACCAGGGGTTAATAGAACGAAAGGAACAAATGGTGTCGGAACGAGTAATGGCGGAGCAAGTAGTGTCGGAGCAAGTTATGCCAATGTAGTTTGTTATAAATGTGGAAAACCGGGCCACATTATTAGAAATTGCCCGAACCAGGAGAACACGAATGGACAAGGCCGCAGAAGAGTTTTCAATATTAATGCGGCAGAGGCACAGGAAGACCCAGAGCTTGTTACGGGTACGTTTCTTATTGACAATAAATCTGCTTACGTTTTATTTGATTCGGGTGCGGATAGAAGCTATATGAGTAGAGATTTTTGTGCTAAATTAAATTGTCCATTGACGCCTTTGGATTGTAAATTTTTACTTGAATTAGCAAATGGTAAATTAATTTCAGCAGATAATATATGTCGGAATCGAGAAATTAAACTGGTTAGCGAAACATTTAAAATTGATTTGATACCAGAAGAGTTAGGGAGTTTTGATGTGATAATCGGTATGGACTGGTTGAAAGAAGTGAAAGCAGAGATCGTTTGTTACAAAAATGCAATTCGCATTATACGAGAAAAAGGAAAACCCTTAATGGTGTACGGAGAAAAGGGCAACACGAAGCTACATCTTATTAGTAATTTGAAGGCACAAAAACTAATAAGAAAAGGTTGCTATGCTGTTCTAGCACACGTCGAGAAAGTACAAACTGAAGAAAAGAGCATCAATGATGTTCCCATTGCAAAAGAATTTCCCGATGTATTTCCGAAAGAATTACCTGGATTACCCCCACATCGATCCGTTGAATTTCAAATAGATCTTGTACCAGGAGCTACACCAATAGCTCGTGCTCCTTACAGACTCGCACCCAGTGAGATGAAAGAACTGCAAAGCCAATTACAATAACTTTTAGAGCGTGGTTTCATTCGACCAAGCACATCACCGTGGGGAGCTCCTGTTTTGTTTGTCAAGAAGAAAAATGGTACATTCAGGTTGTGTATCGACTACCGAGAGTTGAACAAACTTACCATCAAGAACCGCTACCCACTACCGAGAATCGACGACTTATTTGATCAACTACAAGGCTCGTCCGTTTATTCAAAGATTGACTTACGTTCCGGGTATCATCAAATGCGGGTGAAAGAAGATGATATTCCAAAGACTGCTTTCAGAACACGTTACGATCATTACGAGTTTATAGTCATGCCGTTTGGTTTAACTAATGCACCAGCTGTGTTCATGGACCTTATGAACCGAGTGTGTGGACCATACCTTGACAAGTTTGTCATTGTTTTCATTGATGACATACTTATTTACTCAAAGAATGACCAAGAACACGGTGAACATTTGAGAAAGGTGTTAGAAGTATTGAGGAAGGAATAATTATACGCTAAGTTTTCAAAGTGTGCATTTTGGTTGGAAGAAGTTCAATTCCTCGGTCACATAGTGAACAAAGAAGGTATTAAGGTGGATCCGGCAAAGATAGAAACTGTTGAAAAGTGGGAAACCCCAAAAACTCCGAAGCATATACGTCAATTTTTAGGACTAGCTGGTTACTACAGAAGGTTCATCCAAGACTTTTCCAGAATAGCAAAACCCTTGACTGCATTAACGCATAAAGGGAAGAAATTTGAATGGAATGATGAACAAGAGAAAGCGTTTCAGTTATTGAAGAAAAAGCTAACTACGGCACCTATATTGTCATTGCCTGAAGGGAATGATGATTTTGTGATTTATTGTGACGCATCAAAGCAAGGTCTCGATTGTGTATTAATGCAATGAATGAAGGTGATTGCTTATGCGTCTAGACAATTGAAGATTCACGAACAAAATTATACGATGCATGATTTGGAATTAGGCGCGGTTGTTTTTGCATTAAAGACTTGGAGGCACTACTTATATGGGGTCAAAAGTATTATATATACCGACCACAAAAGTCTTCAACACATATTTAATCAGAAACAACTGAATATGAGGCAGCGTAGGTGGATTGAATTATTGAATGATTACGACTTTGAGATTCGTTACCACCCGGGGAAGGCAAATGTGGTAGCCGATGCCTTGAGCAGGAAGGACAGAGAACCCATTCGAGTAAAATCTATGAATATAATGATTCATAATAACCTTACTACTCAAATAAAGGAGGCGCAACAAGGAGTTTTAAAAGAGGGAAATTTAAAGGATGAAATACCCAAAGGATCGGAGAAGCATCTTAATATTCGGGAAGACGGAATCCGGTATAGGGCTGAAAGGATTTGGGTACCAAAATTTGGAGATATGAGAGAAATGGTACTTAGAGAAGCTCATAAAACCAGATACTCAATACATCCTGGAACGGGGAAGATGTACAAGGATCTTAAGAAATATTTTTGGTGGCCAGGTATGAAAGTCAATATTGCTAAATACGTAGGAGAATGTTTGACGTGTTCTAAGGTCAAAGCTGAGCATCAGAAACCATCAGGTCTACTTCAAAAACCCGAAATCCCGGAATGGAAATGGGAAAACATTACCATGGATTTCATCACTAAATTGCCAAGGACTGCAAGTGGTTTTGATACTATTTGGGTAATAGTTGATCGTCTCACCAAATCAGCACACTTCCTGCCAATAAGAGAAGATGACAAGATGGAGAAGTTAGCACGACTGTTTTTGAAGGAAGTCGTCTCCAGATATGGAATACCAATCTCTATTATCTCTGATAGGGATGGTAGATTTATTTCAAGATTCTGGCAGACATTACAGCAAGCATTAGGAACTCGTCTAGACATGAGTACTGCCTATCATCCACAAACTGATGGGCAGAGTGAAAGAACGATACAAACGCTTGAAAACATGCTACGAGCATGTGTTATTGATTTCGGAAACAGTTGGGAGCGACATCTACCGTTAGCAGAATTTTCCTACAACAACAGCTACCATTCAAGCATTGAGATGGCGCCGTTTGAAGCACTTTATGGTAGAAAGTGAATGTCTCCAATTTGTTGGAGTGAAGTGGGGGATAGACAGATTACGGGTCCGGAGATTATACAAGAAACTACCGAGAAGATCATCCAAATTCAACAACGGTTGAAAACCGCCCAAAGTCGACAAAAGAGCTACGCTGACATTAAAAGAAAAGATATAGAATTTGAAATTGGAGAGATGGTCATGCTTAAAGTTGCACCTTGGAAAGCGTTGTTCGATTTGGTAAACGAGGGAAATTAAATCCAAGGTATATTGGACCATTCAAGATTATTGATCGTGTCGGACCAGTAGCTTACCAACTGGAGCTACCTCAACAACTCGCGGCTGTACATAACACTTTCCACGTCTCAAATTTGAAGAAATGTTTTGCTAAAGAAGATCTCACTATTCCGTTGGACGAAATCCAAATCAATGAAAAACTTCAATTCATTGAAGAACCCGTCGAAATAATGGATCGTGAGGTTAAGAGACTTAAACAAAACAAGATACTGATTGTTAAGGTTCGATGGAATGCTTGTAGAGGACCCGAGTTCACCTGGGAGCGTGAAGATCAGATGAAGAAGAAATACCTGCATCTATTTCCAGGAGATTCGTCAACACCTTCAACAGCTTAAAATTTCGGGACGAAATTTATTTAACGGGTAGGTACTGTAGTGACCCGAACTTTTCCATGTTTATATATATTAATTGAGATTGATATTTACATGATTAAATGTTTCCAACATGTTAAGCAATCAAACTTGTTAAGGCTTGATTAATTGAAATATGTTTCATATAGACAATTGACCACCCAAGTTGACCGGTGATTCACGAACGTTAAAACTTGTAAAAACTATATGATGACATATATATGGATATATATATAGTTAACATGATACTATGATAAGTAAACATATTATTAAGTATATTAACAATGAACTACATATGTAAAAACAAGACTACTAATTTAATAATTTTAAACGAGACATATATGTAACGATTATCGTTGTAAAGACATTTAATGTATATATATATCATATTAAGAGATATTCATACATGATAATATCATGATAATATAATAATTTAAAATCTCATTTGATATTATAAACATTGGGTTAACAACATTTAACAAGATCGTTAACCTAAAGGTTTCAAAACAACACTTACATGTAACGACTAACGATGACTTAACGACTCAGTTAAAATGTATATACATGTAGTGTTCTAATATGTATTTATACACTTTTGAAAGACTTCAATACACTTATCAAAATACTTCTATTTAACAAAAATACTTAGAATTACATCCTCGTTCAGTTTCATCAACAATTCTACTCGTATGCACCCGTATTCGTACTCGTACAATACACAGCTTTTAGATGTATGTACTATTAGTATATACACTCCAATGATCAGCTCTTAGCAGCCCATGTGAGTCACCTAACACATGTGGGAACCATTATTTGGCAACTAGCATGAAATATCTCATAAAATTACAAAAATATGAGTAATCATTCATGACTTATTTACATGAAAACAAAATTACATATCCTTTATATCTAATCCATACACCAACGACTAAAAACACCTACAAAAACTTTCATTCTTCAATTTTCTTCATCTAATTGATCTCTCTCAAGTTCTATCTTCAAGTTCTAAGTGTTCTTCATATATTCTACAAGTTCTAGTTACATAAAATCAAGAATACTTTCAAGTTTGCTAGCTCACTTCCAATCTTGTAAGGTGATCATCCAACCTCAAGAAATCTTTGTTTCTTACAGTAGGTTATCATTCTAATACAAGGTAATAATCATATTCAAACTTTGGTTCAATTTCTATAACTATAACAATCTTATTTCAAGTGATGATCTTACTTGAACTTGTTTTCGTGTCATGATTCTGCTTCAAGAACTTCGAGCCATCCAAGGATCCGTTGAAGCTAGATCCATTTTTCTCTTTTCCAGTAGGTTTATCCAAGGAACTTAAGGTAGTAATGATGTTCATAACATCATTCGATTCATACATATAAAGCTATCTTATTCGAAGGTTTAAACTTGTAATCACTCGAACATAGTTTAGTTAATTCTAAACTTGTTCGCAAACAAAAGTTAATCCTTCTAACTTGACTTTTAAAATCAACTAAACACATGTTCTATATCTATATGATATGCTAACTTAATGATTTAAAACCTGGAAACACGAAAAACACCGTAAAACCGGATTTACGCCGTCGTAGTAACACCGCGGGCTGTTTTGGGTTAGTTAATTAAAAACTATGATAAACTTTGATTTAAAAGTTGTTATTCTGAGAAAATTATTTTTATTATGAACATGAAACTATATCCAAAAATTATGGTTAAACTCAAAGTGGAAGTATGTTTTCTAAAATGGTCATCTAGACGTCGTTCTTTCGACTGAAATGACTACCTTTACAAAAACGACTTGTAACTTATTTTTCAGACTATAAACCTATACTTTTTCTATTTAGATTCATAAAATAGAGTTCAATATGAAACCATAGCAATTTGATTCACTCAAAACGGATTTAAAATGAAGAAGTTATGGGTAAAACAAGATTGGATAATTTTTCTCATTTTAGCTACGTGAAAATTGGTAACAAATCTATTCCAACCATAACTTAATCAACTTGTATTGTATATTATGTAATCTTGAGATACCATAGACACGTATACAATCTTTCTACCTATCATGTCGACACATCTATATATATTTCGGAACAACCATAGACACTCTATATGTGAATGTTGGAGTTAGCTATACAGGGTTGAGGTTGATTCCAAAATATATATAGTTTGAGTTGTGATCAATACTGAGATACGTATACACTGGGTCGTGGATTAATTCAAGATAATATTTATCGATTTATTTCTGTACATCTAACTGTGGACAACTAGTTGTAGGTTACTAACGAGGACAGCTGACTTAATAAACTTAAAACATCAAAATATATTAAAAGTGTTGTAAATATATTTTGAACATACTTTGATATATATGTATATATTGTTATAGGTTCATGAATCAACCAGTGTCCAAGTCTTACTTCCCGACGAAGTAAAAATCTGTGAAAGTGAGTTATAGTCCCACTTTTAAAATCTAATATTTTTGGGATGAGAATACATGCAGGGGTTATAAATAATTTACAAAATAGACACAAGTACGTGAAACTACATTCTATGGTTGAATTATCGAAATCGAATATGCCCCTTTTTATTAAGTCTGGTAATCTAAGAATTTGGGAACAGACACCCTAATGGACGCGAATCCTAAAGATAGATCTATTGGGCCTAACAAACCCCATCCAAAGTACCGGATGCTTTAGTACTTCGAAATTTATATCATATCCGAAGGGTGTCCCAGAATGATGGGGATATTCTTATATATGCATCTTGTTAATGTCGGTTACCAGGTGTTCACCATATGAATGATTTTTATCTCTATGTATGGGATGTGTATTGAAATATGAAATCTTGTGGTCTATTATTATGATTTGATATATATAGGTTAAACCTATAACTCACCAACATTTTTGTTGACGTTTTAAGCATGTTTATTCTCAGGTGATTATTAAGAGCTTCCGCTGTCGCATACTTAAATAAGGACTAGATTTGGAGTCCATGCTTGTATGATATTGTGTAAAAACTGCATTCAAGAAACTTATTTTGTTGTAACATATTTGTATTGTAAACCATTATGTAATGGTCGTGTGTAAACAGGATATTTTAGATTATCACTATTTGATAATCTACGTAAAGCTTTTTAAACCTTTATTGATGAAATAAAGGTTATGGTTTGTTTTAAAATGAATGCTATCTTTGAAAAACGTCTCATATAGAGGTCAAAACCTCGCAACGAAATCAATTAATATGGAACGTTTTTAATCAATAAGAACGGGACATTTCAGGATGCACCTACAAGGAATTCACTGCCTACAAACCTTTGGAATTTGATGGAACCGAAGGACCGATCGGATTGAAAAGGTGGACCGAGAAGGTCGAATCGGTGTTTGCCATAAGTAAGTGTACTGAAGAGGACTTAGTGAAGTACGCTACATATACCTTCACAGGTACTGCGTTAACATGGTGGAATACCTATCTAGATCAAGTGGGACAAGATGATGCTTACGCACTACCGTGGTCAGCATTCAAACACTTGATGAACGAGAAGTACCATCCCAGAACCGAGGTTAATAAGCTCAAGACAGAACTTAGAGGGTTACGAACCCAAGGATTTGATATTACCACATACGAAAGACGATTCACAGAATTGTGCCTATTGTGTCCGAGAGCGTTCGAAGATGAGGAAGAGAAGATCGACGCGTTTGTGAAAGGATTACCGGAAAGAATCCAAGAAGATATATGTTCACATGAGCCCGCCTCCATACAACAGGCATGAAGAATGGCTCACAAACTAGTGAACCAGATTGAGGAAAGAATTAAAGAACAGGCGGCTGAAGAGGCCAATGTGAAGCAAGTCAAAAGAAAGTGGGAGGAAAACGGTGAGAAGAATCACCAATACAACAACAGCAATTACAACAATAATCGCAACAACTATCCCAACAATCGCAACATCAATCGCAACTACAACAAACGGCCCAACAACAACAACAACAACAACTACAACAATCATCCCAACAACAATAATAAACGCAACAACAACAACAATCAGAAGCAATTATGCCAAAGGTGTGAAAAGTATCACTCGGGGTTCTGCACCAAATTTTGCAACAAGTGTAAAAGAAATGGTCATAGCGCGGCGAAGTGTGAGGTCTACGGACCAGGGGTTAACAGAATGAAAGGAACAAATGGTGTCGGAACGAGTAATGGCGGATCAAGTAGTGTCGGAGCAAGTTATGCCAATGTAGTTTGTTATAAATGTGGAAAACCGGGCCACATTATTAGAAATTACCCGAACCAGGAGAACACGAATGGACAAGGCCGTGGAAGAGTTTTCAATATTAATGCGACAGAGGCACATGAAGACCCGGAGCTTGTTACGGATACGTTTCTTATTGACAATAAATCTGCTTACGTTTTATTTGATTCGGGTGCGGATAGAAGCTATATGAGTAGAGATTTTTGTGCTAAATTAAGTTTTCCATTGACGCCGTTGGATAGTAAATTTTTACTCGAATTAGCAAACGGTAAATTAATTTCAGCAGATTATATATGCCGGAATCGAGAAATTAAACTGGGTGGCGAAATATTTAAGATTGATTTGATACCAGTAGAGTTGGGGAGTTTTGATGTAATAGTTTAAATGTCCCGTTCTTATTGATTAAAAACGTTCCATATTAATTGATTTCGTTGCGAGGTTTTGACCTCTATATGAGACGTTTTTCAAAGACTGCATTCATTTTAAAACAAACCATAACCTTTATTTCATAAATAAAGGTTTAAAAAGGTTTACGTAGATTATGAAATAATGATAATCTAAAATATTCTGTTTACACACGATCATTACATAATGGTTTACAATACAAATATGTTACATCAAAATCAGTTTCTTGAATGCAGTTTTTACACAATATCATACAAACATGGACTCCAAATCTTGTCTTTATTTTAGTATGCAATAGCGGAAGCTCTTAGTATTCACCTGAGAATAAACATGCTTTAAACGTCAACAAAAATGTTGGTGAGTTATAGGTTTAACCTATATATATCAAATCGTAACAATAGACCACAAGATTTCATATTTCAATACACATCTCATACATAGAGATAAAAATCATTCATATGGTGAACACCTGGTAACCGACATTAACAAGATGCATATATAAGAATATCCCCATCATTCCGGGACACCCTTCGGATATGATATAAATTTCGAAGTACTAAAGCATCCGGTACTTTGGATGGGGTTTGTTAGGCCCAATAGATCTATCTTTAGGATTCGCGTCAATTAGGGTATTTGTTCCCTAATTCTTAGATTACCAGACTTAATAAAAAGGGGCATATTCGATTTCGATAATTCAACCATAGAATGTAGTTTCACGTACTTGTGTCTATTTTGTAAATCATTTATAAAACCTGCATGTATTCTCATCCCAAAAATATTAGATTTTAAAAGTGGGACTATAACTCACTTTCACAGATTTTTTACTTCGTCGGAAAGTAAGACTTGGCCACTGGTTGATTCACGAACCTATAACAATATATACATATATATCAAAGTATGTTCAAAATATATTTACAACACTTTTAATATATTTTGATGTTTTAAGTTTATTAAGTCAGCTGTCCTCGTTAGTAACCTACAACTAGTTGTCCACAGTTAGATGTACAGAAATAAATCGATAAATATTATCTTGGATCAATCCACGACCCAGTGTATACGTATCTCAGTATTGATCACAACTCAAACTATATATATTTTGGAATCAACCTCAACCCTGTATAGCTAACTCAAACATTCACATATAGAGTGTCTATGGTTGTTCCGAAATATATATAGATGTGTCGACATGATAGGTCGAAACATTGTATACGTGTCTATGGTATCTCAAGATTACATAATATACAATAGAAGTTGATTAAGTTATGGTTGGAATAGATTTGTTACCAATTTTCACGTAGCTAAAATGAGAAAAATTATCCAATCTTGTTTTACCCATAACTTCTTCATTTTAAATCCGTTTTGAGTGAATCAAATTGCTATAGTTTCATATTGAACTCTATTTTATGAATCTAAACAGAAAAAGTATAGGTTTATGGTCGGAAAAATAAGTTACAATTCGTTTTTGTAAAGGTAGTCATTTCAGTCGAAAGAACGACGTCTAGATGACCATTTTAGAAAACATACTTCCACTTTGAGTTTAACCATAATTTTTGGATATAGTTTCATGTTCATAATCAAAATCATTTTCCCAGAATAACAACTTTTAAATCAAATTTTATCATAGTTTTTAATTAACTAACCCAAAACAGCCTGCGGTGTTACTACGACGGCGTAAATCCGGTTTTACTGTGTTTTTCGTGTTTCCAGGTTTTAAATCATTAAGTTAGCATATCATATAGATATAGAACATGTGTTTAGTTGATTTTAAAAGTCAAGTTAGAAGAATTAACTTTTATTTGCGAACAAGTTTAGAATTAACTAAACTATGTTCTAGTGATTACAAGTTTAAACCTTCGAATAAGATAGCTTTATATGTATGAATCGAATGATGTTATGAACATAATTACTACCTCAAGTTCCTTGGATAAACCAACTGGAAATGAGAAAAATAGATCTAGCTTCAAAGGATCCTTGGATGGCTTGAAAGTTCTTGAAGCAGAATCATGACACGAAAACAATTTCAAGTAAGATTTTCACTCGAAATAAGATTGTTATAGTTATAGAAATTGAATTAAAGTTTGAATATGATTATTACCTTGTATTATAAAGATAACCTACTGTAAGTAACAAAGGTTTCTTGATCTTGAATGATTACTTGGAATGGATTTAGAAAACTTGGAAGTAAACTTGCAATCTTGGAAGTATTCTTGATTTTATGAAACTAGAACTTTTGGAATTTATGAAGAACACTTAGAACTTGAAGATAGAACTTGAGAGAGATCAATTAGATGAATAAAATTGAAGAATTAAAGTGTTTGTAGGTGTTTTTGGTCATTGGTGTATGGATTAGATATAAAGGATATGTAATTTTGTTTTCATGTAAATAAGTCATGAATGATTACTCATATTTTTATAATTTTATGAGATATTTCATGCTAGTTGCCAAATGATGGTTCCTACATGTGTTAGGTGACTCACATGGGCTGCTAAGAGCTGATCATTGGAGTGTATATACCAATAGTACAGACATCTAAAAGCTGTGTATTGTACGAGTACGAATACGGGTGCATACGAGTAGAATTGTTGATGAAACTGAACGAGGATGTAATTGTAAGCATTTTTGTTAAGTAGAAGTATTTTGATAAGTGTCTTGAAGTCTTTCAAAAGTGTATGAATACATATTAAAACACTACATGTATATACATTTTAACTGAGTCGTTAAGTCATCGTTAGTCGTTACATGTAAATGTTGTTTTGAAACCTTTAGGTTAACGATCTTGTTGAATGTTGTTAACCCATTGTTTATTATAACAAATGAGATGTTAAATTGTTATATTATCATGATATTATGATATATAATATATCTTAGTATGATATATATACAGTTAAATGTCGTTACAACGATAATCGTTACATATATGTCTCGTTTAGAAATCATTAAGTTAGTAGTCTTATTTTTACATATGTATTTCATTGTTAATACACTTAATAATATATTTACTTATCATTTAACATAATTAACCAAGTGTATCAATATCTTAATATGATTCATATGTACCTAGTAAGACGTTGTTATAACGATAATCGTTATATATATCGTTTTCGAGTTTCTTAAATTAATAGTCTCATTTTTATGTATATAACTCATTGTTAAAATACTTAATGAGATACATACTTATAATAAAATCATGTTAACTATATATATAACCATATATATGTCATCGTATAGTTTTTACAAGTTTTAACGTTCGTGAATCACCGGTCAACATGGGTGGTCAATTGTCTATATGAAACCTATTTCAATTAATCAAGTCTTAACAAGTTTGATTGCTTAACATGTTGGAAACACTTAATCATGTAAATAACAATTTCATTTAATATATATATAAACATGGAAAAGTTCGGGTCACTACAGTACCTACCCGTTAAATAAATTTCGTCCCGAAATTTTAAGCAGTTGGAGGTGTTGACGTATCTTCTAGAAATAAATGCGGGTATTTCTTCTTCATCTGATCTTCACGCTCCCAGGTGAACTCGGGTCCTCTACGAGCATTCCATCGAACCTTAACAATCGGTATCTTGTTTTGTTTAAGTCTCTTAACCTCACGATCCATTATTTCGACGGGTTCTTCAATGAATTGAAGTTTTTCATTGATTTGGATTTCGTCCAGCGGAATAGTGAGATCTTCTTTAGCAAAACATTTCTTCAAATTTGAGACGTGGAAAGTGTTATGTACAGCCGCGAGTTGTTGAGGTAGCTCCAGTTGGTAAGCTACTGGTCCGACACAATCTATAATCTTGAATGGTCCAATGTACCTTGGATTTAGTTTCCCCCGTTTACCAAATCGAACAACGCCTTTCCAAGGTGAAACCTTAAGCATGACCATTTCTCCAATTTCAAACTCTATATCTTTTCTTTCACTGTCCGCGTAGCTCTTTTGTCGACTCTGGGCGGTTTTCAATCTATGTTGAATTTGGATGATTTTCTCGGTAGTTTCTTGTATTATCTCCGGACCCGTAATCTGTCTATCCCCCACTTCACTCCAATAAATCAGAGACCTGTACTTTCTACCATAAAGTGCTTCAAATGGCGCCATCTCAATGCTTAAATGGTAGCTGTTGTTGTAGGAAAATTCTGCTAACGGTAGATGTCGATCCCAACTGTTTCCAAAATCAATAACACATGCTCGTAGCATGTCTTCAAGCGTTTGTATCATCCTTTCGCTCTGCCCATCAGTTTGTGGATGATAGGCAGTACTCTTGTCTAGACGAGTTCCTAATGCTTGCTGTAATGTCTGCCAGAATCTTGAAATAAATTTGCCATCCCTATAAGAGATAATAGAGATTGGTATTCCATGTCTGGAGATAACTTCCTTCAAATACAGTCGTGCTAACTTCTCCATCTTGTCATCTTCTCTTATTGGCAGGAAGTGTGCTGATTTGGTGAGACGATCAACCATTACCCAAATAGTATCAAAACCACGTGCAGTCCTTGGCAATTTAGTGATGAAATCCATGGTAATGTTTTCCCATTTCCATTCCGGGATTTCGGGTTGTTGAAGTAGACCTGATGGTTTCTGATGCTCAGCTTTAACCTTAGAACACGTTAAACGTTCTCCTACGTATTTAGCAACATCGGCTTTCATACCCGGCCACCAAAAATGTTTCTTGAGATCCTTGTACATTTTCCCCGTTCCAGGATGTATTGAGTATCTGGTTTTTTGAGCTTCTGTAAGTACCATTTCTCTCATATCTCCAAATTTTGGTACCCAAATCCTTTCAGCCCTATACCGGGTTCCGTCTTTCCGAATATTAATATGCTTCTCCGATCCTTTGGGTATTTCATCCTTTAAATTTCCCTCTTTTAGAACTCCTTGTTTCGCCTCCTTTATTTGAGTAGTAAGGTTATTGTGAATCATAATTCATCATAGATTTTACTCGAATGGGTTCTCTGTCCTTCCTGCTCAAGGCGTCAGCTACCACATTTTCCTTCCCCGGGTGGTAACGAATCTCAAAGTCGTAATCATTCAACAATTCAATCCACCTACGCTGCCTCATATTCAGTTGTTTCTGATTAAATATGTGTTGAAGACTTTTATGGCCGGTATATATAATATTTTTGACCCCATATAAGTAGTGCCTCCAAGTCTTTAATGCAAAAACAACCGCGCCTAATTCCAAATCATGCGTCGTATAATTTTGCTCGTGAATCTTCAATTGTCTAGACGCATAAGCAATCACCTTCGTTCGTTGCATTAATACACAACCGAGACCTTGCTTTGATGCGTCACAATAAATCACAAAATCATCATTCCCTTCAAGCAATGACAATATAGGTGCCGTAGTTAGCTTTTTCTTCAATAACTGAAACGCTTTCTCTTGTTCATCCTTCCATTCAAATTTCTTCCCTTTATGCGTTAATGCAGTCAAGGGTTTTGCTATTCTGGAAAAGTCTTGGATGAACCTTCTGTAGTAACCAGCTAGTCCTAAAAACTGGCGTATGTGTTTCGGAGTTTTCGGGGTTTCCCACTTTTCAACAGTTTCTATCTTTGCCGGATCCTCCTTAATACCTTCTTTGTTCACTATGTGATCGAGGAATTGAACTTCTTCCAACCAAAATGCACACTTTGAAAATTTAGCGTACAATTCTTCCTTCCTCAATACTTCTAACACCTTTCTCAAATGTTCACCGTGTTCTTGGTCATTCTTTGAGTAAATAAGTATGTCATCAATGAAAACAATGACAAACTTGTCAAGGTATGGTCCACACACTCGGTTCATAAGGTCCATGAACACAGCTGGTGCATTAGTTAAACCAAACGGCATGACCATAAACTCGTAATGACCGTAACGTGTTATGAAAGCAGTCTTTGGAATATCATCTTCTTTCACCCGCATTTGATGATACCCGGAACGTAAGTCAATCTTTGAATAAACAGACGAGCCTTGTAGTTGATCAAATAAGTCGTCGATTCTCTGTAGTGGGTAGCGGTTCTTGATGGTAAGTTTGTTCAACTCTCGGTAGTCGATACACAACCTGAATGTACCATCTTTCTTCTTGACAAACAAAACAGGAGCTCCCCACGGTGATGTGCTTGGTCGAATGAAACCACGCTCTAAAAGTTCTTGTAATTGGCTTTGCAGTTCTTTCATCTCACTGGGTGCGAGTCTGTAAGGAGCACGAGCTATTGGTGCAGCTCCTGGTACAAGATCTATTTGAAATTCAACGGATCGATGTGGGGGTAATCCCGGTAATTCTTTCGAAAATACATCGGGAAATTCTTTTGCGACGGGAACATCATTGATGCTCTTTTCTTTAGTTTGTACTTTCTCGACGTGTGCTAGAACAGCATAGCAACCTTTTCTTATTAGTTTTTGTGCCTTCAAATTACTAATAAGATGTAGCTTTGTGTTGCCCTTTTCTCCGTACACCATTAAGGGTTTTCCTTTTTATCGTATAATGCGAATTGCATTTTTGTAACAAACGATCTCTGCTTTCACTTCTTTCAACCAGTCCATACCGATTATCACATCAAAACTCCCTAACTCTACTGGTATCAAGTCAATCTTAAATGTTTCGCTAACCAGTTTAATTTCTCGATTCCGACATATATTATCTGCTGAAATTAATTTACCATTTGCTAATTCGAGTAAAAATTTACTATCCAACGGCGTCAATGGACAACTTAATTTAGCACAAAAATCTCTACTCATATAGCTTCTATCCGCACCCGAATCAAATAAAACGTAAGCAGATTTATTGTCAATAAGAAACGTACCCGTAACAAGCTCCGGGTCTTCCTGTGCCTCTGCCGCATTAATATTGAAAACTCTTCCACGGCCTTGTCCATTCGTGTTCTCCTGGTTCGGGCAATTTCTAATAATGTGACCCGGTTTTCCACATTTATAACAAACTACATTGGCATAACTTGCTCCGACACTACTTGCTCCGCCATTACTCGTTCCGACACCATTTGTTCCTTTCGTTCTGTTAACCCCTGGTCCGTAGACCTCACACTTCGCCGCGCTATGACCATTTCTTTTACACTTGTTGCAAAATTTGGTGCAGAACCCCGAGTGATACTTTTCACACCTTTGGCATAGTTGCTTCTGATTGTTGTTGTTGTTATGGTTGTTATTGTTGTTGGGATGATTGTTGTTGTTGCTGTTGTTATTGTTGTTGTTGTTGTTGTTGGGCCGTTTGTTGTAGTTGCGATTGATGTTGCGATTGTTGGGATAATTGTTGCGATTATTAATGTAATTGCTGTTGTTGTTGTATTGGTGATTCTTCTCACCGTTTTCCTCTCACTTTCTTTTGACTTGCTTCACATTGGCCTCTTCAGCCGCCTGTTCTTTAATTCTTTCCTCAATCTGGTTCACTAGTTTGTGAGCCATTCTACATGCCTGTTGTATGGAGGCGGGCTCATGTGAACTTATATCTTCTTGGATTCTTTCCGGTAATCCTTTCATAAACGCGTCGATCTTCTCTTCCTCATCTTCGAACGCTCTCGGATACAATAGGCACAATTCTGTGAATCGTCTTTCGCATGTGGTAATATCAAATCCTTGGGTTTGTAACCCTCTAAGTTCTGTCTTGAGCTTATTGACCTCGGTTCTAGGACGGTACTTCTCGTTCATCAAGTGCTTGAATGCTGACCACGGTAGTGCGTACGCATCATCTTGTCCCACTTGCTCTAGATAGGTATTCCACCATGTTAACGCAGAACCTGTGAAGGTATGCGTAGCGTACTTCACTTTGTCCTCTTCAGTACACTTACTTATGGCAAACACCGATTCGAACTTCTCGGTCCACCGTTTCAATCCGATCGGTCCTTCGGTTCCATCAAATTTCAAAGGTTTGCAGGCAGTGAATTCTTTGTAGGTGCATCCTACACGATTTCCTGTACTGCTAGATCCAAGGTTATTGTTGGTATGGAGCACAGCCTGTACTGCGACTATGTTTGAAGCTAGAAAAGTACGGAATTCCTCTTCATTCATATTCACGGTGTGTCGAGTAGTCGGTGCCATTTCCTTCAAAATATTCAAATGGAACAAGTTAATCATACAGAATATTAAGAGTAGTTAATAGTATTTCGTAGCATAATATGAACTCATTTATAAAAGCTTTTTCTTCATATTAGCGTTTTATAAGTTTAAATTCGGGTAGTACCTACCCGTTAAGTTCATACTTAGTAGCTAATATACAATTCAACTACTACAATTCTATATGAAAAACTGATTATAATAATATTTCGCGTTCAAACTTTTATACAATATTTTACAAACTTACAATACCGCTTATTTTACATAAAGCATGAAATATAGCACATAATAACTTTGATACAAGATAGTTGTGAAGATAATTCTAGCTAGTACACAAGTCGTTCAGCAAAGGCAATAAAGACACGTAATTCATACGTCCAGAAACAAGTCATGCATTCTGGTTTTACTAGGACTACTTCCCATCCTTGGTCTTGTGGAACATAACCGTTATGGCCGTTGATAAGACAGCGTGTTGTAACGTCGTCAAAGGGACGAGGGTTACGTAATGACCAACAGTCTCGTAATAACCTAAAAACCTCATTTCTTACCCCAATTACCGACTCCTTCACTTGTGGGAACGTTTTGTTTAATAGCTGTAGCCCAATTTTCTTTTTCTCACTTTGGTGAGAAGCGAACATTGCTAACCCGTAAGCATAGCATGCTTCTTTATGTTGCATGTTAGCCGCTTTTTCTAAATCATGAAGTCCTATATTCGGATACATTGAGTCAAAATAATTTCTTAACCCGTTGCGTAAAATAGCATTTGGGTTCCCCGCAATATATGCATCAAAGTAAACACATCGTAACTTATGGGTTTCCCAATGTGATATCCCCCATCTTTCAAATGAAAGTCTCTTATAAACCAAGACATTCTTGGAACGTTCTTCGAATGTCTTACAAACTGATCTCGCCTTAAATAGTTGTGCCGAGGAATTCTGACCGACTCTAAACAAGATTTCATCAATCATGTCTCCGGGTAGGTCTCTTAAAATATTGGGTTGTCTATCCATTTTGTGTTTTTAAACTGTAAAATAGACAAGAGTTAGATTCATAAAAAATACTTATTAATACAAGCAATTTTTACATATATCATAAAGCATAAGCACACTATATTACATATATTACACCACACGAATACAACTATCTTATTCCGACTCGCTCGTTTCTTCTTCTTCGGTTTTGGTCCGTTTTGCCAAGTTTCTAGGGATATATGATGTTCCCCTAATACTAGCTGTCGTTTTCCACAACGGTTTAGAAAAACCTGGTGGTTTAGAGGTTCCCGGGTCATTGTTACAACTTAAGGACTTCGGGGGTTGACGATACATATAAAGTTCATCGGGGTTGGATTTATATTTCTCTATTTTTATGCCCTTTCCCTTATTATTTTCTTTTGCCTTTTTAAATTCAGTTGGGGTAATTTCTATAACATCATCGGAATTCTCGTCGGAATCCGATTCATCGGAGAATTGGTAATCCTCCCAATATTTTGCTTCCTTGGCGGAAACACCATTGACCATAATTAACCTTGGTCGGTTGGTTGAGGATTTTCTTTTACTTAATCATTTTATTATTTCCCCCACCGGTTCTATTTCCTCCTCCGGTTCCTCCTCTTCCGGTTCTGATTCTTCTTCCGGTTCTGATTCTTCTTCCGGTTCCTCTTCGGGAACTTGTGATTCAGTCCAATATGTATTCGACTCTTCGTTATTATTAGGTGAGTCAATGGGATTTGTGCTAGAGGTTGACATCTATCACACAATATCAAACATGTTAAGAGATTAATATATCACATAATATTCACATGTTAAAAATATATAGTTTCCAACAAAATTTGTTAAGCAATCATTTTTTAAGTAAACACGGTCGAAGTCCAGACTCACTAATGCATCCTAACAAACTCGATAAGACACACTAATGCAAAATTCTGGTTCTCTAAGACCAACGCTCTGATACCAACTGAAATGTCCCGTTCTTATTGATTAAAAACGTTCCATATTAATTGATTTCATTGCGAGGTTTTGACCTCTATATGAGACGTTTTTCAAAGACTGCATTCATTTTAAAACAAACCATAACCTTTATTTCATAAATAAAGGTTTAAAAAGGTTTACGTAGATTATCAAATAATGATAATCTAAAATATCCTGTTTACACATGACCATTACATAATGGTTTACAATACAAATATGTTACATCGAAATCAGTTTCTTGAATGCAGTTTTTACACAATATCATACAAACATGGACTCCAAATCTTGTCCTTATTTTAGTATGCAACAGCGGAAGCTCTTAGTATTCACATGAGAATAAACATGCTTTAAACATCAACAAAAAATGTTGGTGAGTTATAGGTTTAACCTATATATATCAAATCGTAACAATAGACCACAAGATTTCATATTTCAATACACATCCCATACATAGAGATAAAAATCATTCATATGGTGAACACCTGGTAACCGACATTAACAAGATGCATATATAAGAATATCCCCATCATTCCGGGACACCCTTCGGATATGATATAAATTTTGAAGTACTAAAGCATCCGGTACTTTGGATGGGGTTTGTTAGGCCCAATAGATCTATCTTTAGGATTCGCGTCAATTAGAGTGTCTGTTCCCTAATTCTTAGATTACCAGACTTAATAAAAAGGGGCATATTCGATTTCGATAATTCAACCATAAAATGTAGTTTCACGTACTTGTGTCTATTTTGTAAATCATTTATAAAACCTGCATGTATTCTCATCTAAAAAATATTAGATTTTAAAAGTGGGACTATAACTCACTTTCACAGATTTTTTACTTCGTCGGGAAGTAAGACTTGGCCACTGGTTGATTCACGAACCTATAACAATATATACATATATATCAAAGTATGTTCAAAATATATTTACAACACTTTTAATATATTTTTATGTTTTAAGTTTATTAAGTCAGCTGTCCTCGTTAGTAACCTACAACTAGTTGTCCACAGTTAGATGTACAGAAATAAATTGATAAATATTATCTTGAATCAATCCACGACCTAGTGTATACGTATCTTAGTATTGATCACAAATCAAACTATATATATTTTGGAATCAACCTCAACCCTGTATAGCTAACTACAACATTCACATATAGAGTGTCTATGGTTGTTCTGAAATATATATAGATGTGTCGACATGATAGGTCGAAACATTGTATACATGTCTATGGTATCTCAAGATTACATAATATAAAATACAAGTTGATTAAGTTATGGTTGGAATAGATTTGTTACCAATTTTCACGTAGCTAAAATGAGAAAAATTATCCAATCTTGTTTTACCCATAACTTCTTCATTTTAAATCCGTTTTGAGTGAATAAAATTGCTATGGTTTCATATTGAACTCTATTTTAGGAATCTAAACAGAAAAAGTATAGGTTTATTGTCAAAAAAATAAGTTACAAGTCATTTTTGTAAAGGTAGTCATTTCAGTCGAAAGAACGACGTCTAGATGACCATTTTAGAAAACATACTTCCACTTTGAGCTTAACCATAATTTTTGGATATAGTTTCATGTTCATAATCAAAATCATTTTCCCAGAATAAAAACTTTTAAATCAAAGTTTATCATAGTTTTTAATTAACTAAACCAAAACAGCCCGCGGTGTTACTACGACGGCGTAAATCCGGTTTTACTGTGTTTTTCGTGTTTCCAGGTTTTAAATCATTAAGTTAGCATATCATATAGATATAGAACATGTGTTTAGTTGATTTTAAAAGTCAAGTTAGAAGGATTAACTTTTATTTGCGAACAAGTTTAGAATTAACTAAACTATGTTCTAGTGATTACAAGTTTAAACCTTCGAATAAGATAGCTTTATATGTATGAATCGAATGATGTTATGAACATCATTACTACCTCAAGTTCCTTGGATAAACCTACTGGAAATAAGAAAAATAGATCTAGCTTCAAAGGATCCTTGGATGGCTTGAAAGTTCTTGAAGCAGAATCATGACACGAAAACAATTTCAAGTAAGATTTCCACTCGAAATAAGATTGTTATAGTTATAGAAATTGAATTAAAGTTTGAATATGATTATTACCTTGTATTAGAAAGATAACCTACTGTAAGTAACAAAGGTTTCTTGATCTTGGATGATTACTTGGAATGGATTTAGAAAACTTGGAAGTAAACTTGCAATCTTGGAAGTATTCTTGATTTTATGAAACTAGAACTTTTAGAATTTATGAAGAACACTTAGAACTTGAAGATAGAACTTGAGAGAGATCAATTAGATGAAGAAAATTGAAGAATGAAAGTGTTTGTAGGTGTTTTTGGTCGTTGGTGTATGGATTAGATATAAAGGATATGTAATTTTGTTTTCATGTAAATAAGTCATGAATGATTACTCATATTTTTGTAATTTTATGAGATATTTCATGCTAGTTGCCAAATGATGGTTCCCACATGTGTTAGGTGACTCACGTGGGCTGCTAAGAGCTGATCATTGGAGTATATATACCAATAGTACATACATCTAAAAGCTGTGTATTGTACGAGTACGAATACGGGTGCATACGAGTAGAATTGTTGATGAAACTGAACGAGGATGTAATTGTAAGCATTTTTGTTAAGTAGAAGTATTTTGATAAGTGTCTTGAAGTCTTTCAATAGTGTATGAATACATATTAAAACACTACATGTATATACATTTTAACTGAGTCGTTAAGTCATCGTTAGTCGTTACATGTAAATGTTGTTTTGAAACCTTTAGGTTAACGATCTTGTTGAATGTTGTTAACCCATTGTTTATTATAACAAATGAGATGTTAAATTGTTATATTATCATGATATTATGATATATAATATATCTTAGTATGATATATTTACAGTTAAATGTCGTTACAACGATGATCGTTACATATATGTCTCGTTTCGAAATCATTAAGTTAGTAGTCTTATTTTTACATATGTATTTCATTGTTAATACACTTAATAATATATTTACTTATCATTTAATATAATTAACCAAGTGTATCAATATCTTAATATGATTCATATGTACCTAGTAAGACGTTGTTATAACGATAATCGTTATATATATCGTTTTCGAGTTTCTTAAATTAATAGTCTCATTTTTATGTATATAACTCATTGTTAAAATACTTAATGAGATACATACTTATAATAAAATCATTTTAACTATATATATAAGCATATATATGTCATCGTATAGTTTTTACAAATTTTAACGTTCGTGAATCACCGGTCAACATGGGTGGTCAATTGTCTATATGAAACCTATTTCAATTAATCAAGTCTTAACAAGTTTGATTGCTTAACATGTTGGAAACACTTAATCAAGTAAATAACAATTTCATTTAATATATATATATAAACATGGAAAAGTTCGGGTCACTACAATAGTTGGCATGGACTGGCTGAAGAAGGTGAAAGCAGAGATCGCATGTTATAAAAATGCAATTAGCATTGTACGAGAAGAAGGAGAACCCTTAATGGTGTACGGAGAAAAGGGCAACACGAAGCTACATCTTATTAGTAATTTGAAGGCACAAAAACTAATAAGAAAAGGTTGCTATGCTGTTCTAGCACACGTCAAGAAAGTACAAACTGAAGAAAACAGCATCAATGATGTTCCCGTCGCAAAAGAATTTCCCGATGTATTTCCGAAAGAATTACCGGGACTACCTCCACATCGATCTGTTGAATTTCAAATAGATCTTGTACTAGGAGCTGCACCAATAGCTCGCGCTCTTTATAGACTCGCACCCAGCGAGATGAAAGAACTGCAAAGCCAACTGCAAGAACTATTAGAACGTGGTTTCATTCGACCAAGCACATCACCATGGGGAGCTCCTATTTTTTTTATCAAGAAGAAGGATGGTACATTTAGGTTGTGTATTGACTACAGAGAGTTGAACAAACTTACCATCAAAAACCGTTATCCACTGCCGAGAATTGACGACTTATTTGATCAACTACAAGGCTCGTCGGTTTATTCGAAGATCGATTAACGTTCTGGATATCATCAAATGCGAGTAAAGGAGGATGATATTCCAAAAACTGCTTTTAGGACGCGTTATGGTCATTACGAGTTTATGGTTATGCCGTTTGGATTGACTAACGCACCAGCTGTGTTCATGGACCTTATGGACCGAGTGTGTGGGCCATATCTTGACAAGTTTGTCATTGTTTTCATCGATGACATACTTATTTACTCAAAGAATGATCAAGAGCACGAAGAACATTTGAGAAAAGTGCTAGAAGTATTGAGGAAAGAAAAACTGTACGCTAAGTTTTCAAAGTGTGCATTTTGGTTGGAAGAAGTTCAATTCCTCGGTCACATAGTGAACAAAAAAGGTATCCAGGTGGACCCGGAAAAGATCGAAACCGTTGAAAAGTGGAAAACCCCAAAAACTCCGAAGCATATACGTCAATTTTTAGGATTGGCTGGTTACTACAGAAGATTCATCCAAGATTTCTCCAAAATAGCAAAACCCTTGACTGCATTAACGCATAAAGGGAAGAAATTTGAATGGAAGGATGAACAAGAGAAGGCGTTTCAATTATTGAAGAAAAAGCTAACTACGGCACCTATATTGTCATTGCCTAAAGGGAATGATGATTTTGTAATTTATTGTGACGCATCAAAGCAAGGTCTCGGTTGTGTATTAATGCAACGAACGAAGGTGATTACTTCTGCGTCTAGACAATTGAAGATTCACGAGCAAAATTATACGACGCATGATTTGGAATTAGGCGCGGTTGTTTTTGCATTAAAGACTTGGAGGCACTACTTATATGGGGTCAAAAGTATTATATATACCGACCACAAAAGTCTTCAACACATATTTAATCAGAAACAACTGAATATGAGGCAGCGTAGGTGGATTGAATTGTTGAATGATTACGACTTTGAGATTCGTTACCACCCGGGGAAGGCAAATGTGGTAGCCGACGCCTTGAGCAGAAAGGACAGAGAACCCATTCGAGTAAAATCTATGAATATAATGATTCACACTAACCTTACTACTCAAATAAAGGAGGCGCAACAAGGAGTTTTAAAAGAGGGAAATTTAAAGGATGAAATACCCAAAGGATCGGAGAAGCATATTAATATTCGGGAAGACGGAACCCGGTATAGGGCTGAAAGAATTTGGGTACCAAAATTTAGAGATATGAGAGAAATGGTACTTAGAGAAGCTCATAAAACCAGATACTCAATACATCCTGGAACGGGGAAGATGTACAAGGATCTCAAGAAACATTTTTGGTGGCCGGGTATGAAAGCCGATGTTGCTAAATACGTAGGAGAATGTTTGACGTGTTCTAAGGTCAAAGCTGAACATCAGAAATCATCAGGTCTACTACAACAACCTGAAATCCTGGAATGGAAATGGGAAAACATTACCATGGATTTCATTACTAAATTGCCAAGGACTGCAAGTGGTTATGATACTATTTAGGTGATAGTTGATCGTCTCACCAAGTCAGCACACTTCCTGCCAATAAGAGAAGATGACAAGATGGAGAAGTTAGCACGACTGTATTTGAAGGAAGTCGTCTCCAGACATGGAATACCAATCTCTATTATCTCTGATAGGGATGGCAGATTTATTTCAAGATTCTGGCAGACATTACAACAACCATTAGGAACTCGTCTAGACATGAGTACTGCCTATCATCCACAAACTGATGGGCAGAGCGAAAGGACGATACAAACACTTGAAGACATGCTACGAGCATGTGTTATTGATTTCGGAAACAGTTGGGATCGACATCTACCGTTAGCAGAATTTTCCTACAACAACAGCTATCATTCAAGCATTGAGATGGCGCCGTTTGAAGCACTTTATGGTAGAAAGTGCAGGTCTCCGATTTGTTGGAGTGAAGTGGGGGATAGACAGATTACGGGTCCGGAGATAATACAAGAAACTACCGAGAAGATCATCCAAATTCAACAACGGTTGAAAACCGCCCAAAGTCGAGAAAAGAGCTACATCGACATTAAAAGAAAAGACATAGAATTTGAAATTGAAGAGATGGTCATGCTAAAGGTTGCACCTTGGAAAGGTGTTGTTCGATTTGGTAAATGAGGAAAATTAAATCCAAGGTATATTGGACCATTCAAGATTATTGATCGTGTCGGACTAGTAGCTTACCGACTTGAGTTACCTCAACAACTTGCGAATGTACATAACACTTTCCACGTCTCGAATTTGAAGAAATGTTTTGCTAAAGAAGATCTCACTATTCCGTTGGACGAAATCCAAATCAATGAAAAACTTCAATTCATCGAAGAACCCATCTAAATAATGGATCGTGAGGTTAAAAGACTTAAGCAAAACAAGATACCAATTGTTAAGGTTCGATGGAATGCTCGTAGAGGAACCGAGTTCACCTGGGAAAGAGAAGATCAGATGAAGAAGAAATACCCGCATTTATTTCCAGAAGATACGTCAACACCTCCAACTGCTTAAAATTTCGGGATAAAATTTATTTAACGGGTAGGTACTGTAGTGACCCGAACTTTTCCATGTTTATATATATAGTAAATGAAATTGTTATTTACATGATTAAGTGTTTCCAACATGTTAAGCAATCAAACTTGTTAAGACTTGATTAATTGAAATAGGTTTCATATAGACAATTGACCACCCAAGTTGACCGGTGATTAATGAACGTTAAAACTTGTAAAAACTATATGATGACATATATATGGATATATATATAGTTAAAATGATATTATGATAAGTAAACATATCATTAAGTATATTAACAATGAACTACATATGTAAAAGCAAGACTACTAACTTAATGATTTTGAAACGAGACATATATGTAACGATTATCGTTGTAACGACATTTAATGTATATATATCATATTAAGAGATATTCATACATCATAATATTATGATAATATAATAATTTAAAATCTCATTTGATATTATAAACATTGGGTTAACAACATTTAACAAGATCGTTAACCTAAATATTTCAAAACAACACTTACATGTAACGACTAACGATGACTTAACGACTCAGTTATATACATGTAGTGTTTTAGTATGTATTCATACACTTTTGAAAGACTTCAAGAAACTTATCAAAATACTTCTACTTAACAAAAATGCTTACAATTATATCCTCGTTCAGTTTCATCAACAATTCTACTCGTATGCACCCTTATTCGTACTCGTACAATACACAGCTTTTAGATGTATGTACTATTGGTATATACACTCCAATGATCAGCTCTTAGCAGCCCATGTGAGTCACCTAACACATGTGGGAACCATCATTTGGCAACTAGCATGAAATATCTCATAAAATTACAAAAATATGAGTAATCATTCATGACTTAATTACATGAAAACAAAATTACATATCCTTTATATCTAATCCATACACCAACGACCAAAAACACCTACAAACACTTTCATTCTTCAATTTTCTTCATATAATTGATCTCTCTCAAGTTCTATCTTCAAGTTCTAAGTGTTCTTCATAAATTCTACAAGTTCTAGTTTCATAAAATCAAGAATACTTTCAAGTTTGCTAGCTCACTTCCAATCTTGTAAGGTGATCATCCAACCTCAAGAAATCTTTATTATTTACAGTAAGATATCTTTCTAATACAAGATAATACTCATATTCAAACTTTGATTCAATTTCTATAACTATAACAATCTTATTTCGAGTGGAAATCTTACTTGAACTTGTTTTCGTGTCATGATTCTGCTTCAAGAACTTTCAAGCCATCCAAGGATCCTTTAAAGCTAGATCCATTTTTCTCATTTCCAGTAGGTTTATTCAAGGAACTTGAGATATTAATGATGTTCATAACATCATTCGGTTCATACATATAAAGCTATCTTATTCGGAGGTTTAAACTTGTAATCACTAGAACATAGTTTAGTTAATTCTAAACTTGTTTGCAAACAATAGTTAATCCTTCTAACTTGACTTTTAAAATCAACTAAACACATGTTCTATATCTATATGATATGCTAACTTAATGATTTAAAACCTGGAAACACGAAGAACACTGTAAAACCGGACATACGCCGTCGTAGTAACACCGCGGGCTGTTTTGGGTTAGTTAATTAAAAACTATGATAATCTTTGATTTAAAAGTTGTTCTTCTGGGAAAATTATTTTTCTTATGAACATGAAACTATATCCAAAAATCATGGTTAAACTCAAAGTGGAAGTATGTTTTCTAAAATGGCCATCTAGACGTCGTTCTTTCGACTGAAATGACAACCTTTACAAAAAAGACTTGTAACTTATATTTCTGACTATAAACCTATACTTTTTCTGTTTAGATTCATAAAATAGAGTTCAATATGAAAAAATAGCAATTTGATTCACTCAAAACGGATTTAAAATGAAGAAGTTATGGGTAAAACATGATTGGATAATTTTTCTTGTTGTAGCAACGTGAAAATTGGTAACAAATATATATTAATCACATCCTAGCTAACTTATATTGTATTATACATGTATTCTAATATATTATGTAATCTTGGGATACCATAGACACGTATGCAAATGTTTTGGCATATCATATCGACCCATGTGTATATATTATTTGGAACAACCATAGACACTCTATATGCAGTAATGTGGGAGTTAGCTATACAGGGTTGAGGTTGATTCCAAAAATATATATACTTTGAGTTGTGGTCTAGCCTGAGACGTGTATACACTGGGTCGTGGATTGATTCAAGATAATATATATCAATTTTTTTTCTGTACATCTAACGTTGGACAACTAGTTGTAGGTTACTAACGAGGACAGCTGACTTAATAAACTTAAAACATCAAAATGTATTAAAAGTGTTGTAAATATATTTTGAATATACTCTGATATATATGTACATATTTGTTATAGGTTCGTGAATCGACCAGTGGCCAAGTCTTACTTCCCGACGAAGTAAAAATCTGTGAAAGTGAGTTATAGTCCCACTTTTAAAATCTAATATTTTTGGGATGAGAATACATGCAGGTTTTATAAACGATTTACAAAATAGACACAAGTACGTGAAACTACATTCTATGGTTGAATTATCGAAATCGAATATGCCCCTTATTATTAAGTCTGGTAATCTAAGAATTAGGGAACAGACACCCTAATTGACGCGAATCCTAAAGATAGATCTATTGGGCCTAACAAACCCCATCTAAAGTACCGGATGCTTTAGTACTTCGAAATTTATATCATATCCGAAGGGTGTCCCGGAATGATGGGGATATTCTTATATATGCATCTTGTTAATGTCGGTTACCAGGTGTTCACCATATGAATGATTTTTATCTCTATGTATGGGATGTATATTGAAATATGAAATTGATGGTTAAAGCTAAGGGGTATAAAATACTATTAAATTTTAGCAGGAAATACTATTAAATACGATACAATTTTACACAAGATATTTATTTATTTATAGAATGGATATACTTAAACCTTGCTACAACACTTATAGGCAGTGTACCTAATCGTACAGTAGTGTAGTTTTTAGTAAGTCCGATTCGTTCCACAGGGAAAATCTTTTAATCAAAGCTTAACGCTATATTAGTTTAATTTATAAAAATACAAATATATATATATATATAAGTAATATTATTATTATAAAGGGGGGTTTTTACCGTTTAATGACCGGTTTGTCGATTTTAAAAACTTTAGTTGCAGTTAAAACAAAATGTAAAATATTAAATAAATAAAAGACTTAATTTAAAGCGTAAAGTAAATAACGATAATGAAATAGCGAATAATAAAAGTGCGATAAAATAAACTTGCGATAATTAAAAAGTACGATAATTAAAAGTGCAATTAAATACAATAACAATAAATAAAAATGCGATAATTAGAAGTGCAATTAAATATAAAATAAAGGAAATTAAATATGAAATAAAAGAATTATGCTTATTTAAACTTCCGTAATCATGATGTTTGACGTGTTGATTTTAGTTTTATGCCCATGGGTTAATTGTCCTTTGTCCTGGATTATTTAATATGTCCGTCTGGTTTTTATCCATAACAGTCCATCAGTCATAAATATAAAGTGCGAGTGTCCTCGTCAAATTATCCTTATACCCGAAGTTTAAATATTCCAACTAATTGGGGACTTAAACTGTAACAAGATTTTAATACTTTGTTTAATAATTACACCAGGATGTCGACTGAGTGTAACCCAAGGTTTTAATACTTTGTTATCAATTATGCCAAGTGTCCTTGTACATAATTTCACCCCTGTTTTAATAATTCTAGTGGCTATTAATCATTATTCGTACATATAAATACCCCGCCCATCGTGTCCGATCGAGTGTATATGGTTATTTATAGGGACGTCCAATTGTAAATCTTTATATTAACATTAACAAACTATCATTTAGTTAAACAAATATAAAGCCCATTAATAGCCCATAGTCTAATTTCCACAAGTGTCGTTCTTTTGTCCAAACCCCAACTATGGTACAAAGCCCAATTACCCAATTTTAATATTTTTAGCCCAACATCATGATTACTTCGGATTAAATAAGCATAATAATAACTTAGCTACGAGACATTAAATTAAAAAGGTTGAACATAACTTACAATGATTAAAAATAGCGTAGCGTTACACGGACAGAATTTCGACTTACACCCTTACAACATTCGCTAACATACCCTTATTATTAGAATTAGAATTAAAATAAAAATTAAAATATAAATATAAATATATACTACGTATATAGATAGAGAGATTGATATTTTGGATGGAAAAATGGTGCACCAAAGCTCGATTTTTATAGGCCTGTGATCTGGAAAAGGGGCTCATGCGATCGCATGGATTTATGCCTTCCAGGCCATGCGATCGCATGGCCAGCTGGGGAGAGCCACTTTTGGTTGTTTTCTTCTGCCGACGTTTATTTAAATATAATATTATATATATATTAATTTTAAGAATCAATTATATATTATATTATATTCATATGCATAGTTGACTTGTAATTTTTAGTCCGTTGCGTCAAGCGTTGAGAGTTGACTCTGGTCCCGGTTTCGAATTTTCGAACGTCCTTGCGTACAATTTAATATCTTGTACTTTTCGTTTTGAATCTTGTACTCTTATAATTTTGAGACGTTTCTTATCAATAATTGGAACCTCATTGATTGTATTTTGTACTTTTGAGCTTTTTGGTCGTTTGCGTCTTCAATTCGTCAAATCTGTCTTTTGTCTTCACCTTCTATTATTTAAACGAATATCACTTGTAAATAGGACAATTGCAACTAAAAGCTTGTCTTTCTTGAGGAATAATGCTATGAAATATATGTTCGTTTTTAGCATTATCAAATATTCCCACACTTGAGCGTTGCTTGTCCTCAAGCAATATAGTCTTGAAATACTAGAATCACTTCTTTATTCTTCACACTTTGTACATCAGTGATTTCTTTACGGCGGTATAAACAATGGTAGTAACGATGTGGTTTACAGTCCCACATGACTATAAAATTTAGATCCATTAAGAAAATTGGATCTTTATGAAAACATTTGATCTTTTGAAAATTAAATCTAGTTTTTACCCTAGATAAGTTTTCCGGAATAACCCTTCACCGGTGTTTGCAAAATATTTTTGTGGGCTTGGTGGGTTTCAGATTTGAAAATTTTAGCTCAAAACTTGTGGTTTTGTGTCACCCACTTGCTAACCTTGTATTAGGAAAGCAACACATCCAGTATACTTGCTCCGTATATTACCTTTCGGTAAACTACCGTCTGGTTATAAAGGAAAGCGTTGAACAAGCAACTGTTAAGGCAATGTCCCCTGACATGCTTTTAATTATGGTCTATAACGTGTCGGACGCAATTACTATCCTTTGTAAGAGCAATAGTAAAGCTCACCCTTATGATTTTTTGGTCTGGCACAAGGTCCTGTCTTCGACCATGCTATGCAACCACCGTTCTTACGGTTGACACCCGATTTGGTTCAGATGACCTAATGAATTCCAGGTGAATTCCTAGGATTTTACGTTCAATGGTAATGAACGCATTGAAAATGGGTTTTCAGAAAACAAATCGGTTTATAATTTGATCAAAATATTTTCTCGTTCAAGCTCGAGTTTAGATATCATTGAATTCCATGAGTTTGAATTCTCAATCTTTAAGGTCAATCTCTAGGATTGAGTAATATCAGGCTTAAAAGCTGATTTTTGATCTTTTAAGGAGATTATCCTCTCTGGGGATCTGATTTATTAGTCTTATCAAGCTAATTTGCACGGTGCCCCCCATTGTACGAGATAAATCCTTCTCATGGTTAGGATAAATCTGACCACTTGGCGACCCTGTTTTATGCTGAGGTCCGTGGATTTCCTGCTGATTTTAGAGATGACTTTTCTAGATTTTTCATCAACCTACAGCTGGTCTGGATGACAACTTCTTGACCTAAATCAAGAAGTGCGTGTCTTTTTCGAAAGACTTTACTTCCTTTTAACGATGGAATTGATTCATCGTGTAGATCAATCTCTTCTTTTCTTTCATCGGGTAAAACAGTTAATTATCGTCCAAAACAAAAGTATTTTCAATTATTTGTACAAAAATATGTGATATGTATTTTGAATAACTCAGTGAAAATTTTTCACACTTGGCTTTTATTTTCCTTTTTATTGTCCTCTATTCCATTTTAAATGAATTTTAACATTTTGGTTTGTTTCTCGATTTATGTCCTTTCCGAGGTAACAATAATTTCGGTGTTAACACCTAGTTTTATCGTTCATAAATATGTATAAACATGATTTTGAGTTCATTTAATTGAAAATTTCGAAAAATTTTACTAGAATTGGGTAGTCAGTATATAAGACTAGGGCTGTTCTTTATTATCAGAGAGCACTAGATTCTAATACAACTACTGCTTTACTAGTATTTCTAATGATAACCAAGTGTTTAAAGTAAAAAAATTTAAAAAAATCCGAAAGAATTTAACCCCTTCCCACACTTAAGATCTTGCAATGCCCTCATTTGCAAGAAATCAGTAACAATTTAAATTATTGAGGGTGATTAGCGTAGAAATGATTAAATTTTACCAAAGTTTCCAAACATATTGGCGTTTGTTTGCTGAATGATAAATGGTACATATCATTTGTCCATTCCGTCTGTTGTTACATCACATTTATCTTGTCGTCAAAATTAGTAGCTTTTGCTGAACTTAATGCCAGTCTTTGAAAATGCGTTGTTTTACCCTGTTTTGTTCAATTTACCATATACATACATACAAATATAAACATGCATGGCAATTTGAAATGGGACTTAATATCCCACTTTCAAATCCTAAATGTGAAATATTAGTGCACAATAATAATAAAAATGATAAAGATTACATAAGTATATTCAATAACATAAGTTTAAACATGAATAAGTAAAAAGATAAAAACATAAAAATCATATAAATAACCAAATGGAACTAAATCAGTCTGGATATGGGTTCCAGTTCATCTCGTCAGGTGGGTTCCATTGTTAGTTATAGGTGTTCTGATAGGCTTGATTATAGTCATACCGGTTAAAGGGTGGTCGGATATCGGGGCTGTGTGGCGGAAAATGAGCAGGTCGAGTAGGTACGTAATTATTTGGTACCTGATATGATAGCTGGCTCATGATTTGGTGCTGATGAACTAACCATCTATCGTGTTGGCGTCGCCTATAATCCTCGTATACTCACTCGGAGTTCCACTGCTCATACATACTATGTCTGGCCGCGTTCGTCATTGCTTCCTCATCTATACGAACGTGGACGTCAAGAATAGCATCTCGAAAGACATCCCTAATGTCTTCCACCTCCTCCATTTCCTCGTCTGAGCCTCTCTCTACCTGAGGATGAGATCCCTCATAGGGTACTGCCTGGTTACGTCTACTTTTCAATACCTTAGCACCCATATAAACTTTCAATCCTAAGGGCTCAACCTGTTCTCTACAAAGCTGTAATGGACCCCTTGGTTCCTATCAACACCTAAATACTCTCCAATGAGAGTAACAAAAATACCTCCTCCTATTATACTCACATCCTGCATTCCCTCTACCATTTTAGATAAATAAAAAGCAACACAGTAAGGGATATTGACAAAGCTTCTAGGATCCCGAATACACTTTAGGTAGAATAAATCATGTAAGGTAATTTTTTTCTTTATTATGACCTCTCTGTGTAATCGAGTTAGTCAAAAATCTATGAATAATACGAAGCTCGGCTCTGTCAATATGTGTATAGGAGTGTCCTCCTGCTCGTGTAAAAACATCAAAATGTGACTGATGATGTAGCGTGAGGGTACGAAATAGTATTATTTTTAATACAAAATACTACAAAATATGACACAAGTTTTATTAATTTACGGATGGGATATACCTAAACCTTGCTACAACACTATAGGCAGTGTACCTAATCGTAGAGTAGTGTAGTTTTTAGTAAGTCCGGTTCGTTCCACAGGGAGCTGGTGAAGTTAACGCTATATTATTAAGTTTATTTGTAAAAATATATATATATAAATAAGTAGTAGTATTATTATAAAATGGGGGTTTTACCGTTTAATGACCGGTTTGTCGATTTTAAGCGTAAAAATAAATGACAAAAATTAAAGTGCGTAAAATAAATTGCGATAAATAAAATGACAGAAAATAAAATTGCGAGTAATAAAATGACAGTAAATAAAGATACGATGAGAAATATAATAAAAGAATTATGCTTATTTAAACTTCCGTAATCATGATGTTTGACGTGTTGATTTTAATTTATTACCATGGGTTAATTGTCCTTTGTCCTGGTTTATTTGATACGTCTATCTGGTTTTTGTCCATAATAGTTCATCGGTCATAAATATAAAGTGCAAGTATCCTTGTCAAATTACCCTTATACCCGAAGTCAAATATTCCAACTGATTAAGGATTTAAACTGTGACGCAGTTATCACTTCTGTCAACAATTACACCAGTTATCACTGTATGTAATCCACCCCTGTTTTAATTAGTTTATGAATATTAATTCATCCACTTGATCAGAATGAATAATCAATTACCCAACCCAATTGATTAATTAAATGATTATAACAGATTCCATATGAACGTCACTAAATAGGACAACCATAATCATTATTAATTATTAGGTTAATTAATTTGAAGATAGGTTCGACAGACTCCAATGAGTTGTCACTCAATTAGACAATACCCCCCATCTATTAATAGTCAATAGTCCAATTTCCACAAGTGTCGGTCTTTTGCCCAAACCCCAATTATGGTACAAAGTTCAATAACCCCGTCTTAATATTTTAGCCCAACATCACGATTACTTCGGCTCAAATAAGCATAATAATAACTTAGCTACGAGACATTAAATTAAAAAGGTTGAACATAACTTACAATGATTAAAAATAGCGTAGCGTTACACGGACAGAATTTCGACTTACACACTCAAACGATCTCTATCATAAATCTTATTATTATCATAATTTAAAATTAAAATTAAGATTATTGTTATATCTTATTAAGTTAACATTATGATAGAGATATAGAATATAGATATTGATAATTGATATTGATAATTGATCGAAGAAAAAAGATCGGAGAAAAATTTTCCTCCCTTCATTCATCGAACATAGATCCCTTTTATAGCGAAATATGAAAATTGAATTTTCATTTACGACCCCTGAACTATGCTCAATTAACAACTTTTTATTATTTAATATTATTCTTATTATGAATTATTTAAATATTATATTTTATTCTTGTGCATAGTTGACTCGTAATTTTTACACCGTTGCGTCGAGCGTTGAGAGTTGGTTCATGTCCTGGTTTCGGATTTTCGAACGTCCTTGCGTACAATTTTATATTTTGTACTTTGCGTTTTGTAACTTGTACTCTTGTCATTTTTAGACGTTCCTCATCAATAATTTGAACCTTTTTAATTGTATCTTGTACATTTGAGCTTTTTGGACGTTTTGGTCTTTCAAATCTTTGTTTTTGTCTTTAAATCTTCATTTTCGAGCGATTTGCGTCTTTCGTCTTCGCACTTATTTATTTAACTATTACAACTAAAAATAAGGAAATTACATTTAAAAACTTTACATATTGGAACGATATTGCTACTAAATATATGTTCATTTGGAGCACTATCAAATATCCCCACACTTGAGCGTTGCTTGTCCTCAAGCAATACAGAACTTGAAATAAAAACATACATGAATCACTTTTTTATTCATCACACTTTGTACATCAGTGATTTTGATATAGCGGTATAAACAATGACAGTAATGATGGTTAAAGGTGGGTGTGTCATCCACAGTTGCCTTGGGTTTAGGACAACGACACTTGCAATCAAATAGCCGATTTACTTTCGGTTTCCAAAGCAAAGTGCACATTTGAAAGGCGGTTTACAGTCCCACATGACTATAAAAATTTAGATCCTTTAGGAAATAGGATCTTTATGAAAACATTTGATCTTTTGAAAATTCAATCTAGCTTTTACCCTAGATAAGTTTTCTGATTTGATCCACCATTGGTGTTGCAAAATATATTTGTGGATCAATATTTTGGCTAAAAACATTTAGGTTCGTGTAATCCACTGCTATCCCGGTATCGGAAAGCACACATCCAGTTTACTTGTTCCGTATATTACCTTTCGGCAAACTACCGTCCGGTTGTAAAGGAAAGCGATGAACAAGAAACTGTTAAGGCAATGTCCCGTGACATGCAGATGATTATGGTCTTTTAACATGTCGGATGCTAGAACTATCCTTGGTAGGAGCGATAGTAAAGATCATCCTATGATTTTTCGGTCTGGCACAAGGTCCTGTCTCCGACCATGCTATGCAACCACCGTTCTTACGGTTGACACCCGATTTGGTTCAGGTGACCTAATGAATTTCAGGTGAATTCCTAGGATTTTACGTTCAATGGTAATGAACGCATTGAAAATGGGTTTTCAGAAAACAAATCGGTTTGTATTTTTGATCAAAATATTTTCTCGTTCAAGCTCGAGTTTAGATATCATTGAATTCCATGAGTTTGAATTCTCAATCTTTAAGGTCAATCTCTAGGATTGAGTAATATCAGTCTTAAAAGCTGATTTTTAATCTTTAAGGAGATTATCCTTTCTGGGGATCTGATTCATTAGTCTTATCAAGCTAATTTGCACGGTGCCCTCCCCATTTTACAAGACAGACCCTCTCATGGTTAGGATAAGTCTGACCACTTGGCGACCCTGTTTGATGCTGAGGTCCGTGGATTTCCTGCTGATTTTAGTGATGACTTTTCTAGGTTTTTCGTCAACCTACAGCTGGTCTGGACGACAACTTCATGACCTAAATCAAGAAGCGCGTTTCTTTTTCGGAAGACTTTACTTCCTTTTAATGATGGAATTGATTCATCGTGTAGATCCATCTTTCTTTCAAAAGTATTATAGTAAATCGGGTAAAACTGATTAGTATCATCCAAAACAAAAGTACCTGCAATAATCTTGTACGAAAATATGTGATAGATAGTTTTTAATTGAATAACTTGGTACATTCTCCCCACACTTAGTTTCTTTCTTTGCCTTTTTATTCTCCTTTATTCCATTTTAAATGAATTCAAGCATTTTAGGTTGTTTTTCAATTTATGTCCTTTCCGGTAATTTCGGTATTATCACCTAGTTTTCACCGTTCATAAATATGTATAAACATGATTTTGACTTCATTTAATTGAAAATTTTTCAAATTTTCACAAAATTTGGCAAATAAACTAAGTGCAAACCCGAGAGAATTTATAACCCTTCCCCACACTTGAGATCATGCAATGCCCTCATTTGCATGAAATCAGACTATAATTATAAATTCATGAGGGTGATTAGTGTAGAAAAGTGATTAAAAATACCCAGTTTGTAAGCATATTATTTTACATCACATTTGATATTTTGCTTCTTGTCGTCAAAATCAGTAGCTATTGCTGAACTTAATGTTAGTCTTTGAAAGTGCGTTGTTCTACCCTGTTTTGTACATAATATAAAATACAAACATATATATACATATTTTTGAAGTTGGGTATATTACCCCACGTTCAAAAATTTATAAAGTCTAATATCTTTTTGGCATACTTTAGATCAATAAAATTAAAAATAATGATAACAAAATTTGCCGTTCCACCCTCGGGTAAAGCAATTTCGGCTCAACGACCTAGTCTTTAACTCACGACGAATTTTAGAAATCATTTTTTAAACTTAATGAATTAAAGTAAATTTTGTTTTTTAAAATCACAATAAAACATAAATTAAAATGCATATTAATTTCAAATAAAACCTAAAAAAAATAAAAATTCAGAATGGAGGGAGAAAACTAGTTCTTTAGTGTCTGCTAGCGGAAAAGACCAATCTGATTCCATTCTCGGAACTACACGAGAACAGAACAACTAACTCTAGACAGCATTTTCTTTTTTAGAACATTTGAATCTCCCCACACTTAGGTAGCTGTGGTGTCAAAATTGTGATTAACTTCATCGTTAATTTCTCTTGGTCCATAATCAACTTGCATATCCGTGACTTTTTCTTTAAGCCATTGGTCGGATTCCTGTGTAATATCCACAATTTCAACTAGTTTCTCCTTTTCTTTAGGTGACAGATTGGATACTAATCGGTTACATAACTTAAAGTTCCCCTTGGTTCTAGCATCGCGAATCCGTTTAATAAGTTTTTTCATTGAACTATTAATAACGGGATTATTTAATTTCGTATCAACAACGGGGTTCTTTGTTATCATGTCATCATTAGGTGTTACTTCATTTTCCCCACACTTAGGCGTTTTATTATTGTTAAGCACTGCCGTTGGAGTTGGTAAAACAACATGGTTATTACCAATCGTTTTTGTTGGTTCAACGGTTTTGGTTGGTGGAGATTTAGACTTTTGAATCATAAAGGTGATCGATTTGTCACCACTCTTAAGTGTCATTCTACCGTTTCCTACATCAAAGAACGCTCTGGTGGACGCTAAGAATGGTCGACCTAAAATTAGAGGAATGTTTGGGTCTTCTTCTATGTCTATGACAATGAATTCGACTAGAAACGTTAAATTGCCTACTTGAATGGGTAGGTTGTCAGCAATTCCAACTGGGTGTTTAATGGTTTGATCAAAGAGTCGAACACTCATATCCGTTGGAGTTAACTCACCTACACCTAATCTCTTATATAAGGAAAGAGGCATAACACTCACACTTGCACCTAAATCTGCTAGTGCATCATACATGACACAATCACTAAGTAGACAAGGAACAATAAATTCACCCGGATCACCTATCCTAGGAGGAGGTTTTGGTGGAACTGTCTTCACCGGGTTTACTTTTACGGCTTTTGTTTCTTGCACTTTCTTATTCTTTTTCTTCTTCTTCTTTCCAGAGGTATCACAATCTTTATTACCTATCACTTGCTCATACTCAACTCCTTTTCTTGGAAACGGGATGGGTGGTTTGTATGGTGCCACCACTGGCTTTACATACTCGGGTGGTGGTGGTGGTGTAACTTTTTCATTGTTACTCACATCTAAAACCTTCCCATCTTCTGGAGCTGGTTTTTCAGAATTCGTTGAAACCATGTTAACATTCTCATTCCGAGGATTTACTTCAGTATCACTCGGTAGCTTTCCTTGTTCTCTTTCACTTATTAATCTAACAACAGTACCTACTTGTTTTTCTAGATTCAAAATGGAAGCTTGTTGAGTTCTAAGTGACTGATCAAACCTCTCATTCGTTTGGGTTTGAGATGTAATAAATTGTGTTTGAGATTCAACTAGCTTTGCTATCATTTCTTCTAGATTTGACTTTTTCTCTTCGAGTTGTTGTGGTGGTTTATACAAGCTAGGTCTTTGTTGATTGAAAGTGTTGTTTTGAGTTGGTTGGTTATTCGGACCTTGTTGGTTGTACAAGTTATTTTCGGGTCCTTTTGGATTGTAAAGAATGTATTGATTTCGATTGAAGTTCGGCCTTGGCGGTTGATAATTATTTTGATAATCATTTCCCGGCCTTTGGTTCATATAAGAAACATTCTCTCGTTGTTCCATCGTTGGTTCAACATTACAATCTTTCAATAAGTGTGGTCCACCGCATTGCTCACAACTGATTCGTATTGCGTGAATATCTTTATTCATCTTTTCCATTCGTCTTTCGAAAGCATCTATTTTTGCGGAAACGGAATCAAAGTCATGGCTAGAATCGGCTCTAGCCGCTTTAGATGATCGAAAGATATCTTTTTCTTGGTGCCACTCATGCGAGTGGGAGGCTGTGTTATCAATAATTTTGTAAGCTTCAGTTGCGGTTTTCTTCATAATGGATCCACCAGCGGTTATGTCGATGTCTTTTCGTGTAGCAACGTTGACACCTTGGTAGAATATTTGTACTATTTGGTAAGTGTCTAAACTGTGTTGAGGACATCCTCTCAACATCCTTCCGAATCTTGTCCACGCCTCATATAATGTTTCATTTGGCTTTTGCGCGAACGTAACAATTTCTCCTTGAAGTCTCACGGCTTTAGATGCCGGAAAGAATTGTTTAAGAAATTTTTCAACTAAAACATCCCATGTGTCAATCGCCCCTTCAGGTAACGATTCTAACCAATCTTTGGCTTCTCCCTTTAAAGTCCAGGGAAACAACATGAGATAGATCTGCTCATCTTCCACTTCTTGGATTTTGAATAGTGTACAAATTCTTTTAAACGTACGAAGGTGTTCGTTAGGATCTTCATTCGGTGCACCACTGAATTGGCATTGGTTAGTTACCATGTGTAGAATTTGTCCTTTGATTTCATAATCTGGCGCATTAACTTCTGGCTTAATAATGGCATGACCTTGGCCCGTGCGTGTAGCTCTCATTCGGTCTTCCATACTTAGAGGTTCTAGATTTTCCATGATTGGAAGTGTTGTATCTGAATCACTAGAGGTTTCTGATTTAATGGTTTCTTCCTCAACAATCTCTGTTTGAATGATTGGTGGTTCCGGAGGAATAATTAATGGATCAGGGTCTCGGAATTGTCCCTGAGTATTCTCCGGATTCTCAATTGTGATATTGGTTTCAAAAACTGGATTATCGGAAATTTGAGTTGAAGTACTCGGTCGACTTGATGACGAGTCTAAAGAAAAATCAACGGCAGCTATATTTGTTAAACGATGTCTTGATCGAGTTACAGGTGGTGAACGTACGACCGGCGGCGAACGTCTTGCTCGGTGCATTCACTGAATATCCTATTAGTTTTTAAAAAGGAAAGAAAAATTATAATAAGTTATCCAACCAATAGACTTTTCTGATTTTGCCCACGTTTCGAATAGCCAAAAGATGCAGCAGAGGGGCAGGATTCGTTTGGTCTCAATATAATTGAGGACTGTTTGGCTCCAATAACCCGGTCCACGTACAAATCCAACTATTACTACGAACCAGAAAATTTTGATGTCTATCAATTTAACCACTTAAAATAAATTTTCGTAATTTTAAGAAATTTAGAGAAGAAGTAGAAAAAATTCTAAGTCCTAAAAACTAGAATGGCGAGAAATAAGAAAGAAAAAGAGTGCGTCGGAAAAAAAATGTCGAAAAATAAAAGGTCGAAAAATAGGCGTCGAAAAATAAAAATAAGAAAGTAGTGCGAAATACGGCGTCGTAAAATTCTAAAGCACCTAAAACTTAGTCTAAGGAATAAGCACTTAAGGGATTTTACGGCAAAGTCTAAAAATTCTAGAAGTAAAAATAACTATGGCAAAACTAAACTTAATACTAAAAGTTGCGACTATAGTCTAAAAATCTAAAGGTAATAAAACTAAAAAAACATTTTTTTTATAGACAAAATTTTAAAAATATATATATTTTTTTTTAATAAATATTTTTTTTTTTTTTTTTTTTTACGTTTTTTTTTTTTTTTTTTTTTTTTACGTTTTTTTTTTTTTTTTTTTTAACGTTTTTGTTTTTTTTTTTTTTTTTTTTTTTTTTTTTTTAAATTTTTTTAAAAAAAAACGATTTTTTTTTTTTTTTTACAAATTTTTTTTTTTTTTTAAAACGATTTTTTTTTTCTTTTAAAAAAACGATTTTTTTTTTTTTTTTTTTTACACAAATTTTTTTTTTTTTTTTTTTAAAAAAAAAAAACGATTTTTTTTTTTTTTTTTTTGTTTTTTTTTTTTTTTTTAAAAACGATTTTTTTTTCAAATTAATAATTTTTTTATAATTATAATTTTTTCTTAAAACTTTTTTTTTTTTTTTTTAATTCATTTACTATTCATGAATAGTAAATGAAAATAAATTAATTAATTTACTATTCACATGAAAGCGACATGATAGCAATTATTAATTATAAGTTACATAATATACCCCTGAAGTATTTAATAAATACGACTTTTTTTTTAAACTTTACGTAAATTTTTGATTCTTAAATATTTTTATATTATTATATTCTATTTCAATATTATTATATTATTATATTCTATTTCAATATTATTATATTATTATATTTTATTTCAATATTATTATAATTAAAAATATAGCGTTTTAGCGCTCCCCGGCAGCGGCGCCAAAAACTTGATGATGTAGCGTGAGGGTACGAAATAGTATTATTTTTAATACAAAATACTACAAAATATGACACAAGTTTTATTAATTTACGGATGGGATATACCTAAACCTTGCTACAACACTATAGGCAGTGTACCTAATCGTAGAGTAGTGTAGTTTTTAGTAAGTCCGGTTCGTTCCACAGGGAGCTGGTGAAGTTAACGCTATATTATTAAGTTTATTTGTAAAAATATATATATATAAATAAGTAGTAGTATTATTATAAAATGGGGGTTTTACCGTTTAATGACCGGTTTGTCGATTTTAAGCGTAAAAATAAATGACAAAAATTAAAGTGCGTAAAATAAATTGCGATAAATAAAATGACAGAAAATAAAATTGCGAGTAATAAAATGACAGTAAATAAAGATACGATGAGAAATATAATAAAAGAATTATGCTTATTTAAACTTCCGTAATCATGATGTTTGACGTGTTGATTTTAATTTATTACCATGGGTTAATTGTCCTTTGTCCTGGTTTATTTGATACGTCTATCTGGTTTTTGTCCATAATAGTTCATCGGTCATAAATATAAAGTGCAAGTATCCTTGTCAAATTACCCTTATACCCGAAGTCAAATATTCCAACTGATTAAGGATTTAAACTGTGACGCAGTTATCACTTCTGTCAACAATTACACCAGTTATCACTGTATGTAATCCACCCCTATTTTAATTAGTTTATGAATATTAATTCATCCACTTGATCAGAATGAATAATCAATTACCCAACCCAATTGATTAATTAAATGATTATAACAGATTCCATATGAACGTCACTAAATAGGACAACCATAATCATTATTAATTATTAGGTTAATTAATTTGAAGATAGGTTCGACAGACTCCAATGAGTTGTCACTCAATTAGACAATACCCCCCATCTATTAATAGTCAATAGTCCAATTTCCACAAGTGTCGGTCTTTTGCCCAAACCCCAATTATGGTACAAAGTTCAATAACCCCGTCTTAATATTTTAGCCCAACATCACGATTACTTCGGCTCAAATAAGCATAATAATAACTTAGCTACGAGACATTAAATTAAAAAGGTTGAACATAACTTACAATGATTAAAAATAGCGTAGCGTTACACGGACAGAATTTCGACTTACACACTCAAACGATCTCTATCATAAATCTTATTATTATCATAATTTAAAATTAAAATTAAGATTATTGTTATATCTTATTAAGTTAACATTATGATAGAGATATAGAATATAGATATTGATAATTGATATTGATAATTGATCGAAGAAAAAAGATCGGAGAAAAATTTTCCTCCCTTCATTCATCGAACATAGATCCCTTTTATAGCGAAATATGAAAATTGAATTTTCATTTACGACCCCTGAACTATGCTCAATTAACAACTTTTTATTATTTAATATTATTCTTATTATGAATTATTTAAATATTATATTTTATTCTTGTGCATAGTTGACTCGTAATTTTTACACCGTTGCGTCGAGCGTTGAGAGTTGGTTCATGTCCTGGTTTCGGATTTTCGAACGTCCTTGCGTACAATTTTATATTTTGTACTTTGCGTTTTGTAACTTGTACTCTTGTCATTTTTAGACGTTCCTCATCAATAATTTGAACCTTTTTAATTGTATCTTGTACATTTGAGCTTTTTGGACGTTTTGGTCTTTCAAATCTTTGTTTTTGTCTTTAAATCTTCATTTTCGAGCGATTTGCGTCTTTCGTCTTCGCACTTATTTATTTAACTATTACAACTAAAAATAAGGAAATTACATTTAAAAACTTTACATATTGGAACGATATTGCTACTAAATATATGTTCATTTGGAGCACTATCAGTGACATACGCCTCCAAATGGCGTCAGCGTCAAAGTTACTATCTACCCTTTCACCATAATGAATCAAATTTGTACAATCGGGTAATAGCAACTCACCAGGAGTATATATCTGTAAGGCCCTGGCCATGTCCAGCATGGACATTCTGTACATCCTACCGCCAAGGATAAACCTAAGAAATCTTCTATCATCTATTCTAACTATATTTGTATCAAGTGATACAGTACTCATCAACTCAACACACCATTCCTTATATACAGGTCTACGAATGGTGAAAAGACGTTCCCAATCTGTAAAAGAAGAACTGCCATACCTTTGAACTAAAAGCTGTCCAACACGGTCAGCTAGATGGACCATTTCCAAAGGGGCCCAATCGATTACCCTTGGCACCTCTACATTTTTTTGTTACCAATTTGAATTTGTTCCTTTGATATGTCTCGTATGTAGTGACCCGAACTTTTCCATGTTTATATATATTAATTGAGATTGATGTTTACATGATTAAATGTTTCCAACATGTTAAGCAATCAAACTTGTTAAGACTTGATTAATTGAAATAGGTTTCATATAGACAATTGACCACCCAAGTTGACCGGTGATTCACGAACGTTAAAACTTGTAAAAAAAAACTATATGATGACATATATATGGTTATATATATAGTTAACATGATATTATGATAAGTAAACATATCATTAATTATATTAACAATGAACTACATATGTAAAAACAAGACTACTAACTTAATGATTTTGAAACGAGACATATATGTAACGTTTATCGTTGTAACGACATTTAATGTATATATATCATATTAAGAGATATTCGTACATTATAATATCATGATAATATAATAATTTAAAATCTCTTTTGATATTATAAACATTGGGTTAACAACATTTAACAAGATCGTTAACCTAAAGGTTTCAAAACAACACTTACATGTAACGACTAACGATGACTTAACGACTCAGTTAAAATGTATATACATGTAGTGTTTTAATATGTATTTATACACTTTTGAAAGACTTCAATACACTTATCAAAATACTTCTACTTAACAAAAATGCTTACAATTACATTCTCGTTTAGTTTCATCAACAATTCTACTCGTATGCACCCGTATTCGTACTCGTACAATACACAACTTTTAGATGTATGTACTATTGGTATATACACTCCAATGATCAGCTCTTAGCAGCCCATGTGAGTCACCTAACACATGTGGGAACCATCATTTGGCAACTAGCATGAAATATCTCATAAGATTACAAAAATATGAGTAATCATTCATGACTTATTTACATGAAAACAAAATTACATATCCTTTATATCTAATCCATGCACCAACGACCAAAAACACCTACAAACACTTTCATTCTTCAATTTTCTTCATCTAATTGAACTCTCTCAAGTTCTATCTTCAAGTTCTAAGTGTTCTTCATAAATTCCAAAAGTTCTAGTTTCATAAAATCAAGAATACTTTCAAGTTTGCTAGCTCACTTCCAATCTTGTAAGGTGATCATCCAACCTCAAGAAATCTTTGTTTCTTACAGTAGGTTATCATTCTAATACAAGGTAATAATCATATTCAAACTTTGGTTCAATTTCTATAACTATAACAATCTTATTTCAAGTGATGATCTTACTTGAACTTGTTTTCGTGTCATGATTTTGCTTCAAGAACTTTGAGCCATCCAAGGATCCATTGAAGCTAGATCCATTTTTCTCTTTTCCAGTAGGTTCATCCAAGGAACTTAAGGTAGTAATTATGTTCATAACATCATTCGATTCATACATATAAAGCTATCTTATTCGAAGGTTTAAACTTGTAATCACTAGAACATAGTTTAGTTAATTCTAAACTTGTTCGCAAACAAAAGTTAATCCTTCTAACTTGACTTTTAAAATAAACTAAACACATGTTCTATATCTATATGATATGCTAACTTAATGATTTAAAACCTGGAAACACGAAAAACACCGTAAAACCGGATTTACGCCGTCGTAGTAACACCGCGGGCTGTTTTGGGTTAGTTAATTAAAAACTATGATAAACTTTGATTTAAAAGTTGTTATTCTGAGAAAATGATTTTTATTATGAACATGAAACTATATCCAAAAATTATGGTTAAACTCAAAGTGGAAGTATGTTTTCTAAAATGGTCATCTAGACGTCGTTCTTTCGACTGAAATGACTACCTTTACAAAAACGACTTGTAACTTATTTTTCCGACTAGAAACCTATACTTTTTTTGTTTAGATTCATAAAATAGAGTTCAATATGAAACCATAGCAATTTGATTCACTCAAAACGGATTTAAAATGAAGAAGTTATGGGTAAAACAAGATTGGATAATTTTTCTCATTTTAGCTACGTGAAAATTGGTAACAAATCTATTCCAACCATAACTTAATCAACTTGTATTATATATTATGTAATCTTGAGATACCATAGACACGTATACAATGTTTCGACCTATCATGTCGACACATCTATATATATTTCGGAACAACCATAGACACTCTATATGTGAATGTTGGAGTTAGCTATACAGGGTTGAGGTTGATTCCAAAATATATATAGTTTGAGTTGTGATCAATACTGAGATACGTATACACTGGGTCGTGGATTGATTCAAGATAATATTTATCGATTTATTTCTGTACATCTAACTGTGGACAACTAGTTGTAGGTTACTAACGAGGACAGCTGACTTAATAAACTTAAAACATCAAAATATATTAAAAGTGTTGTAAATATATTTTGAACATACTTTGATATATATGTATATATTGTTATAGGTTCGTGAATCAACCAGTGGCCAAGTCTTACTTCCCGACGAAGTAAAAATCTGTGAAAGTGAGTTATAGTCCCACTTTTAAAATCTAATATTTTTGGGATGAGAATACATGCAGGTTTTATAAATGATTTACAAAATAGACACAAGTACGTGAAACTACATTCTATGGTTGAATTATCGAAATCGAATATGCCCCTTTTTATTAAGTCTGGTAATCTAAGAATTAGGGAACAGACACCCTAATTGACGTGAATCCTAAAGATAGATCTATTGGGCCTAACAAACCCCATCCGAAGTACCGGATGCTTTAGTACTTCGAAATTTATATCATATCCGAAGGGTGTCCCGGAATGATGGGGATATTCTTATATATGCATCTTGTTATTGTCGGTTACCAGGTGTTCACCATATGAATGATTTTTATCTCTATGTATGGGATGTGTATTGAAATATGAAATCTTGTGGTCTATTGTTACGATTTGATATATATAGGTTAAACCTATAACTCACCAACATTTTTGTTGACGTTTTAAGCATGTTTATTCTCAGGTGATTATTAAGAGCTTCCGCTGTTGCATACTTAAATAAGGACAAGATTTGGAGTCCATGCTTATATGATATTGTGTAAAAACTGCATTCAAGAAACTTATTTTGTTGTAACATATTTGTATTGTAAACCATTATGTAATGGTCGTGTGTAAACAGGATATTTTAGATTATCATTATTTGATAATCTACGTAAAGCTTTTTAAACCTTTATTGATGAAATAAAGGTTATGGTTTGTTTAAAAATGAATGCAGTCTTTGAAAAACGTCTCATATAGAGGTCAAAACCTCGCAACGAAATCAATTAATATGGAACGTTTTTAATCAATAAGAACGGGACATTTCAGTTGGTATCCGAGCGTTGGTCTTAGAGAACCAGAAAATTTGCATTAGTGTGTCTTATCGAGTTTGTTAGGATGCATTAGTGAGTCTGGACTTCGACCGTGTTTTCTTTAAAAATGATTGCTTAACATTTTTGTTGGAAACTATATATTTTTAACATATGAATATTATGTGATATATTAATCTCTTAACGTGTTTGATATTATGTGATAGATGTCTACCTCTAGAACAAGTCCCATTGACTCACCTAATAATAACGAAGAGTCAAATGTAAATTGGAATTATTTGTGGACTGATTCACAAGTTCCCGAAGAGGAACCGGAAGAAGAGTCGGAACCGGAAGAAGAATCGGAACCGGAAGAAGAATCGGAACCGGATGAAGAAATAGAACCGGTGGGGGAAATAATAAAACGGTTAAGTAAAAGAAAATCCTCAACCAACCGACCAAAGTTAATTATGGTCAATGGTGTTTCCGCCAAGGAAGCAAAATATTGGGAGGATTACCAATTCTCCGATGAATCGGATTCCGACGAGAATTCCGATGATGTTATAGAAATTACCCCAACTGAATTTAAAAAGGCAAAAGAAAATAATAAGGGAAAGGGCATAAAAATAGAGAAATCTAATTCCAACCCCGATGAACTTTATATGTATCGTCAACCCCCGAAGTCCTTAAGTTGTAACAATGACCCGGGAACCTCTAAACCACCAGGTTTTTCTAAACCAATGTGGACAACGACGGCTCGTATTAGGGGAACATCATATATCCCTAGAAACTTGGCAAAACGAACCAAAACCGAAGAAGAAGAAACGAGCGAGTCGGAATAAGATAGTTGTATTCGTGTGGTGTAATATATGGAATATAGTGTTCTTATGCTTTATGATATATGTAAAAATTGCTTGTATTAATAAGTATTTTTTTTTATGAATCTAACTCTTGTCTATTTTACAGTTTAAAAACACAAAATGGATAGACAACCCAATATTTTAAGAGACCTACCCGGAGACATGATTGATGAAATCTTGTCTAGAGTCGGCCAGAATTCTTCGGCACAACTATTTAAGGCGAGATCAGTTTGTAAGACATTCGAAGAACGTTCCAAGAATGTCTTGGTTTATAAGAGACTTTCGTTTGAAAGATGGGGGATATCACATTGGGAAACCCATAAGTTACGATGTGTTTACTTTGACGCATATATTGCGGGGAACCCAAATGCTATTTTACGCAACGGGTTAAGAAATTATTTTGACTCAATATATCCGAATATTGGACTTCGTGATTTAGAAAAAGCGGCTAACATGCAACATAAAGAAGCATGTTATGCTTACGGATTAGTAATGTTCGCTTCTCACCAAAGTGAGAACAAGAACATCGGGCTACAACTATTAAACAAAACGTTTCCACAAGTGACGGAGTCGGTAATTGGGGTAAGAAATGAGGTTTTTAGATTATTACGGGACTGTTGGACATTACGTAACCCTCGTCCCTTTGATGACGTTACAACACGCTGTCTTATCAACGGCCATAATGGTTATGTTGCACAAGACCAAGGATGGGAAGTAGTCCTAGTAAAACCAGAATGCATGACTTGTTTCTGGACGTATGAATTACGTGTCTTTATTGCCTTTGCTGAACGACTTGTGTACTAGCTAGAATTGTCTTCACAACTATCTTGTATCAAAGTTATTGTGTGCTATATTTCATGCTTTATGTAAAATAAGCGGTATTGTAAGTTTGTAAAATATTGTATAAAAGTTTGAACGCGAAATATTATTATAATCAGTTTTTCATATAGAATTGTAGTAGTTGAATTGTATATTAGCTACTAAGTATGAACTTAACGGGTAGGTACTACCCGAATTTAAACTTATAAAACGCTAATATGAAGAAAAAGCTTTTATAAATGAGTTCATATTATGCTACGAAATACTATTAACTACTCTTAATATTCTGTATGATTAACTTGTTCCATTTAACTATTTTGAAGGAAATGGCACCGACTACTCGACACACCGTGAATATGAATGAAGAGGAATTCCGTACTTTTCTAGCTTCAAACATAGCCGCAGTACAGGCTGCGCTACATACCAACAATAACCTTGGATCTAGCAGTACAGAAAATCGTGTAGGATGCACCTACAAAGAATTCACTGCCTGCAAACCTTTGGAATTTGATGGAACCGAAGGACCGATCGGATTGAAACGGTGGACCGAGAAGGTTGAATCGGTGTTTGCCATAAGTAAGTGTACTGAAGAGGACAAAGTGAAGTACGCTACGCATACCTTCACAGGTTCTGCGTTAACATGGTGGAATACCTATCTAGAGCAAGTGGGACAAGATGATGCGTACGCACTACCGTGGTCAGCATTCAAGCACTTGATGAACGAGAAGTACCGTCCCAGAACCGAGGTCAATAAGCTCAAGACAGAACTTAGAGGGTTACGAACCCAAGGATTTGATATTACCACGTACGAAAGACGATTCACAGAATTGTGCCTATTGTGTCCGGGAGCATTCGAAGATGAGGAAGAGAAGATCGACGCGTTTGTGAAAGGATTACCGGAAAGAATCCAAGAAGATATAAGTTCACACGAGCCCGCCTCCATACAACAGGCATGTAGAATGGCTCACAAACTAGTGAACCAGATTGAAGAAAGAATTAAAGAACAGACTGCTGAAGAGGCCAATGTGAAGCAAGTCAAAAGAAAGTGGGAGGAAAACGGTGATAAGAATCACCAATACAACAACAACAACAATTACAACAAAAATCGCAACAATTATCCCAACAATCGCAACATCAATCGCAACTACAACAAACGGCCCAACAACAACAACAACAACAACAACAGCAACTACAACAATCATCCCAACAACAATAATAACCGCAACAACAACAACAATCAGAAGCAACTATGCCAAAGGTGTGAAAAGAATCACTCGGGGTTCTGCACCAAATTTTGCAACAAGTGTAAAAGAAATGGTCATAGCGCGGCGAAGTGTGAGGTCTACGGACCAGGGGTTAATAGAACGAAAGGAACAAATGGTGTCGGAACGAGTAATGGCGGAGCAAGTAGTGTCGGAGCAAGTTATGCCAATGTAGTTTGTTATAAATGTGGAAAACCAGGCCACATTATTAGAAATTGCCCGAACCAGGAGAACACGAATGGACAAGGCCGTGGAAGAGTTTTCAATATTAATGCGGTAGAGGCACAGGAAGACCCGGAGCTTGTTACGGGTACGTTTCTTATTGACAATAAATCTGCTTACGTTTTATTTGATTCGGGTGCGGATAGAAGCTATATGAGTAGAGATTTTTGTGCTAAATTAAGTTGTCCATTGACGCCTTTGGATAGTAAATTTTTACTCGAATTAGCAAATGGTAAATTAATTTCAGCAGATAATATATGTCGGAATCGAGAAATTAAACTGGTTAACGAAACATTTAAGATTGATTTGATACCAGTAGAGTTAGGGAGTTTTGATGTGATAATCGGTATGGACTGGTTGAAAGAAGTGAAAGCGGAGATCGTTTGTTACAAAAATGCAATTCGCATTATACGAGAAAAAGGAAAACCTTTAATGGTGTACGGAGAAAAGGGCAACACGAAGCTACATCTTATTAGTAATTTGAAGGCACAAAAACTAATAAGAAAAGGTTGCTATGCTGTTCTAACACACGTCGAGAAAGTACAAACTGAAGAAAAGAGCATCAATGATGTTCCCATTGCAAAAGAATTTCCCGATGTATTTCCGAAAGAATTACCGGGATTACCACCACATCGATCCGTTGAATTTCAAATAGATCTTGTACCAGGAGCTGCACCAATAGCTCGTGCTCCTTACAGACTCGCACCCAGCGAGATGAAAGAACTGCAAAGCCAATTACAAGAACTTTTAGAGCGTGGTTTCATTCGACCAAGCACATCACCGTGGGGAGCTCCTGTTTTGTTTGTCAAGAAGAAAGATGGTACATTCAGGTTGTGTATCGACTACTGAGAGTTGAACAAACTTACCATCAAGAACCGCTACCCACTACCGAGAATCGACGACTTATTTGATCAACTACAAGGCTCGTCTGTTTATTCAAAGATTGACTTACGTTCCGGGTATCATCAAATGCGGGTGAAAGAAGATGATATTCCAAAGACTGCTTTCAGAACACGTTACGGTCATTACGAGTTTATGGTCATGCCGTTTGGTTTAACTAATGCACCAGCTGTGTTCATGGACCTTATGAACCGAGTGTGTGGACCACACCTTGACAAGTTTGTCATTGTTTTCATTGATGACATACTTATTTACTCAAAGAATGACTAAGAACACGGTGAACATTTGAGAAAGGTGTTAGAAGTATTGAGGAAGGAAGAATTGTACGCTAAGTTTTCAAAGTGTGCATTTTGGTTGGAAGAAGTTCAATTCCTCGGTCACATAGTGAACAAAGAAGGTATTAAGGTGGATCCGGCAAACATAGAAACTGTTGAAAAGTGGGAAACCCCGAAAACTCTGAAACACATACGCCAGTTTTTAGGACTAGCTGGTTACTACAGAAGGTTCATCCAAGACTTTTCTAGAATAGCAAAACCCTTGACTGCATTAACGCATAAAGGGAAGAAATTTGAATGGAATGATGAACAAGAGAAAGCGTTCCAGTTATTGAAGAAAAAGCTAACTACGGCACCTATATTGTCATTGCCTGAAGGGAATGATGATTTTGTGATTTATTGTGACGCATCAAAGCAAGGTCTCGGTTGTGTATTAATGCAACGAACGAAGGTGATTGCTTATGCGTCTAGACAATTGAAGATTCATGAACAAAATTATACGACGCATGATTTGGAATTAGGCGCGGTTGTTTTTGCATTAAAGACTTGGAGGCACTACTTATATGGGGTCAAAAGTATTATATATACCGACCACAAAAGTCTTCAACACATATTTAATCAGAAACAACTGAATATGAGGCAGCGTAGGTGGATTGAATTATTGAATGATTACGATTTTGAGATTCGTTACCACCCGGGGAAGGCAAATGTGGTAGCCGATGCCTTGAGCAGGAAGGATAGAGAACCCATTCGAGTAAAATCTATGAATATAATGATTCATAATAACATTACTACTCAAATAAAGGAGGCGCAACAAGGAGTTTTAAAAGAGGGAAATTTAAAGGATGAAATACCCAAAGGATCGGAGAAGCATCTTAATATTCGGGAAGACGGAACCCGGTATAGGGCTGAAAGGATTTGGGTACCAAAATTTGGAGATATGAGAGAAATGGTACTTAGAGAAGCTCATAAAACCAGATACTCAATACATCCTGGAACGGGGAAGATGTACAAGGATCTCAAGAAACATTTTTGGTGGCCGGGTATGAAAGCCGATGTTGCTAAATACGTAGGAGAATGTTTGACGTGTTCTAAGGTCAAAGCTGAGCATCAGAAACCATCAGGTCTACTTCAACAACCCGAAATCCCGGAATGGAAATGGGAAAACATTACCATGGATTTCATCACTAAATTGCCAAGGACTGCAAGTGGTTTTGATACTATTTGGGTAATAGTTGATCGTCTCACCAAATCAGCACACTTCCTACCAATAAGAGAAGATGACAAGATGGAGAAGTTAGCACGACTGTATTTGAAGGAAGTCATCTCCAGACATGGAATACCAATCTCTATTATCTCTGATAGGGATGGCAGATTTATTTCAAGATTCTGGCAGACATTACAGCAAGCATTAGGAACTCGTCTAGACATGAGTACTGCCTATCATCCACAAACTGATGGGCAGAGCGAAAGGACGATACAAACGCTTGAAGACATGCTACGAGCATGTGTTATTGATTTCGGAAACAGTTGGGATCGACATCTACCGTTAGCAGAATTTTCCTACAACAACAGCTACCATTCAAGCATTGAGATGGCGCCGTTTGAAGCACTTTATGGTAGAAAGTGCAGGTCTCCGATTTGTTGGAGTGAGGTGGGGGATAGACAGATTACGGGTCCGGAGATTATACAAGAAACTACCGAGAAGATCATCCAAATTCAACAACGATTGAAAACCGCCCAAAGTCGACAAAAGAGCTACGCTGACATTAAAAGAAAAGATATAGAATTTGATATTGGAGAGATGGTCATGCTTAAAGTTTCACCTTGGAAAGGCGTTGTTCGATTTGGTAAACGAGGGAAATTAAATCCAAGGTATATTGGACCATTCAAGATTATTGATCGTGTCGGACCAGTAGCTTACCGACTTGAGTTACCTCAACAACTCGCGGCTGTACATAACACTTTCCACGTCTCGAATTTGAAGAAATGTTTTGCTAAAGAAGATCTCACTATTCCGTTAGATGAAATCCAAATCAACGAAAAACTCCAATTCATCGAAGAACCCGTCGAAATAATGGATCGTGAGGTTAAAAGACTTAAGCAAAACAAGATACCAATTGTTAAGGTTCGATGGAATGCTCGTAGAGGACCCGAGTTCACCTGGGAGCGTGAAGATCAGATGAAGAAGAAATACCCGCATCTATTTCCAGAAGATTCGTCAACACCTTCAACAGCTTAAAATTTCGGGACGAAATTTATTTAACGGGTAGGTACTGTAGTGACCCGAACTTTTCCATGTTTATATATATTAATTGAGATTGATGTTTACATGATTAAATGTTTCCAACATGTTAAGCAATCAAACTTGTTAAGACTTGATTAATTGAAATAGGTTTCATATAGACAATTGACCACCCAAGTTGACCGGTGATTCACGAACGTTAAAACTTGTAAAAAAAAAACTATATGATGACATATATATGGTTATATATATAGTTAACATGATATTATGATAAGTAAACATATCATTAATTATATTAACAATGAACTACATATGTAAAAACACCTACAAACACTTTCATTCTTCAATTTTCTTCATCTAATTGAACTCTCTCAAGTTCTATCTTCAAGTTCTAAGTGTTCTTCATAAATTCCAAAAGTTCTAGTTTCATAAAATCAAGAATACTTTCAAGTTTGCTAGCTCACTTCCAATCTTGTAAGGTGATCATCCAACCTCAAGAAATCTTTGTTTCTTACAGTAGGTTATCATTCTAATACAAGGTAATAATCATATTCAAACTTTGGTTCAATTTCTATAACTATAACAATCTTATTTCAAGTGATGATCTTACTTGAACTTGTTTTCGTGTCATGATTTTGCTTCAAGAACTTTGAGCCATCCAAGGATCCATTGAAGCTAGATCCATTTTTCTCTTTTCCAGTAGGTTCATCCAAGGAACTTAAGGTAGTAATGATGTTCATAACATCATTCGATTCATACATATAAAGCTATCTTATTCGAAGGTTTAAACTTGTAATCACTAGAACATAGTTTAGTTAATTCTAAACTTGTTCGCAAACAAAAGTTAATCCTTCTAACTTGACTTTTAAAATCAACTAAACACATGTTCTATATCTATATGATATGCTAACTTAATGATTTAAAACCTGGAAACACGAAAAACACCGTAAAACCGGATTTACGCCGTCGTAGTAACACCGCGGGCTGTTTTGGGTTAGTTAATTAAAAACTATGATAAACTTTGATTTAAAAGTTGTTATTCTGAGAAAATGATTTTTATTATGAACATGAAACTATATCCAAAAATTATGGTTAAACTCAAAGTGGAAGTATGTTTTCTAAAATGGTCATCTAGACGTCGTTCTTTCGACTGAAATGACTACCTTTACAAAAACGACTTGTAACTTATATTTCCGACTAGAAACCTATACTTTTTTTGTTTAGATTCATAAAATAGAGTTCAATATGAAACCATAGCAATTTGATTCACTCAAAACGGATTTAAAATGAAGAAGTTATGGGTAAAACAAGATTGGATAATTTTTCTCATTTTAGCTACGTGAAAATTGGTAACAAATCTATTCCAACCATAACTTAATCAACTTGTATTATATATTATGTAATCTTGAGATACCATAGACACGTATACAATGTTTCGACCTATCATGTCGACACATCTATATATATTTCGGAACAACCATAGACATTCTATATGTGAATGTTGGAGTTAGCTATACAGGGTTGAGGTTGATTCCAAAATATATATAGTTTGAGTTGTGATCAATACTGAGATACGTATACACTGGGTCGTGGATTGATTCAAGATAATATTTATCGATTTATTTCTGTACATCTAACTGTGGACAACTAGTTGTAGGTTACTAACGAGGACAGCTGACTTAATAAACTTAAAACATCAAAATATATTAAAAGTGTTGTAAATATATTTTGAACATACTTTGATATATATGTATATATTGTTATAGGTTCGTGAATCAACCAGTGGCCAAGTCTTACTTCCCGACGAAGTAAAAATCTGTGAAAGTGAGTTATAGTCCCACTTTTAAAATCTAATATTTTTGGGATGAGAATACATGCAGGTTTTATAAATGATTTACAAAATAGACACAAGTACGTGAAACTACATTCTATGGTTGAATTATCGAAATCGAATATGCCCCTTTTTATTAAGTCTGGTAATCTAAGAATTAGGGAACAGACACCCTAATTGACGCGAATCCTAAAGATAGATCTATTGGGCCTAACAAACCCCATCCGAAGTACCGGATGCTTTAGTACTTTGAAATTTATATCATATCCGAAGGGTGTCCCGGAATGATGGGGATATTCTTATATATGCATCTTGTTATTGTCGGTTACCAGGTGTTCACCATATGAATGATTTTTATCTCTATGTATGGGATGTGTATTGAAATATGAAATCTTGTGGTCTATTGTTACGATTTGATATATATATGTTAAACCTATAACTCACCAACATTTTTGTTGACGTTTTAAGCATGTTTATTCTCAGGTGATTATTAAGAGCTTCCGCTGTTGCATACTTAAATAAGGACAAGATTTGGAGTCCATGCTTATATGATATTGTGTAAAAACTGCATTCAAGAAACTTATTTTGTTGTAACATATTTGTATTGTAAACCATTATGTAATGGTCGTGTGTAAACAGGATATTTTAGATTATCATTATTTGATAATCTACGTAAAGCTTTTTAAACCTTTATTGATGAAATAAAGGTTATGGTTTGTTTAAAAATGAATGCAGTCTTTGAAAAACGTCTCATATAGAGGTCAAAACCTCGCAACGAAATCAATTAATATGGAACGTTTTTAATCAATAAGAACGGGACATTTCATCGTAATCTCTCCATCTCCTATCAAATCTCAGATTAGGATGCAGAGTGTGCTCAGGAATCGTTGGGAATTCTACTGGCGGCCTCATTGGGAATGCTATGAATTCATCAACAAACTGTACCGGATCATAATAAGGTACGTGCTGATCAGGCTGTTGTTGTTGTTCCTGTTGTGGTTCTTGTTCGTGTTGCATTTCTGGTTCTGGTGCTGGTCGTCTAGATGATGATGCTCCTGAACCTCCAGTATCGGCTTTCTGCAAAACACATTAAACACAAAATTTGTGCATCCAAATATGCATTAGTGTTAGCAAAATAACAACTTAAAACAATCACTATAACATGTTAAATCAAAATTAAACTTATACACATTTTTACAATTTTTCACAATTCTACACTTTTCAAATAAGCAAATATGAGAATGTATACAAAGTTCATAAGCTTTTAACTCAAATAACATGTCAAAATATTCATTACTAATAATTAAACAAGTCTCAAATGGCAAATATATCAAATTAATCAAGTTCATGAATTTTGGACTTAAAAAGTCCACTTTAATCTCCAAAAATCATGTTTAGGATCAATGTTTGGATCATTTAACTATCTAAACATGTTACACTACTCAATTTAGCAATAATTCATGACAAAAATTGGCCATAATCTGTTTATATCAAAAAGCCCCAAATTGCTCAAGAACACAAACCCTAGATTTCTAAAATTTTTGAAGTTTTTGGCTTCAAATCATGTTAAATAGCATCAATCTAGGTTATACATGCATAAAATACTAACAATTTAACACTAATTACACTAGAAATTAACAAAATTGCATTAGGTAAAAAATTGTAATTTATCACAAAAACTAGCAAATTTATGAGTTTAGGAGTGTAATTTTTACCATTTTGCTGAAGAATGAGAATCTAGGCATGATTAGAGCAAGAAAAATGACGAATTACGGTGGAAAATTGCGAATTTTAGAGGTGATTTTGGGGTTGGTTCGTGTTTTTGTGTGTGTGTTTTTGTGTGTGTGTTTTTGTGCAGAACAGCGAGCTGTTCTTTTTATCAAACTGGACTGGAATCCAGCCTCATGCGATCACATGAGGTTGAAGAGTAAACCCCATGCGATCGCATGGGGTTCCGGGTACAGTACTTTCAGGTTTTTTTTTTTTTTTTTTTTTAAACCTTATTCTTAATAAAACATAAAATTAATAAAATTTTAAAAATTTGTTTCTTTTTAGGATGAGGGCGTTTCAGATCGATGTCCTAGTCTGTCCCTCGACAAAATTTTTAAAATTTGTCAAATCAAAGCGCGGTTTTAAAAGTAAAGATTTTTGAATTTTTTAATGTTTTTGGCATACTTTAATTCAATAAGATTAAAAATAATGATAATAAAAGTTCTCGTCCCTCCCTCGGGTAAAGCAATTTCGGTTCAACGACCTAGTCTTCAACTCACGACGAATTTTAAAAATCATATTTTTAACATAGCGAAATAAAGTAAATTTTTGTTTTTAAATTCACACAACTTAAATTTAAAATATGCATAAAATTAAAAATTCACATTTTTTAAAAATTAAAAATTCACACCAAACTTATATTATATTTTTGTTTTTATACATACAATCTTAAAAATATCAATTGTTCAAATATTTATAATTTTAAATATATTAATTTAAAAAGTTTACAATATTAATTTAAGATTTATATATTAATTTTAAAAACATGGTAAAAATAAAATTAAAAATCTTTTTGGTCTTTTATCCCACTTTAATCAATCAAATATTATCAAAAATATGCGCCCCTCTTTTCGGTAAAGTAATTTCGGTTCCATGACCTAATTTAACTCATGACGAATTTTTGAAATATTTTGGGTTGATTGATTAAAGATATTTATACCTTAAGAATAAACGTTAAATTTCGCAGTGATGTAATAAATTTTTGTATGATATCAATAATTTTGGTCGCCAAACCTAATTTTATTCAATACCAATTTAATACTTTATAGCGAACAAATTAGCGTTTATTATCAAAAGGTTAAAATAAAAATAAAAAAAATAAAAACTGTACAGACTTACCTGTGAGATAGTATTCTTAGTTATATGATCTATCCCATTCATAAGATAGTCCGTTTAATTGGTTTTCCATAGCTACATAGGTGTAACCTCGAGCATTCAGTGTTTTTTCTTCTAAACATATGAACGGTCCGTCTCTGCATAAAGTAACAAATTCGGTATTTGAATAGGTTTGATTATTTGAACATTTACCTCCATGTGACCATTTTCCGCATTTGTGACATCTTTCAAGGTGTCGTGCTCTTCTTTTCGCTGCGGATTTTGATTTTCCTTTACCAAATTGTAACTTATTATCTTCGCATCTGGATTCTTATCTTACTCCGTCCAATCTTTCTCTGATTACTGATACTATTTCACTCGAAAGTGTGTCATTATTACGTTTAGTGATCAAGGCGTGTAGCATTAGACCATGGTTTAGTTCACAGGCAGTCTTCATTTCCTAAAAAAAATAAAAATTCAGAATGGGGGGAGAAGACTAGTTCTTTAGAGTCTGCTAGGGAAAGACCATTCGGGTTCCATTTTCGAGAACTACACGAAAACAGACAATCTAACTCTAACAGAAATACATAAAATCCTTAAAAGACTTGATTCTCCCCACACTTAGTTAGCTGTGGTATCGAAATTGTGATTAACTTCGTTGTCGACTTACATCGGACTATCTATGTAATGTTTAACTCTGTGACCATTAACTTTAAATTCAATTCCATTTGAATTTATTAATTCTATCGTTTCGTATGGGAAAACTCTTTTGACTATGAATGGTCCAGACCATCTTGATTTTAATTTTCCAGGAAATAGCTTGAATCGTGAATTGAAAAGAAGAACTCTGTCTCCTTCTTTAAATTCTTTTGAACTTCTGATTCTTTTATCATGCCATTTCTTCGTTCTTTCTTTATAGATTAACGAATTTTTGTATGCTTCATGTCTTAATTCTTCTAATTCGTTTAGTTGACTTAATCGTAGACGTCCAGCTTCATGTAAATCAAGATTACATGTCTTCAAAGCCCAAAATGCTTTGTGTTCAATTTCTACTGGAAGATGACATGCTTTTCCATAGACGAGTTTAAAAGGTGTGGTTCCAATTGGAGTTTTGTAGGCTGTTCTAAAAGCCCAGAGTGCATCCTCCAATTTAATGGACCATTCCTTCGGATTTGATCCTATGGTTTTCTCTAGAATACGTTTTAAAGCTCGGTTGGTATTTTCAACTTGTCCACTTGTTTGTGGATGATAAGCAGTGGAGATTTTATGAGTTACTCCATATCTTTTCAGAACTTTCTCAAGTTGATTATTACAGAAATGAGTTCCCCGATCACTTATTAAAGCTTTCGGTGTTCCAAACCTTGCAAAAAGACGTTTTAAAAAGTTGACTACAACTCGTGCATCGTTAGTTGGGAGAGCTCGTGCTTCCGCCCATTTAGATACATAATCAATGGCTACGAGAATATAGAGATTATTATGAGATTTTGGAAATGGACCCATAAAGTCAATACCCCAAATGTCAAATACTTCACATACTTGAATGACATTTTGTGGCATTTCATCACGTTGACTTATTTTTCCGGCCCTTTGACAAGCATCACAGGATTTGCAAAGAAGGTGTGCGTCTTTGTAAATTGTAGGCCAATAGAATCCAGCATCATAAACTTTTCTTGCTGTTAGTTGAGGCCCATAGTGCCCTCCTGTTGGTCCTGTGTGACAATGGTTTAAAATTTTACTAGCTTCATCTCCGAATACACATCGGCGTATTATTCCATCGGGACAACTTTTAAACAGATGTGGATCTTCCCAAAAATAGTGTTTTATATCACTGAAGAATTTCTTTCGTTTTTGGTACGATAATCCTTTTTCAAGGAATCCACATACTAAGTAGTTTGCATAGTCTGCAAACCATGGTATTTCATTATAATCTGTCTTCAATAGATATTCATCAGGAAAGTTGTCTTGTATGGCCGATTCAATTAGAACTTCTAATTCAGGATTTTCAAGACGAGAAAGATGATCAGCGGCGAGATTTTCTGCTCCTCTTTTATCTCGGATTTCAATATCGAATTCTTGTAAGAGTAAGATCCAACGGATTAATCTTGGTTTGGCATCTTGTTTCGAAAATAGGTATCTAAGAGCAGAATGGTCGGTATAGACCACCGTTTTTGCTAGAACGAGATATGAACGAAATTTGTCAAAAGCAAAGATAATAGCAAGGAGTTCTTTTTCAGTAGTTGTATAATTTGTTTGTGCTCCTTGTAACATCTTACTAGCATAATATATAGGTTGAAATCGTTTTTCAATCCTTTGTCCTAAAACGGCTTCCATTGCAAAATCACTTGCATCGCACATTAGTTCAAACGGTAGATTCCAATTTGGTGTTATCATGATCGGCGCATTAGTGAGTTTCTCTTTAAGAATATTAAAAGATTTGATACATTCATCTGAAAAGATGAATGGAGCATCCTTTTCTAGGAGTTTATTCATAGGAGTGGCAATTTTAGAAAAATCTTTTATGAAACGTCGGTAAAAACCGGCATGCCCTAGAAAACTCCTAACTCCTCTAACATTGGTGGGATGTGGAAGTTTAGCAATTACATCTACTTTAGCTCTATCCACTTCAATTCTTTCTTTTGAAATTTTATGTCCAAGAACGATGCCTTCTTTAACCATGAAATGGCATTTCTCCCAATTAAGTACTAGATTTGATTGTTCGCATCTAATAAGCATTCGTTCCAGATTAACTAGACATGATTCAAATGTATCACCGAAGACTGAAAAGTCATCCATGAAAACTTCCATGCATTCTTCTATCATGTCGTGAAAAATCGCCATCATGCACCTTTGAAAGGTTGCAGGGGCGTTGCAAAGTCCAAATGGCATGCGTTTGTAAGCAAAAGTACCATAAGGGTAAGTGAATGTGGTTTTCTCTTGATCTTCGGGTGCTATTGGAATTTGAAAGTATCCGGAAAATCCATCAAGAAAACAATAATAACTATTTCCGGCTAATCTTTCCAACATTTGATCAATGAAAGGTAAGGGAAAGTGATCTTTTCTGGTGGCGTCATTTAATTTTCTATAATCAATACATACACGCCATCCTGTTACAGTCCTTGTAGGAATAAACTCATTTTTTTCATTTGTAATGACAGTCATGCCACCCTTCTTAGGTACGCATTGAACTGGGCTTACCCATGGACTATCAGAGATTGGATAAATTAAACCTGCATCTAGCAGTTTAATAATTTCTTTTTTAACTACATCTTGCATATTCGGATTTAGTCTTCGTTGGCGTTGCACATACGTTTTATGACCTTCTTCCATAAGGATTTTATGTGTGCAATACGAAGGACTTATTCCTTTAATATCATGAATCTTCCATGCAATGGCTGGTTTATGAGCTTTCAACACAGAAATGAGTTGAGATTTCTCATTTTTAGTAAGAGAAGACGATATTATTACAGGTAATTCAGATTCACCATGTAAATAAGCGTATTCCAAATGGTTTGGAAGTGACTTTAACTCTAATGTAGGTGGTTCTTCTATCGATGATTTATATCGATATCTGTCTTCTTCTTTTAGCATTTGAATTTCTTCTGTTGTTGGTTCATATCCATTAGCTATTAGTGTAGCTAACATTTCAGCTTCATCAATTGGTTCATTACCTTCTCCTAAAGAACATTCTCCTGTTCCTTGTAATTCTGGAAATTCTTCTAATAATTCTGCATGTGAATCTATAGTTTGAATATAATAACATGTATCATCTGCAGATTGCGGTTGTTGCATTGCTCTATCAACTGAAAAAGGTAACACTCTCTTCCTCTATACTTAGGGTCAGTTTCTTACCGAACACGTCTATCATTGCTTTAGCCGTGTTTAAGAATGGTCTTCCTAATATGAGAGGAACTTGAGAATCTTCTTCCATGTCCAGAACAACAAAATCTACTGGAAATACTAAAGTATCAACTTTAACTAGCATGTTCTCCATTATCCCTCTAGGATATTTTATTGATCGATCGGCTAGTTGTATGCTTATTCTTGTTGGTTTCAATTCTCCAAGGTCTAGTTTAGTGTATAGTGAAAACGGCATTAAATTTATACTAGCACCTAAGTCTGCCAATGCTTCTATTGAACTAAGACTACCCAGAAAACATGGAATTGTGAAACTTCCTGGATCAGATAGTTTTTCTGGTATCTTATTCAACAGCACTGCTGAACAATTAGCATTCATAGTGTAACAACCCAAACCAACCCTCGACCAAACCCCGTGAAAATACAAACAAAAAAAATTGCTGTACAGTGACCCCGCGCGCCGCGCCCCCTATCTGGCGCGCCGCGCCAAAACGGCCTGTCCCCGGGCTTTTTAAATGCGAAAAAGATAGACTCGTTCCCGACACTTTCAGACGAAACGCTTTTTACAACACATTAATATAAGTAAAACTAACATGATTAATTAATTAAAACGAGTTTTACATCGCAGGGCCCACATATGCCCAAAATACCCCTTTTAATACAAAATACAACTTCGACCCAATGAGTTTAAGTTCCAACAAACTACGAGCATGATGTTGGGGATAAACTACCCAATCCTAGGTCGAATCCAAGCAAGCATCAAAATGGGAAAATCATCTAATCCCGAGCATACCCTTGCCACGTCCGCCTTCGAACCTAAAAATGTAAACAACGAGATGGTAAGCTAAAGCTTAGTGAATGCAATACTTATACGCATACATACATAATCCAATTACTTGCATACACCTACACAACAACACAATAACATTAGCAAACCGCAATAACAAATAAACGATTAATCGTACGTACAACAAGTCAACATCATTAGCATAGAGATCTCAACAATAATACATGCCAAAAACGAATACGTACAATGCTAATAAAATTACACATCCCAATATACCCAATGTCGACATTCGACTCGATGGTGGCCGACGAAGAGTAGTAGGTCAAAATCGTTAACTACTCACCACCCATCGCACGCGTAAGTGGCCGACGAAGAGTAGTAGGTCAAAATCGTTAACTACTCACCACTACGCACCATGAGGCCGACGAAAAGTGCAACCGAAACGTTAACACTTACCTCAATCACAAGGATGGCCGACGAAAAGCGGAACCGCTTACCATCCCACGATAAGTGGCCAACGAAGAGCGGATCCCGAAACGGATAACACTCACCACTTACCCCAACACACATATGTGGTCGACGAAGAGTGATAGGTCAAACATTAATCACTCACCACATATCTAAACATACACATGTAGCCGACGAAGAGTGATAGGTCAAACGTTAATCACTCGCTACATGCCCGAACACACACATGTACACGTGGCCGACAAAGAGCGATAGGTCAAACGTTTATCACTCGCCACATACGCCAAACAAATATAGTCAACGAAGAGCTATCCACGCGGATATCACTCACTATATTTTCCAGCCCAATTGTGGTCCCCGAAAAGTGAGTCCTAACGGATGTCACTTACCACACCGCACGCAAGCAACCAAATTATATACATAAGCGTATAAATATTCCACTCACCTTGAACACTTGAAGAACGTATCCGCGATCTTACTTCTTCCACCGAATTCACGCAAATCACCTACGCAAAGTTTCAATGCAAATAAGCTACACGAAATGCTTATCCGACTCAAACAACACTTATGTTCTTCTAGAACATCCTATTGACCAACTTTGACCAAAGACCATTTTTCGCTCGAAAACCTTCATAATCACAAATGACTTGTGATTATGCCTCAACAACATCATTTGAAGATGGCTTGGTCATTCGATCACTCATTTAAACACATGACCCGCCCATTTGGTCCTAAAGTGTGTTTTACACCCTAATATGCATAAAACGATTCACAAGTCCAAAACTCATGAAATCACTTCCCGCGTTCCCGAAATAGCTAATCTTAAATCTTTTAGCCATTAAACGCCATTTATAGGTTCGTTTACTCAAAAACCCATTTTATGACCTAAACTAGTCAAACTTTTCAATTCAAGAGTTCTTTCATCAAATCCTTTCAATCATAATTCATTAGATGAATTAAACACTCTAATTAGGTTCTTTAATCAACTAATCACATTAACAAACCCTAATCTCAAGATAAACAACCAATTCCACCATCACTAGTTTAAACCTTCATGTTCATGACTAGTAGGGTTCTTTAAACTAATTAACAAGATTACTAGCACCAATTAAACCCTAAATCATATGAGAAATCAACCAACAACGGATTTTAGAGTTAACACTTACCGTTTGTACTCCCGTGTAGCCAAGAACGAGGAGAGAAACCTTTCTCCTTGCTCTTAAGATCGAATCACAAGTCTCGAGCCTCAAATCTTCACTTGAATCTTGAGTGTTTTTAGATTTTGGAGAGAAATGGAGAATTAAATGGAAAATAAAATGAAATAAGGAGACTTGGATCAGATTTGATCAGTTTTTATGGCCCCAATCCGTCCATATGCGAAAGTACCATAATACCCTTCATTTAGACACTTAAAATGCTGAAAAAAACGCATCAGACCCAATCGGCGCGCCGCGCCAAATGGTGGGGCGCCGCTCCACCCTGCAGGTCAGATTTCAGAAACTTGTTTTGGCCATAACTTTTTGACCGTAGCTCCGTTTTCGATGAATCAAATATCGTTGGAAACGTAATAAGATATTCTTTCCAATGGTAAGGCTTTGAAACATCAACTCAAACTTTATTTGGGCTTGAAAAGATACGTACACACTTTGTACCTCAAACAACGTCCAGTTTTCTTCGACGTTCGAGCAAGCAACACGTACCTGCTTCGTACACTTCGTATACGCATCGTACACCATAAATACATTATGTACAATAAATATTTGGGTCTTACAACTCTCCCCCACTTAGAATCGATCACGTCCTCGTGATCCTTGTCACTTAAATTAGCAAGTACCAAAATCCATGGTCATTCGACATACGTCCAAACTCGATGTCCACAACATTTCCCCCAAATTCGAAGATTTCATACAAATCCTTTAGGCGACCTTACACAAAGTTACCTTTCTGTTTAGAATCATCCTCCATGATTCACCAATTCTACCAAACCGAGTACTAAGTCTCGCTTCGTCCCCAAACCGGGACAAACTCATGCCTCGACCGCATGACATAAGTAAGCTAACGTTCCATACCTCGTATCAAGTTAGTAACCCCTTTAGCGTACCCTTATCATGTACATCGCTAAAGTAACCGCACAACAATAACATGGCCAACAAGCAAATACAACGGAGCCAACGAAAAGTGAATCCTCACGATTGGATACCACTTGTCCCACATCCTTACGCGTACGTGGCCGACGAAAAGCGGTAGATCAAGCGTTAACCACTTACCACTACGCGACGAGAGGCCGACAAAAAGCGCATCCCTACGGATCACACTTACCTCTACCCACACATGGCCAAACTAAAACGATTACTAACGGAAAACGCATTCCATACACCAATAAGTAGCCGAAGAAAAGCGAATCCTAGCGGATAACACTTACTACTTATCACACCTCAACCGTGGCCAACGAAAAGTGAATCCTCGCAATTGGATAATACTTGCCACAATACATATAAACAAATTAAGTATATGCACATACTTAGAATCATTCCACACATCCAGGAATTCCCGCACACAAAATATCCGCACGCGCGAATATCGCCATCACAACCGAGCAAGAACTACCTATATCGCACATAGGCACAAAACAATAATTCTCTAGAAGAGAATCCGACACACACATCCCTTAACCGAGGGATTTCACCTTGCTCGTCAAACACGTCCATTACCTCTCAACGAGATTTACCACATTACCACCTCGGTGATAATTTAAGTCCAAAATCATAAGTACAATTTTAACCGAAATTGTACTCTACCGCAAACCGACCAAATCTAGGTCCCTACACAAATTTCAGATCCACTATGAGCATCATCCGAAATCTCACACTAAAAACCTATCCTCAAACACTTCGAACGAAAAGTGTACCATAATTTACCCAAATTTAACCTTGCAAATTCTCCGATTGCCGTAACTAATCAAAGTTTCACCTAGTCACTCATGTACCTAAGGGTTTATCTTCGGTACCCTAAGTACAACATAACCGCATCACCATCGGAGTCGAACACTACGCTTGTAGGTATGGAAAAAGGCACCTAACGTCGCGTCATGTAGACTCCTTCACCAATACACGTCGAGATCAACACTAGATCTCTCGGGTTTTACCCACCCGACGAACCTCACGGTTTAACAACCTCTACACGAGAGCGAACACGCTCTATCATTCGAACACCAAAACCCACCCATGTGGCTTGGTATAAACATTTTCCAAATATCAAGGAATGCTTGGTTGCACCAAGTCTTATGCCCTTCGCCCGACAACCGGATCAACAACATAGGGTAATTCCATGAGGAACACTACCCCTCATTACACTACGCACTAACACAAAATGCAACAAACAACATCATAAGTACGTTTCAATAAGATAGTCGAAAAATTACCTGAACACCATCGTCAGGTTCTCATGCATCACTAACTAAATCCGGACACGTCGACCTTCGGTGTCCCTCCTTTTGACAATTAAAACACATAACCTTGTTAGACTTTGCATTCGTACACTCGCGCGACAAATGACCTCGTTCGCCACAATTATAACACGTGGGCACAAAACCACCGGTGCCACTCCTTTTCATGCTCCCGCGGCCCTCAGAAATACTCTTACTTTTCTTGTTCGAATGCATCGTAGTCTCGGACTTCCGTTTACTAACATCAGACACACTTGGCTTCGACACCTCCGGTTCGAAACCCCGAGCCAATTCGAATAGCTCCTCAAAAGACTTAGCCATTCCCCGACTAATTTTACCCTTCAATTCATCATTCATCGTACGGTAAAAATCTTTCATCAACTTGTGATCGTCACCAACATACTCCGGACAAAAACGAGTCTTTGCCAAGAAGGTAGACTTGAGAGTAACCAAGTCCATCGAACCTTGTCGCAAATTGTGTAACTCGTCCCGGATTTTATCAAGGTCGGAAGAAGTTCGGTACTCGTTAAAGAACTCCTCTTTGAACTCATCCCATGACAAGCTCATACATTGTTCCTCGCCATACAATTGAATCTTGTCATCCCACCACAACTTGGCTTCTTCACGTAACATGCTAGACCCGTACCTCGTTTTCTTCTCGGGAGGACATTCACTAGTACGAAAATCCCCCTCGATATCGGAAACCCAACATGTACTCTTCAACGGATCCCTCACCCCATTAAACATAGGAGGTTGAGCATCCTTGAAGTTCTTGTAATGGAAGTCCCGCCTTCCATGTCCACCGTTACCATCGCTCTCTTCACCACGAGGGTAAATGTTTCTAGCCTCGAATGCCTTTTCGATCGCGGCATCCACTCGTTCGTCGATTAGTTCGGTTACTTGCCCATCAACCGATTCCTGGAACACCTTTCTAACATCCTCGAGAAACTCCGCTTTTTGACGTTTAAAGATGGCCTCAACCTTAGCCGTGAACTCAACGTCTTCGTCTTGATCTTCGTTGGCTTGTTTGCTCCTTGTCGTCATTCTAAGAAATGAACTCGGTTAGGAACACAACATGAATAACTTACACACACCACCGCGATCAATCGTTCACAAACATATAATATGCCACCATTCGTACATCCCATCTAGTTCAACACTTGTTGTACATCACTTGCATGACTTGGCTTGCAACCGTAATAATGGTCGCAAAGCATTATTACGCTCACATGCCATGCCGAACTCATGAATACAACAATCATCTCGCTAGATGTTCAACACAACACAACATGATTAGTAACACATAATCAACACGTAGTTAAAGCACCTATTCTCAAAGGCACTAACTAGAAACCCGAACCGACCCGTAATCCTACAAGTCCCGCATAATAGCACACACAAAAGTCTAAGTCTAGGCGCCTATCTCAAGTCACCTAAATCCCTTAGACCATACTCTGATACCACTTGTAACAACCCAAACCAACCCTCGACCAAACCCCGTGAAAATACAAACAAAAAAAAATTGCTGTACAGTGACCTCGGGCGCCGCGCACCCTATCTGGCGCGCCGCGCCAAAACGGCCTGTCCCCGGGCTTTTTAAATGCGAAAAAGATAGACTCGTTCCCGACACTTTCAGACGAAACGCTTTTTACAACACATTAATATAAGTAAAACTAACATGATTAATTAATTAAAACAAGTTTTACATCGCGGGGCCCACATATGCCCAAAATATCCCTTTTAATACAAAATACAACTTCGACCCAATGAGTTTAAGTTCCAACAAACTACGAGCATGATGTTGGGGATAAACTACCCAATCCTAGGTCGAATCCAAGCAAGCATCAAAATAGGAAAATCATCTAATCCCGAGCATACCCTTGCCACGTCCGCCTTCGAACATAAAAATGTAAACAACGAGAGGGTAAGCTAATGCTTAGTGAATGCAATACTTATACGCATACATACATAATCCAATTACTTGCATACACCTACACAACAACACAATAACATTAGCAAACCGCAATAACAAATAAACGATTAATCGTACGTACAACAAGTCAACATCATTAGCATAGAGATCTCAACAATAATACATGCCAAAAACGAATACGTACAATGCTAATAAAATTACACATCCCAATATACCCAATGTCGACATTCGACTCGATGGTGGCCGACGAAGAGTAGTAGGTCAAAATCGTTAACTACTCACCACCCATCGCACGCGTAAGTGGCCGACGAAGAGTAGTAGGTCAAAATCGTTAACTACTCACCACTACGCACCATGAGGCCGACGAAAAGTGCAACCGAAACGTTAACACTTACCTCAATCACAAGGATGGCCGACGAAAAGCGGAACCGCTTACCATCCCACGATAAGTGGCCAACGAAGAGCGGATCCCGAAACGGATAACACTCACCACTTACCCCAACACACATATGTGGCCGACGAAGAGTGATAGGTCAAACATTAATCACTCACCACATATCTAAACATACACATGTAGCCGACGAAGAGTGATAGGTCAAACATTAATCACTCGCTACATGCCCGAACACACACATGTACACGTGGCCGACAAAGAGCGATAGGTCAAACGTTTATCACTCACCACATACGCCAAACAAATATAGTCAACGAAGAGCTATCCACGCGGATATCACTCACTATATTTTCCAGCCCAATTGTGGTCCCCGAAAAGTGAGTCCTAACGGATGTCACTTACCACACCGCACGCAAGCAACCAAATTATATACATAAGCGTATAAATATTCCACTCACCTTGAACAATTGAAGAACGTATCCGCGATCTTAATTCTTCCACCGACTTCACGCAAATCACCTACGCAAAGTTTCAATGCAAATAAGCTACACGAAATGCTTATCCGACTCAAACAACACTTATGTTCTTCTAGAACATCCTATTGACCAACTTTGACCAAAGACCATTTTTCGCTCGAAAACCTTCATAATCACAAATGACTTGTGATTATGCCTCAACAACATCATTTGAACATGGCTTGGTCATTCGATCACTCATTTAAACACATGACCCGCCCATTTGGTCCTAAAGTGTGTTTTACACCCTAATATGCATAAAACGATACTCACAAGTCCAAAACTCATGAAATCACTTCCCGTGTTCCCGAAATAGCTAATCTTAACTCTTTTAGCCATTAAACGCCATTTATAGGGTCGTTTACTCAAAAACCCATTTTATGACCTAAACTAGTCAAACTTTCCAATTCAAGAGTTCTTTCATCAAATCCTTTCAATCATAATTCATTAGATGAATTAAACACTCTAATTAGGTTCTTTAATCAACTAATCACATTAACAAACCCTAATCTCAAGATAAACAACCAATTCCACCATCACTAGTTTAAACCTTCATGTTCATGACTAGTAGGGTTCTTTAAACTAATTAACAAGATTACTAGCACCAATTAAACCCTAAATCATATGAGAAATCAACCAACAACGGATTTTAGAGTTAACACTTACCGTTTGTACTCCCGTGTAGCCAAGAACGAGGAGAGCAACCTTTCTCCTTGCTCTTAAGATCGAATCACAAGCCTCGAGCCTCAAATCTTCACTTGAATCTTGAGTGTTTTTAGATTTTGGAGAGAAATGGAGAATTAAATGGAAAATAAAATGAAATAAGGAGACTTGGATCAGATTTGATCAGTTTTTATGGCCCCAATCCGTCCATATGCGAAAGTACCATAATACCCTTCATTTAGACACTTAAAATGCTGAAAAAAACGCATCAGACCCAATCGGCGCGCCGCGCCAAATGGTGGGGCGCCGCTCCACCCTGCAGGTCAGATTTCAGAAACTTGTTTTGGCCATAACTTTTTGACCGTAGCTCCGTTTTCGATGAATCAAATATCGTTGGAAACGTAATAAGATATTCTTTCCAATGGTAAGGCTTTGAAACATCAACTCAAACTTTATTTGGGGTTGAAAAGATACGTACACACTTTGTACCTCAAACAACGTCCAGTTTTCTTCGACGTTCGAGCAAGCAACACGTACCTGCTTCGTACACTTCGTATACGCATCGTACACCATAAATACATTATGTACAATAAATATTTGGGTCTTACACATAGTAACAGCTTAGAGTTCTTCCATTTTCTTTCTATTCGAGATTAGATCTTTCAGAAATTTAGCATATCTAGGCATTCCTGAAATCACATCAATGAAAGGAAGATTTACATTTATCTGTTTAAATATATCCAAGAATTTGGATTGCTCGGCTTCAAGTTTCTCTTTTTTCATTTTACTTGGGTAAGGAAGTGGTGGTTGGTATGGTTTAACATAAGGTTTATCCTTAGCTGTGTTATCTTCATTAACCTTTTCAACTACCTTTTCAACTACCGGTTCTTTTTCCTTATCTTGTTCAGGTTGTGGTTCTTGTTGAGTAGGAATAGCTTTATCAGAAGTTACAGGTATTTCAGGTGGTTTAAGTGTTGTACCACTTCTTGTGGTAATGGCTTTAGCTGTTTCATTCCGGGGGTTAGCATTTGTATCACTAGGTAAACTTCCCGGTTTTCTTTCACCTATTAACCTTGCTAGGTTACTTACTTCTTGTTCCAAATTTTGAATAGAAGCTTGTTGATTTCTACATGCTTGAGCATTTTGTTCATTCGTTTGTTTCTGAGATGTGAAAAACTGCGTTTGAGTTTCAACTAGCTTCGTCATCATATCTTCTAAATTCGGCTTTTTATCATCGGTTTGTGGTGGTTTGTTTTGAAAATTAGGTCTTTGCTGATTGTAAGTATTATTGGATACTTGTTGATTGTTAGGACCTTGTTGGTTGTTGTATGGAATATTTCAGTTATAATTCTGATTTTGATTGTAAATCGGTCTTGGCGGTTGATAATTATTCTGATAATTATTTCCAGACCTTTGGTTTATGTATGAAATATTCTCTCTTTGTTCCATTGTTAATTCAATACTAAGACAATCTTTTGTCAAATGTGGTCCTCCACACTGCTCACAACTAATTCGTATTGAGTGGATATCCTTAGTCATCTTGACCGTTCGTCTCTCGACAGCATCTATCTTTGCGGAAATGGAATCTAAGTCATGGCTAGAATCGACTCTAGCTGCTTTAGATGATCTAACGATATCTTTTTCTTGGTGCCACTCATGTGAGTGGGAAGCAGTGTTATCAATAATTTTGTAAGCATCAGTTTCGGTTTTCTTCATAATGGAACCACCAGCTGCAATATCTATGTCTTTCCTTGTAGTGATGTCGCATCCTTGGTAGAATATTTGTACTATTTGACAGGTATCTAAACCATGTTGCGGACATCCTCTTAATAACTTTCCAAATCTTGTCCACGCCTCATATAGAGTTTCATTTGGCTTCTGTGTGAACGTAACAATTTCTCCTTGAAGTCTTACAGCTTTAGATACCGGAAAGAATTGTTTAAGAAATTTTTCAACTAAAACGTCCCATGTATCGATCGCCCCTTCAGGTAACGATTCCAACCAATCTTTGGCTTCTCCCTTTAAAGTCCAGGGAAATAACATGAGATATATCTGTTCATCCTCAACTTCTCTTATTTTAAATAGTGTGCAGATCTTATTAAAGGTACGAAGATGTTCATTTGGATCTTCCTTCGGCACACCACTAAATTGGCATTGATTAGTCACCATATGTAGAATTTGTCCTTTGATTTCATAATCTGGCGCATTAATGTCTGGATGAGTAATTGCGTGACCTTGGCCAGTGCGTTTAGCTCTCATTCGGTCTTCCATACTTAAAGGTTCCAGATTTTTCATGATTGAATTTGTTAAATCCGAATCACTAGAGGATTCTGATTTAATGGTTCGTTCCTCAACAATCTCTGTTTGAATGATTGGTGGTTCCGGGGGAAAATTTAATGGTTCAGGATCTATGAATTGTCCCTGAATATTATCCGGATTCTCAATTGTGAGGTCGGGTTCAAAAAATGGATTATCAGAAATTTGAATTGGAGTACTTGGTCGACTGGATGATGATTCTAAAGGAAAATCAACGGCGATAATATTTGCTAGATGTCTTGATCTAGTTACAGGTGGTGAACGTACAAAAGGTGGTGAACGTCTTGCTCGGTGCATTCACTGAATATCCTATTAGTTTTTAAAAGGAAAGAAAAAATTATATAAGTTATCCAATTAATAGACTTTTCTGATTTTGCCCACGTTTCGAATAGCCAAAAGATGCAGCAGAGGGGCAGGATTCGTTTGGTCTCAACATAATTGAGGACTGTTTGGCTCCAATAACCCGATCCACGTACAAATCCAACTATTACTACGAACCAGAAAATTTTGATGTCTATCAATTTAACCACTTAAAATAAATTTTCGTAATTTTAAGAAATTTAGATAAGAAGTAGAATAAAAATCTATGTCCTAAAACTAGAATAGCGAGAAATAAGAAAGAAAAAGAGCGCGTCGAAATAGGTCGAAAAATAAAAAGGATTGAAAAATAAAAGGCGTCGAAAAAATAAGAAAGAAAAAAAAATGACTATAAAACTTAAAAAAAAAACTCGACTAACCCAACCTTATTACTATCACTAACTTAAAATTATAATCGCAAATTGAGATTACTAATTGGAATGATAATTGATACATAGGTAAAAGGTGTCTAAAAATATTAAAGCTTACAGGAAAAACTATATCCCAAATGGCAATATCTCAAAAAGGTAAAAAAAAAAAAAAAGGTCGCAGAATTCTAAAGCACTTAAATCTTAGTCTAAAGAAAAAGCACTTAAGGGATTTTACGGCAAAGCCTAAAAATCTAGAAATAAAAATAACTATGGCAAAAACTATGAATCAAAAATAAATACGAGCAAAAATTACAAAAGTTACGCTAAAAACAATTAAAAAGGAACAAAATATAAAAATATACTAAAAGTGTAAAAATTACAATTTTTATAAAAATATTATTTTTATATTATTTATTTAATAAAACTATTAATTTTATAATTTAATTAAACTAATTAAACTAAATAACACAAATTAAATATAAAAACTAAAACTAAATAATAAAAAAAAACAACCCTAATTAGGGTTTGAAGTTAAATAATAATAATTATTATCTGTAATAAATGCTGTACGAGAATCAGATGTGGCGTGTCAGAAGGGCTCATGCGATCGCATGAGTCCTATGTTACCCAGCCATGCGATCGCATGGGCTAGGGTTTCGGGCCAGACACTGGGCTGCTACAGTACCGGACTCGAGTGTTTTTTTTTTTTTTTTACTGTGTTGAATTTTCTGTTTTATATATTTATGTAATATATTTATATAAATTAAATAAAACTTATATTTTTATAAAATAAAGATAAATAAACTTTTATAGAACTTAAATATTTAACAAACTCTTAAAAATATTTATATTTTTGTTTTCTTTTTATATTTTCGAATATATTAAAACGTATTTTTACAAAAGCGTAATTTTTTTTATATTAGCGTTGCGCTTCCGGCTTTTAAGCTAGACGGATTCCCCGGCAGCGGCGCCAAAAACTTGATGGTTAAAGCTAAGGGGTATAAAATACTATTAAATTTTAGCAGGAAATACTATTAAATAGGATACAATTTTACACAAGATATTTATTTATTTATAGAATGGATATACTTTTAAGCTAGACGGATTCCCCATCAGTCATAAATATAAAGTGCGAGTGTCCTCGTCAAATTATCCTTATACCCGAAGTTTAAATATTCCAACTAATTGGGGACTTAAACTGTAACAAGATTTTAATACTTTGTTTAATAATTACACCAGGATGTCGACTGAGTGTAACCCAAGGTTTTAATACTTTGTTATCAATTATGCCAAGTGTCCTTGTACATAATTTCACCCCTGTTTTAATAATTCTAGTGGCTATTAATCCATTCCCGTGTCCGGTTAAATGAACGATTATTCGTACATATAAATACCCCGCCCATCGTGTCCGATCGAGTGTATATGGTTATTTATAGGGACGTCCAATTGTAAATCTTTATATTAACATTAACAAACTATCATTTAGTTAAACAAATATAAAGCCCATTAATAGCCCATAGTCTAATTTCCACAAGTGTCGTTCTTTTGTCCAAACCCCAACTATGGTACAAAGCCCAATTACCCAATTTTAATATTTTTAGCCCAACATCATGATTACTTCGGATTAAATAAGCATAATAATAACTTAGCTACGAGACATTAAATTAAAAAGGTTGAACATAACTTACAATGATTAAAAATAGTGTAGCGTTACACGGACAGAATTTCGACTTACACCCTTACAACATTCGCTAACATACCCTTATTATTAGAATTAAAATTAAAATTAAAATATAAATATAAATATATACTACGTATATAGATAGAGAGATTGATATTTTGGATGGAAAAATGGTGCACCAAAGCTCGATTTTTATAGGCATGTGATCTGGAAAAGGGGCTCATGCGATCGAATGAATTTATGCCTTCCAGGCCATGCGATCGCATGGCCAGCTGGGGAGAGCCACTTTTGGTTGTTTTATTCTGCCGACGTTTATTTAAATATAATATAATATATATATTAATTTTAAGAATTAATTATATTATATATTATATTATATTCATATGCATAGTTGACTTGTAATTTTTAGTCCGTTGCGTCGAGCGTTGAGAGTTAACTCTGGTCCCTGTTCCAGATTTTCGAACGTCCTTGCGTACAATTTAATATATTGTACTTTTCGTTTTGAATCTTGTACTCTTGTAATTTTGAGACGTTTCTTATCAATAATTGGAACCTCATTGATTGTATTTTGTACTTTTGAGCTTTTTGGTCGTTTGCGTCTTCAATTCGTCGAATCTGTCTTTTGTCTTCACCTTCTATTATTTAAACGAATATCACTTGTAAATAGGACAATTGCAACTAAAAGCTTGTCTTTCTTGAGGAATAATGCTATGAAATATATGTTCGTTTTTAGTATTATCAGAAATCTTGTGGTCTATTGTTACGATTTGATATATATAGGTTAAACTTATAACTCACCAACATTTTTGTTGACGTTTAAAGCATGTTTATTCTCAGGTGAATACTAAGAGCTTCCGCTGTTGCATACTAAAATAAGGAAAAGATTTGAAGTCCATGTTTGTATGATATTATGTAAAAACTGCATTCAAGAAACATATGTCGATGTAATATATTTCTATTGTAAACCATTATGTAATGGTCATGTGTAAACAGTATATTTTAGATTATCATTATTTGATAATCTACGTAATGCTTTTGAAACCTTTATTGATAAAATAAAGGTTATGGTTGTTTTAAAAATGAATGCAGTCTTTGAAAAACGTCTCATATGGAGGTCAAAACCTCGCAACGAAATCAATTAATATGGAACGTTTATAATCAATATGAACGGGACATTTCACAAAGGTCGAGCCCCACCCCAGTAATAAGGGTACGACTTAGGTTAACTAACATAAAAAAGATACAATCCACTCAACGATTGCCATTGGGTTCGGAACTCCATATGTGGAATGATCGTTGTTGTTTGCAATGTCTCAATTATTTAACATTTCTACTACTTCTTTGCCTCCTTCGTTCAGAGATTTCCTTGTTCTCTAAACAAGATACTCTTACATAAGTAAATATTTAAAGGCTATTATGAAATTAGATCAATCAAATTCAGACTATATATTTTAAATAATGCAGTATGTGAGAACAAGTATTATGTTATGTTTATATATCAGATTATCATGTATAAATGAGTCATATATAGATTGATAATGTTTTTCCTTTTAATCCGCTCAAAATTTAAGCGAAAAGTACTCACAACGAATTACTCTACAACCTTTCTTTCCCAATCCTTCTCTCTCCATTCCTTTCCATCATAAAAAAAAACTCGAGTATTCATGAATGATTTTGTTTCCTTTCGTCTCATTTTCTTTCCATCAATAAAACTAACGTGAGAATGCAAAAAAAATAAAATAAAAAATACATGATTGTTAATCCACCCGTTGAAAGCTCCAAAGAAGTTTATTTTTCTTTTAATTGTTAAATAGTTAAAGAGAATTTTAGGAGTTGCAGAAGCGTAGTGATTCATACAGCGTCACTGTTTGATTGGTTATTAGAGCATCTTAAAGAATGGGGTGATTATTTCGCTTCATTTTTAGTCAAATAGTGAAGGATATTCGATTAGTATTGAAAAAAGGGTCTCTTTTTTATCACGAATGTTCAAGACAACGCCTCCAAAATATTTGTTAAAGGCGTTGGCCGTTAAAGCACGGCGAACTACTACAAGTGGTCTAATTTATGACTTGGGCACCAACTTATATTCCAATGGTGGCTATTCGTATTAATCAAAACTCAAAGATCGTGAATAATAAATTAATAACCATTACAATTTAAGTATTTTTTGTTTTAATTAAAAAATCACTTCAATTTAATAATTTTGCTAGGAGGCAAAGATCGACATGTCAACACTGACTGCCTAAAATTCATATTTTTTTACAATTCGATTCAACAAACACACAAATATTCTCGTGGCATCAATCACCTTCCTACCCTTTCATTACACTTCCTTTTCGAATCTTCTAACGATAAAAGGTAAAATCGCAGCAAAACACTTTTAATCGATCGATCATCTAATCATCTGCTGTAGATCTATTATTCGATTTTGTGTTTATCAGATCTGTTATATATATATTTACGATCATACTGTAACGAATCTATCTGTGTGTTCATCAACTGTGCAGTTGATTATAAGCGATGGTGTTCTACAGGAGCGTTTCGCTTCTATCTAAACTCAGAAATCGTGTTGTAAGTTGTTTTTCACATTTTTAATGATTATTATACTTTTGATCATATAATCATATATTCGTATCCTCTGTTTCTTATTTTAGTCAATAAGCTTACAAAAAAACGTTTTAATCATGTATATATTTGTATATGTATTGTGTAATAAGATATTAGAGTGTAATTATAGCTTGATATCATTGTTTATATGCATTCTGCTAGGTAATAGTTTATGGTGATAAACAATAATCTGGTGATTTGTGTTTATTTCAACAGCTGTTATGAAAGAGTAATGTTAGGTTATTTAGTGAATTAATTTTCTGTGAGCATTTTGTTAGGTATTAGTATATGGTGAGGCCATACATGTATCTAATGATCTGGCGATTGTGTTTGTTTAACAGGTTCAGCAGCCAAGTTTGACAAATTCTGTAAGGTGGCTGCAAGTCCAGACCTCATCTGACCTTGTAAGTTTTAGTAATTGATGAATTGGACTGCTATGTATATTATGAACTTATATATATGTACATTATAAGGTCACACTTTATTTATTTGGTGTTGGTGTGTTGCTTTGTATTTAGTACCAGAACTTGACCTAACAATAGTCACATGGGGCTATATGTTAAAAAAATTGAGATTAAGCTCAAATTTAGTAAAATCATGATAGTGCGATTAGTTAGGAGTATCATGTAAAGGTGATGTAGAAGTATAAGGATAATGTGTCATGTTGTATTATATTCCATATTTTTGTAAGCGGAAGATAACACTGGAATATCATGTAAATGTGATGAGAGACATTCTCCATTACGGTCAATCGTTTAATGAGTATGATGAATGTTAAATACACTGCAACTTATTTTATATTTTGCGTCCACATTCTTAATAGATTATAGAACGTAAAAATAGTATTTCACCTGTATTACATTCTTGTAACTTAGAGTGGTTGGGAAGAGCCATACCTGGCAATTGAGACCTATACTCTCAAATTTGGGTCAAATGGGTCAATCTTTCGGGTCAATTGGATTGAAACAAATTAGGCCTGACAATGTAAACCAAAACTTTTAAAAGGTTCAATGAGTTTTTTCTTCAACCTATTGGGTCTTATACAAAATATAAAGAACGGGTCAAATGGGTATCAAATCTTAAAGTTCAATCAATTGAGACAGGTTTAATGGGTCTTGTAAATGGGTCAAATGGGTCGAGCATAACAAGATTAATCAGTCAATCATTTATGAAAGCATTAATGTTTAGATCAATATTATGTATATTAATATTTTATTAATATATAATAAATAATAATAATAAATAATAAATAATAAATAATAATAATAACAAAAACAATATAATATATGTAAAAAATCAAACGTAAATGTATATGACTTGCTCGGAGCTATTTGACCCATTACCCGTTCCTACCTGTTACCCAAACCAACCCAACCCGTTTAGACCCGTTTAAATTTTTTTACATGTGTGACCCATGACCCATTTCAACCCAAAACCATTTTGACCCGTTACCTAAACCGACCCAACCTGACCCGGTTTGCCAGGTATAGGAAGAGCAATGCTTATTATATTTAGTTACATAATTAAATTTTGTTACTTCGACATGTGTTGATGACAAAAGGATTGAAGTTTGCACAAATTTCTGTAGTTATTAATTTTAGTTTGTTTATGTTAGTTCACTATGTTTCAAAACCCTGTTAGTATGTACTTGAACTTTCTTAGCAATTGATTATATAATCTATTTAATACATGCTTTGAGAATTTGACCCTAAAATCTGAACTATGAATCGTTCCTTGCAGGATCTTCATGCTCAGCTTAAGGAATTAATTCCTGAACAGCAGGTACATATCTTACGTTTATGATTGAAGTTTCATGATCAATCTAATAATGTTACTTTCATCTTTTGTTGTTTTCAAATGGTTTTGTATAAACTATTCCACGTCAAATCCTTTGACTATTTAAGTTCATTAAATAATGAACCTTTAAGTAATTAAATTTCGAATTAAACCTGTTAAATTGCTTTCATATAAGTTGCCTTGGTAGCAGCATTCTATATATTCTATGCCTTTGGAATGTAGTTGTTGTTCATATGTAACTGTGATAGCATATTCAGATAGTATAGTGTATCTTCATTGAATTTCCTAACTATTGGACAATAATTACATATTAATTGTATTGAATATTATAGAACTCCTATCTAGTACCATCTCATGTACTTAATAATGGTATTTATTTTGTTCAGGAGCGCCTGAAAAAGATCAAGTCAGAATATGGAAAAGTCCAGTTGGGTAACATTACTGTTGATATGGTAAATAAACTCATCCATGTTATCTTACCTTTTTCCTTTTCATTTTTCATTTGCCTTCTTGCGTTCAAAATTCAAAGGAATCTGTTCAGATCTATTATATGATCATTTTGCCAAGTTGGAATTTTTCTTATGTATACATTACACCATTTTATTTGATACCTATTTTTTCTCTTGTATTACAAATCTAAAGGTACTTGGTGGGATGAGAGGCATGACAGGTTTACTATGGGAAACATCCTTGCTTGATGCAGATGAGGTATAATATAAACTCTTCGTCTATGGATAATACATGTATTTTCTCTAGTGCAACTTGCAATCTTTCAAAATTATAAATACTCATTTTTTTATTTTATTTTATTTTATTTTTTATTTTTTATTTTTTTTTGTTAATCAGGGAATTAGGTTCCGGGGTCTGTCTATACCTGAATGTCAGAAGGTTTTACCAGGTGCAAAGCCTGGTGGAGAGCCATTGCCCGAGGGACTTCTTTGGCTACTATTGACTGGAAAGGTAAACAGCTGTCCGTTTTTGTATGTGTGTGTAAGTGTTATAAAACTCCCTGATTAAAGCCGATCACCCCTTTTTAGCAACCGGCGATCTGATTTTCAAACCGAGTAGTTAATTGGTCAACATCGTTCAGTGTTTCAAAAAAATCAGAAGTAGTTGGTCAAAGTCTGATTTAGTCAGTCAAAATTGATCAAAGTTAATATCGGTCAACATTTCAATATGAATATAAATTACAAATTTAGTGTTCTTGAACAAATGAAGACTATGTATATGTTTCTAGACTTCTATGTTAACGTTTATGTTTATGGATATCTTGTATACTTACACATGATTTTGGAACTTAGTATTAAATATATAAAAATTCCAACTGAATACTCCTCGAGTTGCCGATTACTTTCTCAAAAGTCCCTATCGAGTACTCATCGAGTAGCGATTTTTGCAACCTTAGTGTGTGGTTTAGTTTCTGCATATAACTTTTAGTATCTTTGCTCACAGCTAGGTTCTGATTTGTAGTCACCATTATATTTGTACTCCCCCCTATCTCCTTTTTTCAATTATTAATATTTAATATTTATATACTTGAATACTTGTTTTTAAAACTAGGTACCAACTAAAGAACAAGTGGATGCTTTATCCAAGGAACTCCGAAGTCGTGCCACTATTCCAGGTTTTTTGCTTTTCATCAACCTTTATTAGTGAACTCTTTTATAATATTAAGCATGCTTATTTATCTGTATAGCTTTTCTATTGGCTATATTGAATATTGATATTATTTAGTTAACTCTAAACTGTGCTTGTTGTTGCAGAGTATGTGTATAAAGCCATCGACGCCCTACCCGTTACATCTCATCCCATGACTCAGTTTACTACTGGTGTTATGGCTCTTCAGGTTTATTTAAAACTATACCTGCTGCATTGTATTGAGGATTATGATTATGACAATCATTTAACATTGCACGGTTTTCTTAAGAAGTTTTCTAACGTTAGGCTATACAAAAGTGTATTCAATATTGTTTTGCTATACTAGTAGCATTGTATTGAATCACTAAAATCTATTGATTTCACATACTCTTTTAAATTAACTGAAATCATACAATCCTGCTAGTGTCCTATAAATTTTAGTTATAAACTTGTTTATATTTCAGGTAGAAAGTGAGTTTTCAAAAGCATATGAGAAGGGGATCCATAAATCCAAGTGAGTTTATTCAGAGTATTTATCTTTTACAAAAAAATCATTATACTTATGCCGAATTACATATGTAAACTTTATTCTGATTATAGATACTGGGAGCCGACATACGAGGACTCTCTTTCATTGATTGCCCAAGTCCCAGCTGTAGCTGCTTATATCTATCGCAGGTATATAGTAATGGTTTCTATTGTACTTTCATAAATTTACTTTTTGACCACATCTGTATGTATTTATAATTGTTGGTTTTTGTTTATATAAGGATGTTGTTTTGTACTTGGTGAAATTGAAATTTTCTTTTGCTGGATACTAATTGTGAATTTAATCACTTTTTTGAAGGATATACAAAAACGGAGAAAGGATACCAGCCGATGAGTCGCTAGATTATGGTGGCAATTTCGCCCACATGCTTGGATTCGATGGTTCCGAAATGCAAGAGCTTATGAGGCTCTATGTCACTATCCATAGGTCTGATCATAGCAGCTTCAAAACCTTATCAGATTTTTTTTACTCCTTTACACATATAGTTTTTGAGCCTACATTTGAGAATATATGTTTATAATTGAAACTTGAAATCTTGCAGTGACCATGAAGGTGGAAACGTAAGTGCTCATACTGGTCATCTTGTAAGTATCTTGCCCTTTTTCCATGCATATACCTTAAAGTTTTATGTTTTTGACGTTACAGTTGTATATATAGAAATTATACAAGCGTGGTCCTGTTCTTGAAGTTGTTTTCAGTTATCATTCAGAATACTATGTCTAACTGTTTTTTTATGCTCATCAAGGTTGCTAGTGCACTCTCGGATCCGTATCTCTCATTTGCTGCAGCATTGAATGGTCTAGCTGGACCCCTTCATGGTCTGGCTAATCAGGTACACATTTTTTTGGCGGTCTTCACGTCACATTTTTTATGCATTTTATATCTACATTTAACTGTGCCCTGGAGACATGGTTGAGTCACATATTCTATATGCATGTTTTTGAGGCTAATGATTATTTCGGTCTGTGAGATGATCTTGTATGTTGTTGTGTGCGGACTCCAGGATTATTGCTACATAGTACATATGCAAGTAGAAAATTCTTGCATCTGTATTAGGAGTGTTGAATATTTGGTTTCAAACCGATTAACTCGAAAACCGAAAAGAACCAAACCGAATTTTAATTTGGTTTTCCATTCGGTTTTTGAATTTTAACTCGGTTTCCGGTTTTACATTTTTATTCGGTTCAACCCAAAACTGAAATTAAAACCAAATTCCACTAATAATATATTAATTTATTAATAATTAATATATATCGACGAAAGACTCATTATAAAATCAAAAGTCGAATTTAAAAGTGATTTGTTATATGAATATTTTGGTTACAGTATGGTTCTTTGAGTTTTCTAGTTTTAACTGAAACCAAACAGAATTCGAATTCAAAATTCGGTTTTCAGTTTGGTTTTGGTTTCGAAATTGAATTCGGTTTCATTTTTGCCTCCAATATTTCAAAACCGAAAACCGAATTGAAGAACCCCCCAATCTTTTGATCACTTTCTTATACATGAGTTATTATTTGGTGCAGGAAGTTCTAGTATGGATAAAGTCTGTGGTAAGTGAATGTGGAGAGGATGTAACCAAGGACCAACTTAAGGACTACATTTGGGAAACTTTAAACAGTGGAAAGGTAAACTTATAAAGTTTGTGTTTTCAGTTTTTAGATATGCAACAATATGGTGGTCCATATCAACTGGTGTCAATTATTCTTTTCATTTGCAAAGTAATCATGTTAAAAGGGTTAATCACATGGTCGCTGTAATTTATCCTGAAATGCAGGTTGTTCCTGGTTTTGGGCATGGTGTTTTACGGAAAACAGATCCCAGATATACGTGTCAACGTGAATTTGCATTGAAACACTTGCCTGATGATCCTCTATTCCAGTTGGTTAGCACCTAGTAGCCGTTAATGCAATCAGCTATTTCCATTTATTACAATCTATTTAACTGTTTTTTCCTTCATTTATTTTTCTATAGGTTTCAAAACTCTATGAAGTGGTGCCACCGATTCTATTGGAACTTGGCAAGGTAAGCTGCTCTTTAGAGTATTTATTATGTAAAGAATACAAGAAAATGTCTTCGGTTATTACCGTTTTGGGTCCCTTTTAGAAAAAAAGAGGGTCATGGGCCCCCTCGTTGTAGCGAGACGGTTTTCATCTTACAAAACTACAAAAGTACAAAACAATATGTTTCCCATTAGTAAATTTAACCTGTAATGAGCCCCTAATGGAACCTAGAAAAACAATAACCTGGTTCAACACTTCAACGTACCCGATACACGTAATATAATCTTTAATAATTAAACTAATCAAATTGACTATGTTACCGAGCCCACGTAATTTGGATCCTTTTGTTTATCAATAGTATAATGTGGGAAAAGAAGCGGAAAAAAATTTGTAGAGAAAAAAATTGTATTGAAAGTGAAGAAAAGGTAAAAGAAAAAAAAAAAATTCCAAATTTACCAAAATACCCCTGTGAAAAGGAACTATGAACGTTAATGTTAACAGGGGTAGTTTGGTAAATATACATCATGCGTAAATAGTATAAGAGTAATTAGTGTAGAGTAATGCATATCATCAGATATATACTAAATGATATGCATATTGTGAATTCCTTTTACACAGAATGAATGAACTTAGATGTCAATTTCTCAACTTTGATATTGGAATCATACGTTGCAGGTGAAGAACCCTTGGCCCAATGTTGATGCTCATAGTGGTGTGTTGCTCAACTACTACGGTTTGACTGAAGCAAGGTATGCACCTTACGTTTTAAAAAAATCATCACTCTTTCTTACACATTTTTGGTTATTAAATTTTAACACTATCAGATATTACACGGTTCTCTTTGGTGTTTCGAGGGCAATTGGAATATGTTCTCAGGTTATTCGCCTACTTTCAGCATCTTCAACTAAAGTCCATCAATGTTTGTATTATTGTATTTCTTATAAGCTAGTCTAATCCTTGTTATATTATTTTAATTTGATTCTTGTTATAGTTGATATGGGATCGAGCTCTTGGGTTGCCATTGGAGAGGCCGAAAAGTGTTACAATGGAATGGCTTGAAAACCATTGCAAGAAATCTGCTTAACTTTGTTAATTAAAAGTTCTACTTTTCATTTTTTTGATATTCCAAATAATAATGATTGCTTGTAGATACGCGGTAGCCGTATGAAAACGTCTCATTATGAGAACTTGGAAGTAGCAAGTGGAGAGTTTCTTTATTTGAGTACTATTTTGTTATGTTACAGGCTTACTGTTTTATTGACGGTACAATATAGATATATGAGGATACATTTTCACATTTTTAACGTTAAGGAAACCATTTAATGTTAATATTCTTGCTCAAATGCATACCAACATGCATGTACCAAGAAATAATACGGGGTATGCTTTAGCACTGTTGTTACTGGTACATCATTATGTTTCTCCGTTATATATCTAAGAAATTAAACCAACAATATGCAAATTTCTAAAATATCAATTATATATTGAAATGTCCCGTTCTTATTGATTAAAAACGTTTCATATTAATTGATTTCGTTGCGAGGTTTTGACCTCTATATGAGACGTTTTTCAAAGACTGCATTCATTTTAAAACAAACCATAACCTTTATTTCATCAATAAAGGTTTAAAAAGCTTTACGTAGATTATCAAATAATGATAATCTAAAATATCCTGTTTACACACGACCATTACATAATGGTTTACAATACAAATATGTTACAACAAAATAAGTTTCTTGAATGCAGTTTTTACACAATATCATACAAACATGGACTTCAAATCTCGTCCTTATTTAAGTATGCGACAGCGGAAGCTATTAATAATCACCTGAGAATAAACATGCTTAAAACGTCAACAAAAATGTTGGTGAGTTATAGGTTTAACCTATATATATCAAATCATAATAATAGACCACAAGATTTCATATTTCAATACACATCCCATACATAGAGATAAAAGTCATTCATATAGTGAACACCTGGTAACCGACATTAACAAGATGCATATATAAGAATATCCCCATCATTCCGGGACACCCTTCGGATATGATATAAATTTCGAAGTACTAAAGCATCCGGTACTTTGGATGGGGCTTGTTGGGCCCGATAGATCTATCTTTAGGATTCGCGTCAATTAGGGTGTCTGTTCCCTAATTCTTAGATTACCAGACTTAATAAAAAGGGGCATATTCGATTTCGATAATTCAACCATAGAATGTAGTTTCACGTACTTGTGTCTATTTTGTAAATCATTTATAAAACCTGCATGTATTCTCATCCCAAAAATATTAGATTTTAAAAGTGGGACTATAACTCACTTTCACAGATTTTTACTTCGTCGGGAAGTAAGACTTGGCCACTGGTTGATTCACGAACCTATAACAATATATACATATATATCAAAGTATGTTTAAAATATATTTACAACACTTTTTAATATATTTTGATGTTTTAAGTTTATTAAGTCAGCTGTCCTCGTTAGTAACCTACAACTAGTTGTCCACAGTTAGATGTACAGAAATAAATCGATAAATATTATCTTGAATCAATCCACGACCCAGTGTATACGTATCTCAGTATTGTGTAGTGACCCGAACTTTTCCATGTTTATATATATTAATTGAGATTGATATTTACATGATTAAATGTTTCCAACATGTTAAGCAATCAAACTTGTTAAGACTTGATTAATTGAAATAGGTTTCATATAGACAATTGACCACCCAAGTTGACCGGTGATTCACGAACGTTAAAACTTGTAAAAAAACTATATGATGACATATATATGGTTATATATATAGTTAACATGATATTATGATAAGTAAACATATCATTAATTATATTAACAATGAACTACATATGTAAAAACAAGACTACTAACTTAATGATTTTGAAACGAGACATATATGTAACGTTTATCGTTGTAACGACATTTAATGTATATATATCATATTAAGAGATATTCGTACATCATAATATCATGATAATATAATAATTTAAAATCTCTTTTAATATTATAAACATTGGGTTAACAACATTTAACAAGATCGTTAACCTAAAGGTTTCAAAACAACACTTACATGTAACGACTAACGATGACTTAACGACTCAGTTAAAATGTATATACATGTAGTGTTTTAATATGTATTTATACACTTTTGAAAGACTTCAATACACTTATCAAAATACTTCTACTTAACAAAAATGCTTACAATTACATTCTCGTTCAGTTTCATCAACAATTCTACTCGTATGCACCCGTATTCGTACTCGTACAATACACAGCTTTTAGATGTATGTACTATTGGTATATACACTCCAATGATCAGCTCTTAGCAGCCCATGTGAGTCACCTAACACATGTGGGAACCATCATTTGGCAACTAGCATGAAATATCTCATAAGATTACAAAAATATGAGTAATCATTCATGACTTATTTACATGAAAACAAAATTACATATCCTTTATATCTAATCCATACACCAACGACCAAAAACACCTACAAACACTTTCATTCTTCAATTTTCTTCATCTAATTGAACTCTCTCAAGTTCTATCTTCAAGTTCTAAGTGTTCTTCATAAATTCCAAAAGTTCTAGTTTCATAAAATCAAGAATACTTTCAAGTTTGCTAGCTCACTTCCAATCTTGTAAGGTGATCATCCAACCTCAAGAAATCTTTGTTTCTTACAGTAGGTTATCATTCTAATACAAGGTAATAATCATATTCAAACTTTGGTTCAATTTCTATAACTATAACAATCTTATTTCAAGTGATGATCTTACTTGAACTTGTTTTCGTGTCATGATTTTGCTTCAAGAACTTTGAGCCATCCAAGGATCCATTGAAGCTAGATCCATTTTTCTCTTTTCCAGTAGGTTCATCCAAGGAACTTAAGGTAGTAATGATGTTCATAACATCATTTGATTCATACATATAAAGCTATCTTATTCGAAGGTTTAAACATGTAATCACTAGAACATAGTTTAGTTAATTCTAAACTTGTTCGCAAACAAAAGTTAATCCTTCTAACTTGACTTTTAAAATCAACTAAACACATGTTCTATATCTATATGATATGCTAACTTAATGATTTAAAACCTGGAAACACGAAAAACACCGTAAAACCGGATTTACGCCGTCGTAGTAACACCGCGGGCTGTTTTGGGTTAGTTAATTAAAAACTATGATAAACTTTGATTTAAAAGTTGTTATTCTGAGAAAATGATTTTTATTATGAACATGAAACTATATCCAAAAATTATGGTTAAACTCAAAGTGGAAGTATGTTTTCTAAAATGGTCATCTAGACGTCGTTCTTTCGACTGAAATGACTACCTTTACAAAAACGACTTGTAACTTATTTTTCCGACTAGAAACCTATACTTTTTTTGTTTAGATTCATAAAATAGAGTTCAATATGAAACCATAGCAATTTGATTCACTCAAAACGGATTTAAAATGAAGAAGTTATGGGTAAAACAAGATTGGATAATTTTTCTCATTTTAGCTACGTGAAAATTGGTAACAAATCTATTCCAACCATAACTTAATCAACTTGTATTATATATTATGTAATCTTGAGATACCATAGACACGTATACAATGTTTCGACCTATCATGTCGACACATCTATATATATTTCGGAACAACCATAGACACTCTATATGTGAATGTTGGAGTTAGCTATACAGGGTTGAGGTTGATTCCAAAATATATATAGTTTGAGTTGTGATCAATACTGAGATACGTATACACTGGGTCGTGGATTGATTCAAGATAATATTTATCGATTTATTTCTGTACATCTAACTGTGGACAACTAGTTGTAGGTTACTAACGAGGACAGCTGACTTAATAAACTTAAAACATCAAAATATATTAAAAGTGTTGTAAATATATTTTGAACATACTTTGATATATATGTATATATTGTTATAGGTTCGTGAATCAACCAGTGGCCAAGTCTTACTTCCCGACGAAGTAAAAATCTGTGAAAGTGAGTTATAGTCCCACTTTTAAAATCTAATATTTTTGGGATGAGAATACATGCAGGTTTTATAAATGATTTACAAAATAGACACAAGTACGTGAAACTACATTCTATGGTTGAATTATCGAAATCGAATATGCCCCTTTTTATTAAGTCTGGTAATCTAAGAATTAGGGAACAGACACCCTAATTGACGCGAATCCTAAAGATAGATCTATTGGGCCTAACAAACCCCATCCAAAGTACCGGATGCTTTAGTACTTCGAAATTTATATCATATCCGAAGGGTGTCCCGGAATGATGGGGATATTCTTATATATGCATCTTGTTATTGTCGGTTACCAGGTGTTCACCATATGAATGATTTTTATCTCTATGTATGGGATGTGTATTGAAATATGAAATCTTGTGGTCTATTGTTACGATTTGATATATATAGGTTAAACCTATAACTCACCAACATTTTTGTTGACGTTTTAAGCATGTTTATTCTCAGGTGATTATTAAGAGCTTCCGCTGTCGCATACTTAAATAAGGACAAGATTTGGAGTCCATGCTTGTATGATATTGTGTAAAAACTGCATTCAAGAAACTTATTTTGTTGTAACATATTTGTATTGTAAACCATTATGTAATGGTCGTGTGTAAACAGGATATTTTAGATTATCATTATTTGATAATCTACGTAAAGCTTTTTAAACCTTTATTGATGAAATAAAGGTTATGGTTTGTTTAAAAATGAATGCAGTCTTTGAAAAACGTCTCATATAGAGGTCAAAACCTCGCAACGAAATCAATTAATATGGAACGTTTTTAATCAATAAGAACGGGACATTTCAGTTGGTATCAGAGCGTTGGTCTTAGAGAACCAGAAAATTTGCATTAGTGTGTCTTATCGAGTTTGTTAGGATGCATTAGTGAGTCTGGACTTCGACCGTGTTTTCTTTAAAAATGATTGCTTAACATTTTTGTTGGAAACTATATATTTTTAACATATGAATATTATGTGATATATTAATCTCTTAACGTGTTTGATATTATGTGATAGATGTCTACCTCTAGAACAAGTCCCATTGACTCACCTAATAATAATGAAGAGTCAAATGTAAATTGGAATGATTCGTGGACTGATTCACAAGTTCCCGAAGAGGAACCGGAAGAAGAGTCGGAACCGGAAGAAGAATCGGAACCGGAAGAAGAATCGGAACCGGATGAAGAAATAGAACCGGTGGGGGAAATAATAAAACGGTTAAGTAAAAGAAAATCCTCAACCAACCGACCAAAGTTAATTATGGTCAATGGTGTTTCCGCCAAGGAAGCAAAATATTGGGAGGATTACCAATTCTCCGATGAATCGGATTTCGACGAGAATTCCGATGATGTTATAGAAATTACCCCAACTGAATTTAAAAAGGCAAAAGGAAATAATAAGAGAAAGGGCATAAAAATAGAGAAATCTAATTCCAACCCCGATGAACTTTATATGTATCGTCAACCCCCGAAGTCCTTAAGTTGTAACAATGACCCGGGAACCTCTAAACCACCAGGTTTTTCTAAACCAATGTGGACAACGACGGCTCGTATTAGGGGAACATCATATATCCCTAGAAACTTGGCAAAACGAACCAAAACCGAAGAAGAAGAAACGAGCGAGTCGGAATAAGATAGTTGTATTCGTGTGGTGTAATATATGGAATATAGTGTTCTTATGCTTTATGATATATGTAAAAATTGCTTGTATTAATAAGTATTTTTTTTATGAATCTAACTCTTGTCTATTTTACAGTTTAAAAACACAAAATGGATAGACAACCCAATATTTTAAGAGACCTACCCGGAGACATGATTGATGAAATCTTGTCTAGAGTCGGCCAGAATTCTTCGGCACAACTATTTAAGGCGAGATCAGTTTGTAAGACATTCGAAGAACGTTCCAAGAATGTCTTGGTTTATAAGAGACTTTCGTTTGAAAGATGGGGGATATCACATTGGGAAACCCATAAGTTACGATGTGTTTACTTTGACGCATATATTGCGGGGAACCCAAATGCTATTTTACGCAACGGGTTAAGAAATTATTTTGACTCAATATATCCGAATATTGGACTTCGTGATTTAGAAAAAGCGGCTAACATGCAACATAAAGAAGCATGTTATGCTTACGGATTAGTAATGTTCGCTTCTCACCAAAGTGAGAATAAGAACATCGGGCTACAACTATTAAACAAAACGTTTCCACAAGTGACGGAGTCGGTAATTGGGGTAAGAAATGAGGTTTTTAGATTATTACGGGACTGTTGGACATTACGTAACCCTCGTCCCTTTGATGACGTTACAACACGCTGTCTTATCAACGGCCATAACGGTTATGTTGCACAAGACCAAGGATGGGAAGTAGTCCTAGTAAAACCAGAATGCATGACTTGTTTCTGGACGTATGAATTACGTGTCTTTATTGCCTTTGCTGAACGACTTGTGTACTAGCTAGAATTGTCTTCACAACTATCTTGTATCAAAGTTATTGTGTGCTATATTTCATGCTTTATGTAAAATAAGCGGTATTGTAAGTTTGTAAAATATTGTATAAAAGTTTGAACGCGAAATATTATTATAATCAGTTTTTCATATGGAATTGTAGTAGTTGAATTGTATATTAGCTACTAAGTATGAACTTAACGGGTAGGTACTACCCGAATTTAAACTTATAAAACGCTAATATGAAGAAAAAGCTTTTATAAATGAGTTCATATTATGCTACGAAATACTATTAACTACTCTTAATATTCTGTATGATTAACTTGTTCCATTTAACTATTTTGAAGGAAATGGCACCGACTACTCGACACACCGTGAATATGAATGAAGAGGAATTCCGTACTTTTCTAGCTTCAAACATAGCTGCAGTACAGGCTGCGCTACATACCAACAATAACCTTGGATCTAGCAGTACAGGAAATCGTGTAGGATGCACCTACAAAGAATTCACTGCCTGCAAACCTTTGGAATTTGATGGAACCGAAGGACCGATCGGATTGAAACGGTGGACCGAGAAGGTTGAATCGGTGTTTGCCATAAGTAAGTGTACTGAAGAGGACAAAGTGAAGTACGCTACGCATACCTTCACAGGTTCTGCGTTAACATGGTGGAATACCTATCTAGAGCAAGTGGGACAAGATGATGCGTACGCACTACCGTGGTCAGCATTCAAGCACTTGATGAACGAGAAGTACCGTCCCAGAACCGAGGTCAATAAGCTCAAGACAGAACTTAGAGGGTTACGAACCCAAGGATTTGATATTACCACGTACGAAAGACGATTCACAGAATTGTGCCTATTGTGTCCGGGAGCATTCGAAGATGAGGAAGAGAAGATCGACGCGTTTGTGAAAGGATTACCGGAAAGAATCCAAGAAGATATAAGTTCACACGAGCCCGCCTCCATACAACAGGCATGTAGAATGGCTCACAAACTAGTGAACCAGATTGAAGAAAGAATTAAAGAACAGACTGCTGAAGAGGCCAATGTGAAGCAAGTCAAAAGAAAGTGGGAGGAAAACGGTGATAAGAATCACCAATACAACAACAACAGCAATTACAACAATAATCGCAACAATTATCCCAACAATCGCAACATCAATCGCAACTACAACAAACGGCCCAACAACAACAACAACAACAACAACAACAGCAACTACAACAATCATCCCAACAACAATAATAACCGCAACAACAACAACAATCAGAAGCAACTATGCCAAAGGTGTGAAAAGAATCACTCGGGGTTCTGCACCAAATTTTGCAACAAGTGTAAAAGAAATGGTCATAGCGCGGCGAAGTGTGAGGTCTACGGACCAGGGGTTAATAGAACGAAAGGAACAAATGGTGTCGGAACGAGTAATGGCGGAGCAAGTAGTGTCGGAGCAAGTTATGCCAATGTAGTTTGTTATAAATGTGGAAAACCAGGCCACATTATTAGAAATTGCCCGAACCAGGAGAACACGAATGGACAAGGCCGTGGAAGAGTTTTCAATATTAATGCGGTAGAGGCACAGGAAGACCCGGAGCTTGTTACGGGTACGTTTCTTATTTACAATAAATCTGCTTACGTTTTATTTGATTCGGGTGCGGATAGAAGCTATATGAGTAGAGATTTTTGTGCTAAATTAAGTTGTCCATTGACGCCTTTGGATAGTAAATTTTTACTCGAATTAGCAAATGGTAAATTAATTTCAGCAGATAATATATGTCGGAATCGAGAAATTAAACTGGTTAGCGAAACATTTAAGATTGATTTGATACCAGTAGAGTTAGGGAGTTTTGATGTGATAATCGGTATGGACTGGTTGAAAGAAGTGAAAGCGGAGATCGTTTGTTACAAAAATGCAATTCGCATTATACGAGAAAAAGGAAAACCCTTAATGGTGTACGGAGAAAAGGGCAACACGAAGCTACATCTTATTAGTAATTTGAAGGCACAAAAACTAATAAGAAAAGGTTGCTATGCTGTTCTAGCACACGTCGAGAAAGTACAAACTGAAGAAAAGAGCATCAATGATGTTCCCATTGCAAAAGAATTTCCCGATGTATTTCCGAAAGAATTACCGGGATTACCCCCACATCGATCCGTTGAATTTCAAATAGATCTTGTACCAGGAGCTGCACCAATAGCTCGTGCTCCTTACAGACTCGCACCCAGCGAGATGAAAGAACTGCAAAGCCAATTACAAGAACTTTTAGAGCGTGGTTTCATTCGACCAAGCACATCACCGTGGGGAGCTCCTGTTTTGTTTGTCAAGAAGAAAGATGGTACATTCAGGTTGTGTATCGACTACCGAGAGTTGAACAAACTTACCATCAAGAACCGCTACCCACTACCGAGAATCGACGACTTATTTGATCAACTACAAGGCTCGTCTGTTTATTCAAAGATTGACTTACGTTCCGGGTATCATCAAATGCGGGTGAAAGAAGATGATATTCCAAAGACTGCTTTCAGAACACGTTACGGTCATTACGAGTTTATGGTCATGCCGTTTGGTTTAACTAATGCACCAGCTGTGTTCATGGACCTTATGAACCGAGTGTGTGGACCATACCTTGACAAGTTTGTCATTGTTTTCATTGATGACATACTTATTTACTCAAAGAATGACCAAGAACACGGTGAACATTTGAGAAAGGTGTTAGAAGTATTGAGGAAGGAAGAATTGTACGCTAAGTTTTCAAAGTGTGCATTTTGGTTGGAAGAAGTTCAATTCCTCGGTCACATAGTGAACAAAGAAGGTATTAAGGTGGATCCGGCAAAGATAGAAACTGTTGAAAAGTGGGAAACCCCGAAAACTCCGAAACACATACGCCAGTTTTTAGGACTAGCTGGTTACTACAGAAGGTTCATCCAAGACTTTTCCAGAATAGCAAAACCCTTGACTGCATTAACGCATAAAGGGAAGAAATTTGAATGGAATGATGAACAAGAGAAAGCGTTTCAGTTATTGAAGAAAAAGCTAACTACGGCACCTATATTGTCATTGCCTGAAGGGAATGATGATTTTGTGATTTATTGTGACGCATCAAAGCAAGGTCTCGGTTGTGTATTAATGCAACGAACGAAGGTGATTGCTTATGCGTCTAGACAATTGAAGATTCACGAACAAAATTATACGACGCATGATTTGGAATTAGGCGCGGTTGTTTTTGCATTAAAGACTTGGAGGCACTACTTATATGGGGTCAAAAGTATTATATATACCGACCACAAAAGTCTTCAACACATATTTAATCAGAAACAACTGAATATGAGGCAGCGTAGGTGGATTGAATTATTGAATGATTACGATTTTGAGATTCGTTACCACCCGGGGAAGGCAAATGTGGTAGCCGATGCCTTGAGCAGGAAGGATAGAGAACCCATTCGAGTAAAATCTATGAATATAATGATTCATAATAACATTACTACTCAAATAAAGGAGGCGCAACAAGGAGTTTTAAAAGAGGGAAATTTAAAGGATGAAATACCCAAAGGATCGGAGAAGCATCTTAATATTCGGGAAGACGGAACCCGGTATAGGGCTGAAAGGATTTGGGTACCAAAATTTGGAGATATGAGAGAAATGGTACTTAGAGAAGCTCATAAAACCAGATACTCAATACATCCTGGAACGGGGAAGATGTACAAGGATCTCAAGAAACATTTTTGGTGGCCGGGTATGAAAGCCGATGTTGCTAAATACGTAGGAGAATGTTTGACGTGTTCTAAGGTCAAAGCTGAGCATCAGAAACCATCAGGTCTACTTCAACAACCCGAAATCCCGGAATGGAAATGGGAAAACATTACCATGGATTTCATCACTAAATTGCCAAGGACTGCAAGTGGTTTTGATACTATTTGGGTAATAGTTGATCGTCTCACCAAATCAGCACACTTCCTACCAATAAGAGAAGATGACAAGATGGAGAAGTTAGCACGACTGTATTTGAAGGAAGTCATCTCCAGACATGGAATACCAATCTCTATTATCTCTGATAGGGATGGCAGATTTATTTCAAGATTCTGGCAGACATTACAGCAAGCATTAGGAACTCGTCTAGACATGAGTACTGCCTATCATCCACAAACTGATGGGCAGAGCGAAAGGACGATACAAACGCTTGAAGACATGCTACGAGCATGTGTTATTGATTTCGGAAACAGTTGGGATCGACATCTACCGTTAGCAGAATTTTCCTACAACAACAGCTACCATTCAAGCATTGAGATGGCGCCGTTTGAAGCACTTTATGGTAGAAAGTGCAGGTCTCCGATTTGTTGGAGTGAGGTGGGGGATAGACAGATTACGGGTCCGGAGATTATACAAGAAACTACCGAGAAGATCATCCAAATTCAACAACGGTTGAAAACCGCCCAAAGTCGACAAAAGAGCTACGCTGACATTAAAAGAAAAGATATAGAATTTGAAATTGGAGAGATGGTCATGCTTAAAGTTTCACCTTGGAAAGGCGTTGTTCGATTTGGTAAACGAGGGAAATTAAATCCAAGGTATATTGGACCATTCAAGATTATTGATCGTGTCGGACCAGTAGCTTACCGACTTGAGTTACCTCAACAACTCGTGGCTGTACATAACACTTTCCACGTCTCGAATTTAAAGAAATGTTTTGCTAAAGAAGATCTCACTATTCCGTTAGATGAAATCCAAATCAACGAAAAACTTCAATTCATCGAAGAACCCGTCGAAATAATGGATCGTGAGGTTAAAAGACTTAAGCAAAACAAGATACCAATTGTTAAGGTTCGATGGAATGCTCGTAGAGGACCCGAGTTCACCTGGGAGCGTGAAGATCAGATGAAGAAGAAATACCCGCATCTATTTCCAGAAGATTCATCAACACCTTCAACAGCTTAAAATTTCGGGACGAAATTTATTTAACGGGTAGGTACTGTAGTGACCCGAACTTTTCCATGTTTATATATATTAATTGAGATTGATATTTACATGATTAAATGTTTCCAACATGTTAAGCAATCAAACTTGTTAAGACTTGATTAATTGAAATAGGTTTCATATAGACAATTGACCACCCAAGTTGACCGGTGATTCACGAACGTTAAAACTTGTAAAAAAACTATATGATGACATATATATGGTTATATATATAGTTAACATGATATTATGATAAGTAAACATATCATTAATTATATTAACAATGAACTACATATGTAAAAACAAGACTACTAACTTAATGATTTTGAAACGAGACATATATGTAACGTTTATCGTTGTAACGACATTTAATGTATATATATCATATTAAGAGATATTCGTACATCATAATATCATGATAATATAATAATTTAAAATCTCTTTTAATATTATAAACATTGGGTTAACAACATTTAACAAGATCGTTAACCTAAAGGTTTCAAAACAACACTTACATGTAACGACTAACGATGACTTAACGACTCAGTTAAAATGTATATACATGTAGTGTTTTAATATGTATTTATACACTTTTGAAAGACTTCAATACACTTATCAAAATACTTCTACTTAACAAAAATGCTTACAATTACATTCTCGTTCAGTTTCATCAACAATTCTACTCGTATGCACCCGTATTCGTACTCGTACAATACACAGCTTTTAGATGTATGTACTATTGGTATATACACTCCAATGATCAGCTCTTAGCAGCCCATGTGAGTCACCTAACACATGTGGGAACCATCATTTGGCAACTAGCATGAAATATCTCATAAGATTACAAAAATATGAGTAATCATTCATGACTTATTTACATGAAAACAAAATTACATATCCTTTATATCTAATCCATACACCAACGACCAAAAACACCTACAAACACTTTCATTCTTCAATTTTCTTCATCTAATTGAACTCTCTCAAGTTCTATCTTCAAGTTCTAAGTGTTCTTCATAAATTCCAAAAGTTCTAGTTTCATAAAATCAAGAATACTTTCAAGTTTGCTAGCTTACTTCCAATCTTGTAAGGTGATCATCCAACCTCAAGAAATCTTTGTTTCTTACAGTAGGTTATCATTCTAATACAAGGTAATAATCATATTCAAACTTTGGTTCAATTTCTATAACTATAACAATCTTATTTCAAGTGATGATCTTACTTGAACTTGTTTTCGTGTCATGATTTTGCTTCAAGAACTTTGAGCCATCCAAGGATCCATTGAAGCTAGATCCATTTTTCTCTTTTCCAGTAGGTTCATCCAAGGAACTTAAGGTAGTAATGATGTTCATAACATCATTTGATTCATACATATAAAGCTATCTTATTCGAAGGTTTAAACATGTAATCACTAGAACATAGTTTAGTTAATTCTAAACTTGTTCGCAAACAAAAGTTAATCCTTCTAACTTGACTTTTAAAATCAACTAAACACATGTTCTATATCTATATGATATGCTAACTTAATGATTTAAAACCTGGAAACACGAAAAACACCGTAAAACCGGATTTACGCCGTCGTAGTAACACCGCGGGCTGTTTTGGGTTAGTTAATTAAAAACTATGATAAACTTTGATTTAAAAGTTGTTATTCTGAGAAAATGATTTTTATTATGAACATGAAACTATATCCAAAAATTATGGTTAAACTCAAAGTGGAAGTATGTTTTCTAAAATGGTCATCTAGACGTCGTTCTTTCGACTGAAATGACTACCTTTACAAAAACGACTTGTAACTTATTTTTCCGACTAGAAACCTATACTTTTTTTGTTTAGATTCATAAAATAGAGTTCAATATGAAACCATAGCAATTTGATTCACTCAAAACGGATTTAAAATGAAGAAGTTATGGGTAAAACAAGATTGGATAATTTTTCTCATTTTAGCTACGTGAAAATTGGTAACAAATCTATTCCAACCATAACTTAATCAACTTGTATTATATATTATGTAATCTTGAGATACCATAGACACGTATACAATGTTTCGACCTATCATGTCGACACATCTATATATATTTCGGAACAACCATAGACACTCTATATGTGAATGTTGGAGTTAGCTATACAGGGTTGAGGTTGATTCCAAAATATATATAGTTTGAGTTGTGATCAATACTGAGATACGTATACACTGGGTCGTGGATTGATTCAAGATAATATTTATCGATTTATTTCTGTACATCTAACTGTGGACAACTAGTTGTAGGTTACTAACGAGGACAGCTGACTTAATAAACTTAAAACATCAAAATATATTAAAAGTGTTGTAAATATATTTTGAACATACTTTGATATATATGTATATATTGTTATAGGTTCGTGAATCAACCAGTGGCCAAGTCTTACTTCCCGACGAAGTAAAAATCTGTGAAAGTGAGTTATAGTCCCACTTTTAAAATCTAATATTTTTGGGATGAGAATACATGCAGGTTTTATAAATGATTTACAAAATAGACACAAGTACGTGAAACTACATTCTATGGTTGAATTATCGAAATCGAATATGCCCCTTTTTATTAAGTCTGGTAATCTAAGAATTAGGGAACAGACACCCTAATTGACGCGAATCCTAAAGATAGATCTATTGGGCCTAACAAACCCCATCCAAAGTACCGGATGCTTTAGTACTTCGAAATTTATATCATATCCGAAGGGTGTCCCGGAATGATGGGGATATTCTTATATATGCATCTTGTTATTGTCGGTTACCAGGTGTTCACCATATGAATGATTTTTATCTCTATGTATGGGATGTGTATTGAAATATGAAATCTTGTGGTCTATTGTTACGATTTGATATATATAGGTTAAACCTATAACTCACCAACATTTTTGTTGACGTTTTAAGCATGTTTATTCTCAGGTGATTATTAAGAGCTTCCGCTGTCGCATACTTAAATAAGGACAAGATTTGGAGTCCATGCTTGTATGATATTGTGTAAAAACTGCATTCAAGAAACTTATTTTGTTGTAACATATTTGTATTGTAAACTATTATGTAATGGTCGTGTGTAAACAGGATATTTTAGATTATCATTATTTGATAATCTACGTAAAGCTTTTTAAACCTTTATTGATGAAATAAAGGTTATGGTTTGTTTAAAAATGAATGCAGTCTTTGAAAAACGTCTCATATAGAGGTCAAAACCTCGCAACGAAATCAATTAATATGGAACGTTTTTAATCAATAAGAACGGGACATTTCATATTGATCACAACTCAAACTATATATATTTTGGAATCAACCTCAACCCTGTATAGCTAACTCCAACATTCACATATAGAGTGTCTATGGTTGTTCCGAAATATATATAGATGTGTCGACATGATAGGTCGAAACATTGTATACGTGTCTATGGTATCTCAAGATTACATAATATACAATACAAGTTGATTAAGTTATGGTTGGAATAGATTTGTTACCAATTTTCACGTAGCTAAAATGAGAAAAATTATCCAATCTTGTTTTACCCATAACTTCTTCATTTTAAATCCGTTTTGAGTGAATCAAATTGCTATGGTTTCATATTGAACTCTATTTTATGAATCTAAACAGAAAAAGTATAGGTTTATAGTCGGAACAATAAGTTACAAGTCGTTTTTGTAAAGGTAGTCATTTCAGTCGAAAGAACGACGTCTAAATGACCATTTTAGAAAACATACTTCCACTTTGAGTTTAACCATAATTTTTGGATATAGTTTCATGTTCATAATAAAAATCATTTTCTCAGAATAACAACTTTTAAATCAAAGTTTATCATAGTTTTTAATTAACTAACTCAAAACAGCCCGCGGTGTTACTACGACGGCGTAAATCCGGTTTTACGGTGTTTTTCGTGTTTCCAGGTTTTAAATCATTAAGTTAGCATATCATATAGATATAGAACATGTGTTTAGTTGATTTTAAAAGTCAAGTTAGAAGGATTAACTTTTGTTTGCGAACAAGTTTAGAATTAACTAAACTATGTTCTAGTGATTACAAGTTTAAACCTTCGAATAAGATAGCTTTATATGTATGAATCTAATGATGTTATGAACATCATTACTACCTTAAGTTCCTTGGATAAACCTACTGGAAAAGAGAAAAATGGATCTAGCTTCAACGGATCCTTGGATGGCTCGAAGTTCTTGAAGCAGAATCATGACACGAAAACAAGTTCAAGTAAGATCATCACTTGAAATAAGATTGTTATAGTTTTAGAAATTGAACCAAAGTTTGAATATGATTATTACCTTGTATTATAATGATAACCTACTGTAAGAAACAAAGATTTCTTGAGGTTGGATGATCACCTTACAAGATTGGAAGTGAGCTAGCAAACTTGAAAGTATTCTTGATTTTATGTAACTAGAACTTGTAGAATATATGAAGAACACTTAGAACTTGAAGATAGAACTTGAGAGAGATCAATTAGATGAAGAAAATTGAAGAATGAAAGTGTTTGTAGGTGTTTTTGGTCGTTGGTGTATGGATTAGATATAAAGGATATGTAATTTTGTTTTCATGTAAAATAAGTCATGAATGATTACTCATATTTTTGTAATTTTATGAGATATTTCATGCTAGTTGCCAAATGATAGTTCCCACATGTGTTAGGTGACTCACATGGGCTGCTAAGAGCTGATCATTTTAGTGTATATACCAATACTACATACATCTAAAAGCTGTGTATTGTACGAGTACGAATACGGGTGCATACGAGTAGAATTGTTGATGAAACTGAACGAGGATGTAATTGTAAGCATTTTTGTTAAGTAGAAGTATTTTGATAAGTGTATTGAAGTATTTCAAAAGTGTATAAATACATATTAAAACACTACATGTATATACATTTTAACTGAGTCGTTAAGTCATCGTTAGTCGTTACATGTAAGTGTTGTTTTGAAACCTTTAGGTTAACGATCTTGTTAAATGTTGTTAACCCAATGTTTATAATATCAAATGAGATTTTAAATTATTATATTATCATGATATTATCATGTATGAATATCTCTTAATATGATATATATACATTAAATGTCTTTACAACGATAATCGTTACATATATGTCTCGTTTAAAAATCATTAAGTTAGTAGTCTTGTTTTTACATATGTAGTTCATTGTTAATATACTTAATGATATGTTTACTTATCATAGTATCATGTTAACTATATATATATATCCATATATATGTCATCATATAGTTTTTACAAGTTTTAACGTTCGTGAATCACCGGTTAACTTGGGTGGTCAATTGTCTATATGAAACATATTTCAATTAATCAAGTCTTAACAAGTTTGATTGCTTAACATGTTGGAAACATTTAATCATGTAAATATCAATATCAATTAATATATATAAACATGGAAAAGTTCGGGTCACTACAGTACCTACCCGTTAAATAAATTTCGTCCCGAAATTTTAAGGTGTTGAAGGTGTTGACGAATCTTCTGGAAATAGATGCGGGTATTTCTTCTTCATCTGATCTTCACGCTCCCAGGTGAACTCGGGTCCTCTACGAGCATTCCATCGAACCTTAACAATTGGTATCTTGTTTTGCTTAAGTCTTTTAACCTCACGATCCATTATTTCGACGGGTTCTTCGATGAATTGGAGTTTTTCGTTGATTTGGATTTCATCTAACGGAATAGTGAGATCTTCTTTAGCAAAATATTTCTTCAAATTCGAGACGTGGAAAGTGTTATGTACAGCCGCGAGTTGTTGAGGTAACTCAAGTCGGTAAGCTACTGGTCCGACACGATCAATAATCTTGAATGGTCCAATATACCTTGGATTTAATTTCCCTCGTTTACCAAATCGAACAACGCCTTTCCAAGGTGCAACTTTAAGCATGACCATCTCTCCAATTTCAAATTCTATATCTTTTCTTTTAATGTCAGCGTAGCTCTTTTGTCGACTTTGGGCGGTTTTCAACCGTTGTTGAATTTGGATGATCTTCTCGGTAGTTTCTTGTATAATCTCCTGACCCGTAATCTGTCTATCCCCCACTTCACTCCAACAAATCGGAGACCTGCACTTTCTACCATAAAGTGCTTCAAACGGCGCCATCTCAATGCTTGAATGGTAGCTGTTGTTGTAGAAAAATTCTGCTAACGGTAGATGTCGATCCCAACTGTTTCCGAAATCAATAACACATGCTCGTAGCATGTCTTCAAGCGTTTGTATCGTCCTTTCGCTCTGCCCATCAGTTTGTGGATGATAGGCAGTACTCATGTCTAGACGAGTTCCTAATGCTTGCTGTAATGTCTGCCAGAATCTTGAAATAAATCTGCCATCCCTATCAGAGATAATAGAGATTGGTATTCCATGTCTGGAGACGACTTCCTTCAAATACAGTCGTGCTAACTTCTCCATCTTGTCATCTTCTCTTATTGGCAGGAAGTGTGCTGATTTGGTGAGACGATCAACTATTACCCAAATAGTATCAAAACCACTTGCAGTCCTTGGCAATTTAGTGATGAAATCCATGGTAATGTTTTCCCATTTCCATTCCGGGATTTCGGGTTGTTGAAGTAGACCTGATGGTTTCTGATGCTCAGCTTTGACCTTAGAACACGTCAAACATTCTCCTACGTATTTAGCAACATCGGCTTTCATACCCGGCCACCAAAAATGTTTCTTGAGATCCTTGTACATCTTCCCCGTTCCAGGATGTATTGAGTATCTGGTTTTATGAGCTTCTCTAAGTACCATTTCTCTCATATCTCCAAATTTTGGTACCCAAATCCTTTCAGCCCTATACCGGGTTCCGTCTTCCCGAATATTAAGATGCTTCTCCGATCCTTTGGGTATTTCATCCTTTAGATTTCCCTCTTTTAAAACTCCTTGTTGCGCCTCCTTTATTTGAGTAGTAAGGTTATTATGAATCATTATATTCATAGATTTTACTCGAATGGGTTCTCTGTCCTTCCTGCTCAAGGCATCGACTACCACATTTGCCTTCCCCGGGTGGTAACGAATCTCAAAGTCGTAATCATTCAATAATTCAATCCACCTACGCTGCCTCATATTCAGTTGTTTCTGATTAAATATGTGTTGAAGAATTTTGTGGTCGGTATATATAATACTTTTGACCCCATATAAGTAGTGCCTCCAAGTCTTTAATGCAAAAACAACCGCGCCTAATTCCAAATCATGCGTCGTATAATTTTGTTCGTGAATCTTCAATTGTCTAGAAGCATAAGCAATCACCTTCGTTCATTGCATTATTACACAACCGAGACCTTGCTTTGATGCATCACAATAAATCACAAAATCATCATTCCCTTCAGGCAATGACAATATAGGTGCCGTAGTTAGCTTTTTCTTCAATAACTGAAACGCTTTCTCTTATTCATCATTCCATTCAAATTTCTTCCCTTTATGCGTTAATGCAGTCAAGGGTTTTGCTATTCTGGAAAAGTCTTGGATGAACCTTCTGTAGTAACCAGCTAGTCCTAAAAATTGGCGTATGTGTTTCGGAGTTTTCGGGGTTTCCCACTTTTCAACAGTTTCTATCTTTGCCGGATCCACCTTAATACCTTCTTTGTTCACTATGTGACCGAGGAATTGAACTTCTTCCAACCAAAATGCACACTTTGAAAACTTAGCGTACAATTCTTCCTTCCTCAATACTTCTAACACCTTTCTCAAATGTTCACCGTGTTCTTTGTCATTCTTTGAGTAAATAAGTATGTCATCAATGAAAACAATGACAAATTTGTCAAGGTATGGTCCACACACTCGGTTCATAAGGTCCATGAACACAGCTGGTGCATTAGTTAAACCAAACGGCATGACCATAAACTCGTAATGACCGTAACGTGTTCTGAAAGCAGTCTTTGGAATATCATCTTCTTTCACCCGCATTTGATGATACCCGGAACGTAAGTCAATCTTTGAATAAACAGACGAGCCTTGTAGTTGATCAAATAAGTCGTCGATTCTCGGTAGTGGGTAGCGGTTCTTGATGGTAAGTTTGTTCAACTCTCGGTAGTCGATACACAACCTGAATGTACCATCTTTCTTCTTGACAAACAAAACAGGAGCTCCCCACGGTGATGTGCTTGGTCGAATGAAACCACGTTCTAATAGTTCTTGCAGTTGGCTTTGAAGTTCTTTCATCTCGCTGGGTGCGAGTCTATAAGGAGCACGAGCTATTGGTGCAGCTCCTGGTACAAGATCTATTTGAAATTCAACAGATCGATGTGGAGGTAGTCCCGGTAATTCTTTCGGAAATACATCGGGAAATTCTTTTGCAATGGGAACATCATTGATGCTCTTTTCTTCAGTTTGTACTTTCTCGACGTGTGCTAGAATAGCATAGCAACCTTTTCTTATTAGTTTTTGTGCCTTCAAATTACTAATAAGATGTAGCTTCGTGTTGCCCTTTTCTCCGTACACCATTAAGGGTTTTCCTTTTTCTCGTATAATGCGAATTGCATTTTTGTAACAAACGATCTCTGCTTTCACTTCTTTCAACCAGTCCATACCGATTATCACATCAAAACTCCCTAACTCTACTGGTATCAAATCAATCTTAAATGTTTCGCTAACCAGTTTAATTTCTCGATTCTGACATATATTATCTGCTGAAATTAATTTACCATTTGCTAATTTGAGTAAAAATTTACTATCCAAAGGCGTCAATGGACAACTTAATTTAGCACAAAAATCTCTACTCATATAGCTTCTATCCGCACCCGAATCAAATAAAACGTAAGCAGATTTATTGTCAATAAGAAACGTACCCGTAACAAGCTCCGGGTCTTCTTGTGCCTCTGCCGCATTAATATTGAAAACTCTTCCGCGGCCTTGTCCATTCGTGTTCTCCTGGTTCGGGCAATTTCTAATAATGTGGCCCAGTTTTCCACATTTATAACAAACTACATTGGCATAACTTGCTCCGACACTACTTGCTCTGCCATTACTCGTTCCGACACCATTTGTTCCTTTCGTTCTATTAACCCCTGGTCCGTAGACCTCACACTTCGCCGCGCTATGACCATTTCTTTTACACTTGTTGCAAAATTTGGTGCAGAACCCCGAGTGATTCTTTTCACACCTTTGGCATAGCTGCTTCTGATTGTTGTTGTTGTTGCGGTTATTATTGTTGTTGGGATGATTGTTGTAGTTGCTGTTGTTGTTGTTGTTGGGCCGTTTGTTGTAGTTGCGATTGATGTTGCGATTGTTGGGATAATTGTTGCGATTATTGTTGTAATTGCTGTTGTTGTTGTATTGGTGATTCTTATCACCGTTTTCCTCTCACTTTCTTTTGACTTGCTTCACATTGGCCTCTTCAGCAGTTTGTTCTTTAATTCTTTCTTCAATCTGGTTCACTAGTTTGTGAGCCATTCTACATGCCTGTTGTTTGGATTCTTTCCGGTAATCCTTTCACAAACGCGTCGATCTTCTCTTCGTCATCTTCGAATGCTCCCAGACACAATAGGCACAATTCTGTGAATCATCTTTCGTACGTGGTAATATCAAATCCTTGGGTTCGTAACCCTCTAAGTTCTGTCTTGAGCTTATTGACCTCGGTTCTGGGACGGTACTTCTCGTTCATCAAGTGCTTGAATGCTGACCACGGTAGTGCGTACGCATCGTTTTGTCCCACTTGCTCTAGATAGGTATTCCACCATGTTAACGCAGAACCTGTGAAGGTATGCGTAGCGTACTTCACTTTGTCCTCTTCAGTACACTTACTTATGGCAAACACCGATTCGACCTTCTCGGTCCACCGTTTCAATCCGATCGGTCCTTCGGTTCCATCAAATTCCAAAGGTTTGCAGGCAGTGAATTCTTTGTAGGTGCATCCTACACGATTTCCTGTACTGCTAGATCCAAGGTTATTGTTGGTATGTAGCGCAGCCTGTACTGCGGCTATGTTTGAAGCTAGAAAAGTACGGAATTCCTCTTCATTCATATTCACGGTGTGTCGAGTAGTCGGTGCCATTTCCTTCAAAATAGTCAAATGGAACAAGTTAATCATACAGAATATTAAGAGTAGTTAATAGTATTTCGTAGCATAATATGAACTCATTTATAAAAGCTTTTTCTTCATATTAGCGTTTTATAAGTTTAAATTCGGGTAGTACCTACCCGTTAAGTTCATACTTAGTAGCTAATATACAATTCAACTACTACAATTCTATATGAAAAACTGATTATAATAATATTTCGCGTTCAAACTTTTTCACAATATTTTACAAACTTACAATACCGCTTATTTTACATATAGCATGAAATATAGCACACAATAAATTTGATACAAGATGGTTGTGAAGATAATTCTAGCTAGTACACAAGTCGTTCAGCAAAGGCAATAAAGACACGTAATTCATACGTCCAGAAACAAGTCATACATTCTGGTTTTACTAGGATTACTTCCCATCCTTGGTCTTGTGGAACATAACCGTTATGGCCGTTGATAAGACAGCGTGTTGTAACGTCGTCAAAGGGACGAGGGTTACGTAATGTCCAACAGTCCCGTAACAATCTAAAAACCTCATTTCTTACCCCAATTACCGACTCCGTCACTTGTGGGAACGTTTTGTTTAATAGTTGTAGCCCGATGTTCTTGTTCTCACTTTGGTGAGAAGCGAACATTACTAATCCGTAAGCATAACATGCTTCTTTATGTTGCATGTTAGCCGCTTTTTCTAAATCATGAAGTCCAATATTCGGATATATTGAGTCAAAATAATTTCTTAACCCGTTGCGTAAAATAGCATTTGGGTTCCCCGCAATATATGCGTCAAAGTAAACACATCGTAACTTATGGGTTTCCCAATGTGATATCCCCCATCTTTCAAACGAAAGTCTCTTATAAACCAAGACATTCTTGGAACGTTCTTCGAATGTCTTACAAACTGATCTCGCTTTAAATAGTTGTGCCGAGGAATTCTGACCGACTCTAGACAAGATTTCATCAATCATGTCTCCGGGTAGGTCTCTTAAAATATTGGGTTGTCTATCCATTTTGTGTTTTTAAACTGTAAAATAGACAAGAGTTAGATTCATAAAAAAATACTTATTAATATAAGCAATTTTTACACATCATAAAGCATAAGCACACTATATTACAAATATTACACCACACGAATACAACTATCTTATTCCGACTTGCTTGTTTCTTCTTCTTCGGTTTTGGTTCGTTTTGCCAAGTTTCTAGGGATATATGATGTTCCCCTAATACGAGCCGTAATTTTCCACATTGGTTTAGAAAAACCTGGTGGTTTAGAGGTTCCCGGGTCATTGTTACAACTTAAGGACTTCGGGGGTTGACGATACATATAAAGTTCATCGGGGTTGGAATTAGATTTCTCTATTTTTATGCCCTTTCCCTTATTATTTTCTTTTGCCTTTTTAAATTCAGTTGGGGTAATTTCTATAACATCATCGGAATTCTCGTCGGAATCCGATTCATCGGAGAATTGGTAATCCTCCCAATATTTTGCTTCCTTGGCGGAAACACCATTGACCATAATTAACCTTGGTCGGTTGGTTGAAGATTTTCTTTTACTTAACCGTTTTATTATTTCCCCCACCGGTTCTATTTCTTCATCCGGTTCCGATTCTTCTTCCGGTTCCGATTCTTCTTCCGGTTCCTCTTCGGGAACTTGTGAATCAGTCCACGAATCATTCCAATTTACATTTGACTCTTCATTATTATTAGGTGAGTCAATGAGACTTGTTCTAGAGGTAGACATCTATCACATAATATCAAACACGTTAAGAGATTAATATATCACATAATATTCACATGTTAAAAATATATAGTTTCCAAAAAATTTGTTAAGCAATCACTTTTCAAGTAAACACGGTCGAAGTCCAGACTCACTAATGCATCCTAACAAACTAGATAAGACACACTAATGCAAAATTCTGGTTCTCTAAGACCAACGCTCGGATACCAACTGAAATGTCCCGTTCTTATTGATTAAAAACGTTCCATATTAATTGATTTCGTTGCGAGGTTTTGACTTCTATATGAGACGTTTTTCAAAGACTGCATTCATTTTAAAACAAACCATAACCTTTATTTCATCAATAAAGGTTTAAAAAGCTTTACGTAGATTATCAAATAATGATAATCTAAAATATCCTGTTTACACACGACCATTACATAATGGTTTACAATACAAATATGTTACAACAAAATAAGTTTCTTGAATGCAGTTTTTACATAATATCATACAAACATGGACTCCAAATCTCGTCCTTATTTAAGTATGCGACAGCGGAAGCTCTTAATAATCACCTGAGAATAAACATGCTTAAAACGTCAACAAAAATGTTGGTGAGTTATAGGTTTAACCTATATATATATCAAATCATAATAATAGACCACAAGATTTCATATTTCAATACACATCCCATACATAGAGATAAAAGTCATTCATATGGTGAACACCTGGTAACCGACATTAACAAGATGCATATATAAGAATATCCCCATCATTCCGGGACACCCTTCGGATATGATATAAATTTCGAAGTACTAAAGCATCCGGTACTTTGGATGGGGCTTGTTGGGCCCGATAGATCTATCTTTAGGATTCGCATCAATTAGGGTGTCTGTTCCCTAATTCTTAGATTACCAGACTTAATAAAAAGGGGCATATTCGATTTCGATAATTCAACCATAGAATGTAGTTTCACGTACTTGTGTCTATTTTGTAAATCATTTATAAAACCTGCATGTATTCTCATCCCAAAAATATTAGATTTTAAAAGTGGGACTATAACTCACTTTCACAGATTTTTACTTCTTCGGGAAGTAAGACTTGGCCACTGGTTGATTCACGAACCTATAACAATATATACATATATATCAAAGTATGTTTAAAATATATTTACAATACTTTTTAATATATTTTGATGTTTTAAGTTTATTAAGTCAGCTGTCCTCGTTAGTAACCTACAACTAGTTGTCCACAGTTAGATGTACAGAAATAAATCGATAAATATTATCTTGAATCAATCCACGACCCAGTGTATACGTATCTCAGTATTGATCACAACTCAAACTATATATATTTTGGAATCAACCTCAACCCTGTATAGCTAACTCCAACATTCACATATAGAGTGTCTATGGTTGTTCCGAAATATATATAGATGTGTCGACATGATAGGTCAAAACATTGTATACGTGTCTATGGTATCTCAAGATTACATAATATACAATACAAGTTGATTAAGTTATGGTTGGAATAGATTTGTTACCAATTTTCACGTAGCTAAAATGAGAAAAATTATCCAATCTTGTTTTACCCATAACTTCTTCATTTTAAATCCGTTTTGAGTGAATCAAATTGCTATGGTTTCATATTGAACTCTATTTTATGAATCTAAACAGAAAAATTATAGGTTTATAGTCGGAACAATAAGTTACAAGTCGTTTTTGTAAAGGTAGTCATTTCAGTCGAAAGAACGACGTCTAGATGACCATTTTAGAAAACATACTTCCACTTTGAGTTTAACCATAATTTTTGGATATAGTTTCATGTTCATAATAAAAATCATTTTCTCAGAATAACAACTTTTAAATCAAAGTTTATCATAGTTTTTAATTAACTAACCCAAAACAGCCCGCGGTGTTACTACGACGGCGTAAATCCAGTTTTACGGTGTTTTTCGTGTTTCCAGGTTTTAAATCATTAAGTTAGCATATCATATAGATATAGAACATGTGTTTAGTTTATTTTAAAAGTCAAGTTAGAAGGATTAACTTTTGTTTGCGAACAAGTTTAGAATTAACTAAACTATGTTCTAGTGATTACAAGTTTAAACCTTCGAATAAGATAGCTTTATATGTATGAATTGAATGATGTTATGAACATCATTACTACCTTAAGTTCCTTGGATAAACCTACTGGAAAAGAGAAAAATGGATCTAGCTTCAACGGATCCTTGGATGGCTCAAAGTTCTTGAAGCAGAATCATGACACGAAAACAAGTTCAAGTAAGATCATCACTTGAAATAAGATTGTTATAGTTATAGAAATTGAACCAAAGTTTGAATATGATTATTACCTTGTATTAGAATGATAACCTACTATAAGAAACAAAGATTTCTTGAGGTTGGATGATCACCTTACAAGATTGGAAGTGAGCTAGCAAACTTGAAAGTATTCTTGATTTTATGTAACTAGAACTTGTAGAATATATGAAGAACACTTAGAACTTGAAGATAGAACTTGAGAGAGATCAATTAGATGAAGAAAATTGAAGAATGAAAGTGTTTGTAGGTTTTTTTGGTCGTTGGTGTATGGATTAGATATAAAGGATATGTAATTTTGTTTTCATGTAAAATAAGTCATGAATGATTACTCATATTTTTGTAATTTTATGAGATATTTCATGCTAGTTGCCAAATGATGGTTTCCACATGTGTTAGGTGACTCACATGGGCTGCTAAGAGCTGATCATTGGAGTGTATATACCAATAGTACATACATCTAAAAGCTGTGTATTGTACGAGTACGAATACGGGTGCATACGAGTAGAATTGTTGATGAAACTGAACGAGGATGTAATTGTAAGCATTTTTGTTAAGTAGAAGTATTTTGATAAGTGTATTGAAGTCTTTCAAAAGTGTATAAATACATATTAAAACACTACATGTATATACATTTTAACTGAGTCGTTAAGTCATCGTTAGTCGTTACATGTAAGTGTTGTTTTGAAACCTTTAGGTTAACGATCTTGTTAAATGTTGTTAACCCAATGTTTATAATATCAAATGAGATTTTAAATTATTATATTATCATGATATTATCATGTATGAATATCTCTTAATATGATATATATACATTAAATGTCTTTACAACGATAATCGTTACATATATGTCTCGTTTAAAAATCATTAAGTTAGTAGTCTTGTTTTTACATATGTAGTTCATTGTTAATATACTTAATGATATGTTTACTTATCATAGTATCATGTTAACTATATATATATCCATATATATGTCATCATATAGTTTTTACAAGTTTTAACGTTCGTGAATCACCGGTTAACTTGGGTGGTCAATTGTCTATATGAAACATATTTCAATTAATTAAGTCTTAACAAGTTTGATTGCTTAACATGTTGGAAACATTTAATCATGTAAATATCAATATCAATTAATATATATAAACATGGAAAAGTTCGGGTCACTACATATATGTTCTTACAAAATAGGTCCAATAACAAACTGTTGGAAATATGTTCTCGAGTTGGCTAGCGGTTCTATCGTGGTTTGAGCGTGGTACATATGTTCTAAAGGTATGCCCATGACATTAAATAATATATATAAAGTCAATATATGCTATTCGGTCACACGCAAAGGCCAATTGTAAATTGTTTGATTTACCTTCTAATCGGTAATTAATTTATTAATCATTAGTTAATGATTTAATAAATTAAATATGTTTTGAGATTAGTTAATTTGTTAATTTAATAATTAGTAATTAACTAAATGTGTATGTAAATCTAGAGAGTGTGTGTAACAACCCAACCCGTTATCCAACCTTAAACGCGAAATATATATATATATATATATATATATATATATATATATATATATATATATATATATTATAAGGTGCGCGGCGCGCACCACCCATTGTGCGCGGCGCGCACAAGGCCTGATCAGTTCTGTCCGGTTTTGTCATTTTTCGATTAAAGATCTCCCACTTCCCGACACTTTTAGACAAAATGCTTTTCACAACATTTTATAATATGTAAAACTAACACGTTTCAATAATAAAACAAGATTTACGACACCGGGCCCACATCGACCGTTTTACGACTTTCGTACAAAATACAAGTTTTCGACTACATGAGTTTTAGTTCCAAACACAACCACGAGCATGATGTTTGGGGATAAACTACCCAATCCTAAGTCGAAACCAAAAGTAATCCAAGCAAGCATCAAAAGGGAAATCATCTAATCCCGAGCATACTCTTGCCACGTCCGCCTCCGAACCTAAAAATGTAAACAACGAGAGGGTAAGCTAATGCTTAGTGAATGCAATACTTATACGCATACATACATAATCCAATTACTTGCACACACCTACACAAACAACACAATAATCATTAGCAAACCGCAATAAACGTATAATCGTACGTACAACAAGTCAACAACATTAGCATAGAGATCTCAACAATAATACGTACAATACCAGCGAAGCATACACACCCCAACATACACAATGTCGACATTCGACTCGATGGTGGCCGATGAAGAGCGGTAGGTCAAAATCGTTAACCACTCACCACCCATCGCAACGCGTACGTGGCCGACGAAGAGCGGTAGGTCAAATACGTTAACCACTCACCACTACGCACCATGAGGCCGACGAAAAGTGCAACCGAAACGTTAACACTTACCTCAATCACAAGGATGGCCGACGAAAAGCGGAACCGCTTACCATCCCACGATAAGTGGCCAACGAAGAGCGGATCCCCAAACGGATAACGCTCACCACTTACCCCAACATACCTATGTGGCCGACGAAGAGCGATAGGTCAAACATTAATCACTCGCCACATAACCAAATACTCACATGTGACCGACGAAGAGCGATAGGTCAAACGTTAATCACTCGTCACATGCTCACCTCCAATTGTGGTCGACAAAGAGTCCTTCCTTTCGGATATCACTCACCACATTCCAAACACACACATACACACGTGGCCGACAAAGAGCGATAGGTCAAACGTTTATCACTCGTCACATTCACAAACCGAATATAGCCAACGAAGAGCTATCCACACAGATATCACTCACTATATTTTCCAACCAAATTGTGGTCCCCGAAAAAGTGAATCCTAACGGATGTCACTTACCACACCTCACGCAAGCAACCAAATTATATACATAAACGTATAAATATTTCACTCACCTTGATTACTTGAAAAGCAATCCTGCTTGAGCTCCTAATTGTCCAAATGCAGATCACCTAAGTAATTCACAACAAATAAGCCAAACACTCTAGCTTATAACCAAAATACCAATAAGTGCAATATTAACGCAATTGCACTTACTTTCAATTTGACTAAGTCAAATCTCACCCGAAATACCCATAATCACAATCGACTAGTGATTATGTTCCAACAACCCATTTACTCAAGGTTTCATCATCAAAACACATAACTTGCATCAATTTACACAAAACTCATTTTGACCTAATCTCAAGTCAAAACACCCATTTGCAAGCTTACACAATTAATCACTTATAACCTAAGTTAACTAGTGATATTAACACCCGAACATGATTATCAACTAATCAATTTCATCATCCAACCCGAAACCCACCAACAATGGTTATCAACACCATTTACTAACTCAATCACCCAATTATCAACTAGTGGGTTTACTCAAGAACACCCAAATCAAAACCCCAATTATGAACACTAAATCAAACTATGAAAACTCGGAGTTAGAACTTACCAATACTACCACAACGTAGCCAAGAGCGAGATGAACAACCTTAACACTTGAGCTTTTGATCGATTCAAGCTCCTTCTTCTCCAATTCACCAAATCTCTCTCTAGAAATCTCTCTCTCTAAGAATGAAATGAGAGTGTTTGTGGATTTGAAATATGATCCAAAACTAGATCCCAAACTGATAATATGGCCACACATTCGGCCCCAAGTGAAAAGACTAAAACGCCCTTCATTTAACTCAAAATTGCAAAAAGCAGAATTCTGTCGTAGACTAGGTGCGCTGAGCGCACCACTATATGTGCACGGCGCGCACAAGCTCCATCTCAGCTGTCAGTTTTAGTTTGATTATTCGACGTTTATGTACACCTGTACACTTGGGTTTAGGGTCTTACAACTCTTGAAATGTCCCGTTCATATTGATTATAAACGTTCCATATTAATTGATTTCGTCGCGAGGTTTTGACCTCTATATGAGACGTTTTTCAAAGACTGCATTCATTTTTAAAACAACCATAACCTTTATTTTATCGATAAAGGTTTAAAAAGCATTACGTAGATTATCAAGTAATGATAATCTAAAATATAACGTTTACACATGACCATTACATAATGGTTTACAATAAGAATATATTACATCAAAAATAAGTTTCTTGAATGCTGTTTTTACATAATATCATACAAGCATGGACTCCAAATTTTGTCCTCATTTTAGTATACAACAGCGGAAGCTCTTAATAATCACCTGAGAATAAACATGCTTAAAACGTCAACAAAAATGTTGGTAAGTTATAGGTTTAACCTATATATTATCAAATCATAATAATAGACCACAAGATTTCATATTTCAATATACATCCCATACATAGAGATAAAAATCATTCATATGGTGAACACCCGGTAACCGATATTAACAAGATGCATATAAGAATATCCCCTATCATTCCGGGAAATCCTTCGGACATGATAAAAACGAATTCGAAGTACTAAAGCATCCGGTACTTTGGATGGGGTTCGTTAGGCCCAATAGATCTATCTTTAGGATTCGCGTCAATTAGTAGATCGGTTTACTAATTCTTAGGTTACCAAGCAAAAGGGGCATATTCGGCTTCGATCATTCACCCATATAATGTAGTTTCAATTACTTGTGTCTATTTCGTAAAACATTTATAAAACTGCATGTATTCTCATCCCAAAATATTAGATTTTAAAAGTGGAACTATAACTCACTTTCACAGATTTTTACTTCGTCGGGAAGTAAGACTTGGCCACTGGTCGATTCACGAACCTATAACAATTATGTACATATATATCAAAGTATGTTCAAAATATATTTACAATACTTTTAATACATTTTGATGTTTTAAGTTTATTAAGTCAGTTGTTCTCGTTAGTAACCTGCAACTAGTTGTCCATAGTTAGATGTACAGAAATAAATTGATATATATTATCTTGAATCAATCCACGACCCAGTGTATACAATTCTCAGGCTAGATCACAACTCAAAGTATATATATTTTTTGAATCAATCTCAACCCTGTATAGCTAACTCCAACATTATTGCATATAGAGTGTCTATGGTTGTTCCAAATAATATATATAGATGGGTCGATATGATATGTCAAAACATTTGCATACGTGTCTATGGTATCCCAAGATTACATAATATATTAGAATACATGTATAATACAATATAAGTTAGCTAGGATATGATTTGTATAGAATTGTTACAATATTTCCCGTAGCTACAACAATCAAAAAATATCCAATCTTGTTTTACCCATAACTTCTTCGTTTTAAATCCGTTTTGAGTGCTTCAAGTTGCTATGGTTTCATATTGAACTTAAGTTTATGAATCTAAACAGAAAAAGTATAATTTTATTGTCGGAAATACAGGTTACAAGTCGTTTTTGTAAAGGTAGTCATTTCAGTCGAAAGAACGACGTCTAGATGACCATTTTGAAAAACATACTTCCACTTTGAGTTTAACCATGATTTTTGGATATAGTTTCATGTTCATAAGAAAACTCATTTTTCCAGAAGAACAACTTTTAAATCAAAGTTTATCATAGTTTTTAATTAACTAACCCAAAATAGCCCGCGGTGTTACTACGACGGCGTATATCCGGTTTTACGGTGTTTTTCGTGTTTTCCGGTTTTAAATCATTATGTTAGCATATCATATAGATATAGAAAATGTGTTTAGTTGATTTTAAAAGTCAAGTTAGAAGGATTAACTTTTGTTTGCGAACAAGTTTAGAATTAACTAAACTATGTTCTAATGATTTCAAGTTTAAACCTTCGAATAAGGTAGTTTTATATATATGAATCGAATGATGTTATGAACATCATTACTACCTCAGATTTTGTGGATAAACCTACTTGAAATGAGAAAAATAGATCTAGCTTCAAAGGATCCTTGGATGGCGTGAAAGTTCTTGAAGCAGAATCATGACACGAAAACAAGTTCAAGTAAGATTTTCACTCGAAATAAGATTGTCATAGTTATAGAAATTGAATCAAAGTTTGAATATGAGTATTACCTTGTATTAGAAAGATATATTACTGTAAATAAGAAAGATTTCTTGAGGTTTGATGATCACTTTACAAGATTGGAAGTAAGCTAGCAAACTCGGAAGTATTCTTGATTTTATGAAACTAGAACTTATAGAATTTATGAAGAACACTTAGAACTTGAAGATAGAACTTGAGAGAGATCAATTAGATGAATAAAATTGAAGAATGAAAGTGTTTGTAGGTGTTTTTGGTCGTTGGTATATGGATTAGATATAAAGGATGTGTAATTTTGTTTACTTGTAAATAAGTCATGAATGATTACTAATATTTTTGTAATTTTATGAGATAATTCATGCTAGTTGCCAAATGATGGTTCCCACATGTGTTATGTAACTTACATGGACTGCTAAGAACTGATCATTGGAGTGTATATACCAATAGTACATACATCTAAAAGCTGTGTATTGTACGAGTACAAATACAGGTGCATACGAGTAGAATTGTTGATGAAACTGAACGAGGATGTAATTGTAAGCATTTTTGTTAAGTAGAAGTATTTTGATAAGTGTCTTGAAGTCTTTCAAAAGTGTATGAATACATATTAAAACACTACATGTATATACATTTTAACTGAGTCGTTAAATCATCGTTAGTCATTACATGTAAATGTTGATTTGAAACCTTTAAGTTAACGATCTTGTTAAATGTTGTTAACCCAATGTTTATTATATCTAATGAGATGTTAAATTATTACATTATCATGATATTATGATATATTAATATATCTTAGTATGATATATATACAGTTAAATGTTGTTACAACGATAATCGTTACATATATGTCTCGTTTCGAAATCATTAAGTTAGTAGTCTTGTTTTTACATATGTAGTTCATTGTTAATACACTTAATGACATGTTTACTTATCATTTATCATGATTAAACATAGTGTATCAATATCTCAATATGATTCATATATAATTAGTAAGACGTTGTTATAACGATAATCGTTATATATATCGTTTCGAGTTTCTTAATTCAATAAACTCAATTTTATGTATATAACTCATTGTTAAAATTCCTAATGAGATACTTACTTATCATAATATCATGTTAATTATATATATAATCATATATATGTCATCATATAGTTTTTACAATTTTTAACGATCGTGAATCACCGGTCAACTTGGGTGGTCAATTGTCTATATGAAACCTATTTCAATTAATCAAGTCTTAACAAGTTTGATTGCTTAACATGTTAGAAACACTTAATCATGTAAGTATCAATTTCATTTAATATATATAAATATGGAAAATTTCGGGTCACTACAACTCTCCCCCACTTAGATTGGATCACGTCCCCGTGATCCTCGCCACTTAACTAACAGGACCCACACTCCATGGTCCTCCGACACACTTCTAAAACTCGATGTCCACAACAATTCCATCAAATCCGAAGATTTCACACAACTCCCTTAGGCGACTTTACTCAAATTTACCCTTCCGATTTAAATCATCACCCGTGATTTACTAAATCTACCAAACCGAGCACTAAATCTCGCTTCGTCCCTGAACCAGAACGAACTCATGCCTCGACCGCATGACATAAACAAGCTAACATTCCAAATCTCATACCCAGTTAGCAATCCCTTTAGCGTACCCTTATCATGTACATTGCTAAAGTAACAATGCACCAATAATATGGCCAACAAATAATACAATGGAGCCGACGAAAAGTGAATCCTAACGATTGGATACCACTTGCCCCATATCCTCACGCGTACGTGGCCGACGAAAAGCGGTAGATCAAACGTTAACCACTTACCACTACGCAACAAGAGGCCGACAAAAAGCGCATCCTTATGGATCACACTTACCTCTCCTCACACATGGCAAAAACAAAAGCGATTCCCAACGGAAAACGCATTCCACATACCAATAAGTAGCCGACGAAAAGCGAATCCTAACGGATAACACTTACTACTTATCACACTCCAACCGTGGCCAACGAAAAGTGAATCCTCGCAATGGATAACACTTACCACAATACATACAAACAAACTAAGTATATGCGCATACTTAGAGTCATTTCACACCGCCTGGAATTTCCGCACCCGAAAGGTCCGCACGCGCGAACATTGCTTAACGCAATCGAGCAAGAACCACCTATAGCGCACATAGGTACAAAACAATAATCCTCTAGAAGAGAATTCGACACGTACACCCCTTAACCGAGGGATTTCACCTTGCTCGTCAAACACGTTCATTATCGTCAAACACATTACCACCTCGGTGATAATTTAAATCCAAAATCATAAGTACAATTTAACCGAAATTGTACTCTACCACAAATCGACCAAATCTAGGTCCCGACAAAAATTTCGGATCCACTATGAGCATAATCCAAAATCTCACACTAAAACCTCCTCGCGTGGGAGTGTAACTCCCCCACTTGGATCTACGTCCCATAACCGCATTTGTACAACCGTACAATGCTACCAAAGGTAGACTTTACTAACAATTGGGTTCACATGACCCATCACCATATCTTGCTCCAACCTTGAGCATACTAAGGACCTTAACCTATCCTTAAACACTTCGAACGAAAAGTGTACCATAAATTACACAAACTTTATTCTTGCAACCCTTCGATTTCCATAATTTGTTAAAGTTCCATCTAGTCACTCATGTACCTAAGGGTTTCTCTCCGGTACCCTAAGTACAATGTAACCACAATACCATCGGAGTCGAACGTTACGCTTGCAGGTATGAAAGAGGCACCTGACATCGCGTCACATAGACTCCACTATCAACATTCATCGAGACCGAAAAGCTCGACCTCGAGGGTTCCATTCATCCGATGTCACCCATAACAACACTAAAGTGACCTTAAGTCATCCGTACCCGACGAAACTTATGTTTCATCAATTACGACACAAAAGCGACTACGCGCTACCAAGATAACACCAAAGCCCATTCTCATGGCTTGGTAAAATCTTTCGCCCAACACTAAGGAAAAATTCTTGGAAACACCAAGTCTTATGCACCTCGCACGTCAATCCGACCATCATCATAGGGTAATTCCATAAGGAACGCTACCCTTCATTACACTATGCACTAATACAAAATGCATCAAACAAAATCATAAGCACATTTCGAAAGAAATATCAAAAAGTACCTGAACATCGTCGTCAGGTTCTCATGCATCACCAACTAGTTCCGGACACGCCGACTTTCGGTGTCCCTCCTTTTGACAATTAAAACATGTAACCTTGTTAGACTTCACATTCGTACATTCGCGCGACAAATGACCCCGTTGTCCACAATTATAACACGTGGGTATAAAACCACCGGTACCACTCTTCTTCACGCTTTCGTTTCCCTCGGAAGTACTCTTACCCTTCTTGTTCGAATGCACCGTAGTTTCGAACTTTCGCTTACTAACATCGGAACCACTCCTCTTCAGGACAAGCGTCTCAAAACCCTTCGCCATGTCAAACAATTCGTCAAAAGTTTTCACCGTATTCCTACTAATTTTCTATTAGTAGTGGTCATTTAAAGTTCGGTAAAAGTCTTCCTTCAACATATGATCATTCCCGACATACTCCGGGCAAAATTGGGTCTTCGATAAGAAAACGGATTTTGAGAGTGTTTAAATCCATTGACCCTTGCCTCAAAGCACGCAACTCGTCCTTAATCTTAGAAAGATCGGTCGAAGTTCGGTACTCCTTGAAAAATTCCTTCTTAAACTCGTCCCATGTGAACTCCATAAATTGTTCATCACCATAGAGTTGGATTTTTGCATCCCACCACAACTTGGCGTCACCCCTTTGCATACTACTACTATACCTCGTCTTCTTATCGAGAGGGCACTCACTAGTATGAAAGGCCCCCTCCATATCGGAGATCCAACGATTGCTCTTTAGCGGATCTCGTTCACCATCAAAAGTGGGAGGTTGAGCATCCTTGAAGTTTTTGTAGTAGAAGTCTCGCCTTCCTATATTATCTTTGCGGAGAACAACCTTAACTTGTTCCTTGACTACTTGTTCGTCAGTCGTATCTAAGAACATCTTTTTAACGTCCTCTAGAAACTTCGCCTTTTGACGCTCAAAGATGGCCTCAACCTTGGCCGTGAACTCGGAGTCCTCGCCTTGATCACCATTATCATGTCCGTTCCTCGTCTTCATTCTAAGAAATGAACTCAGTTAGGAACGCAACACGAATAAATTATATACACCGTTGCAAACAATAATCACAATCAAGTAAATACGCCACCGTTCGCACATCCCATCTAGTTCAATACTTGTTGTACATCACTTACTTGACTTGGCTTGCAACCGTAATAATGGTCGCGAAGCATTATTACGCTCACGCGCCATGCCAAGCTCATGAATACAACAACCATCTCACTAGATGTTCAACACAAAACAACATGATTAGTAACACATAATCAATACATAGCTAGTTCACCTACAATCTAAGGCACTAGCTAAAACCCGAACTGACTCGTAATCCTACAAGTCCCGCAACAAATAAGCACACAAAAAAAGTCTAAGTCTAGGCGCCTATCTCAAGTCACCAAAATCCCTTAGACCGTGCTCTGATACCACTTGTAACAACCCAACCCGTTATCCAACCTTAAACACGATATATATATATATATATATATATATATATATATATATATATATATATATACAGATAAGGTGCGTGGCGCGCACCACCCATTGTGCGCGGCGCGCACAAGGCCTGATCAGTTCTGTCCGGTTTTGTCATTTTTCGATTAAAGATCTCCCACTTCTCGACACTTTTAAACAAAATGCTTTTTACAACATTTTATAATATGTAAAACTAACACGTTTCAATAATAAAACAAGATTTACGACACCCGGCCCACATCGGCCGTTTTACGACTTTCGTACAAAATAAAAGTTTTCGACTACATGAGTTTAAGTTCCAAACACAACCACGAGCATGATGTTTGGGGATAAACTACCCAATCCTAAGTCGAAACCAAAAGTAATCCAAGCAAGCATCAAAAGGGAAATCGTCTAATCCCGAGCATACCCTTGCCACGTCCGCCTCCGAACCTAAAAATGTAAACAACGAGAGGGTAAGCTAATGCTTAGTGAATGCAATACTTATACGCATACATACATAATCCAATTACTTGCACACACCTACACAAACAACACAATAATCATTAGCAAACCGCAATAAACGTATAATCGTACGTACGACAAGTCAACAACATTAGCATAGAGATCTCAACAATAATACGTACAATACCAGCGAAACATACACACCCCAACATACACAATGTCAACATTCGACTCGATGGTGACCGACGAAGAGCGGTAGGTCAAAATCGTTAACCACTCACCACCCATCGCAATGCATACGTGGCCGACGAAGAGCGGTAGGTCAAATACGTTAACCACTCACAACTACGCACCATGAGGCCGACGAAAAGTGCAACCAAAATGTTAATACTTACCTCAATCACAAGGATGGCCGACGAAAAGCAGAACCGCTTACCATCCCACGATAAGTGGCCAACGAAGAGCGGATCCCCAAACGGATAACGTTCACCACTTACCCCAACATACCTATGTGGCCTACGAAGAGCGATAGGTCAAACATTAATCACTCGCCACATAACCAAATACTCACATGTGACCGACGAAGAGCGATAGGTCAAACGTTAATCACTCATCACATGCTCACCTCCAATTGTGGTCGATAAAGAGTCATTCCTTTTGGATATCACTCACCACATTTCAAACACACACATACACACGTGGCCGACAAAGAGCGATAGGTCAAACGTTTATCACTCGCTACATTCACAAACCGAATATAGCCAACGAAGAGTTATCCACACGGATATCACTCACTATATTTTCCAACCAAATTGTGGTCCCCAAAAAGTGAATCCTAACGGATGTCACTTACCACACCGCACGCAAGCAACCAAATTATATACATAAACGTATAAATATTCCACTCACCTTGATTACTTGAAAAGCAATCCTGCTTGAGCTCCTAATCGTCCAAATGCAGATCACCTAAGTAATTCACAACAAATAAGCTAAACACTCTAGCTTATAACCAAAATACCAATAAGTGCAATATTAACCCAATTGCACTTACTTTGAATTTGACTAAGTCAAATCTCACCCGAAAGACCCATAATCACAATCGACTAGTGATTATGTTCCAACAACCCATTTACTCAAGGTTTCATCATCAAAACACATAACTTGCATCAATTTACACAAAACCCATTTTGACCTAATCTCAAGTCAAAACACCCATTTGCAAGCTTACACAATTAATCACTTATAACCTAAGTTAAATAGTGATATTAACACCCGAACATGATTATCAACTAATCAATTTCATCATCCAACCCGAAACCCACCAACAATGGTTATCAACACCATTTACTAACTCAATCACCCAATTATCAACTAGTGGGTTTACTCAAGAACACCCAAATCAAAACCCCAATTATGAACACTAAATCAAACTATGAAAACTCAGAGTTAGAACTTACCAATACTACCACAACGTAGCCAAGAGCAAGATGAACAACCTTAACACTTGAGCTTTTGATCGATTCAAGCTCCTTCTTCTCCAAATCACCAAATCTCTCTCTAGAAATCTCTCTATCTAAGAATGAAATGAGAGTGTTTGTGGATTTGAAATATGATCCAAAACTAGATCCCAAACTAATAATATGGCCACACATCTGGCCCAAGTGAAAAGACCAAAACGCCCTTCATTTAACTCAAAATTGCAAAAAGTAGAATTCTGTCGCAGACTAGGTGCGCTGAGCGCACCACTATATGTGCGCGGCGCACACAAGCTCCATCTCAGCTGTCAGTTTCAGTTTGATTATTCGACATTCATGTACACATGTACACTCGGGTTTAGGGTCTTACAGTGTGTATGTGTAAATTAGATTTACACTCTCAATTTACACTCTAATTTACCCTCACATGTGAAAGACAAAAGTATGATTACCTTGAATCATGGAGACACCATAATTGAGTGTGTAGGTCACATGAAGAGAGAAAAGGGAAATCACATGCTTATTTTTCCATGTTATAACCGATACATTGAATCTTAATTTAAAACACACTTATTATTCCTCTTCTTTTTCGGAGACCAAAAACAAAGTAGAAGTAGAAAACAAAGTAAGGTTTATTCCTTTCTTTTTCTATTTTGAACTTGATAAGTGTTTTTCGGTGATCAAAAACAAAGTAGAAGAAAAGGGTTTAGTAAATTAGAAGGTTTAGATCAAATAAAGGTTGAAACTTTGGGTGTCTACCGTTTAGAGGAACTCTTCTTCGGGATCTCCGCAGCAATCTTCAAAGACTACAAAGGTTGTAATCTTATCTTTCTTTGTTAGTTTTTTTTAATCTTGTTTGCTAAAAGTTTATGTACATAGGTCCTTGGATGAGTATGATTTTGTAAAAAAAAAAAAAAAATTGAAATTGCTTCCGCTCGCTATGTTTTGGTATCATACTCCAACAGTGGTATCAGAGCCATCTTGTACAAGTTTTAGCAAACTTTTCTTATGATAATCGGTTTTGATGAATGTATTATGCATGATACTTGGAGATGATTATGCATAACAGACATGCAAAACTATTATCATGATTTATGTTTTATGTTTCCTAGATAACACTTGAATCTTGGGTTTTGGCAAAATGTTAAATGGTCAATCTCATTTTAAAAGTTTTTTTCCAGCTTGAACAGTCTATCTTTCATGGACTGTTTCGAGGCTTTAAACTCAATATTTTCTTATGAGGCCAATTGCATTTGAAAGCTAACTGAAAGAACTTAAATTTAAAAAAATATCATCGAAAACGGATTAGAAATGAGTATGATATGACCATTTAAAGTTGATGTATGAATCTGCCAAAATGATTTCAAAAAAAAAAAAAAAAAGTAACTTGCATGTTGACTATTAAAGATTCAATGTTTAGGAAAATAAAGTACATAAATTAAATTCATGTTTTACATGAAATGGAAAATTAAAATTGTTAATTTTAGACTTTATACCTTGTTAAAAGTGAATAAATCTCCAACATGTTTTAATTCACTTAATATGTTTGTTTGGATAGTTTTGGCATGAAAACCATACTTACAAAATATGAAGTGGATTTACATACATATGTTGTGTAAACAAGGATTGATTATTATAAGTCCCATTAAGTGTTGTTTGAATCAATCCTTATCGAAACATGTTATATGAAAATGGACGGTTGACACTCCATTTATTATGTGTGATTGTTGTATGAAATTGGTAGTATTTGCCTCAATAAGACCCTTGTGTCGATGTTTGGTTGTATAATTTAATTTATTATTTATTCGGGATGAATGTAATAATTTATTAAACGACTTGCATGTCGTCTTTCCATTCATATTGTGTTTTGTAATAGCATAGAAAATAGAATAGATATTTTGTAAATGTCTAGAAAAATAATGCTACCAAGAAATACTCATAAACCACAAAAATAACCCCAACTAACACCTAAGCACAAAATGGCGCTAAACATCCATAACATGCATAAAACTGAGGGAATAACGTTTGATATCGCGATAAAATATATGTACGATTTAAGTGATATTAAATCTCCCTTACACTTGAACCTTGCTTGTGTTCAAGAAAATATGAATAAAAGTAATCTTCTAACAAGGTTCAAGCCTTCAAAAGCGTATAAAACCGTATGAATGAACAATCAGTGGAATCAAGAAGACGATGTTCACAAGGCGGCTCATCCGAGCATATAATGGAGATGGCCGTTTTAGTGGGAGCCGATTCTCACACATGGTTTTGTCCCTAGTTGACCCCGTTTTTCGTGTGTTGGCTCACCGGAAAAAAGCATAGGATTTTAGGCATATTACCGATAATTGCGTGTCATGATTATTATTGTGTTCTTATTTGTCTATGCCATGCTAGTTAGAAAATAATTATAGAAACAAAAGACAATAATCATATAAAATGGTTTGGTTAAAATTAGTTTAACAAATGCAACACGCAATACATAATTAGCAAATGTTTTAAAATGGTGTAAACTACTTTTGCTAAAGGAAAACAAAAACCCGTTTTAAATGTAAACTTTACGCTATCCATGAGTAGTACACACATCTGAACCTTCTACCTATTAGAGTTCGTGATACCCGAGAGTCTTGGGCCGGACTTTAATTGGGTGTTGGGAAGGGTGAGGTGAATTTCGAGATACCCGAGAGTCTTAGGCTGGATTTCACGTGTATTTATCACAGACGGTTTACAATCTAAACTTGTGGTTCGCGGAAAACCCATCACAAGATAGGATTAACATTGAAGGGATTAAACATGCTATGTGAAATAATTGATTATCACTAAATCCTGCAGAATCTAAGAGTTTCATAATGGATGAGATTGGTAATAAAGTTTACCTACCTAAATAGCTGATGGTTGGCGATCTGCGACAAACCCGTCGTTACCATAAGTGAAATATGGATTTTAGCCTTGTTAATTATAATTGTTTGAAAATTGAACACACATGGGTAATTATCTTAACAAGGATTAAACATATCAAACTAACTAATACAACTTACTTCAAAAATATGACATATGTCTGCAACAAACACAAATCCTACTCCATCATCAATCACTAATTTCTGCCTTAAAGGGCTCCTCGAAAAGGACAAGCTTACGGGCTTGAACTACATGGACTGTCTTCGCAACCTAAGAATTGTTCTTAGGATGGAAGGAAAGATTAGGGCAATTGAGGAACCCTTACCGGAAGAACCCGGATCGAGAGCTGCTCAAGCAGCTAGGGACGAGTTTGAAAAACGTCGTTCTGAGCCTAATGAGGTAGCATGCCTGATGTTGGAGACCATGTCTCCGGAGCTCCAAAAGGGCATGAAGAGCTTAGGGTCGTACGACATGCTTAACCAACTCAAGGACATGTTCCAACAACAAGCAGAACAAGAAAGGTTTGACACCGTGAAAGCTCTCGTATCTTGCAAAATGGCAACGGGAAGTAGTGTTAGTGTCCATGTACTACAAATGAAAGGGTACATAGACCGGATGGAGCGCCTTGGTTTTTCCATAAGTCAGGAGCTTGCAACGGATTTTATCCTAAACTAGCTGACTAGTTCATATGAAGGATTCATTATGAACTATAATATGAACAATATGGAAAAGACAATCATGGAGCTCCATGGCATGTTGAAAACAGCTGAGGCTAACATGGCTAAAGCTAAACCCGCAACTACCGTCCTAGCCATTTGTGAAGGTGGGAGCAAGAAGAAGAAAAACAAAACAAAGGGCAAGACCAAGGGCAAGGGTAAGGTTGGCACATCCAACTCCAAACCTAAACCTAATGGCATTACTAACTCTTCCACTTCAAAGATCCCGCAAAATAAGTCTCCTGAAGAAGCATTATGCTTTCATTGTGGGGAGAAAGGACATTGGAGACGCAATTGTACCAAGTACTTGAAGGAACTTAATGAACTACGGGCTAAGGTGTAACATCCATGTTACATCCGTCCTACATCGGTTGGAGAGGGGAACGAAGCATGCCTTATAAGGGTGTGGAGACCTTTCCTAGCATGACGCGTTTTGGGACCACAAGTGCAGCAGATCTCATGAGAATTCTGCAGTTAAGCGTGCTCAGGCGAGAGCACTACCAGGATGGGTGACCTCCTGGGAAAGTGCTCGTCGTGTGTGGTTGCCAAGAAAAATCCGTGCGCCTACGAGCAAAGCGGACAATATCATGCTACGGGGAACGTTTACCTGGGATGTTACAGATGGTATCAGAGCCAGGCCCCGAACCAAACTGTAGTGACCCGAACTTTTCCATGTTTATATATATTAATTGAGATTGATATTTACATGACTAAATGTTTCCAATGTGTTAAATAATCAAACTTGTTAAGACTTGATTAATTGAAATAGGTTTCATATAGACAATTGACCACCCAAGTTGACCGGCGATTCACGAACGTTAAAACTTGTAAAAACTATATGATGACATATATATGGATATATATATATAGTTAACATGATATTATGATAAGTAAACATATCATTAAGTATATTAACAATGAACTACATATGTAAAAACAAGACTACTAACTTAATGATTTTGAAACGAGACATATATGTAACGATTATCGTTGTAACGACATTTAATGTAAATATATCATATTAAGATATGTTAATACATCATGATATCATGATAATGTAATAATTTAACATCTCATCTGATATAATAAACATTGGGTTAACAACATTTAACAAGATCGTTAACTTAAAGGTTTCAAATCAACATTTACATGTAACGACTAACGATGACTTAACGACTCAGTTAAAATGTATATACATGTAGTGTTTTAATATGTATTCATACACTTTTGAAAGACTTCAAGACACTTATCAAAATACTTCTACATAACAAAAATGCTTACAATTACATCCTCGTTTAGTTTCATCAACAATTCTACTCGTATGCACCCGTATTCGTACTTGTACAATACACAGCTTTTAGATGTATGTACTATTGGTATATACACTCCAATGATTAGCTCTTAGCAGCCCATGTGAGTCACCTAACACATGTGGGAACCATCATTTGGCAACTAGCATGAAATATCTCATAAAATTACAAAAATATGAGTAATCATTCATGACTTATTTACATGAAAACAAAATTACATATCCTTTATATCTAATCCATACACCAACAACCAAAAACACCTGCAAACACTTTCATTCTTCAATTTTATTCATCTAATTGATCTCTCTCAAGTTCTATCTTCAAGTTCTAAGTGTGCTTCATAAATTCCAAAAGTTCTAGTTTCATAAAATCAAAAATACTTCCAAGATTGCAAGTTTACTTCCAAGTTTTCTAAATCCATTCCAAGTAATCATCCAAGATTAAGAAACCTTTATTATTTACAGTAGGTTATCTTTCTAATACAAGGTAATAATAATATTCAAACTTTAACTCAATTTCTATAACTATAACAATCTTATTTCGAGTGGAAATCTTACTTGAAATTGTTTTCGTGTCATGATTCTGCTTCAAGAACTTTCAAGCCATCCAAGGATCCTTTGAAGCTAGATCTATTTTTCTCATTTCCAGTAGGTTTATCCAAGGAACTTGAGGTAGTAATGATGTTCATAACATCATTCGATTCATACATATAAAGCTATCTTATTCGAAGGTTTAAACTTGTAATCATTAGAACATAGTTTAGTTAATTCTAAACTTGTTCGCAAACAAAAGTTAATCCTTCTAACTTGAATTTTAAAATCAACTAAACACATGTTCTATATCTATATGATATGCTAACTTAATGATTTAAAACCTGGAAATACGAAGAACACTGTAAAACCGGACATACGCCGTCGTAGTAACACCGCGGGCTGTTTTGGGTTAGTTAATTAAAAACTATGATAAACTTTGATTTAAAAGTTGTTCTTCTGGGAAAATGATTTTTCTTATGAACATGAAACTATATCCAAAAATCATGGTTAAACTCAAAGTGGAAGTATGTTTTCTAAAACGGTCATCTAGACGTCGTTCTTTCGACTGAAATGACTACCTTTACAAAAACGACCTGTAACTTATATTTCCAACTATAAACCTATACTTTTTCTGTTTAGATTCATAAAATAGAGTTCAATATGAAACCATAGCAATTTGATTCACTCAAAACGGATTTAAAATGAAGAAGTTATGGGTAAAACAAGATTGGATAATTTTTCTCATTTTAGCTACGTGAAAATTGGTAACAAATTTATTCCAACCATAACTTAATCAACTTGTATTGTATATTATGTAATCTTGAGATACCATAGACACGTATACAATGTTTCGACCTATCATGTCGACACATCTATATATATTTCGAAACAACCATAGACACTCTATATGTGAATGTTGGAGTTAGCTATACAGGGTTGAGGTTGATTTCAAAATATATATAGTTTGAGTTGTGATCAATACTGAGATATGTATACACTGGGTCGTGGATTGATTCAAGATAATATATATCGATTTATTTCTGTACATCTAACTGTGGACAACTAGTTGTAGGTTACTAACGAGGACAGCTGACTTAATAAACTTAAAACATCAAAATGTATTAAAAGTGTTGTAAATATATTTTGAACATTCTTTGATATATATGTACATATTTGTTATAGGTTCGTGAATCGATCAGTGGCCAAGTCTTACTTCCCGACGAAGTAAAAATCTGTGAAAGTGAGTTATAGTCCCACTTTTAAAATCTAATATTTTTGGGATGAGAATACATGCAGGTTTTATAAATAATTTACAAAATAGACACAAGTACGTGAAACTACATTCTATGATTGAATTATCGAAATCGAATATGCCCCTTTTTATTAAGTCTGGTAATCTAAGAATTAGGGAACAGACACCCTAATTGACGGCTCACAAACTAAAGATTGATCTATTGGGCCTAACAAACCCCATCCAAAGTACCGGATGCTTTAGTACTTTGAAATTTATATCATATCCGAAGGGTGTCCCGGAATGATGGGGATATTCTTATATATGCATCTTGTTAATGTCGGTTACCAGGTGTTCACCATATGAATGATTTTTATCTCTATGTATGGGATATTTATTGAAATATGAAATCTTGTGGTCTATTATTATGATTTGATAATATATAGGTTAAACCTATAACTCACCAACATTTTTGTTGACATTTTAAACATGTTTATTCTCAGGTGATTATTAAGAGCTTCCGCTGTCGCATACTTATATAAGGACGAGATTTGGAGTCCATGCTTGTATGATATTGTGTAAAAACTGCATTTAAGAAACTTTTTTCGTTGTAACATATTTGTATTGTAAACCATTATGTAATGGTCGTGTGTAAACAGGATATTATAGATTATCATTATTTGATAATCTACGTAAAGCTTTTTAAACCTTTATTGATGAAATAAAGGTTATGGTTTATTTTAAAATGAATGCAGTCTTTGAAAAACGTCTCATATAGAGGTGAAAACCTCGCAAGGAAATCAATTAATATAGAACGTTTTTAATCAATAAGAACGGGACATTTCAGTTGGTATCCGAGCGTTGGTCTTAGAGAACCAGAAAATTTACATTAGTGTATCTTATCGAGTTTGTTAGGATGCATTAGTGAGTCTGGACTGCGACCGTGTTTTCTTTAAAAATGATTGCTTAACATTTTTGTTGGAAACTATATATTTTTAACATGTGAATTTTATGTGATATATTAATCTCTTAACGTGTTTGATATTATGTGATAGATGTTTACCTCTAGAACAAGTCCCATTGACTCACCTAATAATAACGAAGAGTCGAATATATATTGGACTGATTCACAAGTTCCCGAAGAGGAACCGGAAGAAGAATCAGAACCGGAAGAAGAATCAGAACCGGAAGAGGAGGAACCGGAGGAGGAGAAATCGGAAGAAGAAATAGAACCAGTGGGGGAAACAATAAAACGATTAAGTAAAAGAAAATCCTCAACCAACCGACCAAGGTTAATTATGGTCATTGGTGTTTCCGCCAAGGAAGCAAAATATTGGGAGGATTACCAATTTTCCGGTGAATCGGATTCCGACGAGAATTCCGATGATGTTATAGAAATTACCCCAACTGAATTTAAAAAGGCAAAAGAAAATAATAAGGGAAAGGGCACAAAAATAGAGAAATCTAATTCCAACCCCGATGAACTTTATATTTATCATCAACCCCCGAAGTTCTTAAGTTGTAACAATGACCCGAGAACCTCTAAACCACCAGGTTTTTCTAAACAAATGTGGAAAACGATGGCTCGTATTAGGGGAACATCATATATCCCTAGAAACTTGGCAAAACGAACCAAAAATGAAGAAGAAGAAACGAGCGAGTCGGAATAATATAGTTGTATTCGTGTGGTGTAATATATGTAATATAGTGTGCTTATGCTTTTTGATATATGTAAAAATTGCTTGTATTAATAAGTATTTTTTTTATGAATATAACTCTTGTCTATTTTACAGTATAAAAACACAAAATGGATAGACAACCCAATATTTTAAGAGACCTACCCGGAGACATGATTGATGAAATTTTGTCTAGAGTCGGTCAGAATTCCTCGGCACAACTATTTAAGGCGAGATCAGTTTGTAAGACATTCAAAGAACGTTCCAAGAATGCCTTGATTTATAAAAGGCTTTCGTTCGAAAGATGGGGGATATCACATTGGGAAATCCATAAGTTACGATGTGTTTACTTTGACGCATATATTGCGGGGAACCCAAATGCTATTTTACGCAACGGGTTAAGAAATTATTTTGACTCAATATATCTGAATATAGGACTTCGTGATTTAGAAAAAGCGGCTAACATGCAACATAAAGAAGCATGTTATGCTTACGGGTTAGTAATGTTCGCTTCTCACCAAAGTGAGAACAAGAACATCGGGCTACAACTATTAAACAAAACGTTCCCACAAGTGACGGAGTCGGTAATTGGGGTAAGAAATGAGGTTTTTAGGTTATTACGAGACTGTTGGTCATTACGTAACCTTCATCCTTTTGACGACGTTAAAACACATTGTCTTACTATCGGTCACAACGGTTATGTTCCACAAGACCAAGGATGGGAAGTAGTCCTAGTAAAACCAGAATGCATGACTTGTTTCTGGACGTATGAATTGCATGTCTTTATTGCCTTTGCTGAACGACTTGTGTACTAGCTAGAATTATCTTCACAACTATCTTGTATCAAAGTTATTGTGTGCTATAATTTCATGCTATACGTAAAATAAGAGGTATTGTAAGTTTGTAAAATATTGTATAAAAGTTTGAACGCGAAATATTATTATAATCAGTTTTTCATATAGAATTGTAGTAGTTGAATTGTATATTAGCTACTAAGTATGAACTTAACGGGTAGGTACTACCCGAATTTAAACTTATAAAACGCTAATATGAAGAAAAAGCTTTTATAAATGAGTTCATATTATGCTATGAAATACTATTAACTACTCTTAATATTTTGTATGATTAACTTGTTCCATTTGACTATTTTGAAGGAAATGGCACCGACTACTCGACACACCGTGAATATGAATGAAGATGAATTCCGTACTTTTCTAGCTTCAAACATAGCCGCAGTACAGGCTGCGCTACATACCAACAATAATCTTGGATCTAGCAGTACATGAAATCGTGTAGGATGCACCTACAAAGAATTCACTGCCTGCAAACCTCTGGAATTTGATGGAACCGAAGGACCGATCGGATTGAAACGGTGGACAGAGAAGGTCGAATCGGTGTTTGCCATAAGTAAGTGTACTGAGGAGGAAAAAGTGAAGTATGCTACGCATACCTTCACAGGTTCTGCGTTAACATGGTGGAATACCTATCTAGAGCAAGTGGGACAAGATGATGCTTACGCACTACCATGGTCAGCATTCAAGCACTTGATGAACGAGAAGTACCGTCCCAGAACCGAGGTCAATAAGCTCAAGACAGAACTTAGAGGGTTACGAACCCAAGGATTTGATATTACCACGTATGAAAGATGATTCACAGAATTATGTCTATTGTGTCCGGGAGCATTTGAAGATGAGGAAGAGAAGATCGACGCGTTTGTGAAAGGATTACCGGAAAGAATCCAAGAAGATATAAGTTCACACGAGCCCGCCTCCATACAACAGGCATGTAGAATGGCTCACAAACTAGTGAACCAGATTGAGGAAAGAATTAAAGAACAGACGGCTGAAGAGGCCAATGTGAAGCAAGTCAAAAGAAAGTGGGAGGAAAACGGTGATAAGAATCACCAATACAACAACAACAGCAATTACAACAATAATCGCAACAACTATCCCAACAATCGCAACATCAATCGCAACTACAACAAATGACCCAACAACAACAACAACAACAACAACAACAACAACAACAACAACAACAACAGCAACTACAACAACAACAACAACAACAACAGCAACTACAACAATCATCCTAACAACAATAATAACCGCAACAACAACAACAATCAGAAGCAGCTATGCCAAAGGTGTGAAAAGTATCACTCGGGGTTCTGCACCAAATTTTGCAACAAGTGTAAAAGAAATGGTCATAGCGCGGTGAAGTGTGAGGTCTACGGAGCAGTGGTTAATAGAACGAAAGGAATAAATGGTGTCGAAACGAGTAATGGCGGAGCAAGTAGTGTCGGAGCAAGTTATGCCAATGTAGTGTGTTATAAATGTGGAAAACCGGGCCACATTATTAGAAATTGCCCGAACCAGGAGAACACGAATGGACAAGGCCGCGGAAGAGTTTTCAATATTAATGCGGCAGAGGCACAGGAAGACCCGGAGCTTGTTACGGGTACGTTTCTTATTGACAATAAATCTGCTTACGTTTTATTTGATTCGGGTGCGGATAGAAGCTATATGAGTAGAGATTTTTGTGCTAAATTAAGTTGTCCATTGACGCCTTTGGATAGTAAATTTTTACTCGAATTAGCAAATGGTAAATTAATTTCAGCAGATAATCTATGTCGGAATCGAGAAATTAAACTGGTTAGCGAAACATTTAAGATTGACTTGATACCAGTAGAGTTAGGGAGTTTTGATGTGATAATCGGTATGGAATGGTTGAAAGAAGTGAAAGCAGAGATCGTTTGTTACAAAAATGCAATTCGCATTATACGAGAAAAAGGAAAACCCTTAATGGTGTACGGAGAAAAGGGCAACACGAAGCTACATCTTATTAGTAATTTGAAGGCACAAAAACTAATAAGAAAAGGTTGCTATGCTGTTCTAGCACATGTCGAGAAAGTACAAACTGAAGAAAAGAGCATCAATGATGTTTTTGTCGTAAAAGAATTTCCCGATGTATTTCCGAAAGAATTACCGGGACTACATCCACATCGATCTGTTGAATTTCAAATAGATCTTGGACCAGGAGCTGCTCCAATAGCTCGTGCTCCTTATAGACTCGCACCCAGCGAGATGAAAGAACTGCAAAGCCAACTGCAAGAACTATTAGAACGTGGTTTCATTCGATCAAGCACGTCACCATGGGGAGCTCCTGTTTTGTTTGTCAAGAAGAAGGATGGTACATTTCGGTTGTGTATTGACTACAGAGAGTTGAACAAACTTACCATCAAAAACCGTTATCCACTGCCGAGAATTGACGACTTGTTTGATCAACTACAAGGCTCGTCAGTTTATTCAAAGATTGATTTACGTTCTGGATATCATCAAATGTGAGTAAAGGAGGATGATATTCCGAAAACTGCTTTTAGGACGCGTTATGGTCATTACGAGTTTATGGTTATGCCATTTGGGTTGACTAACGCACCAGCTGTGTTCATGGACCTCATGAACCGAGTGTGTGGGCCATATCTTGACAAGTTTGTCATTGTTTTCATCGATGACATACTTATTTACTTAAAAAATGATCAAGAGCACGAAGAACATTTGAGAAAAGTGCTAGAAGTATTGAGGAAAGAAAAACTGTATGCTAAGTTTTCAAAGTGTGCATTTTGGTTGGAAGAAGTTCAATTCCTCGGTCACATAGTGAACAAAGAAGTTATTCAGGTGGACCCGACAAAGATCGAAACTGTTGAAAAGTGGGAAACCCCAAAAAATCCGAAGCATATACGCTAATTTTTAGGATTGGCTGGTTACTACAGAAGATTCATCCAAGATTTCTCCAAAATAGCAAAACCCTTGATTGCATTAACGCATAAAGGGAAGAAATTTGAATGGAAGGATGAATAAGAGAAGGCGTTTCAATTATTGAAGAAAAAGCTAACTACGGCACCTATATTGTCATTGCCTGAAGGGAATGATGATTTTGTGATTTATTGTGACGCATCAATGCAAGGTCTCGGTTGTGTATTAATGTAACGGAGGAAGGTGATTGCTTATGCATCTAGACAATTCAAGATTCACGACCAAAATTATACGACGCATGATTTGGAATTAGGCACGGTTGTTTTTGCATTAAAGACTTGGAGGCACTCCTTATATGGGGTCAAAAGTATTATATATACCGACCACAAAAGTCTTCAACATATATTTAATCAGAAACAACTGAATATGAGGCAGCGTAGGTGGATTGAATTGTTGAATGATTACGACTTTGAAATTCGTTACCACCCGGGGAAGGCAAATGTGGTAGCCGACGCCCTGAGCAGGAAGGGCAGAGAACCCATTCGAGTAAAATCTATGAATATAATGATTCACACTAACCTTACTACTCAAATAAAGGAGGCGCAACAAGGAGTTTTAGAAGAGAGAAATTTAAAGGATGAAATACCCAAAGGATCGAAGAAGCATCTTAATATTCGGGAAGATGGAACCCGGTATAGGGCTGAAAGAATTTGGGTACCAAAATTTAGAGATATGAGAGAAATGGTACTTAGAGAAGATCATAAAACCAGATACTCAATACATCCTGAAATGGGGAAGATGTACAAGGATCTCAAGAAACATTTTTGGTGGCCGGGTATGAAAGTCGATGTTGCTAAATACGTAGGAGAACGTTTGACGTGTTCTAAGGTCAAAGCTGAGCATCAGAAACCATCAGGTCTACTTCAACAGCCCGAAATCCCGGAATGGAAATGGGAAAACATTACCATGGATTTCATCACTAAATTGCCAAGGACTGCAAGTGGTTTTGATACTATTTGGGTAATAGTTGATCGTCTCACCAAATCAGCATACTTCCTACCAATAAGAGAAGATGACAAGATGGAGAAGTTAGCACAACTGTATTTGAAGGAAGTCGTCTCCAGACATGGAATACCAATCTCTATTATCTCTGATATGGATGGCAGATTTATTTCAAGATTCTGGCAGACATTACAGCAAGTATTAGGAACTCGTCTAGACATGAGTACTGCCTATCATCCATAAACTGATGGGCAGATTGAAAGGACGATACAAACGCTTGAAGACATGCTACGAGCATGTGTTATTGATTTTGGAAACAGTTGGGATCGACATCTACCGTTAGCAGAATTTTTCTACAACAACAGCTACCATTCAAGCATTGAGATGGCGCCGTTTGAAGCACTTTATGGTAGAAAGTGCAGGTCTCCGATTTGTTGGAGTGAAGTGGGGGATAGACAGATTACGGGCCCGGAGATAATACAAGAAACTACCGAGAAAATCATCCAAATTCAACAATGATTGAAAACCGCCCATAGTCGACAAAAGAGCTACGCAGATAGTAAAAGAAAAGATATAGAGTATGAAATTAGAGAAATGGTCATGCTTAAGGTTTCACCTTGGAAAGGCGTTGTTCGATTTGGTAAACGGGGGAAACTAAATTCAAGGTACATTGGACCATTCAAGATTATAGATCGTGTCGGACCAGTAGCTTACCAACTGGAGCTACCTCAACAACTCGCGGCTGTACATAACACTTTCCACATCTCGAATTTGAAGAAATGTTTTGCTAAAGAAGATCTCACTATTCCGTTAGATGAAATCTAAATCAACGAAAAACTTCAATTCATCGAAGAACCCGTCGAAATAATGGATCGTGAGGTTAAAAGACTTAAGCAAAACAAGATACCAATTGTTAAGGTTCGATGGAATGCTCGTAGAGGACCCGAGTTCACCTGGGAGCATGAAGATCAGATGAAGAAGAAATACCCGCATCTATTTCCAGAAGATTCGTCAACACCTTCAACAGCTTAAAATTTCGGGACGAAATTTATTTAACGGGTAGGTACTGTAGTGACCCGAACTTTTCCATGTTTATATATATTAATTGAGATTGATATTTACATGACTAAATGTTTCCAATGTGTTAAGCAATTAAACTTGTTAAGACTTGATTAATTGAAATAGGTTTCATATAGACAATTGACCACCCAAGTTGACCGGCGATTCACGAACGTTAAAACTTGTAAAAACTATATGATGACATATATATGGATATATATATAGTTAACATGATATTATGATAAGTAAACATATCATTAAGTATATTAACAATGAACTACATATGTAAAAACAAGACTACTAACTTAATGATTTTGAAATGAGACATATATGTAACGATTATCGTTGTAACGACATTTAATGTAAATATATCATATTAAGATATATTAATACATCATGATATCATGATAATGTAATAATTTAACATCTCATTTGATATAATAAACATTGGGTTAACAACATTTAACAAGATCGTTAACTTAAAGGTTTCAAATCAACATTTACATGTAACGACTAACGATGACTTAACGACTCAGTTAAAATGTATATACATGTAGTGTTTTAATATGTATTCATACACTTTTGAAAGACTTCAAGACACTTATCAAAATACTTCTACTTAACAAAAATGTTTACAATTACATCCTCGTTTAGTTTCATCAACAATTCTACTCGTATGCACCCGTATTCGTACTCGTACAATACACAGCTTTTAGATGTATGTACTATTGGTATATACACTCCAATGATCAGCTCTTAGCAGCCCATGTGAGTCACCTAACACATTTGGGAACCATCATTTGGTAACTAGCATGAAATATCTCATAAAATTACAAAAATATGAGTAATCATTCATGACTTATTTACATGAAAACAAAATTACATATCCTTTATATCTAATCCATACACCAATGACCAAAAATACCTACAAACACTTTCATTCTTCAATTTTATTCATCTAGTTGATCTCTCTCAAGTTCTATCTTCAAGTTCTAAGTGTTCTTCATAAATTCCAAAAGTTCTAGTTTCATAAAATCAAGAATACTTCCAAGATTGCAAGTTTACTTCCAAGTTTTCTAAATCCATTCCAAGTAATCATCCAAGATCAAGAAACCTTTGTTATTTACAGTAGGTTATCTTTCTAATACAAGGTAATAATTATTTTCAAACTTTAATTCAATTTCTCTAACTATAACAATCTTATTTCGAGTGGAAATCTTACTTGAAATTGTTTTCGTGTCATGATTCTGCTTCAAGAACTTTCAAGCCATCCAAGGATCCTTTGAAGCTAGATCCATTTTTTTTATTTTCAGTAGGTTTATCCAAGGAACTTGAGGTAGTAATGATGTTCATAATATCATTCGATTCAAACATATAAAGCTATCTTATTCGAAGGTTTAAACTTGTAATCACTAGAACATAGTTTAGTTAATTCTAAACTTGTTCGCAAACAAAAGTTAATCCTTCTAACTAGACTTTTAAAATTAACTAAACACATGTTCTATATCTATATGATATGCTAACTTAATGATTTAAAACCTGGAAACACGAAAAACACCATAAAACCGGATTTACGCCGTTGTAGTAACACCGCGGGCTGTTTTGGGTTAGTTAATTAAAAACTATGATAAACTTTGATTTAAAAGTTGTTCTTCTGGGAAAATGATTTTTCTTATGAACATGAAACTATATCCAAAAATCATGGTTAAACTCAAAGTGGAAGTATGTTTTCTAAAACGGTCATCTAGACGTCGTTCTTTCGACTGAAATGACTACCTTTACAAAAACGACCTGTAACTTATATTTCCAACTATAAACCTATACTTTTTCTGTTTAGATTCATAAAATAGAGTTCAATATGAAACCATAGCACTCAAAACGGATTTAAAATGAAGAAGTTATGGGTAAAACAAGATTGGATAATTTTTCTCATTTTAGCTACGTGAAAATTGGTAACAAATTTATTCCAACCATAACTTAATCAACTTGTATTGTATATTATGTAATCTTGAGATACCATAGACACGTATACAATGTTTCGACCTATCATGTCGACACATCTATATATATTTCGGAACAACCATAGACACTCTATATGTGAATGTTGGAGTTAGCTATACAGGGTTGAGGTTGATTCCAAAATATATATAGTTTGAGTTGTGATCAATACTGAGATATGTATACACTGGGTCGTGGATTGATTCAAGATAATATATATCGATTTATTTCTGTACATCTAACTGTGGACAACTAGTTGTAGGTTACTAACGAGGACAGCTGACTTAATAAACTTAAAACATCAAAATGTATTAAAAGTGTTGTAAATATATTTTGAACATACTTTGATATATATGTACATATTTGTTATAGGTTCGTGAATCGACCAGTGGCCAAGTCTTACTTCCCGACGAAGTAAAAATCTGTGAAAGTGAGTTATAGTCCCACTTTTAAAATCTAATATTTTTGGGATGAGAATACATGCAGGTTTTATAAATGATTTCCAAAATAGACACAAGTACGTGAAACTACATTCTATGGTTGAATTATCGAAATCGAATATGCCCCTTTTTATTAAGTCTGGTAATCTAAGAATTAGGGAACAGACACCCTAATTGACGCGAATCCTAAAGATAGATCTATCGGGCCCAACAAGCCCCATCCAAAGTACCGGATGCTTTAGTACTTCGAAATTTATATCATATCCGAAGGGTGTCCCGGAATGATGGGGATATTCTTATATATGCATCTTGTTAATGTCGGTTACCAGGTGTTCACCATATGAATGATTTTTATCTCTATGTATGGGATATGTATTGAAATATGAAATCTTGTGGTCTATTATTATGATTTGATAATATATAGGTTAAACCTATAACTCACCAACATTTTTGTTGACATTTTAAGCATGTTTATTCTCAGGTGATTATTAAGAGCTTCCGCTGTCGCATACTTAAATAAGGACGAGATTTGGAGTCCATGCTTGTATGATATTGTGTAAAAACTGCATTTAAGAAACTTTTTTCGTTGTAACATATTTGTATTGTAAACCATTATGTAATGGTCGTGTGTAAACAGGATATTATAGATTATCATTATTTGATAATCTACGTAAAGATTTTTAAACCTTTATTGATGAAATAAAGGTTATGGTTTGTTTTAAAATGAATGCAGTCTTTGAAAAACGTCTCATATAGAGGTCAAAACCTCGCAAGGAAATCAATTAATATGGAACGTTTTTAATCAATAAGAACGGGACATTTCACAAACTTGCACAGCGAGGACGATGTATCCCATTAGGGGGAGGATTGTAACATCTGTGTTAAATCCATCCCACATCGGTTGGAGAGGGGAACGAAACATGCCTTATAAGGGTGTGGAGACCTTTCCTAGCATGACGCGTTGTGGGACCACAAGTGCAGCAGATCTCATGAGAACTCTGCAGTTAAGAGTGCTTAGGCGAGAGCACTACCAGGATGGGTGACCTCCTGGGAAAGTGGTCGTCGTGTGTGGTTGCCAAGAAAAATCCATGCGCCTACGGGCAAAGCGGACAATATCATGCTATGGGGAACGTTTACTTGGGATGTTACATAAGGGAGTTACCGTACCTTTAGGTTTGTTCATGATTGAACTAAACAATACTACTATTTCTAATTCCTGGGTATTGGACACAGGATGTGGTACTCACATTTGTACAAATGTGCAAGGACTCACAAGTAGTAGGAAGCTGAAGACCGGGGAGCTTAATCTAATCATGGAGAATAAGAATGTAGTCTCTGTTGACATGATTGGAGAATACAAGCTTTCTTTTGATTCTGGTTTATGTATTGTTTTATCTAATGTTTGCTACTGTATTGACCAGTCCAAATCCATTTGGACGAATACATCATTCATCGATTTCTGTGATGACCCGTCCTAATCCACCTGGACGAAGTCATCAACATCTGGTCCCATTGCGAGGTACTGACATAAATATGTCATGAATGACTCCAAGTAATATCTTTAAAATGAGCAAATGCACAGCGGAAGATTTCTTTCATACCTGAGAATAAACATGCTTAAAAGTGTCAACCAAAAGGTTGGTGAGTTCATAGGTTTATCAAAACAATCACTTCAATATTTTAATAGACCACAAGATTTACGTTTATATATATATATATATATATATATATATATATATGTATATATATATATATATATATATATATATATATATATATATATATATATATATATATATATATATATATATATATATATATATATATGTACACTCGCAAGTGTATAAAAGTATTCTATAAGTTGTTGAGCGCTTCGGTAACCATACTTAATAATTAATGTGGCATATTCCCTTTATTATGAAATCTCCCTACACTGTACCAAGTGTAGTAAAAATGAAGTACTATGCAACCGTTTACGATACTAGAGCGACTAGCCCGGTTGAGGTGGTCAAACTCGATAGATCTATCAATAGGTTTCGCGCTTACATGTTCTTACAACATGTAAATATTAGTTACCAAGCTATTAGGGAAGATATGCAAGGTGGTACAACTCAACATAGAATATATTTTAAGTACTTGTGTTTATTTCGTCAAACATAAAAGCAGCGCATGTATTCTCAGCCCAAAAATATATATTGCAAAAGCAATTAAAAAGGGAGCAAATGAAACTCACCATACTGTATTTTATAGTAAAAATATATATGACGTCATTGAACAAGTGTAGGGTTGACCTTGGATTCACGAACCTATATCATGTATATATATTAACACATTATAATATAAATCAACTAAGTTTATATATATTCTGTTATGTATTAAGATTAATATTCTTATGTATAATATTATTAATACTTATAATACGTTATGATACTTATTTGATATTTAGTTAATGTTACTCCAATAATATTAGTTAAAACAAAATTTTATGTAATATTAGTATACTTTATATATTTTTATATAAATATCTTTTGTTTGCAAAATTAATAATTTTTAATAATACTAGCTTAAGGATAATGATAATAGTGATAGTAATAATAGTAATAATAAAAATGAAAATTTTAAAAATGACAATTTTAATAAAGATAATAACTTTAATAATAATGTTATGTGATAGTTTTAATAATAAAAATGCTACAATAATAATAGTACTAATAAAATAATAATAATAATTATAGTGTTAATAATAATAATAATAATAATGATATTAATAATACTTGTGATAATAATAATTAATGTTAATGATACTAATAATAATAATAATAATAATAATAATAATAATAATAATAATTATAAATTACTACCTTAAGAGTATAAGCTCCAAAAATAAAACTGTCCTTGTCAAAACTCGAACCCACGACCTCTCGTTCACACAAACGCTTACTAACCATCTGATCCATTCCAATTTTCTGTTATACATATATATTTTCCTCAGATGTAATCATGGATTTAATGAGTCAATATGATACTAAGCTCATTTAATTTACCGTTAGAACGAGAATATATAATCTTTAAGACTTTAGAGATTACATAATCACCACGTAGAACGAAGATAATTGATGTAGATTGATATGTAGAACAAAGATAAAGTAGATAGAACGATAGGTAGAACGAAGATTATGCTCGCGGTACAGATGGTGATGTCTAGGCTGGTGATGTGGATGTTGCTATCGGTGGTACAAATGCTGTTGGTGCTGAGGCTGGTGATGACGTTGGTGTAATAAGTATAGCTTGTAAATGATGCACCATTCTTGTCAGGGTTTCTATCCTACCCTCTATCATTTCTATCCACCCACTCATCTGATTTGATAGATCTTGATTATCAATTCGAAGTTCCATAACTTCTTCTAATATTCCCCTTAAATTGGTATTCGGAAATAGGGGTTGAATATTTTCTGATATTGCAATGATGCGACCTTCGAGGCAGAATATTTTGGCAAAAAGGGTGAAAACAGTGTTGCGCATAGGTTCACCGGTGAGTACATCATTTTCTCCGATGTTAGGAGGTAAGTTTGGTTCACGGTAGGGTTCGCCTTCTTCATTTCTCCATTGGGTGAGTAAGTCTCGGACCCACCCCCATCTCCTCCAGAAATAAAAATAGCTAAATGGTTGAGGCACTTCAGGTTTATTGACTTCAGAGTCTATTTCAATATACATCTCGAAATCGCTCCCGGAACTAATGGAATCCAAACTAGGTGTAGGATCCATTTTTTACGATTAGTTAGAGGATTTTGATATGAAATGATTTTCGGATATCAGATGTTATTCTAATTATATAGAATACCTGTATATAGTACATAAGATCCCGTAGACTACGGAGGGAATTAAGGAGATGTGTCAGACAAGATTTAATGTAATGGGATATGAATTTGTCTGTACACTATCAATGCACTAATTGCAAAAAGACGTGTCGAGACTGAAAATGATAGGTAGATATTTTTCGACAAAGGATGGTAAGCAAAATTCTTGACATGCAGACCAAGTTCAAGTCCAGACTTATTAATGTATCCTAACAACTACCAGGTCGAAGTCCAGACTCATTAATGCATCCTAACAACAACCAGTTAGACACACTAATGCAAGACCTGGTTCGCTAAGACCACCGCTCTGATACCATCTATGATGACCCGTCCTAATCCACCTGGACGAAGTCATCAACATCTGGTCCCATTGCGAGGTACTGACCTAAATGTGTCATGAATGACTCCAAGTGATATCTTTAAAATGAGCAAATGCACAGCGAAAGATTTCTTTCATAACTGAGAATAAACATGCTTAAAAGTGTCAACCAAAAGGTTGGTGAGTTCATAGGTTTATCATAACAATCACTTCAATATTTTAATAGACCACAAGATTTCCGTTTATATATATATGTACACTCGCAAGTGTATAAAAGTATTCTATAAGTTGTTGAGCGCTTCGGTAACCATACTTAACAATTAATTTGGCATATTCACTTTATTATGAAATCTCCCTACACTGTACCAAGTGTAGTAAAAATGAAGTACTATGCAACCGTTTACGATACTAGAGCGACTAGCCCGGTTGGGGTGGTCAAAATTGATAGATCTATCAATAGGTTTCACGCTTACATGTTCTTACAACATGTAAATATTAGTTACCAAGCTATTAGGGAAGATATGCAAGGTGGTACAACTCAACGTAGAATATATTTTAAGTACTTGTGTCTATTTCGTCAAACATAAAAGCAGCGCATGTATTCTGTTATGTATTAAGATTAATATTCTTATGTATAATATTATTAATACTTATAATATGTTATGATACTTATTTGATATTTAGTTAATGTTACTCCAATAATATTAGTTAAAACAAAATTTTATGTAATATTAGTATACTTTATATATTTTTATATAAATATCTTTGTTGCAAAATTAATAATTTTTAATAATACTAGCTTAAGGATAATGATAATAGTGATAGTAATAATAGTAATGATAAAAATGAAAATTTTAAAAATGAAAATTTTAATAAAGATAATAACTTTAATAATAATGTTATATGATAGTTTTAATAATAAAAATGCTACAATAATAATAGTACTAATAAAATAATAATTATAATTATAATGTTAATAATAATAATAATGATATCAATAATATTTGTGATAATAATAATTAATGTTAATGATACTAATAATAATAATAATAATAATAATAATAATAATAATAATAATAATAATATTAATAATAATAATAATAATAATAATAATAATAATAATAATAATAATAATAATAATACTTTACTAATAATAATACTAATAATAATAATAATGATAAAATACTACCTTAAGAGTATAAGCTCCAAAAATAAAACTGTCCTTGTCAAGACTCGAACCCGCGACCTCTCGTTCACACAAACACTTACTAACCATCTGATCCATTCCAATTTTCTGTTATAATTAGTATTAAAATTTATTTGTCTAATACAAACGGCCCAAAATCAACTAGCCTAGCAAATATAAACTTAGTGGCCCAGCTATCAATATGTAATTTATAACCGAAGCCCATTTAAAATATCCATCCATTACCGATCTCATTTACGTATTTTATGTTAAAAAATAATCATAATAATTCTGGCATAGTAACCCTAATCAAAATCACGAATCCTAACCATTATTCATCGTCTTCTTCATCTAATTGTCATCATCAACTATCATCTAATTACAAATCATCATTTTCTTCTCCCATCGTATTCCTTCACAGCTTTATCGTCATTTTCATATATCTCTGGTTGAAACAGGAACTATATAACAGCGGTGATTCGACCAGCAACCCTTCACAATGGTAGTGATGGTTGTTGCAGCAACGAACAGGAAGAAAAAAAAGAAAAAAAATTAACGATGATGATAGCGATGTAATTGGTAACCGGTGGTAGTGAGGAGTTGAGTGGTCTTCCAGGGTTATGGTGGAAGTCAACAATAAAGTTGAAACAGCAGTTTACAGTGATTCACGGTGGTTGGGTTGGTGGTTTGACGAAGCTGAAACAAGAAAAGATGGTGGTGTCACGAAGTAGATTAGGAGAGAGAGAAAAGAGAGAGAGTGGAAAGAAGGTTCATGGTGATAGTTGTAACAACCCGTCCTTATCCACCTGGACGAAGTCATCAACATTTGGTCCCATTGCGATGATCGACTCCAAGTAATGTCCTTAAAATGAGCTAATGCACAGCGGAAGACTTAATTCGTACCTGAGAATAAACATGCTTAAAAGTGTCAACCAAAAGGTTGGTGAGTTCATAGGTTTATCATAACAATCATTTCAATATCTTAATAGACCACAAGATTTCATAATCATAAACATAATACACTCGCAAGTGTATGTAAAGCATTCTAAGTGGTTGAGCACTTGGTAACCATACTTAACTATTAATCAACGTCGCATATTCCCTTTATTATGAAATCTCACTACACCGTACCAAGTGTAGTCACGAAATGAAGTACTGTGCAACCGTTGAATACTGGTCGTCCAGTCCGGTTGGGGTTGTCAGGCCCGATAGATCTATCAACAGGATTCGCGTTTACAATACCCATGTAAATAGTAGTTACCAAGCTACAGGGAAGTATGCCAGTGGTACAACTCAACGTAGAATGTATTTTTAAGTACTTGTGTCTATTTCGTAAACATTTATAAAAGCAGCGCATGTATTCTCAGCCCAAAAATATATATTGGAAAAGCAATTAAAAAGGGAGCAAATGAAACTCACCTAATGTATTTTGTAGTAAAAATACATATGACTATATTGAACAACTGTGCATATATTAAGACTTATAATAACAACTAAGCAAGTATATATATTAATATCAATATACTTAATAATTTGTATGTGATATTAATAAATAAATTAGTTTTAACTATTTTATATACGTTAGATAACTAATTAATATTTACATATATGATTATATTAACATATGTTTATCTATCATATGTAATTTAATTAATATATTGTAATAATAACATTTCATTTTAAAACAATATGTGATATTAATATAGTTATGATACATGTATAAATATAGTTTTATATAAATATCATTTGTTTGTTAAAATTATAATAATACTAAAATAATGATAATAATAATAATAATGATAATGATAATGATAAGAATAATAATAATAATAATGATAATATTAATAATAATAATAATAATAATAATAATAATGATAATAATAATAATTAATAATAGTTTTAATAATAATGATAATCTTAAATAAAATGATAATTTTAATAATGATGATGTTATTAATACTAAAAATGATAATTTCTAATAAAAATGTTTTTTTCAATAATAATGATACTTATATTCATAAAAATGATATTAATCTAGTGATTAACTTAACACTAATAATAATAATAATAATAATAATAATAATAATAATAATAATAATAATAATAATAATAATAATAATAATAAAATAAAATAAAAAAACTACCTCAAAGAATAGTTCCAAAAATAGATGCCATTGCACGGGATAGAACCCGCGACCTCCCGCTAATCAGTCAACACCATTAACCATTAACCATTGAACTGTTTTCATTTTTCTAATATCAATCACTGACCAATTTTATTTAACCCGTAATATTATCATACATTCATCACCATCCAAATTTTCGGCCCAACAGACAACTAAATCTCGGCCCAATTATAATTACCAAATCATGGTGGCCCAACAACAAGTTTTCGGCCCATGCTTTCAATACAGACATAAATAAAATAAAAATTTGTAGTGGCCTGGATTCGACCCCTCGACCTCTCGTTTACCAGAGTAACTCCCATACCATCTAATCTAGCCTGTATTTATGTTTTAATGCTCATTTCTTTTCCTTATAACCTTATTTACTGTCACTGTCTTCCTCCTCTTCCAAACATAGTTCGACCAGAGAGAAACAAGCATATCAAATTCAAACTGAATTTGGTTTTTGAAATCATGAACTAACACAAATGATTTATTTGTGGTTATCTTGTATTAACAGCAAACGAAAACAAAGTTTAAAAAAAATAAAAAAAATAATAAAAAAATAAACCTGTTATTTGTTCGAAAAAAAAAATATTAATTTGATATATGATTTCAAAATTGAGCTGTTTTGGGACCTCACCTACTTCATAAACTATTTCCTAAATCATCATTAGAACACTATGGAACTAACAATCGAACAGAACACAACTTACAATTCATGAATTTGAAGAAAGAACAAACTGTTGACTTTATTTGATTGAAACTTTGACCTAACAATTAAAATTCGTTATTTGGAATTGGAAACTAAAATTTTGGATATAGTTTGAGTGGGAGATTCCTAACCAAACTACATTTATGGATTTTGATAATTCATTCGAATTCGAGCTTCTAATTAAACGGTTCGTGAAAGAAGGAAAAAAAAATAAACGGGTTTTCTTTAATTTTTTTGTTTTGCTTCTGTTTCTAATGGGGTCGAGTAAAGGATTTCATCCAGAAATCTGAATGGTAAATCTCCCAATTATAGTTGATGACAGTTGTTTTGTGACTATGAGGCTCGACAGTTTATCACAAGGGAATAGAAAAGGGATAAAAAGTCTAAAGATGATATCTGGTAGGATTTGTAAACAAATCTTGTTTAACTACCTGATTGTCCTTCTTATATTAAATATTCATAATTTATAATTATTCAAATAATGATAATAATAGATATAATAATAATATTAATGATCATAATAATATTAATAATAATAATAAGAATAATAATAAGAGTAATAAAAATAAAATAATAAAAAAATAATGATAATAATATTAATAAATGATAATTCTTAGTGATTATATTAATACTAATAATAATAACTAATACGTAGTAGTATTTAGATTACAATTATAATTTTGATTATTCTTTTTACTGAGTTCTTATATTTTCAATTAAATTATTAGCATCGATGTGTTGTATAAAAGCAACAATAATGAGAATAACCGAAACCTTACAGTAATAATTTCGTTTGTTGTTTAGTGATGGTAGTCGACACCAAGTACTCGGACAAGTACAAGAAAACCGGGAAAAGAAAGGAAAGAAGAGAATATATATATATATATATATATATATATATATATATATATATATATATATATATATATATATATATATATATATATATATATATATATATATATATATATATATATATATATATATATATATATTTACATATTTACATATTTATTTACACATAATGGTTCGTGAATTGTCAAAGGTGGTCGAAGTCAAATGAATGTACGAAAATAGTTCAAAATTTTGAGACGCAACATAACGGACTTTGCTTATCGTGTCGAAACCATATAAAGATCAAGTTTCAATTTGGTAGGAAATTCCCGGGTCATCACAGTACCTACCCGTTAAAGAAATTTCGTCCCGAAATTTGAGTGGAGCTGTCATAGATAACAATAAGAATGTTTTTATGACGAATATTAGTTGATAAATAGAATTTTATCAATATTGAGTAATATAGATAAAACAATTCGATTATATGAAGCGTACGAGTGAAGCTGTCATAAAATATTGAGATAGAGATTTAACTTTTGATGTAGTCACGGTGAATTTCTGGAATTCCAGAAATTAAACGAAAATCTTCAAAATCTATCCGATCTGATTCTTCGGAATTTAAGGAAATTAGGATCTCTTTAATTAAATGTGAAGATGTGCCATAATTTCCTTATCAGATATTTCACTATAATTTATCTTCCTCCGTTCCATTAATTTTACTATTTCTATATACTCAATTCCCAAATTCAAAAGATTGTGAAAATGCTTAATCCAGTTCTGATCCTTGATATTTTCCTGATTTTCGTATCAATCATTCTTCTTTTTCAACTACCACCAGAGGAATATGTTTGCTTCTACTATGCTCTTGGGTTTATAGTAGTTCTATTCTCCCGTGTCTTTATATTGCTATTTGAATTGATATACACATTTTGTAATTTCTGTGTTTGTGACTGGCTTTATATTTCTTGTTATGTTTCGGAGCTCCATGCTCTTGTTTTCTCTTCTCGACTTTAAGTCAAGTGAATAATGGTCTAGAATTCGTAGGTATAGAATTTTGAATGATTATAATGTTCTAAGTAGAAGGAACGTATTAGCACGATTTGATTTGTCAAATTACCAGAATCACTGAGAATGGAACTATCAAGAATATATTTTCTTGATATGTTTAGAAGTTAAGCAGAATGAAAGAGTTATGTAACATGGCACATGATGACGTTATGATCTGTGAATCATTATGTCCCATTAGAAACTCAGCATGACTTACTGTAATATAATCATGTTGGCTAAGCGTCATTATATTATAGTAACCCATGCTTCAATTTCCAACACTTCTCCACAATTCATTCATAATTTATACTTAGATTTTACAGAAGTTTCCAATATAATGGAATACAGATAGCTCGAAGAGGTATATAATTTCGGACAAAAAGATTTATGAAAATATCCTCAGAAATATCAAAGATATTTATAATGATATTTTGGAATTTCTAAGTTCGAAATTTGATAAGGAAAAATTTTCCGCAAGATTTTAACATGTCCTCGGAGCAGGATATTTTCTAAAGATTTCGGCGGATCCAGAATTACCTGGATTCTTTGAATATAGGGTTTGGTCCATGTATTTGTTCTTTGTTTCCTGTATGGTTAGCTCAATCCGTTTGTCAGTACCAAATTTTCTATCGAGCGTTCCTAACACTCCCTTCTTTATCATTAAACTTTTGACCGCTTAGACTATCTACAATTTTTTTCTGTTTCCTCGGCATTTTATGTTACGATATCTGAATCATCGGTTATCAATTCGAGGTGGTTTCAAGAGAATTGTGTTTTTAGATGATTAAATGCTGATGATAATATGGTGCAATATAAAAGGGTCTCTGGTAACAATAAATGAGCACACATATATATTAAGGTCATAATAAGGTTGTTTCGAATGAAAAGTCGAAGTTGTCTTGCTGGAGCTGTGACAAAATCGGCTATTTTGAAGAAGAACTGCAAAATTATTTTGGGTAATAATAACACTTAAAGGAATTAGCACAGCTAAGTGTTAAACGTTTACTCAGTTTCCGAGAGTTTTTCAGGTGCATAACTATGTGTATCAATCTTTTTTTTTCCATAGATGAAGTGCGGTTGATTTATCCTCTCGATTGAGGTGTTTTCAAGAATCATGAAAGGTTTGAACGCAGATTGTAATCGTCAAGATACAAATGAGGTTTAATGATGAAATCAAGTGGCAAACTTGAAGAATTATTTAGTTTCATATGTTATAATCAATATTTTAATTCATTTTAATTGTCCAATATTATTAGTCCACAGTCGATAGTCCACAGTTAACAGTCCAATAATTCATATATAGTTTAATATATAATATTCGAATTAATTAATACGTTTTGTGACCCGTATACGTCTCAGACTCGATCACAACTCAAACTATATATATTATTGTAGAATCAACCTCAACCCTGTATAGCTAACTCCCGCATTACTGCATATAGAGTGTCTATGGTTATTCCAAATAATATATATAGATGCGTCGATATGATATGTCAAAACCTTATATACGTGTCCCGATATTTAAAGTGCGTAAAAACAAATAACAGAAACTAAATGACGATAAATAAAGTGCGTAAAGTAAATAACAGAAATTAAACGACGATAAGTAAAATTGCGAGAATGTAAATTGCGATAAATAAATTGCGATAAATAATATGTAATCAGTTAGCTAGGAACAATTAGCTAGGAACAGTTAGCGTGGATTCTTAACAACATTTTTCTCGTAGTTAATTTGTTTGTTTCTAACAAGTTTTATTTTGTCCAGTGTTTTCTTCATTATGCCACTTGTTGGATTCTGATAGGTCAAAATCCAAATATGAAATTGAATGAAAATGGTTATTCTGTGGTGAACAGATTCATATATCGGTGAATGTAAACAGGATAATAGATGATCATTGAATCAGATTTGAAGAATGTATGGTGTAACTTATTAATGTGAAATCTAAGTATTCCTCAGGTATTACCTACCCGTTAAAATATTTTCACCATTAACAGTTTGTACAAAAGAATTTTTAATTACAATCTTTATGAAAATATACATATATATATATATATATTCTTCATATGTAATCATGGATTTTATGAGTTAATAAGATATTAAACTCATTTGATTTATCGTTAGAACTAGATTACATAATCTCAAAAACTTTAGAAATTACATAATCGCCATGTCGAGTGAAGATAATCGATGTAGAACGATATGTAGAACGAGGATAAAGTAGATAGAACGATGCGTAGAACGATGATTAGGCTCGAGGTACAGAATGAGATGTTGAGGCATGTGATGTTGAAACTTGGGTTGTTGGTGGTACTGGTGTCGATGTTGGTGGTGCTTGTAATCTTTGCACCATACGTTCCAAAGCCACTACTCGAACGCGAAGCTTGTTGACTTTTTCTATTACACCGGGGTGATTGTCGGTTCGGACGAGTGGATAAATAAGATCTAGAATTTGGTATAGTATAGGATCGTGACTAGATACTCGGGAAATGAGAGAGAAAATGGTGTTTCGGACAGGTTCGCCGGTAAGTGCTTCAGGTTCTTCGCCAAGAGGTGAATTCGGTTAGTGAAAGGGATCGCCTTCTGCGCGTCTCCATTGATTAAGTCGACAATGAACCCATCAGATGAATTGGGGATGGATGATTGGTTGATTCATTCTGGTGACACTACTTTCGGAGTTTAGGTGAAACTCCATATTAGAATAGCTGTCGGAATCCGAGGAATTCGAACTGGTTGAGGGATTCATCTCGTATGATCAGATGAAGGATTTTCGATAAGAAATAGATTATAGGATGTAGATTAGTACCCTGCAATACATAATGTACATATGCATATATAATACTAAAATCCCATAAGTTACGGGGGATTCTACGGAATATGTTAGGCAAAGTTTACAGTAACAGATATGCTAAGATATAAATTAGCAGATACGCTAAGATATGAATTTTGTCTATACACTATTCATGCAATCCAGGCAGTATGATATGTCTAGATTAAGTATGATAAGCAAGCGATTCCCTAAGAATGATAAGCAGGAAATTTTCGACACGGAATGATAAGCAAAACTTTTGACATGCAGACACGGTCGAAGTTCAGACTCACTAATGCATCTAATCAACTATCAGTTAGACACACTAATGCAAGACCTGGTTCTCTAAGACCACCGCTCTGATACCACCTGTAACAACCCGTCCTTATCCACCTGGACGAAGTCATCAACATTTGGTCCCATTACGATGATCGACTCCAAGTAATGTCCTTAAAATGAGCTAATGCACAGCGGAAGACTTAATTCGTACCTGAGAATAAACATGCTTAAAAGTGTCAACTAAAAGGTTGGTGAGTTCATAGGTTTATCATAACAATCATTTCAATATCTTAATAGACCACAAGATTTCATAATCATAAACATAATACACTCGCAAGTGTATGTAAAGCATTCTAAGTGGTTGAGCACTTGGTAACCATACTTAACTATTAATCAACGTCGCATATTCCCTTTATTATGAAATCTCACTACACCGTACCAAGTGTAGTCACGAAACGAAGTACTGTGCAACCGTTGAATACTGGTCGTCCAGTCCGATTGGGGTTGTCAGGCCCGATAGATCTATCAACAGGATTCGCGTTTACAATACCCATGTAAATAGTAGTTACCAAGCTACAGGGAAGTATGCCAGTGGTACAACTCAACGTAGAATGTATTTTTAAGTACTTATGTCTATTTCGTAAACATTTATAAAAGCAGCGCATGTATTCTCAGCCCAAAAATATATATTGCAAAAGCAATTAAAAAGGGAGCAAATGAAACTCACCTAATGTATTTTGTAGTAAAAATACATATGACTATATTGAACAACTGTGGGTTGACCTCGGATTCACGAACCTATATCATTTGTGCATATATTAAGACTTATAATAACAACTAAGCAAGTATATATATTAATATCAATATACTTAATAATTTGTATGTGATATTAATAAATAAATTAGTTTTAACTATTTTATATACTTTAGATAACTAATTAATATTTACATATATGATTATATTAACATATGTTTATCTATCATATGTAATTTAATTAATATATTGTAATAATAACATTTCATTTTAAAACAATATGTGATATTAATATAGTTATGATACATGTATAAATATAGTTTTATATAAATATCATTTGTTTGTTAAAATTATAATAATACTAAAATAATGATAATAATAATAATAATGATAATGATAATGATAAGAATAATAATAATAATAATGATAATATTAATAATAATAATAATAATGATAATAATAATAATTAATAATAGTTTTAATAATAATGATAATCTTAAATAAAATGATACTTTTAATAATGATGATGTTATTAATACTAAAAATGATAATTTCTAATAAAAATGTTATTTTCAATAATAATGATACTTATATTCATAAAAATGATATTAATCTAGTGATTAACTTAACACTAATAATAATAATAATAATAATAATAATAATAATAATAATAATAATAATAATAATAATAATAATAATAATAATAATAATAATAATAATAAAATAAAAAAAAATACCTCAAAGAATAGTTCCAAAAATAGATACCATTGCACGGGATAGAACCCGCGACCTCCCGCTAATCTGTCAACACCATTAACCATTGAACTGTTTTCGTTTTTCTAATATCAATCACTGACCAATTTTATTTAACCCGTAATATTATCATACATTCATCACCATCCAAATTTTCGGCCCAATAGACAACTAAATCTCGGCCCAATTATAATTACCAAATCATGGTGGCCCAACAACAAGTTTTCGGCCCATGCTTTCAATACAGACATAAATAAAATAAAAATTTGTAGTGGCCTGGATTCGACCCCTCGACCTCTCGTTTACCAGAGTAACTCCCATACCATCTAATCTAGCCTGTATTTATGTTTTAATGCTCATTTCTTTTCCTTATAACCTTATTTACTGTCACTGTCTTCCTCCTCTTCCAAACATAGTTCGACCAGAGAGAAACAAGCATATCAAATTCAAACTGAATTTGGTTTTTGAAATCATGAACTAACACAAACGATTTATTTGTGGTTATCTTGTATTAACAGCAAACGAAAACAAAGTTTAAAAAAAATAAAAAAAAATAATAAAAAAAATAAACCTGTTATTTGTTCGCAAAAAAAAAAATATTAATTTGATATATGATTTCAAAATTGAGCTGTTTTGGGACCTCACCTACTTCATAAACTATTTCCTAAATCATCATTAGAACACTATGGAACTAACAATCGAACAGAACACAACTTACAATTCATGAATTTGAAGAAAGAACAAACTGTTGACTTTATTTGATTGAAACTTTGACCTAACAATTAAAATTCGTTATTTGGAATTGGAAACTGAAATTTTGGATATAGTTTGAGTGGGAGATTCCTAACCAAACTACATTTATGGATTTTGATAATTCATTCGAATTCGAGCTTCTAATTAAACAGTTCGTGAAAGAAGGAAAAAAAAATAAACGGGTTTTCTTTAATTTTTTTGTTTTGCTTCTGTTTCTAATGGGGTCGAGTAAAGGATTTCATCCAGAAATCTGAAAGGTAAATCTCCCAATTATAGTTGATGACAGTTGTTTTGTGACTATGAGGCTCGACAGTTTATCACAAGGGAATAGAAAAGGGATAAAAAGTCTAAAGATGATATCTGGTAGGATTTGTAAACAAATCTTGTTTAACTACCTGATTGTCCTTGTTACATTAAATATTCATAATTTATAATTATTCAAATAATGATAATAATAGATATAATAATAATATTAATGATCATAATAATATTAATAATAATAATAATAATAATAAGAGTAATAAAAAAAAAAAATAATGATAATAATATTAATAATTGATAATTCTTAGTGATTATATTAATACTAATAATAATAACTAATACGTAGTAGTATTTAGATTACAATTATAATTTTGATTATTCTTTTTACTGAGTTCTTATATTTTCAATTAAATTATTAGCATCGATGTGTTGTATAAAAGCAACAATAATGAGAATAACCGAAACCTTACAGTAATAATTTCGTTTGTTGTTTAATGATGGTAGTCGACACCAAATACTCTGACAAGTACAAGAAAACGGGGAAAAGAAAGGAAAGAAGAGAAAATATATATATATATATATATATATATATATATATATATATATATATATATATATATATATATATATATATATATATATATATATATATATATATACAGTAGAACCTCTGTAATTTAATACTCGATAAATTAATAACCTCGATAAAATTAATAATTGGTCTGGTCCCAATTGGGACCAGTACAAAATTGAACCCCAATTGATAAAATAATAAGATAATAATTTTTTTGAAATCCCAATGTAAATATATTAGTCCCAGCGAAACTATAATTTAATAATTACTAATTTTTTATATTGAAATCTTAATGTACATTGAACTTGACAAGTTCATTAATGTGTAAATGTACATACGTGGGAATTTTAAAGGTCATTGTTTACGTTTTAGCCAATTATGTAAAGTGAACGAACATGGCAATTTCGAATGTCGATGTATTAATTTGAGACTTGCTCACAACTATAAGCCAGTTTTTTAAATTAATAAGTTATTAATTTATCGATATAATAATATCTCGTTAAATTAATAAAATATTCCGGTCCCAACATTATTAATTTATAGAGGTTTTACTGTATATATATATTTACATATTTATTTACACATAATGGTTCGTGAATTGTCAAAGGTGGTCGAAGTCAAATGAATGTACGAAAATAGTTCAAAATTTTGAGACGCAACATAACGGACTTTGCTTATCGTGTCGAAACCATATAAAGATCAAGTTTCAATTTGGTAGGAAATTCCCGGGTCATCACAATAGTGATGGTTGAGGGTGATGGTGGCAGCGGTGATGATTGGTGGTGATCAGTGGCATTTTCAAGGTTGTGGGTGGTGTTTTAGAGTGATGGCGGGGATGACCGATGGTGGTGTTGATGGAATCTTGGTGTTGATAAATAAAAATGGTGATGAACCATGATGGAAGTGAACGGTGGAGATATATTTCATAACAAGACGGTGGTGGGTTATGGTGATTCAATCATGGAAGGTGTTTTGGTTTCGTAGCTAAATAAAGTCAGGAAAACACAAGTGGGCGTTAGCCGAAGGTGGTTCAACGACGATGATGGCGGTTGAGCATGGTTGAGGTGGTAATTATAGTTAGTTCATGGTTGCCGATTGATGGTGTTTGATGAATATGGTTGATCATGTTAACTACTCAAATCAACTAGTTAGAAGTGGGATGATGTATTGTATATACATGTGAATATATATGATAAAGAATTTAAAGTGGTAACCAGTAGTTATTTAATAATCCTACTCACATATTATTATAATATATACATAAATAGTAAAACTCACATGTTAAAAAATAGCAGCCGTTTATATTGGAGTATTGTGCCGACGGTTTTTCCAACACTGTGTTATCTCGTGCTCGTTGTTAATTATTGGCGGATAAAAGTCTTCAGAAAAATTCCATATTTTTAAATTAACTATATTTATTTATTTTGGTCATTATGGTATAAAATTCGATCATTAATTTATTAAATAAAAATTACATCAATTGTCCCTCTCATTTATGGGTAAAATTATAAAAAGTTCTAAAATTTAACAAACAGCTCCTAAATACATTTTTAATAAGTCTATGATTTATAGAACTCATTTTCGGATCACCGTTTATTTTAAAATCATATAAGTTTGAATTTAACTTGATTAATATCAATCGAAACATCAAACGAGTATTACAATCATTTAATATTTATTTTTAATATACTTTATTTATATATTGAGATATATTTTAAATAATAATTATCATAATATCCTATTTTTATTTTATTAATTTTTAATAACAATAACATATAATACTTCAAATTATATTTTGAATTATTATTTATATATACATACACACATATGTATTTACAATTAATTGTTCGTGAATCATCGATAACAATCGAAGGTCAATTGAATATATGAAAATATTTTTTCAAAATTTTTGAGACTCAACCTAACAGGCTTTTCTTAACATATCAAAAATATAATATCGTATCGAGAGTTTGGCTTAAAATTAGTCGAAATTTTCTGGGTCATCATAGTACCTACCCGTTAAAGAAATTTCGTCCCAAAATTTGAGTGAGGTCGTCATGACTAACAAATAGAATGTTTTCGTGACGAATATGAGTCAATAAATAGAGTTTTATCATTATTGGTTAATATGGATAAACAATTCGATTACTTGAAGCTTACGAGTGAAGCTATCACAAAATAGTGAAATGAGAAAATAGAGATTTGTCTTATCTTCTGACGTAGTCACGGTGGATTTCTGAAATTCAAGAAAATTAAAGAAAATCTTCGTAATCTATATAAGATCTGATTCTTCGGTGAAAAAGGAAATTAGGATCTCTTTAATTAAATGCGGTCATCTGCCTCGACTGCTATGCCTGATATTTTACTATAAATTCATCTTCTCCATTCCATTCTTCTCATTACTCTTATATTTCTTCTTTAATTCATACTTCCAAAAGATTGTGAAATTGCTTAATCTAGTTCTGATCCTTGATCTCATTCTGACTATAGCAACAATCATCCTTCTATTCCAACTCTCACCGGAGGAATCTGTTTACTTCTACTTCGCTCTTGGGATTGTTCTATTTATAATTCTCCCGTGTCTTTATATTGCTATACGCATTGATATACACGATTTGTAATTCTATGTTGTTGTCGTGCTTATATTCTCCTTTATATTTTTAAGCTTCATGCTTTTGTTTTCTTCCCGACTCAAAGTAAAGCGATCAAGATGTCTCGGATTTGTAGATATGAAGTTTCAAATGATCATAATATACTATGCAGAAAGGAAAGGTAATAGCACGATTTGATTTGTCAAATTACCAGAATATCCAAAAAAGATAGAACTATCAAGAAAATATGTTCTTGATATGTTTAGAGGTTAAGTAGAATGAAAGAGTTATGTAACATAGTTCATGATAAAGGTATGATCTGTGATCCTTTATCACGTTCCATTAGAAACTCAGCATGACTTACTGTAATATAATCACGTTGGCCAGGCGTCATTATATTATACTAACCCATGCTTCAATTCCCAACACTTCTCCACAATTCATTCATAATTTATACTTAGATTTTACAGAAGTTTCCAATATAATGGAATACAGAAAACACGAAGAGGTAGATAATTTCGGACAAGAATATTTATGAAAATATCCTCAGAAATATCGAGGATATTTATGATGATGCTTTGGAATTTCTAAGTTCGAAGGTTGATAAAGAAAGATTTTCCGCAAGATTTTAACATGAGTAAGGAGCAAGATATTCGTTGAAGGTTTTATCGGATCCAGAATTACCTGGATTCTTTGAATATAGGGTTTGGTCCTTGTATTTGCCCTTAGTCTCCTTCATGGTTAGCTCAAACCATTTTTCAGTACCAAATTTTCTATCGAGCTTTCCCAACATTCCAATCTTTATTATCAAACTTTTGGCCATTTAGGTCATCTAAAACATGCTGCTTCGTCAGAATTTTCAAAGTTAACGGATCTGGATCATCGGTTATCAAACCAAGGGTTTTCAAGAATATTGAAGGTTTTTAGATGATTAAACGCTGATTGTGATCGTCAAGATACAAAGGATGTTTAAGATGAAATCAAGTGGTAAACTTGAAGAATTGTTTAGTTTCATATGTTATAATCAGTATTTTAATTCATTTTAATTGTCCAATGTTAGTAGTCCACAGTTGATAGTCCAAAGTTAACAGTCCAATAATTCATATATAGCTTAATATATAATATTCGAATTAATTAATACGTATCGTGACCCGTGTACATGTCTCAGACTCGATCACAACTCAAAGTATATATATTATTGTAGAATCAACCTCATCCCTGTATAGTGAACTCGTGCATTACAGCATATAGAGTGTCTATGGTTATTTCAAATAATATATATAGATGCGTCGATATGATATGTCAAAACCTTGTATACGTGTCCCGATATTTAAAGTACGTAAAATAAATAACAGAAATTAAATGACGATAAATAAAATTGCGAGAATATAAATTGCGATAAATAAAATGTAATCAGTTAGCTAGGAACAGTTAGCGTGGATTCTTAACAAAATTCTTCTCATAGTTAAATTGTTTGTTTCTAATAAATTTTATTTTGTCCAATATTTTCTTCATTATGCCACTTGTTGGATTCTGATAGATCAACATCCAAATATGAAATTGAATGAAAATAGTTATTCTGCAGTGAACAGATACGTATATCAGTGGTTGTAAATAGGATAGTAAATGACTGTTGAATTAGATTTGAAAGAATGTACAGTGTACTTATTAATGTGATATCTAAATATACCTCGGATATTACCTACCCGTTAAAATATTTTCACCAATAACAGTTTGTACGAAAGAATTTTTAATTACAATCTTTATGAAAATATATATACATATATATTTTCCTCAGATGTAATCATGGATTTAATGAGTCAATATGATACTAAGCTCATTTAATTTATCGTTAGAACGAGAATATATAATCTTTAAGACTTTAGAGATTACATAATCGCCACGTAGAACGAAGATAATTGATGTAGATTGATATGTAGAACAAAGATAAAGTAGATAGAATGATAGGTAGAACGAAGATTATGCTCGCGGTACAGATGGTGATGTCTAGGCTGGTTATGTGGATGTTGCTATCGATGGTACAAATGCTGTTGGTGCTGAGGCTGGTGATGACGTTGGTGTAATAAGTATAGCTTGTAAATGACGCACCATTCTTATCAGGGTTTCTACCTTACCCTCTATCATTTCTATCCACCCACTCATCTGATTCGATAGATCTTGATTATCAATTCGAAGTTCCATAACTTCTTCTAATATTCCCCTTCGATTGGTATTCGGAAGTAGGGGTTGAATATTTTCTGATATTGCAATAATGCGACCTTCGAGGCAGAATATTTTGGCAAGAAGGGTGAAAACAGTGTTGCGCATAGGTTCACCGGTGAGTACATCGTTTTCTCCGATGTTAGGAGGTAAGTTTGGTTCACGGTAGGGTTCGCCTTCTTCATTTCTCCATTGGGTGAGTAAGTCTCGGACCCACCCCCATCTCCTCCAGAAAGAAAAATAGCTAAATGGTTGAGGCACTTCAGGTTTATTGACTTCAGAGTCTATTTCAATATACATCTCGAAATCGCTCCCGGAACTAATGGAATCTAAACTAGGTGTAGGATCCATCTTTTACGATTAGTTAGAGGATTTTGATATGAAATAATTTTCGGATATCAGATGTTATTCTAATTATATAGAATACCTGTATATAGTACAGAAGATCCCGTAGACTACGGAGGGAATTAAGGAGATGTGTCAGACAAGATTTAATGTGATGGGATATGAATTTGTCTGTACACTATCAATGCACTAATTGCAAAAAGACGTGTCGAGACTGAAAATGATAGGTAGATATTTTTCGACAAAGGATGGTAAGCAAAATTCTTGACATGCAGACCAAGTTCAAGTCCATACTTATTAATGTATCCTAACAACTACCAGGTCGAAGTCCAGACTCATTAATGCATCCTAACAACAACCAGTTAGACACACTAATGCAAGACCTGGTTCGCTAAGACCACCGCTCTGATACCATCTGTGATGACCCGTCCTAATCCACCTGGACGAAGTCATCAACATCTGGTCCCATTGCGAGGTACTGACCTAAATATGTCATGAATGACTCAAAGTAATATCTTTAAAATGAGCAAATGCACAGCGGAAGATTTCTCTCATACCTGAGAATAAATATGCTTAAAAGTATCAACCAAAAGGTTGGTGAGTTCATAGGTTTATCATAACAATCACTTCAATATTTTAATAGACCACAAGATTTCCGTTTATATATATATGTACACTCGCAAGTGTATAAAAGTATTCTATAAGTTGTTGAGCGCTTCGGTAACCATACTTAACAATTAATTTGGCATATTCCCTTTATTATGAAATCTCCCTATACTGTACCAAGTGTAGTAAAAACGAAGTACTATGCAACCGTTTACGATACTAGAGCGACTAGCCCAGTTGGGGTGGTCAAACTCGATAGATCTATCAATAGGTTTCACACTTACATGTTCTTACAACATGTAAATATTAGTTACCAAGCTATTAGGGAAGATATGCAAGGTGGTACAACTCAACGTAGAATATATTTTAAGTACTTGTGTCTATTTCGTCAAACATAAAAGCAGCGCATGTATTCTGTTATGTATTAAGATTAATATTCTTATGTATAATATTATTAATACTTATATTACATTATGATACTTATTTGATATTTAGTTAATGTTACTCCAATAATATTAGTTAAAACAAAATTTTATGTAATATTAGTATACTTTATATATTTTTATATAAATATCTTTGTTGCAAAATTAATAATTTTTAATAATACTAGCTTAAGGATAATGATAATAGTGATAGTAATAATAGTAATGATAAAAATGAAAATTTTAAAAATGACAATTTTAATAAAGATAATAATTTTAATAATAATGTTATATGATAGTTTTAATAATAAAAATGCTACAATAATAATAGTACTAATAAAATAATAATTATAATTATAATGTTAATAATAATAATAATGATATTAATAATACTTGTGATAATAATAATTAATGTTAATGATACTAATAATAATAATAATAATAATAATAATAATAATAATAATAATAATAATAATAATAATAATAATAATAATACTTTTACTAATAATAATAATAATAATAATAATAATAATAATAATAATAATAATAATAATAATAATTATAAAATACTACCTTAAGAGTATAAGCTCCAAAAATAAAACTGTCCTTGTCAAGACTCGAACCCGCGACCTCTCGTTCACACAAACCCTTACTAACCATCTGATCCATTCCAATTTTCTGTTATAATTAGTATTAAAATTTATTTGTCTAATACAAACGGCCCAAAATCAACTAGCCTAGCAAATATAAACTTAGTGGCCCAGCTATCAATATGTAATTTATAACCGAAGCCCATTTAAAATATCCATCCATTACTGATCTCATTTGCGTATTTTGCGTTAAAAAATAATCATAATAATTCTGGCATAGTAACCCTAATCAAAATCACGAATCCTAACCATTATTCATCGTCTTCTTCATCTAATCGTCATCATCAACTATCATCTAATTACAAATCATCATTTTCTTCTCCCATCGTATTCCTTCACAGCTTTATCGTCATTTTCATATATCTCTGGTTGAAACAGGAACTATATAACAGCGGTGATTCGACCAGCAGCCCTTCATAATGGTAGTGATGGTTATTGCAGCAACGAACATGAAGAAAAAAAAGAAAAAAAATTAACGATGATGATGGCGATGTAATTGGTAACCGGTGGTAGTGAGGAGTTGAGTGGTCTTCCAGGGTTATGGTGGAAGTCAACAATAAAGTTGAAACAGTAGTTTGCAGTGATTTACAGTGGTTGGGTTGGTGGTTTGATGAAGCTGAAACAAGAAAAGATGGTGGTGTCAAGAAGTAGATTAGGAGAGAGAGAAAAGAGAGAGAGTGGAAAGAAGGTTCATGGTGATAGTGATGGTTGAGGGTGATGGTGGTAGCGGTGATGATTGGTGGTGATCAGTGGCGTTTTCAAGGTTGTGGGTGGTGTTTTAGAGTGATGGCGGGGATGACCGATGGTGGTGTTGATGGAATCTTGGTGTTGATAAATAAAAATGGTGATGAACCATGATGGAAGTGAACGGTGGAGATAGATTTCATAACAAGATGGTGGTGGGTTATGATGATTCAATCATGGAAGGTGTTTTAGTTTCGTAGCTAAATAAAGTCAGGAAAACACAAGTGGGTGTTAGCCGAAGGTGGTTCAACGGCGATGATGGCGGTTGAGCATGGTTGAGGTGGTAATTGTAGTTAGTTCATGGTTGCCGATTGATGGTGTTTGATGAATATGGTTGATCATGTTAACTACTCAAATCAACTAGTTAGAAGTGGGAAGATGTATTGTATATACATGTGAATATATATGATAAAGAATTTAAAGTGGTAACCAGTAGTTATTTAAAAATCCTACTCACATATTATTATAATATATACATAAATAGTAAAACTCACATGTTAAAAAATAGCAGCCTTTTATATTGGAGTATTGTGCCGACGGTTTTTCCAACACTGTGTTATCTCGTGCTCGTTGTTAATTATTGGCGGATAAAAGTCTTCAGAAAAATCCCATATTTTTAAATTAACTATATTTATTTATTTATTTTGGTCATTATGGTATAAAATTCGATCATTAATTTATTAAATAAAAATTACATCAATTGTCCCTCTCATTTATGGGTAAAAATATAAAAAGTTCTAAAATTTAACAAACAGCTCCTAAATACATTTTTAATAAGTCTATAATTTATAGAACTCATTTTCGGATCACCATTTATTTTAAAATCATATAAGTTTGAATTTAACTTGATTAATATCAATCGGAACATCAAACGAGTATTACAATCATTTAATATTTATTTCTAATATACTTTATTTATATATTGAGATATATTTTAAATAATAATTATCATAATATCCTATTTTTATTTTATTAATTTTTAATAACAATAACATATAATACTTCAAATTATATTTCTAATTATTATTTATATATACATACACACATATCTATTTACAATTAATTGTTCGTGAATTGTCGATAACAGTCGAAGGTCAATTGAATATATGAAAATAGTTCAAAATTTTTGAGACTCAACCTAACAGGCTTTTCTTAACGTGTCAAAAATATAATATCGTATCGAGAGTTTGGCTTAAAATTAGTCGAAATTTTCCGGGTCATCATAGTACCTATCCGTTAAAGAAATTTTGTCCCGAAATTTGAGTGAGGTCGTCATGACTAACAAATAGAATGTTTTCGTTACGAATATGAGTCGATAAATAGAGTTTTATCGTTATTGGTTAATATGGATAAACAATTCGATTACTTGAAGTGTACGAGTGAAGCTATCACAAAATATTGAAATGAGAAAATAGAGATTTGTCTTATCTTCTGACGTAGTCACGGTGGATTTCCGAAATTCAAGAAAATTAAAGAAAATCTTAGTAATCTAACTCGGTGTAGAATTTAGTATGTACTTGTATCCATTGCGTTTAAAATAAAGTGCATGTATTCTCAGCCCAAAATATAGATTGCAAAAGCAATTAAAAAGGGAACATATGAAACTCACAATTATGCATATGACGGCACTGAACAAGTGCAGGGTTGGCCTCGGATTCACGAACCGATATTATATATATATATATATATATATATATATATATATATATATATATATATATATATATATATATATATATATATATATATATATATATATATATATATATAACAAGCTAGGTCAGGTCATAGTGTATCACAATTCTATTGCTCGAGACGGACATGTAAAAGTTAACAAAAGTCATCTCAAAAAGTCAACTTTGACAATTGTTTAACAAAACAAGACGTGTCTTATATAAGAATTCATTTAATCAACTAGCAGTATCCAAAAATCTAATTTATTAATCTTATATACAAGTTGTTTAAATATTAATTGTAGATTCAAAATCAATTTTAATTAACGTCAATCAAAATTCAGTTGACCGTAACTTTTAATTCGTTCTTCAAAATCACGCGATTTCTAAATGAAAAGTTATTAATTTTTCGCCAGCTTTCCAACAACATACATATCATATACTTTATGTTAGTAACATATGTATTAAATTCGTGATTCATCATAAAACTATCTATCGACGAAATTTAGCATACAAGAATGCATAAACTTATATACTCGAGCACTAGACATGGATACCCTATTAATATATAAAAGATAAGATATGAATGCTCACGTATCAATATTGTGATTCAATATTGCAGGAAAGTTCGTAGACGCAACGGAGATAATAAACACTGGGTTTGTCTTGCGAACAATACCCACGAACATTACCCATAACCTCCATAGCTATAACCCATAGTTTTCTTAGCTTAAACTCGTTTTGAAATCGTTCGAGCATACTCCCGTCATAATATTTTATGTATAATACTACTAATAATAATAATACCAATACTAATAATAATAAGATTAATATTAAGATTAATAATAACAATATAAATAATAAATATATACGGAGTGAAAGAAATGAATGAGGCAGAACAAAGAGTCGAGTTCTTTATATAGATGAATGCTGGAACCGACAGCCATGCGATCGCATGGGTTCCATGCCCATTTCTCATGTGATCGCATGGGGATACATATCCAGAGTTTTTGTTGCTCCACGATCGCGATGTTTCAGAGGCTATGGGCTCCGCGATCGCGAGCCTCCTGGTTCCAGCTCATGCACACTTTGTAATCTAGCTTATCGACATAATATTTTATTTATATATTATATATATAGTTTATATTAATTAATTATATATTATATTATATTCTCGCACATAGTTGACTTGTAACTTTAGCTCCGTTGTCTTGTACGTTGATGCTCGGTTTATGTCTCGGTTCCGGTTTTTCGAATGTCTTTTCGTACTCTTTAAAATCTTGTACATTACATTTCGCGGCTTATACTTTCGTTAATAGTTAGGCTTAAATCATCGATAAAGTATATTACCTGAAGTATAACTTTTATATTTGAGTGTTTTGGTCATTTGCTTCTATAAATCATCGCCTCATTATCTATTAAAGTATATTAATAATATTGGAACGTTTTATATCTAAATTTACATTCTTTTAACAAAACATTTTAATAATTAAAATTCTATTATATTGAAAACGTTTTCTTACATTAAATATTATGATAGTTAAATAATTAACTTATCCAGAATTACAAGGAACAATATTGCAAAGCATGTATTGAAAATTAAGCAGGAATCTCTACTACTTTTGTCTAATTCATGTTATTTGACACTTTGTTTTCACTTGTAGATTACACGACCATTTATTCCGAATATCGTTAAAAAGAAAAGTTTTTATAAATCACAGTAGACCTCACAACAGAGACCCGTAACAATAACACAATCTATAAGAGATTTGATAAATATCTTTTAATTTAATCGTTTAGCATTATCTTTTAATTCCATAGTTAAATATATCAAATAGATATTTAAACCCATAGGTTTAATGTACAGTATTATACATTTAATACTTCGTTAATGTTTTCAAGTTATAATATATATATATATATATATATATATATATATATATATATATATATATATATATATATTCATATCCAATTATATAATGGTTCGTGAATCGTCGAAATCTGGTCGAGGTTAAATGAATACATGAACACAGTTTTAAAATGTTTGAGATTTAACTTAACAGACTTTGCTTATCGTGTCGAAAACATTATTTATACAAAGATTAAGTTTAAATTTGGTCGAAAATTTATGGGTCATCACAGTACCTACCCATTAAAGAAATTTCGTCCCGAAATTTAATAGAGATTGTCACGGCTAATAATAAAAATGTTTTCATGACGAATATGAGTTGATAAACAGAGTTTCATCATTATTGACTAATATAGATAAAACATTTCGATTATGTGAAGCGTACGAGTGAAGCTGTCACAAAAGGTTGAGATAGAGATTTAACTTTTGACGTAGTCACGGTGGATTTTCGGATTTCAAGGAATTTAAAGATAATCCTTGAAATCTATAAAAGATTTGATTCTCCGGTAATCAAGGAAATTATGATCATCTTTGATTACATGCAGTAATCTGCCTCGATTTCTATGTCTGATATTTTGCTATAAATTGACCTCTTCCATTTCATTTATTTTCACCACTCCTATAATCTTCTTCCTTATTTCATACATCCCGATAGATTGTAAAAATGTTAAATCCAGTCCTGATTCTTGACATTTTCCTGGCTATAGTATCCTTCATTCTTCTTTTTCATTTGCCACCAGAGGATGTTATTTTCTTCTACTATTACCTTGGGGTTATAATGTTTTTTTTAATTCTCTTGTGTCTTTACATTGCAATACGTATTGATATACACGGTCTGTAATTTATGTGTGGTTGTCAAGCTTTATATTTTCCCTTATATTTAGGAGCTCCATGCTTTTGTTTTTCCTTCCCGACTTCAAGTCAAGCGAATAATGGTCCAGAATTTGTAGGTATAGAGTTTCGAATGATCATAATATACAAAGCAGAAAGGAAAGGTAATAGCACGATTTGATTTGTCAAATTACCAGAATATCCGAAAAAGATCGAATCATCAAGAAAAATATTTTCTTAATAGTTTTGAGATTAAATAGAATGAAAGAGTTATGTAACATGGTTCATGATGAGGTTATGATCTGTGAACCTTTATCACGTTCCATTAGAAACTCAGCATGACTTACTGTAATATAATCACGTTGATCAAGTATCATTATATTATACTAACTCATGCTTCAATTCCCAACACTACTTCAAAAACATTCATATTTTAAATTCGAATTTTTCAAAATTTAGAAACTAAAACAGTTTCCTTTATGATATAACACAGATAGCGCGAAGAGATAAAAGATTTCAGATAAGAATAGTTATGAAAATATCTCCAGAAATATCGAGGATATTTATAATGAAAGATACGACGATATCTTAGAATTTCTAATATCGAAAGATGATAAAGAAGATTTGTCTGTAAAGATTTAGAGTCAGGAGTAAGGTATTCGTTAATGACTTCAGCAGATACTGAATCATTTGGATTCTTTGAAGGCAGGTTTAGTCTTTGTGATTTGTCCACAGCCTCCTTCATGGTTTGCCCAATCCGTTTTCCAGTTCCAACTTTTCTGAGCTTTGCCAACACACTATTCTTTATCATCAAACTTTTGACTGTTAAAGTCATTTACAGTTTTTGCTACTTCATCAGCTTTTTCAACATTCAGAGTATTGATTCGTAGACTGGTTGCTTTTCAGAATTTTAGAATAAAAATTCATAATTCTAAGAGATGAATGTTATATGTATACATATGATGTTCTAGTACATTTTTGAATTCAAAGTATGGCATTTGAAAGATGTAAGAATCTAAGAGTGATGTTTTCTGTTAAATCTTGGCATGGATTCTGATTTTTCAAAATCAGAATATGTAATCAAATTTGGATGCGAATGGTTGTTTTGATTTCTATGAAAGAATGTATATCTTTGTGAAAGTAGTGAGTATAGTTGATGATTTACTGAATCAGAATCGAAGAATGTAACATATTAATTATGAATTTATATATCTCTCGAGTATTACCTACCCGTTAAAAGTTTCACAAGTAATATTTTGTACCAGAGAATTTTATTACAGTCTTTATGAAAATATATGTATGTATATTTTCTTTAGATGTAATACAGATTTAATGAGTTAATATCATATTAAGCTCATTTGATTTTCGGCTGGATTAGAAATGAATAATCTTTAAAATATTAAAGATTTCATAATCTTCGCGGAGTATTTCACTAATGTAATCAATACTTCATTATTCAGTTTTATTGATATCTCCTTAGTGAATCATGTTGGTGCTCATGGAACTCTTGCTAACTTCGCAAGATACGAATGATGTTTTCTGGAAAGTTTCAAGTACATCGAAAATGAAAATGTAAAATCAAACATGTATTTGAATAATACACTTGATTTATTATGAAATAGAATCTATTAAGTCGAATCAGAGATTATAGTTAACGATTGTTAAGTCATTAACGAAGAATGTACATCATAGCATATTAGTAACATGAACTAACCGAGTAGTACCTACCAGTTAAGATTCACACGTAATAGCTTAGTACGAAAAGATTTATTTTGATTTCAAAATTCATAAATATATATAAAATATACATTTAATTTCTTCAGGGGAAATGAGTTAATACTTCATAACTCGTTGATACAATATACACGTTGTTGATTTGTGATGATGTTGGTGATTATGGAACTGGCGAAGCTTGTGATGTTATAGGTGCTGCTGGTGCTGACGATGCTGACGGTACTGACGTGCTGGTGATGCTGACGGTACTGTTGATGCTGCTTGTATAACAAGTCTAGCTTGTAAATCACGCACCATTCCTGTCAGGGTTTCACTTCATTATTTCCATCCGCCCGCTCATCTGATTTACAATTTGCACTAGAATATATAATCTCTAAAACTTTTAGAAACTACATATTCTCTGCAGAATATTTCTTCGATGAAGTTATGAATATTCATCGTTTATTGTTGTTGGTATTCCTTGGTATCTACAGGGCGTATGATGTTGATGCTCGTGGGACAGTTTGTGATGTTGAAGCATGGGATGTGGATGTTGTTGGTGGTGGTAATGGTATTGTTGGTGTTGATGATGGTGGTACTGTTGATGCCGGTGATGCTGCTGGTGCTTGTAACCTTTGCACCATATTCTCCAAAGCCACTACCCGAGCGAAAAAGCTCGTTGACTTCTTCTATTACACCAGGATGATTGTCGGTTCAGATGAGTGGATGAATAAGATTCAAAATTTGAGATAGTATATAATCGTGACGAGATACTCTGGAAATGAGAGAGAAAATGGTGTTTTGTACTGGTTCGCCGGTAAGTGCTTCAGGTTCTTCGTCCAAATGGAAATGTGGTGGATGGAAGGGATCACCTTCTTCTTGTCTCCAATGATTAAGTAGACTACGAACTCATCCCCAATTCATCCAGAATAGGTGATGGCTGATTGGTTGATCCATTCCTATCACACTGCTTTCGGAGCTCAGGTAGAATTCCATATCGGAAGAGCTATCGGAATCTAGGGAATTTTAACTTGATGGGGGATAAATCTTGTATAATAAGGAAAATCATTTTTGATGTGAAATAGATTATAAGACTTAGATTTGGTATTCTTCAATATATAATTTACATATGTATATATAATACCAAAATCCCATAAATTACGGAGGAATCTTCGGAAGATGTCAGGCAAAGTTTACAGTAACAGATATGCTAAGATATGAATTCGTCTGTACACTATCTATGCAATAAATGCAGAAAAACGTGTCTAGACTTAAGAATGATAAGCAAAACTCGGTAAAAAAAGATACGGTCATAGTCCAGACTCACTAATGCATCTTAACAATTACCAGTTAAACACACTAATGTAAATTCTGGTTCCCTATGACCTCACGCTCTGATACCAACTGTGATGACCCGTCCAAATCCATTTGGAAGAATACATCATTCATCGATTTCACAGTGAGGTACTGACCTCCACATGATACGTTTTGTAAACATTGCATTCTTTTGAAAAGGCACACCATAAATGAATATCTAATTCTAAGGTTTTTGACATCTGATGATTTCTACATATAGACAATCACCGTAAATAATAGTTTACAATACTACATCCATTGACAATGCAGTCAAAATAAGATACATGGTGATGATTTTGTGAATGCAAAGTTTTCTCGAATAAAGCATGTTGGTGAGTTCTAGGAAGACTTCTAGGAACCTGAGAATAAACATGTTTAAAAGTATCGACACAAAGGTTGGTGAGTTCATAGTTTTAATGTTGCGCATAATCTGTATATAAAGGTGGATTTCAAGATTTCAGTTGTTTCATCCAGAAACATTTATCAAAATATTCTACAAGATTGAGCACCCTGGTAACTAAAATTTAACGTATATATAATAAGTATACATGTTTTAACATACATGCAACCAACATGTACAATGCACACAAACCAGCGTGTACTAAACTCAAATAGCATATGTCTGTTTTAACATACGTCTGTTTTATACTAAACTCAAGCCCATTCATCTCCAAACTAGTGAAATGCTTTTGGATATAACGCACACAACCTTTTTAATTTCGATTTATAAAACATCGAAAATGAATCACGTGGATTCAATGCCGCCATACAAACAAGTAATTCGGTACTAGCTTCGCTAAAACGATCACCGAACTCTTAAATTTGCATATCCACGACGGTGTTAAAACACTCAACCTCATAATAATGTTGATTAGTGATATTTTCCCTTTGTCTTCTAGAATTAATACAATCTTCATCCATTTTCAACATTCGGATATCATGTTTCTCACAAAAAGAAGAGATTTTGATTAAAAGTTGTTCAGACCCATTTGTTCTTAACTCTTGTAATATCTGTAGTGACCCGAAGTTTTCCATGATTATTTATTAAATGAAAACTATATTTGCATTATTAAATATTTCCAACATGTTAAGCAATCAAACTTGTTAAGAATTGATTATTTGAAATGAGTTCATGTAGACAATTGACCACCCAAGTTGACCGGCGATTCACGAACGTTAAAACTTGTAAAAACGACATGATGATATATATTTGGACATATATATGGTTAACAATGTGTGATATACATAAAAAATGAGAATATTGAATTATGAAGCTCGAAACTATATACATAACGATTATCGTTATAGCAACGTCTTACTAAATACATATGTATTGTATTAAGATATTGATATAATATATTTAACATGATAAAATGATAATTAAGTATATCATTAAGTGTATTAACAATGAACTATACAAGTAAGATGAGACTACTAACTTAAGGATTTCGAAACAATATATATATGTAACGATTATCATTGTAATAGTATTTTAACATATATATATGATGTTAAGATATATTCATACACCAAGTTATCATGTTAACATAAAAATTTAACATCTTATTTAAGTATTATAACAAAGGATTAATTACATTTAACAAGATCGTTAACTTAAAGGTTTCAAAACAACACTTACATGTAACGACTAACGGTGACTTAACGACTCAGTTAAAATGTATATACATGTAGTGTATTAATATGTATTAGTACAATTTTGAAAGACTTCAAGACACATATCAAAGTACTTCTACTTAGCAAAAATGCTCACAATTACATTCTCATTCATTTTCATCAACAATTCTACTCGTATGTACCCGTATTCGTACTCGTACAATACACAGCTTCTAGATGTATTTACTATTAGTATATACACCTTTAATTATTCATTCTTAGCAGCCATCTTAGAGTAAAAAACAAGTGGAACCATTATTTAATAACTTGTATGACTAATGAGCTAAAAACAAACTTAAGGATCTTTTTTTTTTCTTTATAACAAGTAATCCCATTTTTATGATTTCACCCCATTTTCCATTCCATTTTCTCATAATTACACTTCAAATTCTCTCTCAAAATACTCCTAACATCATACTTGATCATCTCCAAGCATTTTCACCATCTTTTAGATTCAATTACAAGCTTTAATCATAATAAAAATAACCATTCAAGAACACTTCAAGAAATTTTTCAAACTTGATAGCTTACTTCCAATCTTGCAAATCCATTTCAAGTGATCATTCAATCTCAAGAAATCTTTCTTATTTACAGTAAGATATCTTTCTAATTCAAGGTAATACTCATACTCAAACTTTGATTCAATTTCTATTACTATAACAATCTTATTTCGAGTGGAAATCTTACTTGAACTTGTTTTCGTGTCATGATTCTACTTCAAGAACTTTCAAGCCATCCAAAGATCCTTTGAAGCTAGATCTATTTTCTCTTTTCCAGTAGGTTTATCCACAAAACTTGAGGTAGTAATGATGTTCATAACATCATTCGATTTATACATATAAAGCTATCTTATTCGAAGATTTAAACTTGTAATCACTAGAACATAGTTTAGTAAATACTAAACTTGTTCGCAAATAAAGTTAATCCTTCTAACTTGACTTTTAAAATCAACTAAACACATGTTCTATATCTATATGATATGCTAACTTAATGATTTAAAATCTGGATTCACGAAAAACACCGTAAAATCGGACATACGCCGTCGTAGTAACACCACGGGCTGTTTTGGGTTAGTTAATTAAAAACTATGTTAAACTTTGATTTAAAAAGTTGTTATTCTGGGAAAATGATTTTTATTATGAACATGAAACTATATCCAAAAATCATGGTTAAACTTAAAGTGAAAGTATGTTTTTCAAAATGGTCATCAAGACGTCGTTCTTTCGACTGAAATGACTACCTCTTATAATATTGACTTGTAACCTGTATTTCTGACTATAAACTTATACTTTTTATGTTTAGATTCATAAACTTAAGTTCAATATGAAGCCATAGCAACTTGAATCACTCAAAACGGATTTAAAACAAAGAAGTTATGGGTAAAACAAAATTGGAAAATTTTACTTGTTGTAGCTACGAAAATTTTATAACAAATCCACATTAATCATATCCTAGCTAACTTATATTGTATTATACATGTATTATGTAATCTTGGGATACCATAAACACGTATATAATGTTTTGACATATCATATCTGTAGTGACCCGAACTTTTCCATGTTTATATATATATATATATATATATATATATATATATATATATATATATATATATATATATATATATATATATATATATATATATATATATATATTAAATGAAATTGTTATTTTACATGATTAAGTGTTTCCAACATGTTAAGCAATCAAACTTGTTAAGACTTGATTAATTGAAATAGGTTTCATATAGATAATTGACCACCCAAGTTGACCGGTGATTCACGAACGTTAAAACTTGTAAAAACTATACGATGACATATATATGGTTATATATATAGTTAACATGATTTTATTATAAGTATGTATCTCATTAGGTATTTTAACAATGAGTTATATACATAAAAATGAGACTATTAAATTAAGAAACTCGAAAACGATATATATAACGATTATCGTTATAACAACGTCTTACTAGGTACATATGAATCATATTAAGATATTAATACACTTGGTTAATTATGTTAAATGATAAGTAAATATATTATTAAGTGTATTAACAATGAAATACATATGTAAAAATAAGACTACTAACTTAATGATTTCGAAACGAGACATATATGTAACGATTATCGTTGTAACGACATTTAACTGTATATATATCATACTAAGATATATTATATATCATAATATCATGATAATATAACAATTTAACATCTCATTTGTTATAATAAACAATGGGTTAACAACATTTAACAAGATCGTTAACCTAAAGGTTTCAAAACAACATTTACATGTAACGACTAACGATGACTTAACGACTCAGTTAAAATGTATATACATGTAGTGTTTTAATATGTATTCATACACTTTTAAAAGACTTCAAGACACTTATCAAAATACTTCTACTTAATAAAAATACTTACAATTACATCCTCGTTCAGTTTCATCAACAATTCTACTCGTATGCACCCGTATTCGTACTCGTACAATACACAGCTTTTAGATGTATATACTATTGGTATATACACTCCAATTATCAGCTCTTAGCAGCCCATGTGAGTCACCTAACACATGTGGGAACCATCATTTGGCAACTAGCATGAAATATCTCATAAAATTACAAAAATATGAGTAATCATTCATGACTTATTTACATGAAAACAAAATTACATATCCTTTATATCTAATCCATACACCAACGACCAAAAACACCTACTGTAACGACCCGGAAATTTCCGATCAAATTTAAACCTTAAACTCTATATGTTTCCGACACGATAAGCAAAAACCTTAATGTTGAGTCTAGAAAGTTTGAAATCTATATTCGGATGATTAGTTACCCTTTTGACCAAGCCTGACGATTCACGAACATCTATGTGTATATACTTATTAATATTAAAAATATTATAAAAATAATTAATATTAGTATTATTAATATAACTATCATTAATAATACTATTCTTATCAATTACACTAAAAATTATTATTATGACTTATTATTATTATTTCCTAATTTTATTAAACAATATTAACATTATTAATTATTATTATTATTATTATTATTATTATTATTATTATTATTATTATTATTATTAATATGTTAATTAATTAATTGCATTATATAAAAGAAATAATATGCGTAGGATATATACATATATATCATTATCAGATTTAGTTGTTTCTGCTTTCTGTTATGTCCGTGATATCAGGTCAGATCCAGTAACCCCACAATTGACTTGATCGATTTTTATTTTGGATTTAATCGTTCCCAACACAATTAGTATTCACTTCTGTTAATTAATCAGAAAAAGGATTCTACAAATTTTTCTCATCCTCTTCTCTCTGTCTCATAAACGGAACATCATTCTTCTTCTTTTCCTTTTCGTATTCTGTCAAGGAAAACAAACACTCTACTAAACCCACCATCTTTGAACACCACTGTTAACCACCAATCACCACCGTCGTCTACTATCTTAGACCACCATAACCATTATCACCATAACATTTTTTTTTCTCTCTCTCTCTCTCCATCTCTTGTCCGAAGATCACCACTTCCTACTTCAATTCTTGATCGACAATCACCTTCTAAACACCACAAACCACCGTTATTCTTCGCTGCAACTACTAGTTCATTTATGTTTGAACTAAATCCTAATCATCATCATTAAATTACAGAAATATGTTGGTACTATGATTTCCTTTTTGTTTGTTCAAACTATGAACCTGCATCTTGAACTCCTCATCTACCTTTTCTGCAACTGTACGCACCTTTAAACATCACCACCCACAACCTTCTACACCTCTCTAATCCATAAACTGCTGCAATAAATTTTGTTTCTATTTACTGTTTATACCGACACCTTGATCACCTTAACTCTTGCTTCTTCTTCAAACCGTCACCACAACTTTTGTGTTATTACCACCATCTTTCATCACCTTACACCACCACCATAACTCTCTTAACCATCATCACCATTGAGCTAAAACTGCTGCAAGTTTCTGTTTTTATTTTTCGAACAGCAGCACTCATTGTTGTTCTTCTGTCCAAAACCACCGCCACCTCAGCCACCGGCTGCTACTATATTACTACTTTGTTGTCATTGTTCTTGCTACTGTTTCGAAGTTAGTGATGATGCGAAAGGGAAGATGTAAAGTAACGATGATGAATGAAATAATGGTGATAAGGATAATATAGAAATAATGATAATGATGTTGAGTGCTGTAAAGTGAATTGTCTGTACATGTAGGGATCGAATAAATAAAAAAAAAAGAAAAGGAATCCTATCTAGATCAGTTATGGAAACGAGTTCTAGTATATGGCTATCGATTTTTTTTTATTTATATCGGGCCATGTATCCCTGTTTCCATTTTAGTTGTGGGCTGTGATTTTTAGCGTTATTGGACTTGTAAGTTGGGCCAAGCATTGACGGACTAGAAATAGAAAAAGAAGAAAAGAAAAACGAGTAATATAGTGTTGGTTCAGAATTTAAAACAGAAAAACAAGGTAGCTCGTTGGTTAGAAGCTGTGTAAGCTTAGCAAGAGATCCTGAGTTCGAAACTGGGCATCCACAATATATTTTATTTTTATCATTAAGTGATTTCATAATTGTTGGGCCGTGATCTTTCCTTCTAGTTGGGCCGAGAGACTAACTTAGTAGTTGGGCCGAAATTCAATTTAGATTAGGAAGGAGAGGGAACAGTTTAATTCGGGTTATAAAAAAAATTCAATGGGGATTAAATCAAAAAAAAAAATGGAAATGGATGGAGGGTTGTGATGTTAGTGGTTAGTGAGACGTCCTGAGTTCAAAACTGGTTTGAGACATTCTTTTTAGGAAAAGCTTATAAACCCTCTTTAAGGTATTATTATTATTATTATTATTATTATTATTATTATTATTATTATTATTATTATTATTATTATTATTATTATTATTATTATTATTATTATTATTATTATTATTATTGAAATAATTTTTATATAAAAATATTATTATTTTTAATATTATTATTATTAATTTACAATATTATTAAAAACTATCATTATTATTATCATTACTATTTTTATTATTTCAATTTTTATTTTTAAAAATAACATTACTATTAAAGTTATCATTATAATTAAAATTATCATTTTAATTAAAAGTATCATTATTATTATTTTTATCATTGTTATTATTATTATCACTAGATATGATTTTATTAATATTATTATTATTATTATTAATATTATCATTATTTTAGTATTATCATTAATATATGTATCATCATTTTTACCTTTACTAATATTAACTTAGTATAATTAAAACTAAGGTTTAAACAAATGAAATATATATATATATACCTAAATATATTTAACACCTACCACATAACAAGGTATTTTTATATGAAACCTAAAAATATTATTAACGTAAAAATGATATAATTAATAAGATATATGTATATATAGAAATAAACTTATTCGATTACGATTGTAAGTATTGATAAATATAAAAATGATATAGGTTCGTGGATCCGAGGCCAACTCTATACTTGTTCAATGATGTTATATGTATTTTTACTACAAAATACTGTATGGTGAGTATATAGTCCCTTTTTGAACTTTAAATATTTTGGGATGAGAATACATGCACTGTTTTTATAAATGAGTTACGTTATGGACACAAGTGATTAAAAATCTACGTTGAGTTGTACCATGGCATATTCTTTATACTTGGTAGCTAATATTTACGTAAGGAGCGTAAACGCGAATCCTGTTGATAGATCTATCGGGCCTGACAACCCCAACCGGGCTGGACGACCAGTTTTAAACGGTTGCACAGTACTTCGTTTCGTTACTACACTTGGTACGGTGTAGGGTTTATTTAAGAATATGCTGCTGTGATTTAAATGTTAAGTATGGTTACCAAGTGCTCAACGACTTTTCCATACACTTGCGAGTGTATTATGTATAAACATGAAATCTTGTGGTCCATAGTTATAACGTTGCTAGCATCAAACCTATATATCTCACCAACTTTATGTTGACATTTTAAAGCATGTTATTCTCAGGTACGAAATAAGTCTTCCGCTGTGCAATAGCTCATATTAAGGACCCTATTTGGAGTCGATCATCGCAATGGGACCAACTGTTGAAGAGTTCGTCCGGGAGGATTAGTTCGGGTTACTACAGTTGGTATCAGAGCGTTGGTCTTAGCGAACCAGGCCTTGCATTAGTGTGTCTAACTGGTAGTTGTTAGGATACATTAGTGAGTCTGGACTTTGACCGTGTCTACATGACAAAAAGTTTTGCTTATCATTTCTAGTCAGAAACCATCTGCTTATCATCCTTAGGGAATTGCCTGCTTATCATTCTTAAGTCTAGACACGTCTTACTGCATTTACTGCATCGATAGTGTATAGACCAAATTCATATCTTAGCGCATCTGTAGACTTACCTGACAAATACCGTAGATTCCTCTATATTCTACGAAATCTTTAGTGTTATATATATAGATATTCTATGTAGTTAGAATATCATCTGATATCCAAAAATCATTTCACATCGAAAATCCATTCCACCCACCAAATTGCCCTCTTGATAATGAACCTGAAAGCACTTACCAGTGAACATGTTCGAGAAACCATTTTCTCTCCCCTTTTTCCGAGTATTTCATTACGATTATATACTATCCCATATTTCGAATTTTATTCATTCGCTCGCTTCAACCGACAATCATCCCGTAGTACTAGAAGAAGTTAACGAACTATGCGCTCGTGTGACGACTCTGGAAAACCTGGTGCGAAGGTTACGAACACCAGCAACAACACCAGCAGCATAATCAGTACCACCATCATCGACGTCGACAGTACCCTTAACATCCCTAAACCATAACCGCGCCGTAACTCTCAACATCACAATCTGTACCTCGAATATCAACATTTCACGCCTCAATAACATCATCTGTACCTCGGGTATGAACTTCGTTCTACACATCGATCTACATCGATTATCTTCGCTTTACGTATCATTCTACCTCATTATTCCTCGTTCGACATGGCGATTATATAATTTCTAAAGTTTTAGAGATTATGTAATCTAGCGTTAACAATAAATCAAATGAGTTTAATATTCTATTGACTCATTAAATTCATAATTACATCCGAAGAAAATATATATGCAAGTATATTTTCATAAAGATTGTAATTAAAAATTCTTTCGTACAAACTGTTAATGATGAAAATATTTTAACGGGTAGGTAGTACCTGAGGCATATTTCTAATTTCACATTAATAAGTTACATTGTACATTCCCCGAATCCGGATCAACGAACATTGCTATCCTACTTACAACCATCGATATACGTATCCGTTCACCACAGAACAACCATTTTCATTCAAATTACATATTTGGATTTTGACCTATCAAAATCCGACAAGTGGCATAAAGAAGAAAACATTGGATATAATAAAATTTGTTAGAAACATACGAATTAACTAATTGAAATATTGTTAGGAATCCACGCTAACTGTTCCTAGCTAACTTTTTCCGGTTAACATTTAATTTATCGCAATTTACATTCTCGCAATTTTAATTTCTGCACTATACATACTGCCGGGACACATGTACAACAATACGTCGGATTAAATCTGAGACAACACATTGTATAATGGGTCATGATATATATTTATTTTACGCATTATAAATAACGGGACACGTATGCAAGGTTTCGACTTATCATATCGACCCATCTATATATATATTTTGGAACGACCATAGACACTCTATAGTTGACTATACAGGGTTGAGGTGGATTCCAAAATATATATATAGTTTGAGTTGTGATCAATACTGAGACCGGTGCACGGGTCACGATACGTATTATTTAATTTGAATATTATATATTAAATTATATATGAATATATTGGATTATCGGACTATTGGACTGCTAACTTTGGACAATTAAAATGAATTAAAATATTGATTATAACATATGAAACTAAACAATTCTTCAAGTTTGCCACTTGATTTCATCTTAAACCTCATTCGTATCTTGATGATTACAACCCGCGTTCAAACCTATCATGATTCTTGAAAACACCTCGATCGGAAAGATGAACCAACCGCACTCCATCTATGGGAGAAAAGATGTATGCATACAGTTATGCACCCGAAAAACTCTCGAAACCAAATTCATAGCTTAACACATACCGTGTTGAAACCTTTGCCATTTATTAGCAAAAACAATCCTACAATTCCTTTTCAAGAAGCTAATTTTGTCACAGCTTCACTTCGACTTCCCAGAAAGACTATTTTTATTAAAACCCCGATATTTATACCTTGTCATTTCGCCATCGTTACTAGAGAACCTTTTATACTTCACAACATCATCAGCAGATGTACCAGCAACTCGTTATCCCTTTGGCGAAATCCGCAATCAGTATTTTGAAAATCTCGTAGAACTTCTTCAGTTATACCTACAATGTCTACCTCTAAGAATTACATATTTCGGATGTGAAGTTTCTGAAAAACACCCTGAACTGCGAATTAGTTCTTGAAATGCTGATGAAGCAGCAAAAACCGTAAACGACTTTAACAAGTCAAAAGTTTACAATAAAGTACAGTATGTTGGAAGAACTCAGAAAAAGAAAAAGTTGGAACTGGAGAACGGATTGAATAAAGTATGAAGGAGACCATGGACAAATCGCGAAAATTAAACCTGACTTCAAAGAATCCAAATGATTCAGTGCCTGCTGAAATCATTAGTAAGAACCCTACTTCTTATTCTAAATCCTTTCAGATGATATTCTTCATCGACATCACATTTTAGATATTATAAGATATCTTCATATCTTCCGTTATACATATTCTCCATATTTTGGAGATAATTCTCACAACTATTCTTATCTGAGATCATGTATCTCTCCGTAATATCTGCGTTACAACATAAAAGAAACGGTATTAGTTTCTAAATTCTGAAATCTTCAAGTTTAAAATAGGAATGTTCTGAAGCAGTGTTAGGAACTGATGCATGAATTAGTATAATATAATGAAACTTGATCAACTTCATTATATTACAGTAATACATGTTGAGTTTCTAACGAAGCATGATGATTCTCAGTACCGTCATCATTTGCCATGTTACACGGCTCTTACATTCTATCCAATCTCCAAACACATTAGGAACATATCACCTTGATAGTTCTATCTTTCCAGAATATTCTGGTAATTCGACAATTCGAAACCATTCCATTACCATTTCTTTCTACAAACATTAGCTATGTTCATTTCAAAATTTCATATCTACGAATTTCGGACCATTACTCGCTTGACTCGAGGACGGGAAGATATAAAACCCGATAACAACCCAGAAACTACAAATCGTGTATATCAATACGTATCGCAACGTAAAGACACGGAAGAATTAGAAACAATGTAATTCCAAGGAAATCATAAAAGTGAATAGATTCTTCTGGCGACAGATGAAAGAGAAGAATGAAAGATATGAAAGTTAGAAGTATAATGAGAATCAGGATTGGATGGAGCATATTAAGGAATGAGTAGAGGAAGAAAGAATAGATGGTATGGAGAATAAGGAAATGAAGGGGTGAATTTATAGTGAAATATCCGACAAAGAAATCAAAACAGATTTGTCGCATATAATCAAAGTAGATCCTGATTTTCCTAATCAATAAAGAACTAAATCTTATTACGTAAGATTTTCTTTAAATCCCTTAAATCCCGAAAGTCAATAGTAATTACGTCATCGGTTGAAACGAATATATTTACTCATTTCACACTTTTGTGATAGTTTCACTCGTGCGCATCACATGATCAAATCGTTTTATCCATATCTTCCGATAATACTAAAACTCTATTATTACCTCATATTCGTCATGAAAACATTTCTATTGTTAATTATGACAACCTCTACCAAATTTCGGGGACGAAATTTCTTTAACGGGTGGGTACTGTAACGACCCGGAAATTTCCGATCAAATTTAAACCTTAAACTCTATATGTTTCCGACACGATAAGCAAAAACCTTAATGTTGAGTCTAGAAAGTTTGAAATCTATATTCGGATGATTAGTTACCCTTTTGACCAAGCCTGACGATTCACGAACATCTATGTGTATATACTTATTAATATTAAAAATATTATAAAAATAATTAATATTAGTATTATTAATATAACTATCATTAATAATACTATTCTTATCAATTACACTAAAAATTATTATTATGACTTATTATTATTATTATTAGTATTTCCTAATTTTATTAAACAATATTAACATTATTAATTATTATTATTATTATTATTATTATTAATATGTTAATTAATTAATTGCATTATATAAAAGAAATAATATGCGTAGGATATATACATATATATCATTATCAGATTTAGTTGTTTCTGCTTTTTGTTATGTCCGTGATATCAGGTCAGATCCAGTAACCCCACAATTGACTTGATCGATTTTTATTTTGGATTTAATCGTTCCCAACACAATTAGTATTCACTTCTGTTAATTAATCAGAAAAAGGATTCTACAAATTTTTCTCATCCTCTTCTCTCTGTCTCATAAACGGAACATCATTCTTCTTCTTTTCCTTTTCGTATTCTGTCAAGGAAAACAAACACTCTACTAAACCCACCATCTTTGAACACCACTGTTAACCACCAATCACCACCGTCGTCTACTATCTTAGACCACCATAACCATTATCACCATAACATTTTTTTTTTCTCTCTCTCTCTCTCCATCTCTTGTCCGAAGATCACCACTTCCTACTTCAATTCTTGATCGACAATCACCTTCTAAACACCACAAACCACCGTTATTCTTCACTGCAACTACTAGTTCATTTATGTTTGAACTAAATCCTAATCATCATCATTAAATTACAGAAATATGTTGGTACTATGATTTCCTTTTTGTTTGTTCAAACTATGAACCTGCATCTTGAACTCCTCATCTACCTTTTCTGCAACTGTACGCACCTTTAAACATCACCACCCACAACCTTCTACACCTCTCTAATCCATAAACTGCTGCAATAAATTTTGTTTCTATTTACTGTTTATACCGACACCTTGATCACCTTAACTCTTGCTTCTTCTTCAAACCGTCACCACCACTTTTGTGTTATTACCACCATCTTTCATCACCTTACACCACCACCATAAATCTCTTAACCATCATCACCATTGAGCTAAAACTGCTGCAAGTTTCTGTTTTTATTTTTCGAACAGCAGCACTCATTGTTGTTCTTCTGTCCAAAACCACCGCCACCTCAGCCACCGGCTGCTACTATATTACTACTTTGTTGTCATTGTTCTTGCTACTGTTTCGAAGTTAGTGATGATGCGAAAGGGAAGATGTAAAGTAACGATGATGAATGAAATAATGGTGATAAGGATAATATAGAAATAATGATAATGATGTTGAGTGCTGTAAAGTGAATTGTCTGTACATGTAGGGATCGAATAAAAAAAAAAAAGAAAAGGAATCCTATCTAGATCAGTTATGGAAACGAGTTCTAGTATATGGCTATCGATTTTTTTTTATTTATATCGGGCCATGTATCCCTATTTCCATTTTAGTTGTGGGCTGTGATTTTTAGCGTTATTGGACTTGTAAGTTGGGCCAAGCATTGACGGACTAGAAATAGAAAAAGAAGAAAAGAAAAACGAGTAATATAGTGTTGGTTCAGAAATTAAAACAGAAAAACAAGGTAGCTCGTTGGTTAGAAGCTGTGTAAGCTTAGCAAGAGATCCTGAGTTCGAAACTGGGCATCCACAATATATTTTATTTTTATCATTAAGTGATTTCATAATTGTTGGGCCGTGATCTTTCCTTCTAGTTGGGCCGAGAGACTAACTTAGTAGTTGGGCCGAAATTCAATTTAGATTAGGAAGGAGAGGGAACAGTTTAATTCGGGTTATAAAAAAAATTCAATGGGGATTAAATCAAAAAAAAAAATGGAAATGGATGGAGGGTTGTGATGTTAGTGGTTAGTGAGACGTCCTGAGTTCAAAACTGGTTTGAGACATTCTTTTTAGGAAAAGCTTATAAACCCTCTTTAAGGTATTATTATTATTATTATTATTATTATTATTATTATTATTATTATTATTATTATTATTATTATTATTATTATTATTATTATTGAAATAATTTTTATATAAAAATATTATTATTTTTAATATTATTATTATTAATTTACAATATTATTAAAAACTATCATTATTATTATCATTACTATTTTTATTATTTCAATTTTTATTTTTAAAAATAACATTACTATTAAAGTTATCATTATAATTAAAATTATCATTTTAATTAAAAGTATCATTATTATTATTTTTATCATTGTTATTATTATTATCACTAGATATGATTTTATTAATATTATTATTAATATTATTAATATTATCATTATTTTAGTATTATCATTAATATATGTATCATCATTTTTACCTTTACTAATATTAACTTAGTATAATTAAAACTAAGGTTTAAACAAATGAAATATATATATATACCTAAATATATTTAACACCTACCACATAACAAGGTATTTTTATATGAAACCTAAAAATGTTATTAACGTAAAAATGATATAATTAATAAGATATATGTATATATAGAAATAAACTTATTCGATTACGATTGTAAGTATTGATAAATATAAAAATGATATAGGTTCGTGGATCCGAGGCCAACTCTATACTTGTTCAATGATGTTATATGTATTTTTACTACAAAATACTGTATGGTGAGTATATAGTCCCTTTTTGAACTTTAAATATTTTGGGATGAGAATACATGCACTGTTTTTATAAATGAGTTACGTTATGGACACAAGTGATTAAAAATCTACGTTGAGTTGTACCATGGCATATTCTTTATACTTGGTAGCTAATATTTACGTAAGGAGCGTAAACGCGAATCCTGTTGATAGATCTATCGGGCCTGACAACCCCAACCAGGCTGGACGACCAGTTTTAAACGGTTGCACAGTACTTCATTTCGTTACTACACTTGGTACGGTGTAGGGTTTATTTAAGAATATGCTGCTGTGATTTAAATGTTAAGTATGGTTACCAAGTGCTCAACGACTTTTCCATACACTTACGAGTGTATTATGTATAAACATGAAATCTTGTGGTCCATAGTTATAACGCTGCTAGCATCAAACCTATATATCTCACCAACTTTATGTTGACATTTTAAAGCATGTTATTCTCAGGTACGAAATAAGTCTTCCGTTGTGCAATAGTTCATATTAAGGACCCTATTTGGAGTCGATCATCGCAATGAGACCAACTGTTGAAGACTTCGTCCGGGAGGATTAGTTCGGGTTAATACACCTACAAACACTTTCATTCTTCAATTTTCTTCATCTAATTGATCTCTCTCAAGTTCTATCTTTAAGTTCTAAGTGTTCTTCATAAATTCCAAAAGTTCTAGTTTCATAAAATCAAGAATACTTCCAAGATTGCAAGTTTACTTCCAAGTTTTCTAAATCCATTCCAAGTAATCATCCAAGATCAAGAAACCTTTGTTTCTTACAGTAGGTTATCTTTCTAATACAAGGAAATAATCATATTCAAACTTTAATTCAATTTCTATAACTATAACAATCTTATTTCGAGTGGAAATCTTACTTGAAATTGTTTTCGTGTCATGATTCTGCTTCAAGAACTTTCAAGCCATCCAAGGATCCTTTGAAGCAAGATCCATTTTTATCATTTCCAGTAGGTTTATCCAAGGAACTTGAGGTAGTAATGATGTTCATAACATCATTCGATTCATACATATAAAGCTATCTTATTCGAAGGTTTAAACTTGTAATCACTAGGACATAGTTTAGTTAATTATAAACTTGTTCGCAAATAAAAGTTAATCCTTCTAACTTGACTTTTAAAATCAACTAAACACATGTTCTATATCTATATTATATGCTAACTTAATGATTTAAAACCTGGAAACATGAAAAACACCGTAAAGTCGGATTTACGCCGTCGTAGTAACACCGCGGGCTGTTTTGGGTTAGTTAATTAAAAACTATGATAAACTTTGATTTAAAAGTTGTTATTTTGGGAAAATGATTTTTATTATAAACATGAAACTATATCCAAAAATTATGGTTAAACTCAAAGTGGAAGTATGTTTTCTAAAATGGTCATCTAGACGTCGTTCTTTCGACTGAAATGACTACCTTTACAAAAATGACTTGTAACTTATTTTTCCGACTATAAACCTATACTTTTTCTGTTTAGATTCATAAAATAGAGTTCAATATGAAACCATAGCAATTTGATTCACTCAAAACGGATTTAAAATGAAGAAGTTATGGGTAAAACAAGATTGGATAATTTTTCTCATTTTAGCTACGTGAAAATTGGTAACAAATCTATTCCAACCATAACTTAATCAACTTATATTGTATATTATGTAATCTTGAGATACCATAGACACGTATACAATGTTTCAACCTATCATGTCGACACATCTATATATATTTCAGAACAACCATAGACACTCTATATGTGAATGTTGGAGTTAGCTATACAGGATTGAGGTTGATTCCAAAATATATATAGTTTGAGTTGTGATCAATACTGAGATATGTATACACTGGGTCGTGGATTGATTCAAGATAATATTTATCAATTTATTTCTGTACATCTAACTGTGGACAACTAGTTGTAGGTTACTAACGAGGACAGCTGACTTAATAAACTTAAAACATCAAAATATATTAAAAGTGTTGTAAATATATTTTGAACATACTTTGATATATATGTATATATTGTTATAGGTTCGTGAATCAACCAGTGGCCAAGTCTTACTTCCCGACGAAGTAAAAATCTGTGAAAGTGAGTTATAGTCCCACTTTTAAAATCTAATATTTTTGGGATGAGAATACATGCAGGTTTTATAAATGATTTACAAAATAGACACAAGTACGTGAAACTACATTCTATGGTTGAATTATCGAAATCGAATATGCCCCTTTTTATTAAGTCTGGTAATCTAAGAATTAGGGAACAGACACCCTAATTGACGCGAATCCTAAAGATAGATCCATTGGGCCTAACAAACCCCATCCAAAGTAACGGATGCTTTAGTACTTCGAAATTTACATCATATCCGAAGGGTGTCCCGGAATGATGGGGATATTCTTATATATGCATCTTGTTAATGTCGGTTACCAGGTGTTCACCATATGAATGATTTTTATCTCTATGTATGGGATGTGTATTGAAATATGAAATCTTGTGGTCTATTATTATGATTTGATATATATAGGTTAAACCTATAACTCACCAACATTTTTGTTGACGTTTTAAGCATGTTTATTCTCAGGTGATTATTAAGAGCTTCCGCTGTCGCATACTTAAATAAGGACGAGATTTGGAGTCCATGCTTGTATATGATATTGTGTAAAAACTGCATTCAAGAAACTTATTTTGTTGTAACATATTTGTATTGTAAACCATTATGTAATGGTCGTGTGTAAATAGGATATTTTAGATTATCATTATTTGATAATCTACGTAAAGCTTTTTAAACCTTTATTGATGAAATAAAGGTTATGGTTTGTTTTAAAATGAATGTAGTCTTTGAAAAACGTCTCATATAGAGGTCAAAACCTCGCAACGAAATCAATTAATATGGAACGTTTTTAATCAATAAGAACGGGACATTTCAGTTGGTATTCGAGCGTTGGTCTTAGAGAACCAGAATTTTGCATTAGTGTGTCTTATCGAGTTTGTTAGGATGCATTAGTGAGTCTGGACTTCGACCGTGTTTACTTGAAAAATGATTGCTTAACAAATTTTGTTGGAAACTATATATTTTTAACATGTGAATATTATGTGATATATTAATCTCTTAACGCGTTTGATATTATGTGATAGATGTCTACCTCTAGAACAAGTCCCATTGACTCACCTAATAATAATGAAGAGTCAAATGTAAATTGGAATGATTCGTGGACTGATTCACAAGTTCCCGAAGAGGAACCGGAAGAAGAGTCGGAACCGGAAGAAGAATCGGAACCGGAAGAAGAATCGGAACCGGATGAAGAAATAGAACCGGTGGGGAAAATAATAAAACGGTTAAGTAAAAGAAAATCCTCAACCAACCGACCAAGGTTAATTATGGTCAATGGTGTTTCCGCCAAGGAAGCAAAATATTGGGAGGATTACCAATTCTCTGATGAATCGGATTCCGACGAGAATTCCGATGATGTTATAGAAATTACCCCAACTGAATTTAAAAAGGCAAAAGAAAATAATAAGGGAAAGGGCATAAAAATAGAGAAATCTAATTCCAACCCCGATGAACTTTATATGTATCGTCAACCCCCGAAGTCCTTAAGTTGTAACAATGACCCGGGAACCTCTAAACCACCAGGTTTTTCTAAACCGTTGTGGAAAACGACAGCTAGTATTAGGCGAACATCATATATCCCTAGAAACTTGGCAAAACAAACCAAAACCGAAGAAGAAGAAACGAGCGAGTCGGAATAAGATAGTTGTATTCGTGTGGTGTAATATATGTAATATAGTGTGCTTATGCTTTATGATATATGTAAAAATTGCTTGTATTAATAAGTATTTTTTTTATGAATCTAACTCTTGTCTATTTTACAGTTTAAAAACACAAAATGGATAGACAACCCAATATTTTAAGAGACCTACCCGGAGACATGATTGATGAAATCTTGTCTAAAGTCGGCCAGAATTCCTCGGCACAACTATTTAAGGCGAGATCAGTTTGTAAGACATTCGAAGAACGTTCCAAGAATGTCTTGGTTTATAAGAGACTTTCGTTTGAAAGATGGGGGATATCACATTGGGAAACCCATAAATTACGATGTGTTTACTTTGACGCATATATTGCGGGGAACCCAAATGCTATTTTACGCAACGGGTTAAGAAATTATTTTGACTCAATGTATCCGAATATAGGACTTCATGGTTTAGAAAAAGCGGCTAACATGCAACATAAAGAAGCATGCTATGCTTACGGGTTAGTAATGTTCACTTCTCACCAAAGTGAGAAAAAGAACATCGGGCTACAGCTATTAAACAAAACATTCCCACAAGTGACGGAGTCGGTAATTGGGGTAAGAAATGAGGTTTTTAGGTTATTACGAGACTGTTGGTCATTACATAACCCTCGTCCCTTTGACGACGTTACAACATGCTGTCTTATCAACGACCATAATGGTTATGTTCCACAAGACCAAGGATGGGAAGTAGTCCTAGTAAAACCAGAATGCATGACTTGTTTCTGGACGTATGAATTACGTGTCTTTATTGCCTTTGCTGAATAACTTGTGTACTAGCTAGAATTATCTTCACAACTATCTTGTATCAAAGTTATTGTGTGCTATATTTCATGCTTTATGTAAAATAAGCAGTATTGTAAGTTTGTAAAATATTGTATAAAAGTTTGAACGTGAAATATTATTATAATCAGTTTTTCATATAGAATTGTAGTAGTTGAATTGTATATTAGCTACTAAGTATGAACTTAACGGGTAGGTACTACCCGAATTTAAACTTATAAAACGCTAATATGAAGAAAAAACTTTTATAAATGAGTTCATATTATGCTACGAAATACTATTAACTACTCTTAATATTCTGTATGATTAACTTGTTCCACTTGACTATTTTGAAGGAAATGGCACCGACTACTCGACACACCGTGAATATGAATGAAGAGGAATTCCGTACTTTTCTAGCTTCAAACATAGCCGCAGTACAGGCTGCGCTACATACCAACAATAACCTTGGATCTAGCAGTACAGGAAATCGTGTAGGATGCACCTACCAAGAATTCACTGCCTGCAAAACTTTGGAATTTGATGGAACCGAAGGACCGATCGGATTGAAACGGTGGACCGAGAAGGTCGAATCGGTGTTTGCCATAAGTAAGTGTACTGAAGAGGACAAAGTGAAGTACGCTACGCATAACTTCACAGGTTCTGCATTAACATGGTGGAATACCTATCTAGAGCAAGTGGGACAAGATGATGCGTACGCACTACCGCGGTCAGCATTCAAGCACTTGATGAACGAGAAGTACCGTCCCAGAACCGAGGTCAATAAGCTCAAGACATAACTTAGAGGGTTACGAACCCAAGGATTTGATATTACCACGTACAAAAGACGATTCACAGAATTGTGCCTATTGTGTCCGGGAGCATTCGAAGATGAGGAAGAGAAGATCGACGCGTTTGTGAAAGGATTACCGGAAAGAATCCAAGAAGATATAAGTTCACACGAGCCCGCCTCCATACAACAGGCATGTAGAATGGCTCACAAACTAGTGAACCAGATTGAAGAAAGAATTAAAGAACAGACTGCTGAAGATGCCAATGTGAAGCAAGTTAAAAGAAAGTGGGAGGAAAACGGTGATAAGAATCACCAATACAACAACAACAGCAATTACAACAATAATCGCAACAATTATCCCAACAATCGCAACATCAATCGCAACTACAACAAACGGCCCAACAACAACAACAACAACAACAACAACAACAACAACAACAGCAACTACAACAATCATCCCAACAACAATAATAACCGCAACAACAATAACAATCAGAAGCAGCTATGCCAAAGGTGTGAAAAGTATCACTCGGGGTTCTGCACCAAATTTTGCAACAAGTGTAAAAGAAATGGTCATAGCGCGGTGAAGTGTGAGGTCTACGGACCAGGGGTTAACAGAACGAAAGGAACAAATGGTGTCGGAACGAGTAATGGCGGAGCAAGTAGTGTCGGAGCAAGTTATGCCAATGTAGTTTGTTATAAATGTGGATGACCGGGCCACATTATTAGAAATTGCCCGAACCAGGAGAACACGAATGGACAAGGCCGCGGAAGAGTTTTCAATATTAATGCGGCAGAGGCACAGGAAGACCCGGAGCTTGTTACGGGTACGTTTCTTATTGACAATAAATCTGCTTACGTTTTATTTGATTCGGGCGCGGATAGAAGCTATATGTGTAGAGATTTTTGTGCTAAATTAAGTTGTCCATTGACGCCTTTGGATAGTAAATTTTTACTCGAATTAGCAAATGGTAAATTAATTTCAGCAGATAATATATGTCGGAATCGAGAAATTAAACTGGTTAGCGAAACATTTAAGATTGATTTGATACTAGTAAAGTTAGGGAGTTTTGATGTGATAATCGGTATGGACTGGTTGAAAGAAGTGAAAGCAGAGATTGTTTGTTACAAAAATGCAATTCACATTATACGAGAAAAAGGAAAACCCTTAATGGTGTACGGAGAAAAGGGCAACGCGAAGCTACATCTTATTAGTAATTTGAAGGCACAAAAACTAATAAGAAAAGGTTGCTATGCTGTTCTAGCACACGTCGAGAAAGTACAAACTGAAGAAAAGAGCATCAATGATGTTCCCATTGCAAAAGAATTTCCCGATGTATTTCCGAAAGAATTACCGGGCTTACCCTCACATCGATCCGTTGAATTTCAAATAGATCTTGTACCAGGAGCTGCACCAATAGCTCGTGCTCCTTACAGACTCGCACCCAACGAGATGAAAGAACTGCAAAGCCAATTACAAGAACTTTTAGAGCGTGGTTTCATTCGACCAAGTACATCACCGTGGGGAGCTCCTGTTTTGTTTGTCAAGAAGAAAGATGGTACATTCAGGTTGTGTATCGACTACCGAGAGTTGAACAAACTTACCATCAAGAACCGCTACCCACTACCGAGAATCGACGACTTATTTGATCAACTACAAGGCTCGTCTGTTTATTCAAAGATTGACTTACGTTCCGGGTATCATCAAATGCGGGTGAAAGAAGATGATATTCCAAAGACTGCTTTCAGAACACGTTACGGTCATTTCGAGTTTATGGTCATGCCGTTTGGTTTAACTAATGCACCAGCTGTGTTCATGGACCTTATGAACCGAGTGTGTGGACCATACCTTGACAAGTTTGTCATTGTTTTCATTGATGACATACTTATTTACTCAAAGAATGACCAAGAACACGGTGAACATTTGAGAAAGGTGTTAGAAGTATTGAGGAAGGAAGAATTGTACGCTAAATTTTCAAAGTGTGCATTTTGGTTGGAAGAAGTTCAATTCCTCGGTCACATAGTGAACAAAAAAGGTATTAAGGTGGATCCGGCAAAGATAGAAACTGTTGAAAAGTGGGAAACCCCGAAAACTTCGAAACACATACGCCAGTTTTTAGGACTAGCTGGTTACTACAGAAGGTTCATCCAAGACTTTTCCAGAATAGCAAAACCCTTGACTGCATTAACGCATAAAGGGAAGAAATTTGAATGGAAGGATGAACAAGAGAAAGCGTTTCAGTTATTGAAGAAAAAGCTAACTACGGCACCTATATTATCATTGCCTGAAGGGAATGATGATTTTGTGATTTATTGTGACGCATCAAAGCAAGGTCTCGATTGTGTATTAATGCAATGAACGAAGGTGATTGCTTATGCGTCTAGACAATTGAAGATTCACGAGCAAAATTATACGACGCATGATTTGGAATTAGGCGCGGTTGTTTTTGCATTAAAGACTTGGAGGCACTACTTATATGGGGTCAAAAGTATTATATATACCGACCACAAAAGTCTTCAACACATATTTAATCAGAAACAACTGAATATGAGGCAGCGTAGGTGGATTGAATTATTGAATGATTACGACTTTAAGATTCGTTACCACCCGGGGAAGGCAAATGTGGTAGCCGATGCCTTGAGCAGGAAGGACAGAGAACCCATTCGAGTAAAATCAATGAATATAATGATTCATAATAACCTTACTACTCAAATAAAGGAGGCGCAACAAGGAGTTTTAAAAGAGGAAAATTTAAAGGATGAAATACCCAAAGGATCGGAGAAGCATCTTAATATTCGGGAAGACGGAACCCGGTATAGGGCTGAAAGGATTTGGGTACCAAAATTTGGAGATATGAGAGAAATGGTACTTAGAGAAGCTCATAAAACCAGATACTCAATACATCCTGGAACGGAGAAGATGTACAAGGATCTCAAGAAACATTTTTGGTGGTCGGGTATGAAAGCTGATGTTGCTAAATACGTAGGAGAATGTTTGACGTGTTCTAAGGTCAAAGCTGAGCATCAGAAACCATCAGGTCTACTTCAACAACCCGAAATCCCAGAATGGAAATGGGAAAACATTACCATGGATTTCATCACTAAATTGCCAAGGACTGCAAGTGGTTTTGATACTATTTGGGTAATAGTTGATCGTCTAACCAAATCAGCACATTTCCTGCCAATAAGAGAAGATGACAAGATGGAGAAGTTAGCACGACTGTATTTGAAGGAAGTCGTCTCCAGACATGGAATACCAATCTCTATTATCTCTGATAGGGATGGCAGATTTATTTCAAGATTCTGGCAGAGATTACAGCAAGCATTAGGAACTCGTCTAGACATGAGTACTGCCTATCAACCACAAACTGATGGGCAGAGTGAAAGGATGATACAAACGCTTGAAGACATGCTACGAGCATGTGTTATTGATTTCGGAAACAGTTGGGATCGACATCTACCGTTAGCAGAATTTTCCTACAACAACAGCTACCATTCAAGCATTGAGATGGCGTCGTTTGAAGCACTTTATGGTAGAAAGTGCAGGTCTCCGATTTGTTGGAGTGAAGTGGGGGATAGACAGATTACGGGTCCGGAGATTATACAAGAAACTACCGAGAAGATCATCCAAATTCAACAACGGTTGAAAACCTCCCAAAGTCGACAAAAGAGCTACGCTGACATTAAAAGAAAAAATATAGAATTTGAAATTGGAGAGATGGTCATGCTTAAAGTTGCACCTTGGAAAGGCGTTGTTCGATTTGGTAAATGAGGGAAATTAAATCCAAGGTATATTGGACCATTCAAGATTATTGATCGTGTCGGACCAGTAGCTTACCGACTTGAGTTACCTCAACAACTCGCGGCTATACATAACACTTTCCACGTCTCAAATTTGAAGAAATGTTTTGCCAAAGAAGATCTCACTATTCCATTAGATGAAATCCAAATCAACGAAAAACTTCAATTCATCGAAGAACCCGTCGAAATAATGGATCGTGAGGTTAAAAGACTTAAGCAAAACAAGATACCAATTGTTAAGGTTCGATGGAATGCTCGTAGAGGACCCGAGTTCACCTGGGAACGAGAAGATCAGATGAAGAAGAAATACCCGCATTTATTTCCAGAAGATACTTCAACACCTCCAACTGCTTAAAATTTCGGGACGAAATTTATTTAACGGGTAGGTACTGTAGTGACCCGAACTTTTCCATGTTTATATATATATTAAATGAAATTGTTATTTTACATGATTAAGTGTTTCCAACATGTTAAGCAATCAAACTTGTTAAGACTTGATTAACATGATTTTATTATAAGTATGTATCTCGTTAGGTATTTTAACAATGAGTTATATACATAAAAATGAGACTATTAAATTAAGAAACTCGAAAACGATATATATAACGATTATCGTTATAACAACGTCTTACTAGGTACATATGAATCCTATTAAGATATTAATACACTTGGTTAATTATGTTAAATGATAAGTAAATATATTATTAAGTGTATTAATAATGAAATACATATGTAAAAATAAGACTACTAACTTAATGATTTCGAAACGAGACATATATGTAACGATTATCGTTGTAACGACATTTAACTGTATATATATCATACTAAGATATATTATATATCATAATATCATGATAATATAACAATTTAACATCTCATTTGTTATAATAAACAATGGGTTAACAACATTTAACAAGATCGTTAACTTAAAGGTTTCAAAACAACATTTACATGTAACGACTAACGATGACTTAACGACTCAGTTAAAATGTATATACATGTAGTGTTTTAATATGTATTCATACACTTTTAAAAGACTTCAAGACACTTATCAAAATACTTCTACTTAATAAAAATACTTAAAATTACATCCTCGTTCAGTTTCATCAACAATTCTACTCGTATGCACCCGTATTCGTACTCGTACAAGACATAGCTTTTAGATGTATATACTATTGGTATATACACTCCAATTATCAGCTCTTAGCAGCCCATGTGAGTCACCTAACACATGTGGGAACCATCATTTGGCAACTAGCATGAAATATCTCATAAAATTACAAAAATATGAGTAATCATTCATGACTTATTTACATGAAAACAAAATTACATATCCTTTATATCTAATCCATACACCAACGACCAAAAACACCTACAAACACTTTCATTCTTCAATATTCTTAATCTAATTGATCTCTCTCAAGTTCTATCTTCAAGTTCTAAGTGTTCTTCATAAATTCCAAAAGTTCTAGTTTCATAAAATCAAAAATACTTCCAAGATTGCCAGTTTACTTCCAAGTTTTCTAAATCCATTCCAAGTAATCATCCAAGATCAAGAAACCTTTGTTACTTATAGTAGGTTATCTTTCTAATACAAGGTAATAATCATATTCAAACTTTAATTCAATTTCTATAACTATAACAATCTTATTTCGAGTGGAAATCTTACTTGAAATTGTTTTCGTGTCATGATTCTGCTTCAAGAACTTTCAAGCCATCCAAGGATCCTTTGAAGCAAGATCCATTTTTCTCATTTCCAGTAGGTTTATCCAAGGAGCTTGAGGTAGTAATGATGTTCATAATATCATTCGATTCATACATATAAAGCTATCTTATTCGAAGGTTTAAACTTGTAATCACTAGAACATAGTTTAGTTAATTCTAAACTTGTTCGCAAATAAAAGTTAATCCTTCTAACTTGACTTTTAAAATCAACTAAACACATGTTCTATATCTATATGATATGCTAACTTAATGATTTAAAACCTGGAAACACGAAAAACACCGTAAAGCCGGATTTACGCCGTCGTAGTAACACCGCGGGCTGTTTTGGGTTAGTTAATTAAAAACTATGATAAACTTTGATTTAAAAGTTGTTATTCTGGGAAAATAATTTTTATTATAAACATGAAACTATATCCAAAAATTATGGTTAAACTCAAAGTGGAAGTATGTTTTCTAAAATGGTCATCTAGACGTCGTTCTTTCGACTAAAATGACTACCTTTACAAAAATGACTTGTAACTTATTTTTCCGACTATAAACCTATACTTTTTCTGTTTAGATTCATAAAATAGAATTCAATATGAAACCATAGCAATTTGATTCACTCAAAACGGATTTAAAATGAAGAAGTTATGGGTAAAACAAGATTGGATAATTTTTCTCATTTTAGCTACGTGAAAATTGGTAACAAATCTATTCCAACCATAACTTAATCAACTTGTATTGTATATTATGTAATCTTGAGATACCATAGACACGTATACAATGTTTCGACCTATCATGTCGACACATCTATATATATTTCGGAACAACCATAGACACTCTATATGTGAATGTTGGAGTTAGCTATACAGGATTGAGGTTGATTCCAAAATATATATAGTTTGAGTTGTGATCAATACTGAGATACGTATACACTGGGTCGTGGATTGATTCAAGATAATATTTATCAATTTATTTCTGTACATCTAACTGTGGACAACTAGTTGTAGGTTACTAACGAGGACGGCTGACTTAATAAACTTAAAACATCAAAATATATTAAAAGTGTTGTAAATATATTTTGAACATACTTTGATATATATGTATATATTGTTATAGGTTCGTGAATCAACCTGTGGCCAAGTCTTATTTCCAGACGAAGTAAAAATCTGTGAAAGTGAGTTATAGTCCCACTTTTAAAATCTAATATTTTTGGCATGAGAATACATGCAGGTTTTATAAATGATTTTTACAAAATAGACACAAGTACGTGAAACTACATTCTATGGTTGAATTATCGAAATCGAATATGCCCCTTTTTATTAAGTCTGGTAATCTAAGAATTAGGGAACAGACACCCTAATTGACGCGAATCCTAAAGATAGATCTATTGGGCCTAACAAACCCCATCCAAAGTAACGGATGCTTTAGTACTTCGAAATTTACATCATATCCGAAGGGTGTCCCGGAATGATGGGGATATTCTTATATATGCATCTTGTTAATGTCGGTTACCAGGTGTTCACCATATGAATGATTTTTATCTCTATGTATGGGATGTGTATTGAAATATGAAATCTTGTGGTCTATTATTATGATTTGATATATATAGGTTAAACCTATAACTCACCAACATTTTTGTTGACGTTTTAAGCATGTTTATTCTCAGGTGATTATTAAGAGCTTCCGCTGTCGCATACTTAAATAAGGACGAGATTTGGAGTCCATGCTTGTATGATATTGTGTAAAAACTGCATTCAAGAAACTTATTTTGTTGTAACATATTTGTATTGTAAACCATTATGTAATGGTCTTGTGTAAACAGGATATATTAGATTATCATTATTTGATAATCTACGTAAAGCTTTTTAAACCTTTATTGATGAAATAAAGGTTATGGTTTGTTTTAAAATGAATGCAGTCTTTGAAAAACTTCTCATATAGAGGTCAAAACCTCGCAACGAAATCAATTAATATGGAACATTTTTAATCAATAAGAACGGGACATTTCAATATCGACCCATATATATATATATATATATATATATATATATATATATATATATATATATATATATATATATATATATATATATATATTTCGGAATAACCATAGACACTATATGCAGTAATGTTTGAGTTAGCTATACAGGGTTGAGGTTGATTCCAAAATAATATATATACTTTGAGTTGTGATCTAGCCTGAGACTTGTATACACTGGGTCGTGGATTGATTCGAGATAATATATATTGATTTATTTCAGTACATCTAACTGTGGACAACTAGTTGTAGGTTACTAATGAGGACTGCTAACTTAACAACTTAAATCATAAAAACGTAATAAAAAATGTTGTGAATATATTTTGAATATACTTTGATATATATGTACATATTTGTTATAGGTTCGTGAATCTACCAGTGGCCAAGTCTTATTTCCAACGAAGGAAAAATCTATGAAAGTGAGTTATAGTCCCACTTTTAAAATCTATTATTTTTGGGATGAGAATACATGCAGTTTTATAAATATTTTACAAAATAGACACAAGTGATCAAAATTACATTCTATGTTGAATTATCGAATCGAATATGCCCCTTTTTAGCTTGGTAGCCTAAGAATGGGTGTTTATTATAATTGCTACCAATTGACGCGAATCCTAAAGATAGATCTATTTAGCCTAACAAGCCTCATCCGAGTTATGGATGCTTTAGTAATTCAATTTATCATGTCTGATGAGAGTCCCGGAATGATGGGGATATTCTATATGCATCCTGTTAAGGTCGGTTACCAGGTGTTCATCATATGAATGATTTTTATGCAGATTGCATGTTGTTTATGAGAAATGGAAATATGAAATCTTGTGGTCTATTATTACGATTTGATAAATATATAGGTTAAACCTGTAACGACCCTGGATTTTCCAACTTATATTTATTAATATTTATTATTAATACTTATGTTTTAATAAATGTATTCTTGTACATTTACTTGTCACCGTATTTGACTTTCCATGCCCCGAATTGTCTTTGTGACACACGTACTTTTCACGAATAATATTTCGAATATTATTTACATTCATAATTAATTATTATTAATTATTTTTAATTAACTAATGTAACTAGTTAATTACTTGGGCCTTTTATTTAATTTGTTACTTACTTGGACTTGGGCTTGTATTAATGGACTTGGAAGCCCACCCTACTTCTCTTAATGGACTAGTTGTGAGCCCACTATATTACTAGTGACTTATTAAGGCTTAAACTTAGATTAATTAAGTTAATGGGGAGACAAAGTTGTCATAAGCATGCTAGCAACTCTTTCCCATACATTTAACTTTAATCCATTCTAAGCTTACACCATCTCCCCATGCATGAAAGTGAGCATTTGACCTTCCCCTTTTGGTGCCCAATACCGTCAGCCATAAGGGCTTGTGAGGGAGGTTCCAACTTTTTTTGTGTTACTTATTTACTTGTATTACTTCATTTTTCTCACTCACAAACTTACACTTTCTTTCTCTCATCTCTTTTCTCTCAAACTTGTAAGTAACAAGACTTTATTTTCTTTCTTTTTTCTTCCTTAAAACCGAAAATAATCATCATCATTTCATTAGTTTGTTGTTGTTTGTTGTTAAAAGATCAAACTTGTTAGTTTGTATCTTCATAAATCTTGTTACTTTCATCTTTGTTTGATGAGAAAACAAGAACAAGGATCTAAGTTTCTATAACTTATGGTTCTACACTTAAATATTTTAAAGATCTAAAACTCATAAGCCTTGAGAGCTTACTTGTGTTCATGTTTTGTAGACTTGAAGTTACTTTTCTAAGATCCAAACTTTGATTTGAATCTTCTAAAGTATGAAACAAACATGAACATAATACTTGTAACTTTAGTTTATTTTCTTTCTTTTGTAAGTACTTTAAAGTTGTGATGTTATTAATTTGGTCAAGTATGACTAGTTAAACTTGATCTCATATTTCTTGAAACTAAAGTTAAACTTTGTAAGTTCAAGAACATGGAAGTATAACTTTCTAGTTATAACTTCATAAACTTATGTTGGATCTAAGTTTCTATAACTTATGGTCTTCTAATTTTGTTGTAAACAAGAGCTTATAAGCTTATATACATTTTACAAGATGAAAATCTAAGTTTCATAACTTATGGTTTCATTAAAGTGGAGATCCAAGTTCTATAACTTAGGATCTAACTTAAGAACACTAGATCTAGACTTTCTAGTCTAGGATCTTTAAGATCTAACTAAGATCTAAGTTCTACAACTTAAGATCTTGTTTATTTAGTTTACTTTCAAGTTTATAGCTTAATATTACTATTAGAACTCATATATGTGTCGGATCTAAGATCTTGATGTAACTTTGGTTCATCAACCTTCATACAACTCTTAAGTGAGTTATGCTACATATCTTAGACTTACATTAGTGTTATGATGGTCAAAACTTGGTAAAGATGATGCAAACACATCAGCGAGTTGTACACTTGAAGCTATACGCATTAAGGATGAGAACCGTGATGAGCATCAAGCACCAAGAACCCACCAGAGCACCTTACCTACTATTTTCTGGGTCTGATCATTAACCTGGACTACTGGAAAAGTTTATTTCAAGCTAGTTCGGTTCAAGTAGATGATTTTCCGTTTAGCTCTCGTCTTAATCCGAGTTACGGTTTAGGATTTATGGCCTCCCGAAAGTCACTACACCCTTTTAACGTTGTGCTGAAATTTCTGACCTACTCGCACTTAAACCGTCACCACGGTCAAACAAAGATGAGTTTGGTTCTGGAAATTGGTCAGCCTCTAGGGGACTCATATATAGATCCATGGACAATGGTCTCACCTCATTTCAGTTTGTATAGAGGTCGTGGCGACTGAACGAAGTCAGCCTTTATTTCAAACTCTATTCTTGATTGAAAATTACTTTACACTTTTTGATTAATGATGAATGATGATGATACTTAAGACCGAATTTACATACGTTTAAACCTTTGGGAACAATTTACTGACTTAGTAACTTTTTACTTAGGTTGAGGACCTTTTGGACAAACTACTTTCTTACTTTCCCGAATCAACTTTACTACTTTTCACTGTGAGTTATAGCATCCCTTTTTACTTTAACTATTTTGGAAACTGAGAATACATGTGCATTTTACGTTTTACATACTAGGCACGAGTACTTAAACTTTATATATGTGTGGATTATACAACGGCATAAACTTTCCCCTTAGCTCGGTAACGTTTAGTCATTGGTCTTTGAACCGGTGAATGCGAATCTTAGATATGGATGCATAGGGTTTGACATCCCCACTCGGGCTAGTAGTGCTAGCATTTAATGGGTGTTTAATACTTCGTAAACTTACGCACTCATCAAGTGTACTTTTAGGGGGTGTTATTTATGTTAAGTTAGTTACCAAGTGCCCACGGTTATACATATACTTTTCATACTGTTTTGAAACACTGAAATCTCATGGCCTACCTTACATTACTGTTACATTAAACTATGGCTCACCAACATTCGTGTTGACGTTTTTAAGCATGTTTTCTCATGTGCTTAGAGTTTGGTTGCTTCCGCTGTACTAGTCTTGCTGTAGACTCCCGCTGCTTTTAGAGATGTCTCCGAATGAAACATTTATCTTGCATGCAAACTATGTTACTTTTGAAACAATGAATTTGTAACGACCTATGGGTCACGTACTATTATTATTGCCTTCTATTCGTAGAAGCACACTATCGGTTGTAAAACTTTTAATGTTGGTTAAGACGTCACTCCGTTTTATGAATGCAAACTTATTTTAAAAACAGCATATAGTGTTTGACCTTGTAATGATCCTGTTGTTGATGATCCGTACACGTTAATTCTGTACGGGGCGTCACAAAACCAATAACTTACCAACATTTTTGTTGACGTTTAAAGCATGTTTATTCTCAGGTGATTATTAAGAGCTTCCGCTGTTGCATGCTAATTTATGGACAAGAGTTGGAGTCAGCATGCTTGTATAATATTGTTTAAAAACTGCATTCGAAGACTTAAATTGATGTGTAATATTATTGTAAACCATTATGTAATAATCATGTGAAAACGCTATATTTTAGATTATCATTATTTGATAATCGTCGTAATATTTTTTGAACCTGTATCGATAAAATAAAGGTTATGGTTTGTTTTAAAATCGAATGCAGTCTTTGAAAAACTCTCATATAGAGGTCAAAACCTCGCAACGAAATCAAATAATATGGAACGTTTATAAATCGATATGAACGGGACATTTCAATATCTCTTTGGTTGATTCCACCAATTAAACCGCTTCCAAAATATCTTGATCTTTTCTTTGAAGAGCTTGCGACAATATATTAGTGAACCCCAAAATGTGAAACATTAAATGCAAATAAGTGTTAAGTAAATGAGTAAGTTAAGTGTTAACTAAATGAGTAAGTTATGCTCAATTTTAGTTACTGTTAACATTAACATCTAGAAGTTCAATTTCAACAAAGATTAAAATTTCAATTAAGTACATTAACATCTAGCAACTGAGCAAGTAGGGAACACATGAAACAAAAAAGTTGAATTTTAACAAAGATTTTATTAAGCCTAAAATAATTATCTACATAAATAATGATAAATTACCTTATTACAATGTCTCAAAAACGCAAAAATTCCCTTTGATTTGTGTAATGTTCGATTAGGCTACCAAAATTGAAAGCTTTCTTGACGAATTTCTCTTCGAGTCTTTCCCGATCGCCCTTGGTCAGTGTCGTAGGTCGTAACTTGCAAGAACATAGGGATTAGAGAATATGCGTATAAATTGTATATGCACATATACAATGGGGTTATCAATTGGGTTTATTTATAACTACTGACTTGCTAGGCCCAAAATTTAATTGGGTTCAATCTTTCTTATATTTATGGGTCTTTGAAAATTAGACAATTGGGCTGGGTTAAAAAAAGAAAAAATCCAAAAATTAACTTTAAAATTTAAAATTTCAATGGGTTCATATGAACCCGTTGCACCAAGCCATTTACGCCCCTGAGTAAAGTGCTCTTATGAAAATAAGATTATAAAATGAACATTCATTTTGGAGTTATAATTATCTAAAGACACAGTAGTTCATAATATTATAATGTCAGAGATTATGAGAATAATGTCTAATAAATATTACAGCATAAACAAATATATGTCATCATTTAGAAATAAATGAATTAAATCCATGAAGGGGGATGATTCTCACACACTGTTTTTTGATCCTCACACACCAATTTACTTGAACTCCTCCCTAATAATAGGGTAAAAGAGTGTGTGAGGATCAAAAAATAATGTGTGAGAATCATCCCCCGTATTAAAACTCTTTATATCAACAAATGCCAAACACTCCAGTAGAGACTTATTTCCCTATAGTTAAATTAAATAGATATGATAATAATCCATACAAAGAACAACTTATAATTAATAATTACTTATTAAATCAAATGCAAAAGAAAATAATAATAATAATAATCCGAACTTGCGGGTTTAGCCCAACGGTTCCTCCATGTATTTTGTGTCATGAGATAGGGAGAGGTCATGGATTCGATCATTAGAGATGACATGATTTTCTCTAAAACAATTGAACACCAATAATGGTGGTATATATTGACCATATAGGGAACTTTTACCGGATTCGTTCACGGACCTCTACCCAGGAACACTGCCCGAATGGATGTGTTCCCGGGTACCAAATTGTTTTTGGCCTTCAGTCCATTTCTTTCTCTTCTACCAGTTTTCGATACTAACAATGATATTTCTAACATTAAATCATCGCAAACTAGGTAACTTACACTAAATTTATTGAATAACAGTGGTTAAACTTGAGTTGTTGAGGGTGGCTGAGCACCACCCAGTCCCCCTGTCGCCGCCACTGCTTGGTTTGACCTAAACGTTCCAAGTAGAATCAAATTTTCAATTTTCATCCTTTAACACTTACGAACAAGAACATAATGTCGTCATATGTATTTTTACTACAAAATACTGTATTGTGAGTTTCATTTGCTCCCTTTTTAATTGCTTTTGCATTATATATTTTTGGGCTGAGAATACATGCGTTGTTTTTTTATAAATGTTTTACGAAATAGACACAAGTAATCGAAACTACATTCTATGGTTGAATTATCGAAATCGAATATGCCCCTTTTTATTAAGTCTGGTAATCTAAGAATTAGGGAACAGACACCCTAATTGACGCGAACTCTAAAGATAGATCTATCGGGCCCAACAAGCCCCATTCAAAGTACCGGATGCTTTAGTACTTCGAAATTTATATCATGTCCGATGGAGGATCCCGAAATGATGGGGATATTCTTATATGTATATTGTGAATGTCGGTTACCAGGTGTTCAATCCATATGAATGATATTTTGTCTCTATGCATGGGATGTATGATTATGAGAAATGGAAATATGAAATCTTGTGGTCTATTAAAATTATGAAATGATTATTTATGTTAAACTAATGAACTCACCAACCTTTTGGTTGACACTTTAAAGCATGTTTATTCTCAGGTATGAAAGAAATCTTCCGCTGTGCATTTGCTCACTTTAAAGATATTACTTGGAGTCATTCATGACATATTTCAAAAGACGCTGCATTCGAGTCGTCGAGTTCATCAAGATTATTATTAAGATAATTATAATTAGATATATTATGAAATGGTATGTATATCGTCAATTTTCGATGTAAGGAAGTTTGTCTTTTCAAAACGAATGCAATGTTTGTAAAATGTATCATATAGAGGTCAAGTACCTCGCGATGTAACCAACTATTGTGAATCGTTTGTAATCGATGTGGACTTTGTCCGGATGGATTAGGACGGGTCCTTTCAGTTGGTATCAGAGCGATGGTCTTAGTGAACCGGGTCTGGATTAGTGTGTCTAACTGATAAGTCGTTAGGATGCATTAGTTAGTCTGGACTTTGACCGTGTCTGCATGTCAAAAGCTTTGCTTATCATTTTGTGTCGAAAATTTCCTGCTTATCATCCTTGGGAAATTACCTGCCTATCATTCTTAGTCTAGGCACATCTTACTGCAATGATTGCGCGAATAGTGTATAGACAAAAATTCGTATCTTAGCGTACCTGCTAATTCATATCTTACCATATCTGTACTGTAGACTTTGCCTGACAGCTTTCGTAGATTTCTCCGTAACTTATGGGATTTTAGTATTATATATGCACATGTAAATTATGAATTGCAGGGTACTAATCTACATCCTATAATCCATTTCTTATTGAAAATCCTTCATCTGATCGTACGAGATGAATCCTGCAACCAGTTCGAGTCCCTCAAATTCCGATAGCTATTCCGATAGTTAATCCGACAGCTATTCCGACATAGATGTTCACCTAAACTCCGAAAACAGCGTCATCGCCATGAATCAACCAATCGGCCATTATCAATTCATTTGATGGGTTCATAGTCGACTTAATTAATGGAAACGTGCAGGAGGCAATCCCTTCCACCAGCCGAATTCACCTCTTGACAATGAACCTGAAGCGTTTACCGGCGAACCTGTTCGAGACACCATTTTTAGTCTCATTTCCAGGGTAACTCGGCAAGATTATATTCTATCCACAATTCTGAACCTTATTCATTCGCTCGTTTCGACCGACAATCATCCTGGAATAATAAGTCAACGAACTTCGCGCTCAAATAATCAATTCGGAGAATGTATTGCAAAATGTACCAGCTTCAGCAACATCATCGGCACCAACAATACCATCAATAACAGCACCAGTACCATCAAGAATCCATGCCTCAAATTCACCATCTGTACCTCGAGTATAATCATCGTTCCACGTATCGTTCTGCATCAATTATCTTCGTCTTCATGATGATTATGAAATCTCTAACGTCTTAGAGATTATATATTCTTGTTCTAACGATAAATCAAATGAGTTTAATATCACATTGACTCATTAAATCCATGATTACATCTGAAGAAAATATATATGTATATATGTTTTCATAAAGCTTGTAATTAAAATTTTATTGTACAAAGTGTTAATGGTGAAAATATTTTAACGGGTAGGTAATACCCGAGGAATATTTAGATTTCGCATTAATAAGTTACACTGTACATTCTTCGAATCTAATTCAACAGTTATTTACTAACCTACTTACATCCACATATATACGAATCCGTTCACCACAGAATAACCATTTCTATTCAAATTTCATATTTGGATTTTGAACTATCAGGATCCAACAAGTGGCATAATGAAGAAAACATATGACAAAATAAAATTTGTTAGAAACAGACAAAATTAATTATGTTAAGAATTTGTTAACATAATTTTGTTAAGAATCCACGCTAACAAAATCTTAGTTAACTGTTCCTAGCTAACTGGTTACATTTTATTTATCACAAATTAATTATCGCAATTTATATTCTCACAATTTTATTTATTGTCATTTAATTTCTGTTATTTACTTTACGCACTTTATTTATTGTCATTTAATTACTGTATTTATTTTTCGCACTTTAAATATCAGGACACGTATACAAGGTTTTGACATATCATATCGATGCATCTATATATATTATTTGGAATAACCATAGATACTCTATATGCAGTAATGCAGGAGTTAGCTATACAGGGTTGAGGTTGATTCTACAATAATATATATAGTTTGAGTTGTGATCGAGTCTGAGACGTATACAGGTCACGACACGTATTAATTAATTCGAATATTATATATGAATTATTGAAATGCTAACTGTGGACTAGTAACTGTGGACTACCAACATTGGACAATTAAAATGAATTAAAATATTAATTATAACATATGAAACTAAACAATTCTTCAAGTTTGCCACTTGATTTCGTCTTAAACCTCATTTATATCTTTACAATTACATTCTGCATTCAAACCTTTGATGATTCTTGAAAACACCTCAATCGAGAGGATGAAACAACCGCACTTCATCTATGGAAGGAAAGATTTATGCATATAGTTATGCACCTGAGAAACTCTCGGTAACTGAGTAAAAGTTTAACACGTAGCCACGTCAGATCCTTTGGCATTTATTAGCAAAAATAACTTGGCGATCCATTTTCAAGGTAGCCAATTTTGTCACAGCTCCAGCAAGTCAACTTCGACTTTTCATTCGAAGTAGCCTTACTATAATCCTAATATATACGACTACCCTTTTGATACCGGAGAATTCTTTTATATTCCGCCATATTACCAGTAGACGTACTAGCAACCTCGTTGCTCCTTGGCTTAAATATCTCCGACAAATCATTATATTTATCTATTAAAGTCTTATCATATACTCATCTGCATCTTGTAGCGAGAACTGCCATACCAATTATCGGGACTCAACATTCAGTACTTTGAAAACGCACAGTATATCTACATCAACAGTTATATGTATAACATTTATCTTTTTAGAATTATGATTTTTCATTCTGGATCCGATGAAACTTTTAAAGAATATCTTGCTCCGAAGTCATGCTAAAATCTTGCAAAAAATCTTTCTCCATCAACCATCGAACTTAGAAATTTCAAAATATCATCATCAATATCTTCGATATTTCTGAGGATATTTTCATAAATATTCTCGTCCGAAATGATATATCTCTTCGTGCTTCCTGTGTATCATTATATTGGAAACATTCAATAGAAAACTTAGTACCGAAAAGCAGATTATGCGAAACTATGAAGAAATCCGTGGACAAATCACAAAGAATAAGTTTGACTTCAAAGAATCCAAATAATTCGATGTCTGCTAATGTCTTTAGTGAATATCTTGCTCCTTACTCTAAACCCTTGCAGACAATAATTTCTATCATCCTCTGATCTTAGATATTATGAGATATTATCGTATCTTTCATTATAAATATCCTCCATATTTCTGAAGATATTTTTATAACTATTCTTATCTGAAATCATTAATCTCTTCGTAATATCAGTGTTACATCATATAGAAACTGTTAGTTTCTATATTCTGTAAACTTTCGAGATTAAAATATGAATGTAATTGAAGTAATGTTGGGAACTGATGCATGAGTTAGTATAATATAATGACACTTGATCAACGTGATTATATTACAGTAAGTCATGCTGAGTTTCTAATGGGACATGATGATTCACAGATCCTAACGTCATCACGTGCCATGTTACATAATTCTTTCATTATGCTTAGCTTCTGAACATATCAAGAAAGTATATTCTTGATAGTTCTATTCTCAGTGATTCTGGTAATTTGATAAATCAAATCGTGCTAATACATTAGTTCTTATTTAGAACATGATGTTTATTCAAAATTCCATACTTACGAATTCTGGACCGTTACTCGTTTTACTTGAAATGTCCCGTTCTTATTGATTAAAAACGTTCCATATTAATTGATTTCGTTGCGAGGTTTTGACCTCTATATGAGACGTTTTTCAAAGATTGCATTCATTTTTAAAACAAACCATAACCTTTATTTCATAAATAAAGGTTTAAAAAGCTTTACATAGATTATCAAATAATGATAATCTAAAATATTCTGTTTACACACGACTATTACATAATGGTTTACAATACAAATATGTTACATCGAAATCAGTTTCTTGAATGCAGTTTTTACACAATATCATACAAACATGGACTCCAAATCTTGTCCTTATTTTAGTATGCAACAGCGGAAGCTCTTAGTATTCACCTGAGAATAAACATGCTTTAAACGTCAACAAAAATGTTGGTGAGTTATAGGTTTAACCTATATATATAAAATCGTAACAATAGACCACAAGATTTCATATTTCAATACACATCCCATACATAGAGATAAAAATCATTCATATGGTGAACACCTGATAACCGACATTAACAAGATGCATATATATATAAGAATATCCCCATCATTCCGGGACACCCTTCAGATATGATATAAATTTCGAAGTACTAAAGCATCCGGTACTTTGGATGGGGTTTGTTAGGCCCAATAGATCTATATTTAGGATTCGCGTTAATTAGGGTGTCTGTTCCCTAATTCTTAGATTACCAGACTTAATAAAAAGGGGCATATTCGATTTCGATAATTTAACCATAGAATGTAGTTTCACGTACTTGTGTCTATTTTGTAAATCATTTATAAAACCTGCATGTATTCTCATCCCAAAAATATTAGATTTTAAAAGTGGGACTATAACTCACTTTCACAGATTTTTACTTCGTCGGGAAGTAAGACTTGGCCACTGGTTGATTCACGAACCTATAACAATATATACATATATATCAAAGTATGTTTAAAATATATTTACAACACTTTTAATATATTTTGATGTTTTAAGTTTATTAAGTCAGCTGTCCTCGTTAGTAACCTACAACTAGTTGTCCACAGTTAGATGTACAGAAATAAATCAATAAATATTATCTTGAATCAATCCACGACCCAGTGTATACGTATCTCAGTATTGATCATAACTCAAACTATATATATTTTGGAATCAACCTCAACCCTGTATAGCTAACTCCAACATTCACATATAGAGTGTCTATGGTTGTTCCGAAATATATATAGATGTGTCGACATGATAGGTCGAAACATTGTATACCTGTCTATGGTATCTCAAGATTACATAATATATAATACAAGTTGATTAAGTTATGGTTGGAATAGATTTGTTACCAATTTTCACGTAGCTAAAATGAGAAAAATTATCCAATCTTGTTTTACCCATAACTTCTTCATTTTAAATCCGTTTTGAGTGAATCAAATTGCTATGGTTTCATATTGAACTCTATTTTATGAATCTAAACAGAAAAATTATAGGTTTATAGTCGGAAAAATAAGTTACAAGTCATTTTTGTAAAGGTAGTCATTTCAGTCGAAAGAACGACGTCTAGATGACCATTTTAGAAAACATACTTCCACTTTGAGTTTAACCATAATTTTTGGATATAGTTTCATGTTCATAATAAAAATCATTTTCTCAGAATAACAACTTTTAAATCAAAGTTTATCATAGTTTTTAATTAACTAACCCAAAACAGCCCGCGGTGTTACTACGACGGCGTAAATCCGGTTTTACGGTGTTTTTCGTGTTTCCAGGTTTTAAATCATTAAGTTAGCATATCATATAGATATAGAACATGTTTGTAGTTAATTTTAAAAGTCAAGTTAGAAGGATTATCTTTTGTTTGCGAACAAGTTTAGAATTAACTAAACTATATTCTAATGATTACGAGTTTAAACCTTCGAATAAGATAGTTTTATATATATGAATCGAATGATGTTATGAATATCATTACTACCTCAATTTTAGTAGGTAAACCTACTGGAAGTGACAAGAAATGATCTAGCTTCAAATGATCTTGGATGGCTTGAAAGTTCTTGAAGTAAGAAAATGACACAAAAACAAGTTCAAGTAAGATTTTTACTCGAATTAAGATAGTTTATAGTTATAGAAATTGAATCAAAGTTTGAATATGAATATTACCTAAAATAAGAAAGATAACGTACTGTATATAACAAAGGTTTCTTGATCTTAGATGATTACTTGGAATGGATTAGAAAGCTTGGAAGTAAATTAGTAAACTTGAAGGGATTTTTGAAGTGTTCTTGAAGTGTTCTTCCTATGATGATTATAGCTTGATTCTTGAAGTGATTTTTGATGAAGATGGTGATTAACTACTGGAAAAATACGTTCATAATAGTGTGTGTGTGTTGAGAGAGAATTAGAAAGAGAATTGGAAGTGAAATAGAGTGAATGATGAGTGGTAATTGGTGAGTGGTGAGTGGGGTTAAAAGGAGTTCTAGTTAGTTGACTAGCTCATGGTAGAAGTTAAAATTGATTAGTCATACATGACATAATCAAGAGTGGAATCCCATGCTAGTTATTATTGGTATATACTCATAGTAAGTACGTTTTGAAGCTGTGTATAATACGGGTAAGAATACGACTAAAATTCTTGATGAAAGAAAAGAATGGAAAACTAACTGTAACCATTTTCGTTAAGTATGAGTGTTTTGATATATGTCTTGAAGTCTTCCAAAAGTATTTTAATACATCTAAATACACTACATGTATATACATTTTAACTGAGTCGTTAAGTCATCGTTAGTCGTTACATGTAAGTGTTGTTTTGAAACCTTTAAGTTAACGACCTCAATTAATGTTGTTAACCCATTGTTTATTATATCTAATGAAATGTTAAATTGTTATATTATCATGATATTATGATATATTAATATATCTTAATATGATATATATACATTTAAATGTCGTTACAACGATAATCGTTACATATATGTCTCGTTTCGAAATCCTTAAGTTAGTAGTCTTGTTTATATGTATATAACTCATTGTTAATATACTTATGGAGATACTTACTTATCATAATCTCATGTTAACCATATGTATATCCATATATATATATATCGTCATGTCGTTTTTACAAGTTTTAACGTTCGTGAATCGCCGGTCAACTTGGGTGGTCAATTGTCTATATGAAACATATTTCAATTAATCAAGTCTTAACAAGTTTGATTGCTTAACATGTTGGAAACATTTAATCATGTAAATATCAATCTCAATTAATATATATAAACATGGAAAAGTTCGGGTCACTACAGTACCTACCCGTTAAATAAATTTCGTCCCGAAATTTTAAGCTGTTGAAGGTGTTGACGAATCTTCTGGAAATAGATGCGGGTATTTCTTCTTCATCTGATCTTCATGCTCCCAGGTGAACTCGGGTCCTCTACAAGCATTCCATCGAACCTTAACAATTGGTATCTTGTTTTGCTTAAGTCTTTGAACCTCACGATCCATTATTTCGACGGGTTCTTCGATGAATTGGAGTTTTTCGTTGATTTGGATTTCATCTAACGGAATAGTGAGATCTTCTTTAGCAAAACATTTCTTCAAATTCGAGATGTGGAAAGTGTTATGTACAGCCGCGAGTTGTTGAGGTAACTCAAGTCGGTAAGCTACTGGTCCGACACGATCAATAATCTTGAATGGTCCAATATACCTTGGATTTAATTTCCCTCGTTTACCAAATCGAACAACGCCTTTCCAAGGTGCAACTTTAAGCATGACCATCTCTCCAATTTCAAATTCTATATCTTTTCTTTTAATGTCAGCGTAGCTCTTTTGTCGACTTTGGGCGGTTTTCAACCGTTGTTGAATTTGGATGATCTTCTTGGTAGTTTCTTGTACAATCTCCGGACCCGTAATCTGTCTATCCCCCACTTCACTCCAACAAATCGGAGACCTGCACTTTCTACCATAAAGTGCTTCAAACGGCGCCATCTCAATGCTTGAATGGTAGCTGTTGTTGTAGGAAAATTCTGCTAATGGTAGATGTCGATCCCAACTATTTCCGAAATCAATAACACATGCTCGTAGCATGTCTTCAAGCGTTTGTATCGTCCTTTCGCTCTGCCTATCAGTTTGTGGATGATAGGCAGTACTCATGTCTAGACGAGTTCCTAATGCTTGCTGTAATGTCTGCCAGAATCTTGAAATAAATTTGCCATTCCTATCAGAGATAATAGAGATTGGTATTCCATGTCTGGAGACGACTTCCTTCAAATACAGTCGTGCTAACTTATCCATCTTGTCATCTTCTCTTATTGGCAGGAAATGTGCTGATTTGGTGAGACGATCAACTATTACCCAAATAGTATCAAAACCACTTGCAGTCCTTGGCAATTTAGTGATGAAATCCATGGTAATGTTTTCCCATTTCCATTCCGAGATTTCGGGTTGTTGAAGTAGACCTGATGGTTTCTGATGCTCAGCTTTCACCTTAGAACACGTCAAACATTCTCCTACGTATTTAGCAACATCGGCTTTCATACCCGGCCACCAAAAATATTTCCTGAGATCCTTGTACATCTTCCCCGTTCCAGGATGTATTGAGTATCTGGTTTTATGAGCTTCTCTAAGTACCATTTCTCTCATATCTCCAAATTTTGGTACCCAAATCCTTTCAGCCCTATACCGGGTTCCGTCTTCCTGAATATTAAGATGTTTCTCCGATCCTTTGGGTATTTCATCCTTTAAATTTCCCTCTTTTAAAACTCCTTGTTACGCCTCCTTTATTTGAGTAGTAAGGTTATTATGAATCATTATATTCATAGATTTTACTCGAATGGGTTCTCTATCCTTCCTGCTCAAGGCATCGGCTATCACATTTGCCTTCCCCGGGGGGTAACGAATCTCAAAGTCGTAATCATTCAATAATTCAATCCACCTACGCTGCCTCATATTCAGTTGTTTCTGATTAAATATGTGTTGATGACTTTTGTGGTCGGTATATATAATACTTTTGACCCCATATAAGTAGTGCCTCCAAGTCTTTAATGCAAAAACAACCGCGCCTAATTCCAAATCATGCGTCGTATAATTTTGTTTGTGAATCTTCAATTGTCTAGACGCATAAGCAATCACCTTCGTTCGTTGCATTAATACACAACCGAGACCTTGCTTTGATGCGTCACAATAAATCACAAAATCATCATTCCCTTCAGGCAATGACAATATAGGTGCCGTAGTTAGCTTTTTCTTCAATAACTGAAACGCTTTCTCTTGTTCATCATTCCATTCAAATTTCTTCCCTTTATGCGTTAATGCAGTCAAGGGTTTTGCTATTCTGGAAAAGTCTTGGATGAACCTTCTGTAGTAACCAGCTAGTCCTAAAAACTGGCGTATGTGTTTCGGAGTTTTTGGGGTTTCTCACTTTTCAACAGTTTCTATCTTTGCCGGATCCACCTTAATACCTTCTTTGTTCACTATGTGACCGAGGAATTGAACTTCTTCCAACCAAAATGCACACTTTGAAAACTTAGCATACAATTCTTCCTTCCTCAATACTTCTAACACCTTTCTCAAATGTTCACCATGTTCTTGGTCATTCTTTGAGTAAATAAGTATGTCATCAATGAAAACAATGACAAACTTGTCAAGGTATGGTCCACACACTCGGTTCATAAGGTCCATGAACACAGCTGGTGCATTAGTTAAACCAAACGGCATGACCATGAACTCGTAATGACCGTAACGTGTTCTGAAAGCAGTCTTTGGAATATCATCTTCTTTCACCCGCATTTGATGATACCCGGAACGTAAGTCAATCTTTGAATAAACAGACGAGCCTTGTAGTTGATCAAATAAGTCGTCGATTCTCGGTAGTGGGTAGCGGTTCTTGATGGTAAGTTTGTTCAACTCTCGGTAGTCGATACACAACCTGAATGTACCATCTTTCTTCTTGACAAACAAAACAGGAGCTCCCCACGGTGATGTGCTTGGTCGAATGAAACCACGCTCTAAAAGTTCTTGTAATTGGCTTTGCAGTTCTTTCATCTCGCTGGGTGCGAGTCTGTAAGGAGAACGAGCTATTAGTGCAGCTCCTGGTACAAGATCTATTTGAAATTCAACGGATCGCTGTGGGGGTAATCCCGGTAATTCTTTCGGAAATACATCGGGAAATTCTTTTGCAATGGGAACATCATTGATGCTCTTTTCTTCAGTTTGTACTTTCTCGACGTGTGCTAGAACAGCATAGCAACCTTTTCTTATTAGTTTTTGTACCTTCAAATTACTAATAATATGTAGCTTCGTGTTGCCCTTTTCTCCGTACACCATTAAGGGTTTTCCTTTTTCTCGTATAATGCGAATTGCATTTTTGTAACAAACGATCTCTGCTTTCACTTCTTTCGACCAGTCCATACCGATTATCACATCAAAACTCCCTAACTCTACTGGTATCAAATCAATCTTAAATGTTTCGCTAACCAGTTTAATTTCTCGATTCCGACATATATTATCTGCTGAAATTAATTTACCATTTGCTAATTCGAGTAAAAATTTACTATCCAAAGGCATCACTGGACAACTTAATTTAGCACAAAAATCTCTACTCATATAGCTTCTATCCGCACGCGAATCAAATAAAACGTAAGCAGATTTATTGTCAATAAGAAACGTACCCATAACAAGCTCCGAGTCTTCCTGTGCCTCTGCCGCATTAATATTGAAAACTCTTCCGCGGCCTTGTCCATTCGTGTTCTCCTGGTTCGGGAAATTTCTAATAATGTGGCCGGGTTTTCCACATTTATAACAAACTACATTGGCATAACTTGCTCCGACACTACTTGCTCCGCCATTACTCGTTCCGACACCATTTGTTCCTTTCGTTCTATTAACCCCTGGTCCGTAGACCTCACACTTCGCCGCGCTATGACCATTTCTTTTACACTTGTTGCAAAATTTAGTGCAGAACCCCGAGTGATAATTTTCACACCTTTGGTATAGCTGCTTCTGATTGTTGTTGTTGTTGCGGTTATTATTGTTGTTGGGATGATTGTTGTAGTTGCTGTTGTTGTTGTTGTTGTTGTTTTTGTTGGGCCGTTTGTTGTAGTTGCGATTGATGTTGCGATTGTTGGGATAATTGTTGCAATTATTGTTGTAATTGCTGTTGTTGTTGTATTGGTGATTCTTATCACCTTTTTCCTCCCACTTTCTTTTGACTTGCTTCACATTGGCCTCTTCAGCAGTCTGTTCTTTAATTCTTTCTTCAATCTGGTTCACTAGTTTGTGAGCCATTCTACATGCCTGTTGTATGGAGGCAGGCTCGTGTGAACTTATATCTTCTTGGATTCTTTCCGGTAATCCTTTCACAAACGCGTCGATCTTCTCTTCCTCATCTTCGAATGCTCCCGGACACAATAGGCACAATTATGTGAATCGTCTTTCGTACGTGGTAATATCAAATCCTTGGGTTCGTAACCCTCTAAGTTCTGTCTTGAGCTTATTGACCTCAGTTCTGGGACGGTACTTCTCGTTCATCAAGTGCTTGAATGCTGACCACGGTAGTACGTACGCATCATCTTGTCCCACTTGCTCTAGATAGGTATTCCACCATGTTAATGCAGAACCTGTGAAGGTATGCGTAGCGTACTTCACTTTGTCCTCTTCAGTACACTTACTTATGGCAAACACCGATTCGACCTTCTCGGTCCACCGTTTCAATCTGATCGGTCCTTCGGTTCCATCAAATTCCAAAGGTTTGCAGGCAGTGAATTCTTTGTAGGTGCATCCTACACGATTTCCTGTACTGCCAGATCCAAGGTTATTGTTGGTATGTAGCGCAGCCTGTACTGCGGCTATGTTTGAAGCTAGAAAAGTACGGAATTCGTCTTCATTCATATTCACGGTGTGTCGAGTAGTCGGTGCCATTTCCTTCAAAATAGTCAAATGGAACAAGTTAATCATACAGAATATTAAGAGTAGTTAATAGTATTTCGTAGCATAATATGAACTCATTTATAAAAGCTTTTTCTTCATATTAGCATTTTATAAGTTTAAATTAGGGTAGTACCTACCCGTTAAGTTCATACTTAGTAGCTAATATACAATTCAACTACTACAATTCTATATGAAAAACTGATTGTAATAATATTTCGCGTTCAAACTTTTATACAATATTTTACAAACTTACAATACCGCTTATTTTACATAAAGCATGAAATATAGCACACAATAACTTTGATACAAGATAGTTGTGAAGATAATTCTAGCTAGTACACAAGTCGTTCAGCAAAGGCAATAAAGACACGTAATTCATACGTCCAGAAACAAGTCATGCATTCTGGTTTTACTAGGACTACTTCCCATCCTTGGTCTTGTGGAACATAACCGTTATGGCCGTTGATAAGACAGCGTGTTGTAACGTCGTCAAAGGGACGAGGGTTACGTAATGACCAACAGTCTCGTAATAACCTAAAAACCTCATTTCTTGCCCCAATTACCGACTCCGTCACTTGTGGGAACGTTTTGTTTAATAGTTGTGGCCCGATGTTCTTGTTCTCACTTTGGTGAGAAGCGAACATTACTAACCCGTAAGCATAACATGCTTCTTTATGTTGCATGTTAGCCGCTTTTTCTAAATCACGAAGTCCTATATTCGGATATACTGAGTCAAAATAATTTCTTAACCCGTTGCGCAAAATAGCATTTGGGTTCCCCGCAATATATGCGTCAAAGTAAACACATCGTAACTTATGGATTTCCCAATGTGATATCCCCCATCTTTCGAACGAAAGCCTTTTATAAACCAAGGCATTCTTGGAACGTTCTTCGAATGTCTTACAAACTGATCTCGCCTTAAATAGTTGTGCCGAGGAATTCTGACCGACTCTAGACAAGATTTCATCAATCATGTCTCCTGGTAGGTCTCTTAAAATATTGGGTTGTCTATCCATTTTGTGTTTTTATACTGTAAAATAGACAAGAGTTAGATTCATAAAAAAAAATACTTATTAATACAAGCAATTTTTACATATATCATAAAGCATAAGCACACTATATTACATATATTACACCACACGAATACAACTATCTTATTCCGACTTGCTCGTTTCTTCTTGTTCGGTTTTAGTTCGTTTTGCCAAGTTTCTAGGGATATATGATGTTCCCCTAATACGAGCCGTCGTTGTCCACATTGGTTTAGAAAAACCTGGTGGTTTAGAGGTTCCCGGGTCATTGTTACAACTTAAGGACTTCGGAGGTTGACGATACATATAAAGTTCATCGGGGTTGGAATTAGATTTCTCTATTTTTATGCCCTTTCCCTTATTATTTTCTTTTGCCTTTTTAAATTCAGTTGGGGTAATTTCTATAACATCATCGGAATTCTCTTCGGAATCCGATTCATCGGAGAATTGGTAATCCTCCCAATATTTTGCTTCCTTGGCGGAAACACCATTGACCATAATTAACCTTGGTCGGTTGGTTGAGGATTCTATTTTACTTAACCATTTTATTATTTCCCCCACCGGTTCTATTTCTTCTTCCGGTTCCGATTCTTCTTCCGGTTCCGATTCTTCTTCCGGTTCCGACTCTTCTTCCGGTTCCTCTTCGGGAACTTGTGAATCAGTCCACGAATCATTCCAATTTACATTTGACTCTTCATTATTATTAGGTGAGTCAATGGGACTTGTTCTAGAGGTAGACATCTATCACATAATATCAAACACGTTAAGAGATTAATATATCACATAATATTCATATGTTAAAAATATATAGTTTCCAACAAAAATGTTAAGCAATCATTTTTAAAGAAAACACGGTCGAAGTCCAGACTCACTAATGCATCCTAACAAACTCGATAAGACACACTAATGCAAATTTTCTGGTTCTCTAAGACCAACGCTCAGATACCAACTGAAATGTCCCGTTCTTATTGATTAAAAACGTTCCATATTAATTGATTTCGTTGCGAGGTTTTGACCTCTATATGAGACATTTTTCAAAGACTGCATTCATTTTTAAAACAAACCATAACCTTTATTTCATAAATAAAGGTTTAAAAAGCTTTACGTAGATTATCAAATAATGATAATCTAAAATATCCTGTTTACACACGACCATTACATAATGGTTTACAATACAAATATGTTACATCGAAATCAGTTTCTTGAATGCAGTTTTTACACAATATCATACAAACATGGACTCCAAATCTTGTCCTTATTTTAGTATGCAACAGCGGAAGCTCTTAGTATTCACCTGAGAATAAACATGCTTTAAACATCAACAAAAATGTTGGTGAGTTATAGGTTTAACCTATATATATCAAATCGTAACAATAGACCACAAGATTTCATATTTCAATACACATCCCATACATAGAGATAAAAATCATTCATATGGTGAACACCTGGTAACCGACATTAACAAGATGCATATATATATAAGAATATCCCCATCATTCCGTTACACCCTTCGGATATGATATAAATTTCGAAGTACTAAAGCATCCGGTACTTTGGATGGGGTTTGTTAGGCCTAATAGATCTATCTTTAGGATTCGCGTTAATTAGGGTGTCTGTTCCCTAATTCCTAGATTACCAGACTTAATAAAAAGGGGCATATTCGATTTCGATAATTCAACCATAGAATGTAGTTTCACGTACTTGTGTCTATTTTGTAAATCATTTATAAAACCTGCATGTATTCTCATCCCAAAAATATTAGATTTTAAAAGTGGGACTATAACTCACTTTCACAGATTTTTACTTCGTCGGGAAGTAAGACTTGGCCACTGGTTGATTCACGAACCTATAACAATATATACATATATATCAAAGTATGTTTAAAATATATTTACAACACTTTTAATATATTTTGATGTTTTAAGTTTATTAAGTCAGCTGTCCTCGTTAGTAACCTACAACTAGTTGTCCACAGTTAGATGTACAGAAATAAATCGATAAATATTATCTTGAATCAATCCACGACCCAGTGTATACGTATCTCAGTATTGATCACAACTCAAACTATATATATTTTGGAATCAACCTCAACCCTGTATAGCTAACTCCAACATTCACATATAGAGTGTCTATGGTTGTTCCGAAATATATATAGATGTGTCGACATGATAGGTCGAAACATTGTATATGTGTCTATGGTATCTCAAGATTACATAATATACAATACAAGTTGATTAAGTTATGGTTGGAATTGATTTGTTACCAATTTTCACGTAGCTAAAATGAGAAAAATTATCCAATCTTGTTTTACCCATAACTTCTTCATTTTAAATCCGTTTTGAGTGAATCAAATTGCTATGGTTTCATATTGAACTCTATTTTATGAATATAAACAGAAAAAGTATAGGTTTATAGTCGGAAAAATAAGTTACAGGTCATTTTTGTAAAGGTAGTCATTTCAATCGAAAGAACGACGTCTAAATGACCATTTTAGAAAACATACTTCCACTTTGAGTTTAACCATAATTTTTGGATATAGTTTCATGTTCATAATAAAAATCATTTTTTCAGAATAACAACTTTTAAATCAAAGTTTATCATAGTTTTTAATTAACTAACCCAAAACAGCCCGCGGTGTTACTACGACAGCGTAAATCCGGTTTTACGGTGTTTTTTGTGTTTCCAGGTTTTAAATCATTAAGTTAGCATATCATATAGATATAGAACATGTGTGTAGTTAATTTTAAAAGTCAAGTTAGAAGGATTATCTTTTGTTTGCGAACAAGTTTAGAATTAACTAAACTATGTTCTAATGATTACGAGTTTAAACCTTCGAATAAGATAGTTTTATATATATGAATCGAATGATGTTATGAACATCATTACTACCTCAAGTTTAGTAGGTAAACCTATTGGAAGTGACAAGAAATGATCTAGCTTCAAAGGATCTTGGATGGCTTGAAAGTTCTTGAAGTAGGATCATGACACAAAAACAAGTTCAAGTAAGATTTTTACTCGAATTAAGATAGTTTATAGTTATAGAAATTGAATCAAAGTTTGAATATGAATATTACCTTGAATAAGAAAGATAACCTACTGTATATAACAAAGGTTTCTTGATCTTAGATGATTACTTGGAATGGATTAGAAAGCTTGGAAGTAAATTAGTAAACTTGAAGGGATTTTTGAAGTGTTCTTGAAGTGTTCTTCCTATGATGATTATAGCTTGATTCTTGAAGTGATTTTTGATTAAGATGATGATTAACTACTGGAAAAATACGTTCATAATAGTGTGTGTGTGTTGAGAGAGAATTAGAAAGAGAATTGGAAGTGAAATGGAGTGAATGATGAGTGGTAATTGGTGAGTGGTGAGTGGGGTTAAAAGGAGTTATAGTTAGTTGATTAGCTCATGGTAGAAGTTAAAATTGATTAGTCATACATGACATAATCAAGAGTGGAATCCCATGCTAGTTACTATTGGTATATACTCATAGTAAGTACGTTTTGAAGCTGTGTATAATACGGGTAAGAATACGACTAGAATTCTTGATGAAAGAAAAGAATAGAAAAGTAACTGTAACCATTTTCGTTAAGTATGAGTGTTTTGATATATGTCTTGAAGTCTTCCAAAAGTATTTTAATACATCTAAATACACTACATGTATATACATTTTAACTGAGTCGTTAAGTCATCGTTAGACGTTACATGTAAGTGTTGTTTTGAAACCTTTAAGTTAACGACCTCAATTAATGTTGTTAACCCATTGTTTATTATATCTAATGAGATGTTAAATTATTATATTATCATGATATTATGATATATTAATATATCTTAATATGATATATATACATTTAAATGTCGTTACAACGATAATCGTTACATATATGTCTCGTTTCGAAATCCTTAAGTTAGTAGTCTTGTTTATATGTATATAACTCATTGTTAATATACTTATGGAGATACTTACTTATCATAATCTCATGTTAACCATATGTATATCCATATATATATCGTCATGACGTTTTTACAAGTTTTAACGTTCGTGAATCGCCGGTCAACTTGGGTGGTCAATTGTCTATATGAAACATATTTCAATTAATCAAGTCTTAACAAGTTTGATTGCTTAACATGTTGGAAACATTTAATCATGTAAATATCAATCTCAATTAATATATATAAACATGGAAAAGTTCGGGTCACTACATTACTAAGCAATCGAGAGGAGAATAAAAAGGCAAGGAGTTTCGAAACATAAGGGAAGATATAAAACCAACAACAACGCAGAGGTTACAAACGGTGGATATTAGTATGAATAGAAATAATAAAGGCACGGTATAATTAAGAATAGTATCACCTCAAGGTAATAATAAAAGTAAATAGATTTTTTCTTGTGAAAGATTGAAAAGAAGGATGACAGAAATGATAATTAGAAAAATATCAAAGATTTGAATGGGATTAAGCATTTTCACAATCTTTTGAATGTATGGACTAAGAAAGAAATTATAGGAATGGTAAGAATAATGGGACGGAAGAGCTTAATTTATAATGGAAATATCAGACAGAGTAATTGAGGCAGATCACCGTATTTAATTTTAGATATCTTATTTTCCTTACTCGCCTAAGAATCAAATCTTTTAGATTTCGAAGATTTTATTTAAATTCCTTGAATTCTGGAAATCCGCCATGACTACGTCAAAAGTTCAGACGAAACTTTTCACTCTTTTGTGATAGCTTTACTTGTACGCTTCACATGATCGAATTGTTTAATCTATATTAAACAATAATGATAAAACTCTAACTCATTCGTCATGAAAACATTTTTAATTGTTAGCCATGACCACCTCACTCAAATTTCGGGACGAAATTTCTTTAACGGGTAGGTACTGTGATGACCCGGAAATTTCCGACCAAATTTAAACTTAATCTTTATATAGTTTTGACACGATAAGCAAAGTCTGTAATGTTGATGTTTTCAAAAACTTTGAATTGTGTTCATGTACTCAATTACCCTTCAACTATTCCTGACGATTCACGAACAACTATATAAATAGATGCATATAGATATTATTAAAATAATATATGATTAAATTGTTAGAATTAAATATGTAAAATAATATGCGATGTAATGGTAACTATATTTATAAATATATAGTTATATATAATTATGTATATAAATATTACTTGTAAATATATAAAGTTATATTAAATCTATTTGCTTAAAAATATATAATATATTTGTTTTAGTAATTAAACTTGCTATTTTTAAAACTGTTTATATATAGAATGTGAATGTATTAAAAATAAATGATTTCGAGCCTAATTATCAAACGTCAGTAACACCCGGTTGATGTTTCGTTAGTTATAATATAGATATATTATATGTTCATGAAGGACTAAAATAAAAGTTGAACTGTAAATTGATTACGAAGATGTTGGATTTGTTAAAAATATTTTTACCTTTTTAAGTTTAAACATTAGTACTCCGTACATATAAATCGGAACAGAAAATAAATAATTTTCGAACCTTTTTAATCAGGTTTCAAACAGGTAATGAGTGAAATAATTAAATATGTGTAATCTAAAAATTTGGGATTTTTAGAAACACTTTTATATTATAACTGTTTAGCAATGAGCACGAAATAATACCCCAAATCTTTTATCCACTCAATAATGAGCGATGGCTTTACTGTTTTTCTCAAACTCACATGTTTTAAACTTATTATTATTATAATTATTATTATATTATTATTATTAATAAATATCTATTACTATTTGTGTTTTATGTTCTCATAAACGAGAATTACGGAGTAATATATGGATTGAGTCACACACTTTCACATACATGAAATTCATGATATAAGCATCACCGTCACCAAAACCATCTCAATTTTATCATTCGAATCACCACATCCATCGAACCATTACAGGGCAAGAACCACCTTCTTTCTCAACTACCTAACCATCACTTCAAGCATCAACCACGCCTTCACCATATCGATCACCGGAGATCACAATTAATCACAACAACCCATTATTTTTCTGTTTCCATTTAAAGTTGAACAACACCATCTTCAACCTTTTAACATCACCATCCGCCACCCTAAACCACCATCAATCGCCACCTATATATATATATATATCTCTTTCTCTCTCTCGTCCATCTCTCTCACTCTTAACTATGATCGAAGACCTCCTGCTACAGCTGGAAAACACCATGAAACCGCCACCAAATACCTACTACTACTACTGCTACTAGGTTATCTTTCTGTTTCATTTTGAACCACGTTAACTGCCACATCGTATATATATATAGATATTTTTTTTTCTTCGCTGAAAGAGCTGCAAGTGCAGCTGAAATATTCTGTTTCACTTCGACTTCTACTACTACTCGTTTTCTGTTAAACAAGGATGATATACGGTGAAAACAATGACGATATGAGATGAAGAATGATGATGTACGTGAGAGAGGACGATGATGATAATGAAATGATGATGGTGACAGTGAGCTGTGATGATTATGAATAAATCACGATGATGTATTGGTGATGAAACGATATTGAATTGTTGATGATGATGTCGAAGATAATGATGATGATCGACGATGATGGACGAGAAGATGATGATTTTAAGATGATAGAGATGATGATGTTTAGTGATTATGATGATGATGAAATTATGTGATGATGATGATGATGATGATGGTAACGATGAAGGTGATGATGAACGAAATATGATGATAACTGATATTTTCGGAGAAGAAGATGAATAGTGGTGGGTGGGAAATGAATCAGACAAAATACGGGTTAAATATATTCAGGTTATATATTAAAACAGAAAAGTAGTGATAGAAGGATGGCTGGTCGCTTGGTCGTTAAACGCAGGGTCGAGGGTTCGAATCCTAGCTGCAACATTTTTTTTGTTATTTATCAACTTGGGCTCATGGATTGATATTGGGTTGTTACTAGGCTATAGTTTGGGCTACTTTTGGGCCAAGCTTTATTTGTGGTTAATACGGTTTAAATAGATTTAGGGGTAGTATGATTTCAGAAAAGGAGCTTGTAGCTCAATGGCATGGGTGTGTGAGGGGTGAGTTTAAGGTCACGGGCTCGAACTCGGGGGCGGGCGGTTATTTTTTTTTAAAGCTTTTTGAGGTAGTTCTTGTTACTATTATTATTACTTTTATGATTATTGTTATTATTATTATATTTATTATTATTATTATTATTATTATTATTATTATTATTATTATTATTATTATTATTATTATTATTATTATTATTATTATTATTATTATTATTATTATTATTATTATTATTATTATTATCATCTTTAGTAAAATTATTATTATTAGAACTATTAATATTATTTTTTTTACAATAATATTATTATTACGAATATATAAATATATAGATTTTGATACAAATATTAACATGACAATGATTAAATTAACAATTATGTTACAATTTAATGAATTACTAATATTATTATTATCATTACTACATTATTATTATAATAACAAATAAATAATATTTTTCTATAAATAACTATATTAAATTACATACATCATATCTATAATAATATCAAATATTTTTTTTTTCAAATAAAAGATTATTGTTAAATAATAATAATTAAGTTATATATATATATATATATATATATATATATATATATATATATATATATATATATATATATATATATAAGTATTAATTTTAAAACATTATATGATATTATTGATCATTAATATATAATAATTATCAAAAATGACATACATTATATTAAACACTTTAATAAAAATCTTATATATATATATAAATATTAAGTATTTATTTAATATATATAAAAAGATATAATTAAGTTATTCATTAATAAATAAATATATATATATATATATAAAAATTTGTTTAAATGTTATTATATGTTTTAATATATATAATTGATATAGGTTCGTGAATCCGAGGCCAACCCTGCATTGTTCAATGTCATCATATGTATTTTTACTACAAAATACAGTACTGTGAGTTTCATTTGCTCCCTTTTTAATCGCTTTTACATTATATATTTTTGGGCTGAGAATACATGCGCTGTTTTTTATAAATGTTTTACGAAATAGACACAAGTAATCGAAACTACATTCTATGGTTGAATTATCGAAATCGAATATGCCCCTTTTTATTAAGTCTGGTAATCTAAGAATTAGGGAACAGACACCTTAATTGACGCGAACTCTAAAGATAGATCTATCGGGCTCAACAAGCCCCATTCAAAGTACCGGATGCTTTAGTACTTCAAAATTTATATCATGTCCGATGGAGGATCCCGAAATGATGGGGATATTCTTATATGTATATTGTGAATGTCGGTTACCAGGTGTTCAATCCATATGAATGATATTTTGTCTCTATGCATGGGATGTATGATTATGAGAAATGGAAATATGAAATCTTGTGGTCTATTAAAATTATGAAATGATTATTTATGTTAAACTAATGAACTCACCAACCTTTTGGTTGACACTTTAAAGCATGTTTATTCTCAGGTATGAAAGAAATCTTCCGCTGTGCATTTGCTCACTTTAAAGATATTACTTGGAGTCATTCATGACATATTTCAAAAGACGTTGCATTCGAGTCGTCGAGTTCATCAAGATTATTATTAAGATAATTATAATTAGATATATTATGAAATCGTATGCATATCGTCAATTTTCGATGTAAGGAAGTTTGTCTTTTCAAAACGAATGCAATGTTTGTAAAATGTATCATATAGAGGTCAAGTACCTTGCGATGTAACCAACTATTGTGAATCGTTTGTAATCGATGTGGACTTTGTCCGGATGGATTAGGACGGGTCCTTTCAACGTACTATTATTATTGCCTTCTATTCGTAGAAGCACACTATCGGTTGTAAAGCTTTTAATGTTGGTTAAGATGTCACTTCGTTTTATGAATGCAAACTTATTTTAAAAACAACATATAGTGTTTGACCTTGTAATGATCCTGTTGTTGATGATCCGTACACGTTAATTCTGTACGGGGCATCACATTTGGTATCAGAGCGTTGGTTGTAGGGAATTAGGTTGCATTAGTGAGTCTAGACCGGACCGAGTAGGATTCACTAATAGGACTAATCTACAACTTGCTAGTTTACTTGTTTCTGCGAAACTTGCTACATGCTGCTGCTTACGTTTACTGCTATATGTCGTATACTGTTACTTGTATTCACTACTGCATGCTATTATCTGCTTTCGATGGCATGATACTGAAATGTCCCGTTCATATTGATTATAAACGTTCCATATTAATTGATTTCGTTACGAGGTTTTGACCTCCATAGGAGACGTTTTTCAAAGACTGCATTCATTTTTAAAACAACCATAATCTTTATTTTATCAATAAAGGTTTTAAAAACATTACGTTGATTATCAAATAATGATAATCTAAAATATAATGTTTACACACGACCATTACATAATGGTTTACAATAGAAATATATTACATCGACATATGTTTCTTGAATGCAGTTTTTACATAATATCATACAAACATGGACTCCAAATCTTGTCCTTATTTTAGTATGCAACAGCGGAAGCTCTTAGTATTCACCTGAGAATAAACATGCTTTAAACATCAACAAAAATGTTGGTGAGTTATAGGTTTAACCTATATATATCAAATCGTAACAATAGACCACAAGATTTCATATTTCAATACACATCCCATACATAGAGATAAAAATCATTCATATGATGAACACCTGGTAACCAACATTAACAAGATGCATATATAAGAATATCCCCATCATTCCGGGACACCCTTCGGATATGATATAAATTTCAAAGTACTAAAGCATCCGGTACTTTGGATGGGGTTTGTTAGGCCCAATAGATCTATCTTTAGGATTCGCGTCAATTAGGGTGTCTGTTCCCTAATTCTTAGATTAATAGACTTAATAAAAAGGGGCATATTCGATTTCGATAATTCAACCATAGAATGTAGTTTCACGTACTTGTGTCTATTTTGTAAATCATTTATAAAACCTGCATGTATTCTCATCCAAAAAATATTAGATTTTAAAAGTGGGACTATAACTCACTTTCACAGATATTTCCTTCCTCGAAAATAAGACTTGGCCACGGATCGATTCACGAACCTATACAAATATGTACATATATATCAATGTATGATCAAAATATAATTACAACCATTTTTATTATGTTTTAAAGATTTGAGTGTATTAAGTCAGCTGTCCTCGTTAGTAACCTACAACTAGTTGTCCACAGTTAGATGTACAGAAATAAATCGATATATATTATCTTGAATCAATCCACGACCCAGTGTATACACGTCTAAGGCAAAATCACAACTCAAAGTATATATATTTTTGGAATCAACCTCAACCCTGTATAGCTAACTCCAACATTACTGCATATAGAGTGTCTGTGGTTGTTCCAAATAATATATATACATGGGTCGATATGATATGTCAAAACATTTGCATACGTGTCTATGGTATCCTAAGATTACATAATATATTAGAATACATGTATAATACAATATAAGTTAGCTAGGATATGATTTGTATAGATTTGTTAAACATTTTCCGTAGCTAAAAGATCAAAAATATCCAATGTTGTTTTACCCATAACTTCTTCATTTTAAATCCGTTTTGAGTGAATCAAATTGCTATGGTTTCATATTGAACTCTAATTTAAGAATCCAAACAGAAAAAGTATAGGTTTATAGTCAGAAATTTAAGTTACATGTCAATTACTAAAGAGGTAGTCATTTCCGTTGAAAGAACGACATCTTGATGACCATTTTGAAAAATATACTTTTACTCTGAGTTTAACCAAGATTTTTGGATATAGTTTCATGTTCATATGAAAAATCATTTTCCCAGAAGAACAAATTTTAAATCAAAGTTTATCATAGTTTTTAATTATCCAAACCAAAACAGCCCCCGGTTTCACTACGACGGCGTATATCTGATTTTATGGTGTTCATCGTGTTTTCAGGTTTTAAATCATTAAGTTAGCATATCATATAGATATAGAACATGTGTTTAGTTGATTTTAAAAGTCAAGTTAGAAAGATTAACTTTTGTTTGCGAACAAGTTTAGAATTAACTAAACTATGTTCTAGTGATTACAAGTTTAACCTTCGAATAAGATAGCTTTATATGTATGAATCGAATGATGTTATGAACATTATTACTACCTCAAGTTTTCTGGATAAAACTACTGGAAATGAGAAAAATGGATCTTGCTTCAAAGGATCCTTGGATGGCTTGAAAGTTCTTGAAGCAGAATCATGACACGAAAACAGTTCAAGTAAGATTTTCTCTCGAAATAAGATTGTTATAGTTGTAGAAATTGAATCAAAGATTGAATATGAATATTACCTTGAATTATCTAGATAACCGAATGTAAATAACAAAGGTTCCTTGATCTTAGATGATTATTTGGAATGGATTAGAAAGCTTGGAAGTAGACTTGTAAACTTGGAAGTATTCTTGATTTTTATGAAACTATACATATGGAATTTATGAAGAACACTTAGAACTTGAAGATGGAACTTGATAGAGATCAATTAGATGAAGAAAATTGAAGAATAAAAGTGTTTATAGGTGTTTTTGGTCATTAGTATATGGATTAGATATAAAGGATATGTAATTTTGTCTTCATGTGAATAAGTCATGAATGATTACTAATATTATTGTAATTTTATGAGATATTTCATGCTAGTTGTCAAATGATGGTTCCCACATTGTTAAGTGACTCACATGGGCTACTAAGAGCTGATCATTGGAGTGTAATACTAATAGTACATACATCTAAAAGCTGTGTATTGTACGAGTATGAATACGGGTGCATACGAGTAGAATTGTTGATGAAACTGAACGAAGATGTAATTGTAAGCATTTTTGTTAAGTAGAAGTACTTTGATATGTTTCTTGAAGTCTTTCAAAAGTGTAAGAATACATATCAAAACACAACATGTATATACATTCTAATGGAGTCGTTAAGTCTTCGTTAGTCGTTAGATGTAAGTGTTGTTTTGAAACCTTTAAGTTAACGATCTCAATTAATGTTGTTAACCCAATGTTTATTATATCAAATGAGATGTTAAATTATTATATTATCATGATATTATGATGTATGAATATCTCTTAATATGATATATGTAGTGACCCGAACTTTTCCATGTTTATATATATTAATTGAGATTGATATTTACATGATTAAATGTTTCCAACATGTTAAGCAATCAAACTTGTTAAGACTTGATTAATTGAAATATGTTTCATATAGACAATTGACCACCCAAGTTGATCGGTGATTCACGAACGTTAAAACTTGTAAAAACTATATGATGACATATATATGGATATATATATATAGTTAACATGATACTATGATAAGAAAACATATCATAAAGTATATTAACAATGAACTACATATGTAAAAACAAGACTACTAACTTAATGATTTTTGAACGAGACATATATGTAACGATTATCGTTGTAAAGACATTTAATGTATATATATCATATTAAGAGATATTCATACATGATAATATCATGATAATATAATAATTTAAAATCTCATTTGATATTATAAACATTGGGTTAACAATATTTAACAAGATCGTTAACCTAAAGGTTTCAAAACAACACTTACATGTAACGACTAACGATGACTTAACGACTCAGTTAAAATGTATATACATGTAGTGTTTTAATATGTATTTATACACTTTTGAAAGAATTCAATACACTTATCAAAATAATTCTACTTAACAAAAATGCTTACAATTACATCCTCGTTCAGTTTCATCAACAATTCTACTCGTATGCACCCGTATTCGTACTCGTACAATACACAGCTTTTAGATGTATGTACTATTGGTATATACACTCCAATGATCAGCTCTTAGCAGCCCATGTGAGTCACCTAACACATGTGGGAACCATCATTTGGCAACTAGCATGAAATATCTCATAAAATTACAAAAATATGAGTAATCATTCATGACTTATTTACATGAAAACAAAATTACATATCCTTTATATCTAATCCATACACCAACGACCAAAAACACCTACAAACACTTTCATTCTTCAATTTTCTTCATCTAATTGATCTCTCTCAAGTTCTATCTTCAAGTTCTAAGTGTTCTTCATATATTTTACAAGTTCTAGTTACATAAAATCAAGAATACTTTCAAGTTTGCTAGCTCACTTCCAATCTTGTAAGGTGATCATCCAACCTCAAGAAATCTTTGTTTCTTACAGTAGGTTATCATTCTAATACAAGGTAATAATCATATTCAAACTTTGGTTCAATTTCTATAACTATAACAATCTTATTTCAAGTGATGATCTTACTTGAACTTGTTTTCGTGTCATGATTCTGCTTCAAGAACTTCGAGCCATCCAAGGATCCATTGAAGCTAGATCCATTTTTCTCTTTTCCAGTAGGTTTATCCAAGGAAATTAAGGTAGTAATGATGTTTATAACATCATTCGATTCATACATATAAAGCTATCTTATTCGAAGGTTTAAACTTGTAATCACTAGAACATAGTTTAGTTAATTCTAAACTTGTTCGCAAACAAAAGTTAATCCTTCTAACTTGAATTTTAAAATCAACTAAACACATGTTCTATATCTATATGATATGCTAACTTAATGATTTAAAACCTGGAAACACGAAAAACACCGTAAAACCGGATTTACGCCGTCGTAGTAACACCGCGGGCTGTTTTGAGTTAGTTAATTAAAAACTATGATAAACTTTGATTTAAAAGTTGTTATTCTGAGAAAATGATTTTTATTATGAACATGAAACTATATCCAAAAATTATGGTTAAACTCAAAGTGGAAGTATGTTTTCTAAAATGGTCATCTAGACGTCGTTCTTTCGACTGAAATGACTACCTTTACAAAAACGACTTGTAACTTATTGTTCCGACTATAAACCTATACTTTTTCTGTTTAGATTCATAAAATAGAGTTCAATATGAAACCATAGCAATTTGATTCACTCAAAACGGATTTAAAATGAAGAAGTTATGGGTAAAACAAGATTGGATAATTTTTCTCATTTTAGCTACGTGAAAATTGGTAACAAATCTATTCTAACCATAACTTAATCAACTTGTATTGTATAATCTTGAGATACCATAGACACGTATACAATGTTTCGACCTATCATGTCGACACATCTATATATATTTCGGAACAACCATAGACACTCTATATGTGAATGTTGGAGTTAGCTGTACAGGGTTGAGGTTGATTCCAAAATATATATAGTTTGAGTTGTGATCAATACTGAGATACGTATACACTGGGTCGTGGATTGATTCAAGATAATATTTATCGATTTATTTCTGTACATCTAACTGTGGACAACTAGTTATAGGTTACTAACGAGGACAGCTGACTTAATAAACTTAAAACATCAAAATATATTAAAAGTGTTGTAAATATATTTTGAACATACTTTAATATATATGTATATATTGTTATAGGTTCGTGAATCAACAGTGGCCAAGTCTTACTTCCCGACGAAGTAAAAATCTGTGAAAGTGAGTTATAGTCCCACTTTTAAAATCTAATATTTTTGGGATGAGAATACATGCAGGTTTTATAAATGATTTACAAAATAGACACAAGTACGTGAAACTACATTCTATGGTTAAATTATCGAAATCGAATATGCCCCTTTTTATTAAGTCTGGTAATCTAAGAATTAGGGAACAGACACCCTAATTGACGCGAATCCTAAAGATAGATCTATTGGGCCTAACAAACCCCATCCAAAGTACCGGATGCTTTAGTACTTCGAAAATTATATCATATCCGAAGGGTGTCCCGGAATGATGGGGATATTCTTATATATGCATCTTGTTATTGTCGGTTACCAGGTGTTCACCATATGAATGATTTTTATCTCTATGTATGGGATGTGTATTGAAATATGAAATCTTGTGGTCTATTGTTACGATTTGATATATATAGGTTAAACCTATAACTCACCAACATTTTTGTTGACGTTTAAAGCATGTTTATTCTCAGGTGAATATTAAGAGCTTCCGCTGTTGCATACTAAAATAAGGACAAGATTTGGAGTCCATGTTTGTATGATATTGTGTAAAAACTACATTCAAGAAACTGATTTCGATGTAACATATTTGTATTGTAAACCATTATGTAATGGTCGTGTGTAAACAGGATATTTTAGATTATCATTATTTGATAATCTACGTAAAGCTTTTTAAACCTTTATTTATGAAATAAAGGTTATGGTTTGTTTTAAAAATGAATGCAGTCTTTGAAAAACGTCTCATATAGAGGTCAAAACCTCGCAACGAAATCAATTAATATGGAACGTTTTTAATCAATAAGAACGGGACATTTCAGTTGGTATCCGAGCGTTGGTCTTAGAGAACCAGAAAATTTGCATTAGTGTGTCTTATCGAGTTTGTTAGGATGCATTAGTGAGTCTGGACTTCGACCGTGTTTTCTTTAAAAATGATTGCTTAACATTTTTGTTGGAAACTATATATTTTTAACATATGAATATTATGTGATATATTAATCTCTTAACGTGTTTGATATTATGTGATAGATTTCTACCTCTAGAACAAGTCCCATTGACTCACCTAATAATAATGAAGAGTCAAATGTAAATTGGAATGATTTGTGGACTGATTCACAAGTTCCCGAAGAGGAACCGGAAGAAGAGTCGGAACCGGAAGAAGAATCGGAACCGGAAGAAGAATCGGAACCGGATGAAGAAATAGAACCGGTGGGGGAAATAATAAAACGGTTAAGTAAAAGAAAATCCTCAACCAACCGACCAAAGTTAATTATGGTCAATGGTGTTTCCGCCAAGGAAGCAAAATATTGGGAGGATTACCAATTCTCCGATGAATCGGATTCCGACGAGAATTCCGATGATGTTATAGAAATTACCCCAACTGAATTTAAAAAGGCAAAAGAAAATAATAAGGGAAAGGGCATAAAAATAGAGAAATCTAATTCCAACCCCGATGAACTTTATATGTATCGTCAACCCCCGAAGTCGTTAAGTTGTAACAATGACCCGGGAACCTCTAAACCACCAGGTTTTTCTAAACCAATGTGGACAACGACGGCTCGTATTAGGGGAACATCATATATCCCTAGAAACTTGGCAAAACGAACCAAAACCGAAGAAGAAGAAACGAGCGAGTCGGAATAAGATAGTTGTATTCGTGTGGTGTAATATATGTAATATAGTGTTCTTATGCTTTATGATATATGTAAAAATTGCTTGTATTAATAAGTATTTTTTTATGAATCTAACTCTTGTCTATTTTACAGTTTAAAAACACAAAATGGATAGACAACCCAATATTTTAAGAGACCTACCCGGAGACATGATTGATGAAATCTTGTCTAGAGTCGGCCAGAATTCTTCGGCACAACTATTTAAGGCGAGATCAGTTTGTAAGACATTCGAAGAACGTTCCAAGAATGTCTTAGTTTATAAGAGACTTTCGTTTGAAAGATGGGGGATATCACATTGGGAAACCCATAAGTTACGATGTGTTTACTTTGACGCATATATTGCGGGGAACCCAAATGCTATTTTACGCAATGGGTTAAGAAATTATTTTGACTCAATATATCCGAATATTGGACTTCGTGATTTAGAAAAAGCGGCTAACATGCAACATAAAGAAGCATGTTATGCTTACGGATTAGTAATGTTCGCTTCTCACCAAAGTGAGAACAAGAACATCGGGCTACAACTATTAAACAAAACGTTTCCACAAGTGACGGAGTCGGTAATTGGGGTAAGAAATGAGGTTTTTAGATTATTACGGGACTGTTGGACATTACGTAACCCTCGTCCCTTTGATGACGTTACAACACGCTGTCTTATCAACGGCCATAACGGTTATGTTGCACAAGACCAAGGATGGGAAGTAGTCCTAGTAAAACCAGAATGCATGACTTGTTTCTGGATGTATGAATTACGTGTCTTTATTGCCTTTGCTGAACGACTTGTGTACTAGCTAGAATTGCCTTCACAACTATCTTGTATCAAAGTTATTGTGTGCTATATTTCATGCTTTATGTAAAATAAGCGGTATTGTAAGTTTGTAAAATATTGTATAAAAGTTTGAACGCGAAATATTATTATAATCAGTTTTTCATATAGAATTGTAGTAGTTGAATTGTATATTAGCTACTAAGTATGAACTTAACGGGTAGGTACTACCCGAATTTAAACTTATAAAACGCTAATATGAAGAAAAAACTTTTATAAATGAGTTCATATTATGCTACGAAATACTATTAACTACTCTTAATATTCTGTATGATTAACTTGTTCCATTTAACTATTTTGAAGGAAATGGAACCGACTACTCGACACACCGTGAATATGAATGAAGAGGAATTCCGTACTTTTCTAGCTTCAAACATAGCCGCAGTACAGGCTGCGCTACATACCAACAATAACCTTGGATCTAGCAGTACAGGAAATCGTGTAGGATGCACCTACAAAGAATTCACTGCCTGCAAACCTTTGGAATTTGATGGAATCGAAGGACCGATCGGATTGAAACGGTGGACCAAGAAGGTTGAATCGGTGTTTGCCATAAGTAAGTGTACTGAAGAGGACAAAGTGAAGTACGCTACGCATACTGAAAGGACCTGTCCTAATCCATCCGGACAAAGTCCACATCGATTATGAACGATTCACAACAGTTGATTACATCGCGAGGTACTTGACCTCTATATAATACATTTTACAAACATTGCATTCATTTTTGAAAAGACAATCTTTCATTACATCTACGGTTGACGACATGCATACCATTTCATAATATATCTTACTATAATTGACTTAATAATAATCTTGATGAACTCAACGACTCGAATGCAACGTCTTTTGAAATATGTCATGAATGACTCCAATTAATATCTCTAAGATGAGCAAAAGCACATCGGAAGATTTCTTTCATACCTGAGAATAAACATGCTTTAAAGTGTCAACCAAAAGGTTGGTGAGTTCATTAGTTTATCATAAACAAACATTTCATAATTTTAATAGACCACAAGATTTCATATTTCCAATTCTCATAAATAAACGTCCCATGCATAGAGACAAAAATATCATTCATATGGATTGAACACCTGGTAACCGACATTAACAATATGCATATAGAATATCCCCATCATTCCGGGATCCTCCTTCGGACATGATATAAATTTCGAAGTACTAAAGCATCCGGTACTTTGGATGGGGCTTGTTCGGCCCGATAGATCTATCTTTAGGATTCGCGTCAATTAGGGTGTCTGTTCCCTAATTCTTAGATTACCAGACTAAATAAAAAGGGGCATATTCGATTTCGATAATTCAACCATAGAATGTAGTTTCACGTACTTGTGTCTATTTTGTAAATCATTTATAAAAATTGCGCATGTATTCTCAGCCCAAAAATATAAAGGGTAAAAAGGCAAATGAAACTCACCTGACAACTTCAGAAATAAATCACAGAGATGTGACCGAAAATCAGAATGCAAGTAACCGTAGACCCCAACCTAGAGAACATATGTTGGTCAATAAGTGTCTAATAAGCTAGGTCGGTCTATAGGGTTCGTATAGTCTTATTGCTCAAGTCCTACTCATAAATTTAGCAAAATTTAGCAAAAGTCAACAAAAGTCAAAGTAAGTCAAATGTAAGTCAAACGCAAGTCAAACACAGTCAACATAGTCAACACCAGTCAACAATCTCATAATATTACTCAAGTTGGTCAAATAGTCAAACATAGGTCAAACTTAAGTTATACATTTTTATTTAGTAAAAACAATATTATTTACATATATGTATATGTAATAACTTTACAGCTAATTTCAGGTCCCACCAAATCCGATATAATACTTTGGGTCCTGACCGTTGGAAAGTATGTCATCACACCTTTCTATAGACAGTTTATTTGACAAAGACGGAGTTACAGTTTGAAAGTTATGACCTCGCGAAAACAGTCCTTCAAAACACTAAATGCTGAGTTTTGCTGTTGTTAACAGCATTGGATCAGCCCTGATGTTCCATTTTCGTACTCGTTTTAGACCAGTTTAGTCTCGACAAAATCATACATATAACATATCGTTTTAAAGCTTGTCGTAAATACTTTCAATATCAATTAATGGTTTTTATCCAAACTTAACCAATTTCAACTTATGAGTCCGCAAAGTAGGCTCGAGAATCATTTTTGACACTTTTGTTAAAAATGCTAAAACTTTCGGTTAACGATCCAAATTTGAATTCGGCTGACCTGAGTTAACCAAATTTGTATCACAGCTCAAAAATGACATTTTAGATGTGTTGGTGACTTTCGTTTTCCAAAATTATGCATATGGGTCAATTTATTCACGTTTGACCCGAATAGGTCATAAATCTCTCTTTAAACCAAAATAGACCCAAAACTCATTTTTAAAGCACCAAAACTTGCAGGCATACTTAAATCAACATATAGGATTTGTTTACACTGACCGTTATCCATTTTGACATTTTTAGACTCAAACGGGTCAAGTGTCCAAATGGACGGTCCAAGTTCGGGTGTCCATTTTCGCATGCAATTATCTCAAAATCTAGAAACTTTTAAGATACAACACCTATATGAAAACTTAACTACTAATCATGAACTTTTCAAATATAAAATCCACATTTTCCAGAACTCAAGTTAATTAAACATATTGGCCTGTTTAGTTTGTAGTTAACACGTATTGTCACAAATTTTCACGCGCGTCATACAAACATCGGACATAATTCATAATACATAAAACATGGTAACATGGAAAACTCCAGATCAAAAGTAGACTCAAAATCGATTCCAAAAAATCTAGCCAGGGCCTCATACGATGTCTACAAGTCGGGTTTCAGAAGAGGTACATTTATGGTTCGCTAAATCAGTTTCTGACTGCGCACCAATCTCGTAATGGCTATAACCGGAGCTAGGGACATGCAAATCAAGCTAGGTCAGTGGTCCTAGTTCAAGGACAAGTCAAATTACCACATATCCTTAAATGAGTAACTTTTGTTTAGCCAATTGGTACAGTTTATTCAATCAAATTGGACATTCTGTTTCAGCTCAATTCAGAAGTTACCAAATCTACGGCCTTAGTGTGCAAAATGTATCGGGTTTTAGAGGTTTCAATAAACTAGACATTTATCACATAACATACAAAATTCGATAATCCAGAAGGCCAAGGTCTCAAAAGGTGTACAACTCTTACTATAAAACTATAGGTGCATACGTTTCAGATTTGGACAGAATGCAGGTTACCATTTCGACACGCACATTACTCAAGCTTCACAAATCCAAATGATGCAAGGCCTAGATGAAACGTTAACTACAACATATGAAATTTTCAGATATGCAAAGTCCTAAATCACCATCATACTTCAAATAAATTTAAAAGTCAGTTTTATAATACTGAGCAAATCAGTTTTTCATATACGATCAATTAAGCATAACGGGAGTATTACAAATCCAAATAGCATGATATCCTAGTCTAACTTGAGTGTTTTTAAATCCTCTACACAATTATGATCAGTTTAAAATTCAATTCTATGTCCATTTTTCCAGAATTTGACATAATCACATATTCATCACAAAAACTTCAATCAATCATATCTTAAGCATACGGTAATGAAAATACGCGAATCTAAAGCCTAAAATTATTAATTTTTCGAGAGGATTTTAATTATATCATAATATTTAACATTCAAGGAAACCAAGTTTCTGTAACCACACAAAACAAATTCGGGATTAAACATAAGCACGTCAAACGAGCAATATAACACATACAATCATGTATAATCATATAGACTTGAGCAATAGACACTATATCTACCCTAATATGTAACAAAAACATGAAAACCCAAAAATTTGAGTTTTTAAAACTTACACGAATCATGAAATTGTTGGTATGGATGTGTAGAGCTCTTCGAGAGGAATCCGAATATATAAACGATTTTATGATCCATCAAGTTTTTAAGGTGTTCTTGAGTGATAAAAGATTGATGATGATGATGAATAGTAGTGGGTGTTCTTGAGAGAAAAATTGGGTGTTTGATAAAATGAATCTGGAATATAGATAGATTAGATAAGGTCACGGGTGTTTTACTGGTTAATCACGGGTATAGATATAACACGGTGTAATAATTAAATAAACTCGGGTATTAAATGTGTAGTCACGGGTTGGTATTTAATTTTTATCTGTTATCTAAAACCCAATGTATTTTAGTTTAATATGATTCAATGATTGGTTAATTTTATATTTATAAAAATTATATATATATATATCTATATTGTTTTAAACATTTTAAAATTCTTGACGTCATACCTAGTTGGTGTGTTTCATTATTTATTATATTTTTAATAAGCCTATAATTTATAAAACTCATTTTCGGATCATCGTTTATTTTAAAATCACATAAGTTCTTTTTAACTCGTTTACTATCAATTGAATGACAATTGAGCGTTACCGTTGTTTACTAAATTACTTCGAAATCACTAAATATATATTCTATACACTTTATTTATATGTATATATACTTTCTAAATAATATTTATTATATATTATTATTATTTACGTAATTAATTCTAACAATTACAATATATAATATTTCATTTTATTATTTACATATATATATATATATATATATATATATATATATATATATATATATATATATATATATATATATATATATATATATATTATATACATATCTATTTACAAGTAATCGTATTGTGAGTCGTCGGGAAAAGTCAAAGGTCAAATGGATTCATAAAAATAGTTCAAAATTTTTGAGACTCAACTTTACAGACTTTGCTTATCGTGTCGAAATCAAATAAGAATTAAGTTTAAATTTGGTCGGAAATTTCCGGGTCGTCACAGTACCTACCCGTTAAAGAAATTTCGTCCCGAAATTTGAGTGAGGTGGTCTTGGCTAATAATAAAAATGTTTTCATGATGAATATGAGTTGATAAATAGAGTTTTATCATCTTTGAGTAATATGGGTAAAACAATTCGATTATTCGAAGAGCACGAATGAAGCTATCACAAATGATTGGATAGAGATTTAACTTTTGACGTAGTAACGATTAAATTTAGAAAATAAGGTGCTTCTTTACTTTTGACGTTGTCTTGGTTGAATTCCGGGATTCAAGGGATTTTAAGAAAATCTATGAAATCTATAAGATCTGATTTTTCGGTAAAAGAGGAAATTAGGATCTCTTTAATTAAATGTGATGATCTGCCTCGATTGCTCTGTCTGATATTTCCATTATAAATTAAATTCTTCCGTTTCATTATTCTCATCATTCCTATACTTTCTTTCTTAGTTCATACATCCAAACGATTGTGAAAATGCTTAATCCAGTTCTGACTCTTATCCTCATCCTTACTATCGCAACAATCATTCTCCTTTTCCAACTTTCACCGGAGGAATCTGTGTTCTTCAACATCGCCCTTGGGGTGATACTATTCTTAATTATACCGTGTCTTTATATTGTTATTCGTATTAATATACACGGTTTGTAATTTCTGTGTTGTTATTGGGTTTTATATCTTCCCTTATATTTCGAAGCCCCTTGCTTCTGTCTCCTATAATCATTGCCATCCACAGATAATGCTTTCTCTTTTTTGCTGCGATTTATACTCCTATTTACACTTCGAAGCTTTATGCTCTGTTTTCTCTTCTATCCATTAAGTACCTCAAGTAATGGTCCAGAATTCGTGGGTATGGAGTTTTGAATGAAAATGGTTAATGTTTTAAGAAGGAAAGCGTAATAGCACGATTTGATTTTCAAATTTATCAACATCACGGAAGATAGAACCATCAAGAATACATTTTCTTGATATGTTCAGAAGTTAAGTAGAATGAAAGAGTTATGTAACATGGCACATGATGAGGGTGTGATCTACTGTGAACCATCATCACGTTTCATTAGAAACCTTGCATGACTTACTGTAATATAATCACGTTGGCCAAGCGTCATTATATTATACTAACTCATGCTTCAATTCCCAACACTTCTCCATAATTCATTCATAATTTATACTTAGATTTTACAGAAGTTTTCAATATAATGAAATACAGAAAACACGAAGAGGTAGATAATTTCGGACAAGAATATTTATGAAAATATCCTCAGAAATATCGAAGATATTTATGATGATATTTTGGAATTTCTAAGTTCGAAGGTTGATGAAGAAACATTTTCCGCAAGATTTTAACATGACTTCGGAGCAAGATATTCTTTAAAGATTTCGTCGGATCCAGAATTACTTGGATTCTTTGAATATAGGGGTTGGTCCTTGTATTTGTCATTGGTCTCCTTCATGGTTAACTCAATCTGTTTTTCTGTACCCAATTTTCTATCGAGCGTTCCTAACACTCCTTTCTTTATCATCAAACTTTTAGCCGTTTAGACCATCTACCATTTTTCTGTTTCCTTTGCATTTAATGCTACGATATCTGAATCATCGGTTATCAATTTGAGGTGGTTTCAGGAGAACTGTGTTTTAGATGATTAAACGCTGATGGTAATATGATGGAATATGAAAGGTTCCCCGATAACAATAAAAGAGCACGCATATATATCAAGGTTATAATTAGGTTGTTTCGAACGAAAAATTGAAGTTGACTTGTTGGAGCTGTGACAAAATTGGCTAATTTGGAAAGAGATTGCAAAGTTATTTTCGGTAATAATAACGCTAAAGGAATTAGCACAGCTACGCGTTAAACGTTTATTTAGTTTCCGAGAGTTTTTCAGGTATACTACTATATGCATAAATCTTTCCTTTCGTAGATGAAGTGCGGTTGGTTCATCCTCTCGATTGAGGAGTTTTCAAGAATCATGAAAGGTTTGAACGCGGATTGTAATCGTCAAGATACAAATGAGGTTTAAGATGAAATCAAGTGGCAAACTTGAAGAATTGTTTAGTTTCATATATTATAATCAATATTTTAATTCATTTTAATTGTCCAATCTTATTAGTCCACAGTCGATAGTCCACAGTTAACAGTCCAATAATTGATACAAAGTTTAATATATAATATTCGAATTTATTAATACGTGTCGTGACCCGTATATGTCTCGGACTCGATCACAACTCAAACTATATATATTATTATAGAATCAACCTCAACCCTGTTTAGAGAACTCGATCATTACTGCATATAGAGTGTCTATGGTTATTCTAAATAATATATATAGATGCGTCGATATGATATGTCAAAACCTTGTATACGTGTCCTGATATTTAAAGTGCGTAAAATAAATAAAAGAAATTAAATGACGATATATAAAATTACGAGAATTAAAATTGCGATAAATAAAATGTAGTCAGTTAGCTAGGAACAGTTAGCTAGGATTTTGTTAGCGTGGATTCTTAACAATATTCTCATAGTTAATTTGTTTGTTTCTAATAAATTTTATTTTGTACAATGTTTTCTTCATTATGCCACTTGTTGGATTCTGATAGATCAAAATTCAAATATGAAATTGAATGAAAATGGTTATTCTGTGGTGAACGGATACGTATATAGGTGGATGTAAGTAGAATAGTAAATGACTGTTGAATCAGATTTAAAGAATGTACAGTGTAACTTATTAATGTGAAATTTAAATATTCCTCGGGTATTACCTACCCGTTGAAATATTTTCACCATTATTAGTTTGTACAAAAGAATTTTAATTACAATCTTTATGAAAATATACTTACATATATATTTTCTTCAGATGTAATCATGAATTTAATGGGTCAATATGATATTAGACTTATTTGATTTACCGTTAGAATATGAATATATAATCTCTTAAAATATTAAAGATTATATAATCACCATGTCGAACGAAGATAAATAATGTAGAATGATTCGTAGAATGATGATTATGCTCGAGGTACAGAATGAGATATTGGGGCATGTGATGTTGAAACTTGTGTTGTTGGTGATACTGTTGATGCCGGTGATGTTGTTGAAGCTGGTACGTTTTGCACCATATTCTCCAAATTGATTACTCGATCTCGAAGTTCGTTGACTTCTTATATTACTCCGGAATAATTGTCGGTCAGAACGAGCAGATGAGTAAGGTTTCAAATTGTGGATAGAATATAATCATGTCGAGCTACTCTGAAAATGAGGGTGAAGATGGTGTTTCGGATTGGTTTGCCAGTGAATGTTTCAAGTTCTTCGCCCAGCGAACAATATGGTGGGTGAAAGAGATCGATTCTTCTTGTCTCCAATGATTAAGTAGACTACGAACTCATCATATGAATTGGGGATGGATGGTTGGTTGATTCATTCTGGTGACGCTGCTTTCGGAGCTTAGGTGAACGTCCACGTCGGAATAGCTGTCGGAATAACTATCAGAATAGTTATCGGAATTCGACGGACTCAAACTGGTTGAAGGATTCATCCCGTACGATCAGATGAAGGATTTTCGAGAAGAATTAGATTATAGGATGTAGATTAGTACCCTGCAATACATAATTTACATATGCATATATAATACTAAAATTCCATAAGTTACGGAGGAATCTACGGAAGCTGTCAGGCAAAGATAACAATAACAGGTACGCTAAGATATGAAGTAGCAGATACGTTAAGATATGAATTTTTTTTTTGTCTATACAATATTCATGCAATCATTGCAGTAAGATGTGTCTAGACTAAGAATGATAAGCAAGTAATTTCCTAAGGATGATAAGCAGATGATTTCCGACAAAAATGATAAGCAAAACTTTTAACATGCAGACACGATCGAAGTCCAGACTCACTATTGCATCCTAACGATTTATCAGTTAGACACACTAATGTAGACCTGGTTCGCTAAGACCATCGCTCTGATACCAACTGAAAGGACCCGTCCTAATCCATCCGGACAAAGTCCACATCGATTATGAACGATTCACAACAGTTGATTACATCGCGAGGTACTTGACCTCTATATAATACATTTTACAAACATTGCATTCATTTTTGAAAAGACAATCTTTCATTACATCTACGGTTGACGACATGCATACCATTTCATAATATATCTTGCTATAATTGACTTAATAATAATCTTGATGAACTCAACGACTCGAATGCAACGTCTTTTGAAATATGTCATGAATGACTCCAATTAATATCTCTAAGATGAGCAAAAGCACAGCGGAAGATTTCTTTCATACCTGAGAATAAACATGCTTTAAAGTGTCAACCAAAAGGTTGGTGAGTTCATTAGTTTATCATAAACAAACATTTCATAATTTTAATAGACCACAAGATTTCATATTTCCAATTCTCATAAATAAACGTCCCATGCATAGAGACAAAAATATCATTCATATGGATTGAACACCTGGTAACCGACATTAACAATATGCATATAGAATATCCCCATCATTCCGGGATCCTCCTTCGGACATGATATAAATTTCGAAGTACTAAAGCATCCGGTACTTTGGATGGGGCTTGTTGGGCCCGATAGATCTATCTTTAGGATTCGCGTCAATTAGGGTGTCTGTTCCCTAATTCTTAGATTACCAGACTAAATAAAAAGGGGCATATTCGATTTCGATAATTCAACCATAGAATGTAGTTTCACGTACTTGTGTCTATTTTGTAAATCATTTATAAAAATTGCGCATGTATTCTCAGCCCAAAAATATAAAGGGTAAAAAGGCAAATGAAACTCACCTGACAACTTCAGAAATAAATCACAGAGATGTGACCGAAAATCGGAATGCAAGTAACCGTAGACCCCAACCTAGAGAACATATGTTGGTCAATAAGTGTCTAATAAGCTAGGTCGGTCTATAGGGTTCGTATAGTCTTATTGCTCAAGTCCTACTCATAAATTTAGCAAAATTTAGCAAAAGTCAACAAAAGTCAAAGTAAGTCAAATGTAAGTCAAACGCAAGTCAAACACAGTCAACATAGTCAACACCAGTCAACAATCTCATAATATTACTCAAGTTGGTCAAATAGTCAAACATAGGTCAAACTTAAGTTATACATTTTTATTTAGTAAAAACAATATTTTTTACATATATGTATATGTAATAACTTTACAGCTAATTTCGGGTCCCACCAAATCCGATATAATACTTTGGGTCGTGACCATTGGAAAGTATGTCATCACACCTTTCTATAGACAGTTTATTTGACAAAGACGGAGTTACAGTTTGAAAGTTATGACCTCGCGAAAACAGTCCTTCAAAACACTAAATGCTGAGTTTTGCTGTTGTTAACAGCATTGGATCAGCCCTGATGTTCCATTTTCGTACTCGTTTTAGACCAGTTTAGTCTCGACAAAATCATACATATAACATATCGTTTTAAAGCTTGTCATAAATACTTTCAATATCAATTAATGGTTTTTATCCAAACTTAACCAATTTCAACTTATGAGTCCGCAAAGTAGGCTCGAGAATCATTTTTGACACTTTTGTTAAAAATGCTAAAACTTTCGGTTAACGATCCAAATTTGAATTCGGCTGACCTGAGTTAACCAAATTTGTATCACAGCTCAAAAATGACATTTTAGATGTGTTGGTGACTTTCGTTTTCCAAAATTATGCATATGGGTCAATTTATTCACGTTTGACCCGAATAGGTCATAAATCTCTCTTTAAACCAAAATAGACCCAAAACTCATTTTTAAAGCACCAAAACTTGCAGGCATACTTAAATCAACATATAGGATTTGTTTACACTGACCGTTATCCATTTTGACATTTTTAGACTCAAACGGGTCAAGTGTCCAAATGGACGGTCCAAGTTCGGGTGTCCATTTTCGCATGCAATTATCTCAAAATCTAGAAACTTTTAAGATACAACACCTATATGAAAACTTAACTACTAATCATGAACTTTTCAAATATAAAATCCACATTTTTCCAGAACTCAAGTTAATTAAACATATTGGCCTGTTTAGTTTGTAGTTAACACGTATTGTCACAAATTTTCACGCGCGTCATACAAACATCGGACATAATTCATAACACATAAAACATGGTAACATGGAAAACTCCAGATCAAAAGTAGACTCAAAATCGATTCCAAAAAATCCATCCAGGGCCTCATACGATGTCTACAAGTCGGGTTTCAGAAGAGGTACATTTATGGTTCGCTGAATCAGTTTCTGACTGCGCACCAATCTCGTAATGGCTATAACCGGAGCTAGGGACATGAAAATCAAGCTAGGTCAGTGGTCCTAGTTCAAGGACAAGTCAAATTACCACATATCCTTAAATGAGAAACTTTTGTTTAGCCAATTGGTACAGTTTATTCAATCAAATTGGACATTCTGTTTCAGCTCAATTCAGAAGTTACCAAATCTACGGCCTTAGTGTGCACAATGTATCGGGTTTCAAAGGTTTCAATAAACTAGACATTTATCACATAACATACAAAGTTCGATAATCCAGAAGGCCAAGGTCTCAAAAGGTGTACAACTCTTACTATAAAACTATAGGTGCATACGTTACAGATTTGGACAGAATGCAGGTTACCATTTCGACACGCACATTACTCAAGCTTCACAAATCCAAATGATGTAAGGCCTAGATGAAACGTTAACTACAACATATGAAATTTTCAGATATGCAAAGTCCTAAATCACCATCATACTTCAAATAAATTTAAAAGTCAGTTTTATAATACTGAGCAAATCAGTTTTTCATATACGATCAATTAAGCATAACGGGAGTATTACAAATCCAAATAGCATGATATCCTAGTCTAACTTGAGTGTTTTTAAATCCTCTACACAATTATGATCAGTTTAAAATTCAATTCTATGTCCATTTTTCCAGAATTTGACATAATCACATATTCATCACAAAAACTTCAATCAATCATATCTTAAGCATACGGTAATGAAAATACGCGAATCTAAAGCCTAAAATTATTAATTTTTCGAGATGATTTTAATTATATCATAATATTTAACATTCAAGAAAACCAAGTTTCTGTAACCACACAAAACAAATTCAGGATTAAACATAAGCACGTCAAACGAGCAATATAACACATACAATCATGTATAATCATATAGACTTGAGCAATAGACACTATATCTACCCTAATATGTAACAAAAACATGAAAACCCAAAAATTTGAGATTTTAAAACTTACACAAATCATGAAATTGTTGGTATGGATGTGTAGAGCTCTTCGAGAGGAATCCGAATATATAAACGATTTTATGATCCATCAAGTTTTTAAGGTGTTCTTGAGTGATAAAAGATTGATGATGATGATGAATAGTAGTGGGTGTTCTTGAGAGAAAAATTGGGTGTTTGATAAAATGAATCTGGAATATAGATAGATTAGATTAGGTCACGGGTGTTTTACTGGTTAATCACGGGTATAGATATAACACGGTGTAATAATTAAATAAACTCGGGTATTAAATGTGTAGTCACGGGTTGGTATTTAATTTTTATCTGTTATCTAAAACTCAATGTATTTTAGTTTAATATGATTCAATGATTGGTTAATTTTATATTTATAAAAATTATATATATATATCTATATTGTTTTAAACATTTTAAAATTCTTGACGTCATACCTAGTTGGTGTGTTTCATTATTTATTATATTTTTAATAAGCCTATAATTTATAAAACTCATTTTCGGATCATCGTTTATTTTAAAATCACATAAGTTCTTTTTAACTCATTTACTATCAATTGAATGACAATTGAGCGTTACCGTTGTTTACTAAATTACTTCGAAATCACTAAATATATATTCTATACACTTTATTTATATGTATATATACTTTCTAAATAATATTTATTATATATTATTATTATTTACGTAATTAATTCTAACAATTACAATATATAATATTTCATTTTATTATTTATATATATATATATATATATATATATATATATATATATATATATATATATATATATATATATATATATATATATATATATATATATATATATATATATATATATATAATTATATACATATCTATTTACAAGTAATCGTATTGTGAGTCGTCGGGAAAAGTCAAAGGTCAAATGGATTCATAAAAATAGTTCAAAATTTTTGAGACTCAACTTTACAGACTTTGCTTATCGTGTCGAAATCAAATAAGAATTAAGTTTAAATTTGGTCGGAAATTTCCGGGTCGTCACACATACCTTCACAGGTTCTGCGTTAACATGGTGGAATACCTATCTAGAGCAAGTGGGACAAGATGATGCGTACGCACTACCGTGGTCAGCATTCAAGCACTTGATGAACGAGAAGTACCGTCCCAGAACCGAGGTCAATAAGCTCAAGACAGAACTTAGAGGGTTACGAACCCAAGGATTTGATATTACCACGTACGAAAGACGATTCACAGAATTGTGCCTATTGTGTCCGGGAGCATTCGAAGATGAGGAAGAGAAGATCGACGCGTTTGTGAAAGGATTACCGGAAAGAATCCAAGAAGATATAAGTTCACACGAGCCCGCCTCCATACAACAGGCATGTAGAATGGCTCACAAACTAGTGAACCAGATTGAAGAAAGAATTAAAGAACAGACTGCTGAAGAGGCCAATGTGAAGCAAGTCAAAAGAAAGTGGGAGGAAAACGGTGATAAGAATCACCAATACAACAACAACAGCAATTACAACAATAATCGCAACAATTATCCCAACAATCGCAACATCAATCGCAACTACAACAAACGGCCCAACAACAACAACAACAACAACAACAGCAACTACAACAATCATCCCAACAACAATAATAACCGCAACAACAACAACAATCAGAAGCAGCTATGCCAAAGGTGTGAAAAGAATCACTCGGGGTTCTGCACCAAATTTTGCAACAAGTGTAAAAGAAATGGTCATAGCACGGCGAAGTGTGAGGTCTACGGACCAGGGGTTAATAGAACGAAAGGAACAAATGGTGTCGGAACGAGTAATGGCGGAGCAAGTAGTGTCGGAGCAAGTTATGCCAATGTAGTTTGTTATAAATGTGGAAAACCAGGCCACATTATTAGAAATTGCCCGAACCAGGAGAACACGAATGGACAAGGCCGTGGAAGAGTTTTCAATATTAATGCGGTAGAGGTACAGGAAGACCCGGAGCTTGTTACGGGTACGTTTCTTATTGACAATAAATCTGCTTACGTTTTTTTTGATTCGGGTGCGGATAGAAGCTATATGAGTAGAGATTTTTGTGCTAAATTAAGTTGTCCATTGACGCCTTTGGATAGTAAATTTTTACTCGAATTAGCAAATGGTAAATTAATTTTAGCAGATAATATATGTCGGAATCGAGAAATTAAACTGGTTAGCGAAACATTTAAGATTGATTTGATACCAGTAGAGTTAGGGAGTTTTTATGTGATAATCGGTATGGACTGGTTGAAAGAAGTGAAAGCGGAGATCGTTTGTTACAAAAATGCAATTCGCATTATACGAGAAAAAGGAAAACCCTTAATGGTGTACGGAGAAAAGGGCAACACGAAGCTACATCTTATTAGTAATTTGAAGGCACAAAAACTAATAAGAAAAGGTTGCTATGCTGTTCTAGCACACGTCGAGAAAGTACAAACTGAAGAAAAGAGCATCAATGATCTTGTATTTCTGAAAGAATTACCGGGATTACCCCCACATCGATCCGTTGAATTTCAAATAGATCTTGTACCAGGAGCTGTACCAATAGCTCGTGCTCCTTACAGACTCGCACCCAGCGAGATGAAAGAACTGCAAAGCCAATTACAAGAACTTTTAGAGCGTGGTATCATTCGACCAAGCACATCACCGTGGGGAGCTCCTGTTTTGTTTGTCAAGAAGAAAGATGGTACATTCAGGTTGTGTATCGACTACCGAGAGTTGAACAAACTTACCATCAAGAACCGCTACCCACTACCGAGAATCGACGACTTATTTGATCAACTACAAGGCTCGTCTGTTTATTCAAAGATTGACTTACGTTCCGGGTATCATCAAATGCGGGTGAAAGAAGATGATATTCCAAAGACTGCTTTCAGAATACGTTACGGTCATTACGAGTTTATGGTCATGCCGTTTGGTTTAACTAATGCACCAGCTGTGTTCATGGACCTTATGAACCGAGTGTGTGGACCATACCTTGACAAGTTTGTCATTGTTTTCATTGATGACATACTTATTTACTCAAAGAATGACCAAGAACACGGTGAACATTTGAGAAAGGTGTTAGAAGTATTGAGGAAGGAAGAATTGTACGCTAAGTTTTCAAAGTGTGCATTTTGGTTGGAAGAAGTTCAATTCCTCGGTCACATAGTGAACAAAGAAGGTATTAAGGTGGATCCGACAAAGATAGAAACTGTTGAAAAGTGGGAAACCCCGAAAACTCCGAAACACATACGCCAGTTTTTAGGACTAGCTGGTTACTACAGAAGGTTCATCCAAGACTTTTCCAGAATAGCAAAACCCTTGACTGCATTAACGCATAAAGGGAAGAAATTTGAATGGAATGATGAACAAGAGAAAGCGTTTCAGTTATTGAAGAAAAAGCTAACTACGGCACCTATATTGTCATTGCCTGAAGGGAATGATGATTTTGTGATTTATTGTGATGCATCAAAGCAAGGTCTCGGTTGTGTATTAATGCAACGAACGAAGGTGATTGCTTATGCGTCTAGACAATTGAAGATTCACGAACAAAATTATACGACGCATGATTTGGAATTAGGCGCGGTTGTTTTTGCATTAAAGACTTGGAGACACTACTTATATGGGGTCAAAAGTATTATATATACCGACCACAAAAGTCTTCAACACATATTTAATCAGAAACAACTGAATATGAGGCAGCGTAGGTGGATTGAATTATTGAATGATTACGACTTTGAGATTCGTTACCACCCGGGGAAGGCAAATGTGGTAGCCGATGCCTTGAGCAGGAAGGACAGAGAACCCATTCGAGTAAAATCTATGAATATAATGATTCATAATAACCTTACTACTCAAATAAAGGAGGCGCAACAAGGAGTTTTAAAAGAGGGAAATTTAAAGGATGAAATACCCAAAGGATCGGAGAAACATCTTAATATTCGGGAAGACGGAACCCGGTATAGGGCTGAAAGGATTTGGGTACCAAAATTTGGAGATATGAGAGAAATGGTACTTAGAGAAGCTCATAAAACCAGATACTCAATACATCCTGGAACGGGGAAGATGTACAAGGATCTCAAGAAACATTTTTGGTGGCCGGGTATGAAAGCCGATGTTGCTAAATACGTAGGAGAATGTTTGACGTGTTCTAAGGTCAAAGCTGAGCATCAGAAACCATCAGGTCTACTTCAACAACCCGAAATCCCGGAATGGAAATGGGAAAACATTACCATGGATTTCATCACTAAATTGCCAAGGACTGCAAGTGGTTTTGATACTACTTGGGTAATAGTTGATCGTCTCACCAAATCAGCACACTTCCTACCAATAAGAGAAGATGACAAGATGGAGAAGTTAGCACGACTGTATTTGAAGGAAGTCTTCTCCAGACATGGAATACCAATCTCTATTATCTCTGATAGGGATGGCAGATTTATTTCAAGATTCTGGCAGACATTACAGCAAGCATTAGGAACTCGTCTAGACATGAGTACTGCCTATCATCCACAAACTGATGGGCAGAGCGAAAGGACGATACAAACGCTTGAAGACATGCTACGAGCATGTGTTATTGATTTCGGAAACAGTTGGGATCGACATCTACCGTTAGCAGAATTTTCCTACAACAACAGCTACCATTCAAGCATTGAGATGGCGCCGTTTGAAGCACTTTATGGTAGAAAGTGCAGGTCTCCGATTTTTTGGAGTGAAGTGGGGGATAGACAGATTACGGGTCCGGAGATTATACAAGAAACTACCGAGAAGATCATCCAAATTCAACAACGGTTGAAAACCGCCCAAAGTCGACAAAAGAGCTACGCTGACATTAAAAGAAAAGATATAGAATTTGAAATTGGAGAGATGGTCATGCTTAAAGTTGCACCTTGGAAAGGCGTTGTTCGATTTGGTAAACGAGGGAAATTAAATCCAAGGTATATTGGACCATTCAAGATTATTGATCGTGTCAGACCAGTAGCTTACTGACTAGAGTTACCTCAACAACTCGCGGCTGTACATAACACTTTCCACGTCTCGAATTTAAAGAAATGTTTTGCTAAAGAAGATCTCACTATTCCATTAGATGAAATCCAAATCAACGAAAAACTTCAATTCATCGAAGAACCCGTCGAAATAATGGATCGTGAGGTTAAAAGACTTAAGCAAAATAAGATACCAATTGTTAAGGTTCGATGGAATGCTCGTAGAGGACCCGAGTTCACCTGGGAGCGTGAAGATCAGATGAAGAAGAAATACTCGCATCTATTTCCAGAAGATTCATCAACACCTTCAACAGCTTAAAATTTCGGGACGAAATTTATTTAACGAGTAGGTACTGTAGTGACCCGAACTTTTCCATGTTTATATATATTAATTGAGATTGATATTTACATGATTAAATGTTTCCAACATGTTAAGCAATCAAACTTGTTAAGACTTGATTAATTGAAATATGTTTCATATAGACAATTGACCACCCAAGTTGATCGGTGATTCACGAACGTTAAAACTTGTAAAAACTATATGATGACATATATATGGATATATATATATAGTTAACATGATACTATGATAAGAAAACATATCATAAAGTATATTAACAATGAACTACATATGTAAAAACAAGACTACTAACTTAATGATTTTTGAACGAGACATATATGTAACGATTATCGTTGTAAAGTCATTTAATGTATATATATCATATTAAGAGATATTCATACATGATAATATCATGATAATATAATAATTTAAAATCTCATTTGATATTATAAACATTGGGTTAACAACATTTAACAAGATCGTTAACCTAAAGGTTTCAAAACAACACTTACATGTAACGACTAACGATGACTTAACGACTCAGTTAAAATGTATATACATGTAGTGTTTTAATATGTATTTATACACTTTTGAAAGACTTCAATACACTTATCAAAATACTTCTACTTAACAAAAATGCTTACAATTACATCCTCGTTCAGTTTCATCAACAATTCTACTCGTATGCACCCGTATTCGTACTCGTACAATACACAGCTTTTAGATGTATGTACTATTGGTATATACACTCCAATGATCAGCTCTTAGCAGCCCATGTGAGTCACCTAACACATGTGGGAACCATCATTTGGCAACTAGCATGAAATATCTCATAAAATTACAAAAATATGAGTAATCATTCATGACTTATTTACATGAAAACAAAATTACATATCCTTTATATCTAATCCATACACCAACGACCAAAAACACCTACAAACACTTTCATTCTTCAATTTTCTTCATCTAATTGATCTCTCTCAAGTTCTATCTTCAAGTTCTAAGTGTTCTTCATAAATTCCAAAAGTTCTAGTTTCATAAAATCAAGAATACTTTCAAGTTTGCTAGCTCACTTCCAATCTTGTAAGGTGATCATCCAACCTCAAGAAATCTTTGTTTCTTACAGTAGGTTATCATTCTAATACAAGGTAATAATCATATTCAAACTTTGGTTCAATTTCTATAACTATAACAATCTTATTTCAAGTGATGATCTTACTTGAACTTGTTTTCGTGTCATGATTCTGCTTCAAGAACTTCGAGCCATCCAAGGATCCATTGAAGCTAGATCCATTTTTATCTTTTCCAGTAGGTTTATCCAAGGAAATTAAGGTAGTAATGATGTTCATAACATCATTCGATTCATACATATAAAGCTATCTTATTCGAAGGTTTAAACTTGTAATCACTAGAACATAGTTTAGTTAATTCTAAACTTGTTCGCAAACAAAAGTTAATCCTTCTAACTTGACTTTTAAAATCAACTAAAAACATGTTATATATCTATATGATATGCTAACTTAATGATTTAAAACCTGGAAACACGAAAAACACCGTAAAACCGGATTTATGCCGTCGTAGTAACACCGCGGGCTGTTTTGGGTTAGTTAATTAAAAACTATGATAAACTTTGATTTAAAAGTTGTTATTCTGAGAAAATGATTTTTATTATGAACATGAAACTATATCCAAAAATTATGGTTAAACTCAAAGTGGAAGTATGTTTTCTAAAATGGTCATCTAGACGTCGTTCTTTCGACTGAAATGACTACCTTTACAAAAACGACTTGTAACTTATTTTTCCGACTATAAAACTATACTTTTTCTGTTTAGATTCATAAAATAGAGTTCAATATGAAACCATATCAATTTGATTCACTCAAAACGGATTTAAAATGAAGAAGTTATGGGTAAAACAAGATTGGATAATTTTTCTCATTTTAGCTACGTGAAAATTGGTAACAAATCTATTCCAACCATAACTTAATCAACTTGTATTGTATAATCTTGAGATACCATAGACACGTATACAATGTTTCGACCTATCATGTCGACACATCTATATATATTTCGGAACAACCATAGACACTCTATATGTGAATGTTGGAGTTAGCTATACAGGGTTGAGGTTGATTCCAAAATATATATAGTTTGAGTTGTGATCAATACTGAGATACGTATACACTGGGTCGTGGATTGATTCAAGATAATATTTATCGATTTATTTCTGTACATCTAACTGTGGACAACTAGTTATAGGTTACTAACGAGGACAGCTGACTTAATAAACTTAAAACATCAAAATATATTAAAAGTTTTGTAAATATATTTTGAACATACTTTAATATATATGTATATATTGTTATAGGTTCGTGAATCAACAGTGGCCAAGTCTTACTTCCCGACGAAGTAAAAATCTGTGAAAATGAGTTATAGTCCCACTTTTAAAATCTAATATTTTTGGGATGAGAATACATGCAGGTTTTATAAATGATTTACAAAATAGATACAAGTACGTGAAACTACATTCTATGGTTGAATTATCGAAATCGAATATGCCCCTTTTTATTAAGTCTGGTAATCTAAGAATTAGGGAACAGACACCCTAATTGACGCGAATCCTAAAGATAGATCTATTGGGCCTAACAAACCCCATCCAAAGTACCGGATGCTTTAGTACTTCGAAATTTATATCATATCCGAAGGGTGTCCCGGAATGATGGGGATATTCTTATATATGCATCTTGTTATTGTCGGTTACCAGGTGTTCACCATATGAATGATTTTTATCTCTATGTATGGGATGTGTATTGAAATATGAAATCTTGTGGTCTATTGTTACGATTTGATATATATAGGTTAAACCTATAACTCACCAACATTTTTGTTGACGTTTAAAGCATGTTTATTCTCAGGTGAATATTAAGAGCTTCCGCTGTTGCATACTAAAATAAGGACAAGATTTGGAGTCCATGTTTGTATGATATTGTGTAAAAACTGCATTCAGGAAACTGATTTCGATGTAACATATTTGTATTGTAAACCATTATGTAATGGTCGTGTGTAAACAGGATATTTTAGATTATCATTATTTGATAATCTACGTAAAGCTTTTTAAACCTTTATTTATGAAATAAAGGTTATGGTTTGTTTTAAAAATGAATGCAGTCTTTGAAAAATGTCTCATATAGAGGTCAAAACCTCACAACGAAATCAATTAATATGGAACGTTTTTAATCAATAAGAACGGGACATTTCAATATATACATTAAAATATCGTTACAACGATAATCGTTACATATAAGTCTCGTTTCGTAATTCTTGAGTTAGTAGTCTTGTTTTTACATATGTAGTTCATTGTTAACACACTTAATGATATATTTAAATATCATTTTATCATGTTAAATATAGTGTATCAATATATTAATATGATACATATATATTTAGTAGACGTTATCATAACGATAATTGTTATATATATCATTTCGAGTTTCTTAACTTAGTAATCTCATTTCTTACGTATATCACACATTGTTAATATACTTAGTGAGATACTTACTCATCATAATCTCATGTCAACCATATATATATTTCTATATATACCACAACATGTAGTTTTTACAATTTTGTAACGTTCGTGAATCGCCGGTCAACTTGGGTGATCAATTGTCTATATGAAACTTATTTCATTTAATCAAGTCTTAAAAAGTTTGATTGCTTAACACGTTGGAAACATTTAGTCATGTAAATATCAATCTCAATTAATATATATAAACATGGAAAAGTTCGGGTCACTACAGTACCTGCCCGTTAAATAAATTTCGTGCCGAAATTTTAAGCTGTTGAAGGTGTTGACGAATCTTCTGGAAATAGATGCGGGTATTTCTTCTTCATCTGATCTTCACACTCCCAGGTGAACTTGGGTCCTCTACAAGCATTCCATCGAACCTTAACAATCGATATCTTGTTTTGCTTAAGTCTCTTAACATCACGATCCATTATTTCGACGGGTTCTTCAATGAATTGAAGTTTTTCATTGATTTGGATTTCGTCCAACGGAATAGTGAGATCTTCTTTAGTAAAACATTTCTTCAAATTCGAGACGTGGAAAGTGTTATGTACAGCCGCGAGTTGTTGAGGTAGCTCCAGTTGGTAAGCTACTGGTCCGACACGATCTATAATCTTGAATGGTCCAATGTACCTTGGATTTAGTTTCCCCCGTTTACCAAATCGAACAACGCCTTTCCAAGGTGAAACCTTAAGCATGACCATTTCTCTAATTTCAAACTCTATATCTTTTCTTTTACTGTCCACGTAGCTCTTTTGTCGACTCTGGGCGGTTTTCAATCGTTGTTGAATTTGGATGATTTTCTCGGTAGTTTCTTGTATTATCTCCGGACCCGTAATATGTCTATCCTCCACTTCATTCCAACAAATTGGAGACCTGCACTTTCTACCATAAAGTCCCTCAAACGGCACCATCTCAATACTAGAATGATAACTGTTGTTGTAGGAAAATTCTGCTAATGGTAGGTGTCGATCCCAACTGTTTCCGAAATCAATAACACATGCTCGTAGCATGTCTTCAAGCGTTTGTATCATCCTTTCGCTCTGCCCATCAGTTTGTGGATGATAGGTAGTACTCATCTCTAGACGAGTCCCCAATGCTTGTTGCACCGTCTTCCAGAACCTTGAAACAAATCTACCATCCCGATCAGAGATAATAGAGACGGGTATTCCATGTCTGGAGACAACCTCCTTCAAATACAATCGTGCCAACTTCTCCATTTTGTCATCTTCTCTCATTGGCAGGAAGTGTGCTGACTTGGTGAGACGATCAACTATTACCCAAATAGTATCATAACCACTTGCAGTCCTTGGCAATTTAGTAATGAAATCCATGGTAATGTTTTCCCATTTCCATTCTGAGATTTCAGGTTGTTGTAGTAGACCTGATGGTTTTTGATGTTCAGCTTTGACCTTAGAACACGTCAAACATTCTCCTACATATTTAGCAATATCGGCTTTCATACCCGGCCACCAAAAGTGTTTCTTGAGATCTTTATACATTTTCCCCACTCCGGGATGTATTGAATATCTGGTTTTATGTGCTTCTTTAAGTACCATTTCTCTCACATCTCCAAACTTTGGTACCCAAATTCTATCAGCCCTATATCGGATTCCGTCTTCCCGAATATTAAGATGTTTCTCTGATCCTTTGGGTATCTCATTCTTCAACTTTCCTTCTTTTACAACCCCCTGTTGCGCCTCTTTTATTTGAGTAGTAAGGTTAGTACGAATAATTATATGTATAGCTTTTTCCCGTATAGGTTCTCTGTCCTTTCTACTCAAAGCGTCGGCTACCACATTCGCCTTCCCCGGGTGGTATCGAATCTCAAAATCATAATCATTCAAAGTTCAATCCACCTGCATTGTCTCATATTCAGTTGCTTCTGATTAAATATATCTTGGAGACTTTTGTGGTTGGTATATATAATACTTTTGACTCCATATAAATAATGCCTCCACGTCTTTAATGCAAAAACAACAGCACCCAATTCCAAATCGTGAGTTGCATAATTTTGCTCGTGAATCTTCAATTGTCTAGACGCATAAGCAATCACCTTCGTTCGTTGCATTAATACACAACCGAGACCTTGCTTTGATGCATCACAATAAATCACAAAATCATCATTCCCTTCAGGCAATGACAATATAGGTGCCGTAGTTAGCTTTTTCTTCAATAACTGAAACGCCTTCTCTTGTTCATCTTTCCATTCAAATTTCTTCCCTTTATGCGTTAATGCAGTCAAGGGTTTTGCTATTTTAGAAAAACCTTGGATGAATCTTCTGTAGTAACCAGCCAATCCTAAAAATTGACGTATATACTTTGGAGTTTTTGGGGTTTCCCACTTTTCAACGGTTTCGATCTTTGCCGGGTCCACCTGGATGTAGTGACCCGAACTTTTCCATGTTTATATATATTAATTGAGATTGATATTTACATGATTAAATGTTTCCAACATGTTAAGCAATCAAACTTGTTAAGACTTGATTAATTGAAATATGTTTCATACAGACAATTGACCACCCAAGTTGACCGGTGATTCACGAACGTTAAAACTTGTAAAAATTATATGATGACATATATATGGATATATATATAGTTAACATGATACTATGATAATTAAACATATCATTAAGTATATTAACAATGAACTACATATGTAAAAACAAGACTACTAACTTAATGATTTTTAAACGAGACATATATGTAACGATTATCGTTGTAAAGACATTTAATGTATATATATCATATTAAGAGATATTCATACATGAAAATATCATGATAATATAATAATTTAAAATCTCATTTGATATTATAAACATTGGGTTAACAACATTTAACAAGATCGTTAACCTAAAGGTTTCAAAACAACACTTACATGTAACGACTAACGATGACTTAACGACTCAGTTAAAATGTATATACATGTAGTGTTTTAATTGAAGGTATTTCGTATGCCCGAGAGACATATTAAATTAACGTGGCTGACGTGTTATGATCCAAGTCGGGTCATACCCAATATCAAACTTACCGACACCTTATTCGTCTTCGATTTTAACGATTGGTTCGTTGATCAAATACGCGACACTTGAACTTTAAGAAAAATGGTTTTCTGAAATATTACTTGATGTGTATATATATATATAAATTATGGATTAATTTATATATATAACAAGAGTTTAAATTATTTATAGGTTAAATAATTTATTTTGTTATGTTACATTTTATAAAGTTTTGGTTTTATAAAAATAAATGTACATGACAATTATATATATATGGAAGTATTATAAAGAGTTTTATAAAATCTAATACTTTTATAAAACTTATTTTATAATATGAAAGGGAAGTGGCATAGGGAATGAGATGCACATGCTAGAGATTCCAATCTTTAGTTGCCCATGCTTTTCCATATATCCATAAACATGTTCCTTGACTCAAGGCAAAAACACACATGCAAGTACACATCAAAATAACAAGCAAAAAACTGCATTTTTCTCTCTTCTTGTTGCTGTTAGGCCGTGGCCTTTGGAGGTCAAAAGTGGGTTCATTTTCTTCTTTGCAAGCTTGTTATCAAGTGTCAATAAAATCCTAACCAAAGCTAAGGTGTTGGTGCATAAGTTTGGGGTATAATCTCTTGAGGTTTCATACATTTGAAGCTCCATTCAACATCATCATCTTCATCACTTTCAACTAGCTTGGAATAGGTATAACATCTTATTCTTGCTTGTAGTTTGTAAGCTTATTTCACAACTTGATCCTAATTGGGATTTAACTTTAAAAGGTTAAAGATTAACAAGTTCAATTGGTAATATTTTCATGCTTCCGATTTAATTTGATTCTTAAAAGGTTTTAAGTATTATGTAACTTGTTAAATCCCAACAATGGTATCTAGAGCCGAAGTTGTTGAAATATGCTTCGAGATGGTTTTTGAACTCACCATAACTTTGCATTTTATGTAACATGCATGATTGTAAAATGCAAAAATTTATGGTTTTGGGTGGGTGTGTATTTTGGGCCGAATTATAGGAGTCCCAAAATGGGTTTTGGGCTCTTTATTTGGTTCAAATTTTGGTTGCATGTTGTTCACAATCCTAGCCTTGACCTTGTGTATGGTTGCATGTATGTTTGGTTGATTTAATTCATTCTTATGGTTTGTAATAATATTTATTCAATTGGTTTGTAATAATATTCATTTGGTTATGTAATTTATTTTATATTTGGTATATAAAATAGATTAGGTTGTATTTTCATTTTCTAGACAAAATGTATTAGGATATATTTTGTAAAATGATGAAGATGATGAAGACTTGAAGAACACATGAAGAAGCATTTGGATGCAAGATTGAGTGGGAGATTTTGAAATCTCTTACTTTGTGTTATAACCCCTTAACCGGTAGCATTTGTTTTCGGCTAAACAAATGCCTACCAAAATGGCTAGATTGTGAACATCTTTGTTTTGCATGCGTGGTTGTTTTGTATGATTATGTGGATTGTATGTTTGTATGCTACAAGTTAATCACACAAGTTAACAACAAACTAAAATGGCAATTTAAATTGGTTAAAATTGACATTATTAACGACATGCAAAACGTCAATTTAAATGGTTAAATTAAAAACGGCTAAAAGGACATTAATAATCGGTTATTAAGAACATGATAAGGATCATACATATAAAATGGTTTATATCAAAGTAATAAAATTGGCTTTATTACATAACATGAAAATGGATTTTCAAATAAACCATACACTAAATGCATGTTGGTGTATGGTGCAAAAGTTTTCTCAAACTAGAATTAATGAAAACTTAAAATCCCTTATTAACAAGGCAAACAAGTTAAACGCCATCCTTTTGTGGAAACACTTAGACGTATTAGGAAACTCTTGATGGGATAAAGGTCACCTAACCATCATGAGCGAACTAATATGAATAAGGTACACTTCGCATACATGTGGGATAAAGGTCACCTAACCACTTGTATGTTAAGTCTACATGTTTACACAAGTAGGACGACTTGATTTGGGAATCATGAACTTAGGGTCACCGAAGCATGATGAACAAATAGGCGTTGATGGGATAAATATGCCATGCAAAAGGATTGCATGATCCCATAACTTAGAAGTTGCAAAAGGATTGCAATTGTCATATAATGACTACCTAGCTAAATCAAATAACGGGATAAAGGTCACCTAACCGAAATTTGATTTACCGTTGGATTCTAATATTTAATAAGTCAATTAAAATTTAAAAGGGTATTGAATGTTAAATTAAAATCGATACTTAAACGAACTTTGTTAATTTTGTAGATGGCCGCCAATAACAACAACAACATTCCAAACGCACCACTTAACCTAAACCACCTATCATTAAGGTCTCTCTTAGAGAAAGACAAACTCAACCATACCAACTTTATGGATTGGTTCCGCAATCTTCGGATTGTCCTCAAACAAGAGGATAAAATGTATGTGCTTGAGGACCCCATTCCCGATCAACCGGATGAGAATGATGTGGAGGCAATGGCCTCTTACGATAAGTATTGCCACGACTCCCTTCAAGTCTCATGCTTAATGCTTGGGACTATGATACCCGAACTCCAAAAGGATTTCGAGCACCATAGTGCATACGACATGATAACGCAATTGAAGGAGATGTTTCTCCAACAAGCGCGTGTCGAGCGCTTCGAAACGGTTCGGGCGCTACATGCTTGTCGTATGGACGATACCCAATCGGTTTCATCTTATGTACTCAAGATGAAAAGCCTTATCGATCGTGCTAACCGACTTAACCTAAACATATCCAATGAGTTAGCCACCGATCTTATCCTTAACTCCCTATCAAAAAGGTTTGATCAATTTGTAATTAATTACAATATGAATGGAATGGATAAGAGCATAGGTGAGCTTCACGGTATGCTTAGAACGGCGGAAACTAGCATGGGTAAAAGGGCTTTACCCGTGTTAGCAATCGATCAAGGTGGATCCAAAGGTAACACCTCTAAGCCAAAGGTGGCTAAGAGGAAAGGACCCGTCCATCAAGGCAAAGGGAAGGGGAAGATGGTTACCCCAACCAAGAACAAAGCTAAGAAGCAAAAGGTAGCCGAGAAGGCAAACCCCAAGGAAGACCCATGTTTCGGTTGCGGTGAGATGGGTCATTGGAAACGAAACTGTCCGATTTATCTTAAGGAGTTGAAGGACAAGAGGGATGCGGGGCAAACCTCAGGTAATATATATATGGTATATATAGAGCTTAGTATTACTTCTTCTAATACATGGGTATTAGACACTGGATGTGGGACTCATATTTGCAATTCTTTGCAGGGGTTCAAAAGAAGTAACAAGCAAACGGAAACATCAAGTCTCTTCATGGGGAATGGAGCTAAAGTGCAAGTGAAAGCTCAAGGAGACTTTGTGTTAAAACTTCCAAGTGGCTTGGAACTTATTTTGAATGATGTTTTGTATGCACCCGACTTATGTCGAAACATTATTTCTGTTTCCCGTTTGAAACAATGTGGTTTTAATCCTAATTTTGTTAATGATGATATCCACTTTTATTTAGATAATGTATTCTATTTCAAGGCTTCACCTTCAAATGGAATTTATGAATTGGTTCACGATGACACATTATCTAATAGCTCAATGTACCATACAAGCACCAAGAAACTCAAAAGGGATTTGAGTGATTCCTACTTATGGCATTGTCGCCTTGGTCACATAAACAAGAACCGAATGCATACACTTCAAAAGAATGGACTTTTGAAATCAAATGAAATGGATTCGTTTGATGTATGTGAATCTTGTTTACAAGGCAAGATGACTAAAGCACCTTTCAAAGGGACTTATGAAAGGGCTAAAGATTTATTGGGATTAATACATCTGGATGTATGTGGACCCTTTAAACCCATGACTAGGAATGGTGAAAGATACTTTGTTACTTTCATTGATGACTTTAGTCGTTTCGGGTATGTCTACTTATTAAGACACAAGGACGAAACGTTTGAAGCATTCAAAGAATATCAAAACGAAGTACAAAATCAACTCAATAGGAAAATTAAGGTACTTCGTACTGATAGAGGAGGTGAATACCTAAGCGATGCCTTCCAAGATCATCTTAGGAGTTGTGGGATTATCTCACAACTTACTCCACCCGGAACACCCCAACTTAATGGAGTTTCCGAAAGGAGGAACCGAACCCTAATGGATATGGTTCGATCTATGATGGCAAGAAGCTCGTTGCCTCTATCATTTTGGGGTTATTGTCTAAGCTCCGCGGCTCGTATTTTAAATATGGCCCCAACCAAGAAAGTGGAACGAACTCCTCACGAGATGTGGTTTGGAAAACCTCCTTCTCTATCATACTTAAAAGTATGGGGATGTGAAGCTTATCCTAAGCGTTATATAGCTAATAAGCTACATGCTCGATCCACAAAGTGTATCTTCATAGGATATCCCAAAGATGACATGGGATATTACTTCTATGATCCATCCGAGCAAACCGTATTTGTTGCTCGGAAAGCGGAATTCCTAGAAACCAAGTTCCTTATGGAAGGTGATGGTGAAAGGAAGATAGATCTTGTAGAGGTACAAGATCAAGCCGATGATACACAATTGGTTGGCACTAGTACTCAACATGAGGATGTTGAAAATGATCAAGTGGATGATCAGGGTACACAAGACGTTCGAAGATCTAGTAGGATTAGTAATCCTCCCGAGAGATATGGGTTTCTCGTGGATGGTTGCTATACGGTTGATTTGGATGAACCGACAAACTACGAAGATGCTTTATCAAGGATTGATAAAGATAAATGGCAGGATGCCATGAACGCCGAGATGCAATCCATGTATGAAAACCAAGTGTGGGAACTTGTTGAGCAACCTCCTAGCTCTAAACTAGTTGATTGCAAATGGCTTTTCAAGAAGAAAACCGACATACATGGAAACTTGGATACATATAAAGCTAGACTTGTAGCAAAAGGTTTCACTCAAACTCAAGGGGTTGATTATGATGAAACTTTCTCGCCAGTGGCAATGCTAAAGTCTATTAGGATATTATTTGCCATTGCTGCTCACTACGACTATGAAATATGGCAAATGGATGTCAAAACCGCTTTCCTAAATGGATATCTTATGGAAGATGTCTATATGGTTCAGCCTGAAGGTTTTGTTGATCCAAAATATCCTAAAAGGGTATGCAAGTTAAAGAAGTCAATCTACGGATTGAAACAAGCATCTAGAATGTGGAATCATCGTTTTAATGAGGAAGCCGAGAAATTTGGCTTCATCAAAAATGGTGATGAAGCTTGTGTATATAAGAAAGCTAGTGGGAGCACTATCATGTTCCTTGTACTATATGTGGATGATATATTATTATTTGGGAATGATATTACCACAATGCAAGGAGTCAAAACTTGGCTAAAGAGTTGCTTCTCCATTAAGGATCTTGGAGATGCACAATACATATTGGGGATAGGGATCTATAGGAATAGATCCAAGAGATTGATAGGTTTAAGTCAAAGTACATACATTGATAAAATCTTGAAAAGGTTCAAGATGGAAAACTCTAAGAGAGGTTTGGTACCTATTCAAAAAGGAACCGTTCTCAGTTCATCTCAGTGTCCTGCCACGAAAGATGAACAAGAGAGAATGAAGAAAGTCCCATACACATCTGCTATTGGGTCTATCATGTATGCAATGATATGTACTAGACCGGATGTGTCATGCGCTCTAAGCTTGACAAGTAGATACCAGAATAACCCAGGAAATAGTCATTGGATTGCTGTTAAAAGCATATTGAAATACCTTAGGAGGACTAAGGATATGTTTCTAATATATGGGTCTGGTGAGGAGGAACTCGCTGTAAAAGGTTACGTGGACGCGAGTTTCCAAACTGATCGAGATGACTATCGATCACAATCCGGTTATGTCTTCATGTTAAATGGTGGTGCGGTCTCTTGGAAGAGTTCGAAACAGGAAGTTGTTGCGTTATCCACTACAGAGTCGGAGTACATTGCCGCCTCATTGGCAGCACAGGAAGCTGCATGGATGAAGAAATTCATCGACGACTTAGGAGTGGTCCCTTCCATTCAGGACCCTCTTGAGATCTTTTGTGACAACGAGGGTGCGATTGCTCAAATCAAGGAACCTCGTGCCCATCAAAAGACTCGTCACATTGAGCGGAGATTCAACTACATAAGGGATGAAGTTGAAAAAGGAAAGATATGTATTCGCAAAGTTCATACAGATCATAATGTTGCGGATCCACTCACGAAGCTTTTACATGGGCCAAAACATGAGGGACATGTTTGTGCATTAGGGCTTCGATATTCTAGTGGTTGGATATGATCTATTTTATGTATTGTACCGGAACGAAATTATTCAAACTCATTAATATAACTATGGTGTTAATTTATTTGAGTTATGTTCCTATTTTGCATATTTTATCCATGAATAAGCAATTATTCTAAATTTCCGTAGTCGATCACATTTGTGGGAACAAGTGTGAGGTTTAGACTATTATGAACTTGGATTGGTATACATTCATAGGTTGAATGTGGGGCAAGGTTGCAACCAAGGTTCATAGATATTTGTGGGAAACAAATATTGGAAGACCCGCTCTCAAGAATTACTGTATAGAGCCTTTGTGGTTGATCACATGTAATCTTGAGTAAAGGCGAATATCATTGTATCCTCTGACCTGAGATACATATTGGGTTCGGATATTCACCAAGTACTGTGCCTTGATTCTTTCCTTCGCTATTCTGAAACATGGTAGTACATAAGGAAGAACTCAGGTATATTACAAAGTGTATATCTAGGACGTATGTAGTCAAGATGGAATTTGTCCCTCTTATTCGTTGAGAGTCAGATGTCTAAGGCCTGAAAAGTTAAATCTATAAGAGAGTGATCACTCTGTATCTCTTGGATTTAACATGACATCTAGGATGAAAGGAAATAATGAAAGATTCACCTATTCATATTCGAGATGGGAACTCGAAAGGGATGATGTTATTGAATGGCACAAAATCATAACATATTAGGGGTGATGGACAGTGTGTTAGGCTGTATCCATCACTTGCATTAATTTCTTATGTTTCTCGTGCAAGTGGGAGATTGAAGGTATTTCGTATGCCCGAGAGACATATTAAATTAACGTGGCTGACGTGTTATGATCCAAGTCGGGTCATACCCAATATCAAACTTACCGACACCTTATTCGTCTTCGATTTTAACGATTGGTTCGTTGATCAAATACGCGACACTTGAACTTTAAGAAAAATGGTTTTCTGAAATATTACTTGATGTGTATATATATATATAAATTATGGATTAATTTATATATATAACAAGAGTTTAAATTATTTATAGGTTAAATAATTTATTTTGTTATGTTACATTTTATAAAGTTTTGGTTTTATAAAAATAAATGTACATGACAATTATATATATATGGAAGTATTATAAAGAGTTTTATAAAATATAATACTTTTATAAAACTTATTTTATAATATGAAAGGGAAGTGGCATAGGGAATGAGATGCACATGCTAGAGATTCCAATCTTTAGTTGCCCATGCTTTTCCATATATCCATAAACATGTTCCTTGACTCAAGGCAAAAACACACATGCAAGTACACATCAAAATAACAAGCAAAAAACTGCATTTTTCTCTCTTCTTGTTGCTGTTAGGCCGTGGCCTTTGGAGGTCAAAAGTGGGTTCATTTTCTTCTTTGCAAGCTTGTTATCAAGTGTCAATAAAATCCTAACCAAAGCTAAGGTGTTGGTGCATAAGTTTGGGGTATAATCTCTTGAGGTTTCATACATTTGAAGCTCCATTCAACATCATCATCTTCATCACTTTCAACTAGCTTGGAATAGGTATAACATCTTATTCTTGCTTGTAGTTTGTAAGCTTATTTCACAACTTGATCCTAATTGGGATTTAACTTTAAAAGGTTAAAGATTAACAAGTTCAATTGGTAATATTTTCATGCTTCCGCTTTAATTTGATTCTTAAAAGGTTTTAAGTATTATGTAACTTGTTAAATCCCAACATTAATATGTATTTATACACTTTTGAAAGACTTCAATACACTTATCAAAATACTTCTACTTAACAAAAATGCTTACAATTACATCCTCGTTCAGTTTCATCAACAATTCTACTCGTATGCACCCGTATTCGTACTCGTACAATACACAGCTTTTAGATGTATGTACTATTGGTATATACACTCCAATGATCAGCTCTTAGTAGCCCATGTGAGTCACCTAACACATGTGGGAACCATCATTTGGCAACTAGCATGAAATATCTCATAAAATTACAAAAATATGAGTAATCATTCATGACTTATTTACATGAAAACAAAATTACATATCCTTTATATCTAATCCATACACCAACGACCAAAAACACCTAAAAACACTTTCATTCTTCAATTTTCTTCATCTAATTGATCTCTCTCAAGTTCTATCTTCAAGTTCTAAGTGTTCTTCATATATTCTACAAGTTCTAGTTACATAAAATCAAGAATACTTTCAAGTTTGCTAGCTCACTTCCAATCTTGTAAGGTGATCATCCAACCTCAAGAAATCTTTGTTTCTTACAGTAGGTTATCATTCTAATACAAGGTAATAATCATATTCAAACTTTGGTTCAATTTCTATAACTATAACAATCTTATTTCAAGTGATGATCTTACTTGAACTTGTTTTCGTGTCATGATTCTGCTTCAAGAACTTCGAGCCATCCAAAGATCCGTTGAAGCTAGATCCATTTTTCTATTTTCCAGTAGGTTTATCCAAGGAACTTAAGGTAGTAATGATGTTCATAACATCATTCGATTCATACATATAAAGCTATCTTATTCGAAGGTTTAAACTTGTAATCACTAGAACATAGTTTAGTTAATTCTAAACTTGTTCGCAAACAAAAGTTAATCCTTCTAACTTGACTTTTAAAATCAACTAAACACGTGTTCTATATCTATATGATATTCTAACTTAATGATTTAAAACCTGGAAACACGAAAAACACCGTATAACTGGATTTACGCTGTCGTAGTAACACCGCGGGCTGTTTTGGGTTAGTTAATTAAAAACTATGATAAACTTTGATTTAAAAGTTGTTATTCTGAGAAAATAATTTTTATTATAAACATGAAACTATATCCAAAAATTATGGTTAAACTCAAAGTGGAAGTATGTTTTCTAAAATGGTCATCTAGACGTCGTTCTTTCGACTGAAATGACTACCTTTACAAAAACGACTTGTAACTTATTTTTCCGACTAATAACCTATACTTTTTCTATTTATATTCATAAAATAGAGTTCAATATGAAACCATAGCAATTTGATTCACTCAAAACGGATTTAAAATGAAGAAGTTATGGGTAAAACAAGATTGGATAATTTTTCTCATTTTAGCTACGTGAAAATTGGTAACAAATCTATTCCAACCATAACTTAATCAACTTGTATTGTATATTATGTAATCTTGAGATACCATAGACACGTATACATTGTTTCGACCTATCATGTCGACACATCTATATATATTTCGGAACAACCATAGACACTCTATATGTGAATGTTGGAGTTAGCTATACAGGGTTGAGGTTGATTCCAAAATATATATAGTTTGAGTTGTGATCTATACTGAGATACGTATACACTGGGTCGTGGATTGATTCAAGATAATATTTATCGATTTATTTCTGTACATCTAACTGTGGACAACTACTTGTAGGTTACTAACGAGGACAGCTGACTTAATAAACTTAAAACATCAAAATATATTAAAAGTGTTATAAATATATTTTGAACATACTTTGATATATATGTATATATTGTTATAGGTTCGTGAATCAACCAGTGGCCAAGTCTTACTTCCCGACGAAGTAAAAATTTGTGAAAGTGAGTTATAGTCCCACTTTTAAAATCTAATATTTTTGGGATGAGAATACATGCAGGTTTTATAAATGATTTACAAAATAGACACAAGTACGTGAAACTACATTCTATGGTTGAATTATCAAAATCGAATATGCCCCTTTTTATTAAGTCTGGTAATCTAAGAATTAGGGAATAGACACCCTAATTGACGCGAATCCTAAAGATAGATCTATTGGGCCTAACAAACCCTATCCAAAGTACCGGATGCTTTAGTACTTCGAAATTTATATCATATCCGAAGGGTGTCCCGGAATGATGGGGATATTCTTATATATGCATCTTGTTAATGTCGGTTACTAGGTGTTCACCATATGAATGATTTTTATCTCTATGTATGGGATGTGTATTGAAATATGAAATCTTGTGGTCTATTATTATGATTTGATATATATAGGTTAAACCTATAACTCACCAACATTTTTGTTGACGTTTTAAGCATGTTTATTCTCAGGTGATTATTAAGAGCTTCCGCTATCGCATACTTAAATAAGGACGAGATTTGGAGTCCATGCTTGTATTATATTGTGTAAAAACTGCATTCAAGAAACTTATTTTGTTGTAACATATTTGTATTGTAAACCATTATGTAATGGTCGTGTGTAAACAGGATATTTTAGATTATCATTATTTGATAATCTACGTAAAGCTTTTTACCTTTATTGATGAAATAAAGGTTATGGTTTGTTTTAAAATGAATGCAGTCTTTGAAAAATGTCTCATATAGAGGTCAAAACCTCGCAACGAAATCAATTAATATGGAACGTTTTTAATCAAAAAGAACGGGACATTTCAGTTGGTATCCGAGCGTTGGTCTTAGAGAACCATAATTTTGCATTAGCGTGTCTTATCGAGTTTGTTAGGATGCATTAGTGAGTCTGGACTTCGACCGTGTTTACTTGAAAAATGATTGCTTAACAAATTTTGTTGGAAACTATATATTTTTAACATGTGAATATTATGTGATATATTAATCTCTTAACGCGTTTGATATTATGTGATAGATGTCTACCTCTAGAACAAGTCCCATTGACTCACCTAATAATAATGAAGAGTCAAATGTAAATTGGAATGATTCGTGGACTGATTCACAAGTTCGGAACCGGAAGAAGAGTCGGAACCGGAAGAAGAATCGGAACCGGAAGAAGAATCGGAACCGGATGAAGAAATAGAATCGGTGGGGGAAATAATAAAACGGTTAAGTAAAAGAAAATCCTCAACCAACCGACCAAGGTTAATTATGGTCAATGGTGTTTCCGCCAAGGAAGCAAAATATTGGGAGGATTACCAATTCTCCGATGAATCGGATTCCGACGAGTATTCCGATGATGTTATAGAAATTACCCCAACTGAATTTAAAAAGGCAAAAGAAAATAATAAGGGAAAGGGCATAAAAATAGAGAAATCAAATTCCATCCTCGATGAACTTTATATGTATCGTCAACCCCCGAAGTCCTTAAGTTGTAACAATGACCCGGGAACCTCTAAACCACCAGGTTTTTCTAAACCAATGTGGAAAACGACGGCTCGTATTAGGGGAACATCATATATCCCTAGAAACTTGGCAAAACGAACCAAAATTGAAGAAGAAGAAACAAGCGAGTCGGAATAAGATAGTTGTATTCGTGTGGTGTAATATATGTAATATAGTGTGCTTATGCTTTATGATATATGTAAAAATTGCTTGTATTAATAAGTATTTTTTTTATGAATCTAACTCTTGTCTATTTTACAGTATAAAAACACAAAATGGATAGACAACCCAATATTTTAAGAGACCTACCCGGAGACATGATTGATGAAATCTTGTCTAGAGTCGGTCAGAATTCTTCGGCACAACTATTTAAGGCGAGATCAGTTTGTAAGACATTCGAAGAATGTTCCAAGAATGCCTTGGTTTATAAAACGCTTTTGTTCGAAAGATGGGGGATATCACATTGGGAAATCCATAAGTTACGATGTGTTTACTTTGACGCATATATTGCGGGGAACCCGAATGCTATTTTACGCAATGGGTTAAGAAATTATTTTGACTCAATATATCCGAATATTGGACTTCGTGATTTAGAAAAAGCGGCTAACATGCAACATAAAGAAGCATGTTATGCTTACGAAATAGTAATGTTCGCTTCTCACCAAAGTGAGAACAAGAACATCGGGCTACAACTATTAAACAAAACGTTTCCACAAGTGACGGAGTCGGTAATTGGGGTAAGAAATGAGGTTTTTAGATTGTTACGGGACTGTTGGACATTACGTAACCCTCGTCCCTTTGACGACGTTACAACACGCTGTCTTATCAATAGCCATAACGGTTATGTTCCACAAGACCAAGGATGGGAAGTAATCCTAGTAAAACCAGAATGCATGACTTGTTTCTGGACGTATGAATTACGTGTCTTTATTGCCTTTGCTGAACGACTTGTGTACTAGCTAGAATTATCTTCACAACCATCTTGTATCAAATTTATTGTGTGCTATATTTCATGCTATATGTAAAATAAGCGGTATTGTAAGTTTGTAAAATATTGTGTAAAAGTTTGAACGCGAAATATTATTATAATCAGTTTTTCATATAGAATTATAGTAGTTGAATTGTATATTAGCTACTAAGTATGAACTTAACGGGTAGGTATTACCCGAATTTAAACTTATAAAACGCTAATATGAAGAAAAAGCTTTTATAAATGAGTTCATATTATGCTACGAAATACTATTAACTACTCTTAATATTCTGTATGATTAACTTGTTCCATTTGACTATTTTGAAGGAAATGGCACCGACTACTCGACACACCGTGAATATGAATGAAGAGGAATTCCGTACTTTTCTAGCTTCAAACATAGCCGCAGTACAGGCTGCGCTACATACAAACAATAACCTTGGATCTAGCAGTACAGGAAATCGTGTAGGATGCACCTACAAAGAATTCACTGCCTGCAAACCTTTGGAATTTGATGGAACCAAAGGACCGATCGGATTGAAACGGTGTACCGAGAAGGTCGAATCGGTGTTTGCCATAAGTAAGTGTATTGAAGAGGACAAAGTGAAGTACGCTACACATACCTTCACAGGTTCTGCGTTAACATGGTGGAATACCTATCTAGAGCAAGTGGGACAAGACGATGCGTACGCACTACCGTGGTCAGCATTCAAGCACTTGAAGAATGAGAAGTACCATCCCAGAACCGAGGTCAATAAGCTCAAGACAGAACTTAGAGTGTTACGAACCCAAGGATTTGATATTACCACGTACGAAAGACGATTCACAGAATTGTGCCTATTGTGTCCGGGAGCATTCGAAGATGAGGAAGAGAAGATCGACGCGTTTGTGAAAGGATTACCGGAAAGAATCCAAGAAGATATAAGTTCACACGAGCCCGCCTCCATACAACAGGCATGTAGAATGGCTCACAAACTAGTGAACCAGATTGAAGAAAGAATTAAAGAACAGACTGCTGAAGAGGCCAATGTGAAGCAAGTCAAAAGAAAGTGGGAGGAAAACGGTGATAAGAATCACCAATACAACAACAACAGCAATTACAACAATAATCGCAACAATTATCCCAACAATCGCAACATCAATCGCAACTACAACAAACGGCCCAACAACATCAACAACAACAACAACAACAACAACTACAACAATCATCCCAATAACAATAATAACCGTAACAACAACAACAATCAGAAGTAGCTATGCCAAAGGTGTGAAAAGTATCACTCGGGGTTCTGCACCAAATTTTGCAACAAGTGTAAAAGAAATGGTCATAGCGCGCTGAAGTGTGAGGTCTACGGACCAGGGGTTAATAGAACGAAAGGAACAAATAGTGTCGAAACAAGTAATGGCAGAGCAAGTAGTGTCGGAGCAAGTTATGCCAATGTAGTTTGTTATAAATGTGGAAAACCTGGCCACATTATTAGAAATTGCCCGAACCAGGAGAACACGAATGGACAAGGCCACGGAAGAGTTTTCAATATTAATGCGGCAGAGGCACAGAAAGACCCGGAGCTTGTTACGGGTACGTTTCTTATTGACAATAAATCTGCTTACGTTTTATTTGATTCGGGTGCGAATAAAAGCTATATGAGTAGAGATTTTTGTGCTAAATTAAGTTGTCCATTGACGCCTTTGGATAGTAAATTCTTACTCGAATTAGCATATGGTAAATTAATTTCAGCAGATAATATATGTCGGAATCGAGAAATTAAACTGGTTAGCGAAACATTTAAGATTGATTTGATACCAGTAGAGTTAGGGAGTTTTGATGTGATAATCGGTATGGACTGGTTGAAAGAAGTGAAAGCAGAGATCGTTTGTTACAAAAATGCAATTCGCATTATACGAGAAAAAAGAAAACCCTTAATGGTGTACGGAGAAAAGGGCAACACGAAGCTACATCTTATTAGTAATTTGAAGGCACAAAAACTAATAAGAAAAGGTTGCTATGCTGTTCTAGCACACGTCGAGAAAGTACAAACTGAAGAAAAGAGCATCAATGATGTTCCCATTGCAAAAGAATTTCCCGATGTATTTCCGAAAGAATTACCAGGATTACCCCCACATCGATCCGTTGAATTTCAAATAGATCTTGTACCAGGAGCTGCACCAATAGCTCGTGCTCCTTACAGACTTGTACCCAGCGAGATGAAAGAACTGCAAAGCCAATTACAAGAACTTTTAGAGCGTGGTTTCATTCGACCAAGCACATCACCGTGGGGAGCTCCTGTTTTGTTTGTCAAGAAGAAAGATGGTACATTCAGGTTGTGTATCGACTACCGAGAGTTGAACAAACTTACCATCAAGAACCGCTACCCACTACCGAGAATCGACGACTTATTTGATCAACTACAAGGCTCGTCTGTTTATTCAAAGATTGACTTACGTTCCGGGTATCATCAAATGCGGGTGAAAGAAGATGATATTCCAAAGACTGCTTTCAGAACACGTTACGGTCATTACGAGTTTATGGTCATGCCGTTTGGTTTAACTAATGCACCAGCTGTGTTCATGGACCTTATGAACCGAGTGTGTGGACCATACCTTGACAAGTTTGTCATTGTTTTCATTGATGACATACTTATTTACTCAAAGAATGACCAAGAACACGGTGAACATTTGAGAAAGGTGTTAGAAGTATTGAGGAAGGAAGAATTGTACGCTAAGTTTTCAAAGTGTGCATTTTGGTTGGAAGAAGTTCAATTCCTCAGTCACATAGTGAACAAAGAAGGTATTAAGGTGGATCCGGCAAAGATAAAAACCGTTGAAAAGTGGGAAACCCCGAAAACTCCGAAACACATACGCCAGTTTTTAGGACTAGCTGGTTACTACAGAAGGTTCATCCAAGACTTTTCCAAAATAGCAAAACCCTTGACTGCATTAACGCATAAAGGGAAGAAATTTGAATGGAATGATGAACAAGAGAAAGTGTTTCAGTTATTGAAGAAAAAGCTAACTACGGCACCTATATTGTCATTGCCTGAAGGGAATGATGATTTTATGATTTATTGTGACGCATCAAAGCAAGGTCTCGGTTTTTATTAATGCAACGAACGAAGGTGATTGCTTATGCGTCTAGACAATTGAAGATTCACGAACAAAATTATACGACGCATGATTTGGAATTAGGCGCGGTTGTTTTTGCATTAAAGACTTGGAGGCACTACTTATATGGGGTCAAAAGTATTATATATACTGACCACAAAAGTCTTCAACACATATTTAATCAGAAACAACTGAATATGAGGCAGCGTAGGTGGATTGAATTATTGAATGATTACGACTTTGAGATTCGTTACCACCTGGGGAAGGCAAATGTGGTAGCCGATGCCTTGAGCAGGAAGGACAGAGAACCCATTCGACTAAAATCTATGAATATAATGATTCATAATAACCTTACTACTCAAATAAAGGAGGCGCAACAAGGAGTTTTAAAAGAGGGAAATTTAAAGGATGAAATACCCAAAGGATCGGAGAAGCATCTTAATATTCGGGAAGACGGAACCCGGTATAGGGCTGAAAGGATTTGGGTACCAAAATTTGGAGATATGAGAGAAATGGTACTTAGAGAAGCTCATAAAACCAGATACTCAATACATCCTGGAACGGGGAAGATGTACAAGGATCTCAAGAAACATTTTTGGTGGCCGGGTATGAAAGCCGATGTTGCTAAATACGTAGGAGAATGTTTGACGTGTTCTAAGGTCAAAGCTGAGCATCAGAAACCATTAGGTCTACTTCAACAACCCGAAATCCCGGAATGGAAATGGGAAAACATTACCATGGATTTCATCACTAAATTGCCAAGGACTGCAAGTGGTTTTGATACTATTTGGGTAATAGTTGATCGTCTCACCAAATCAGCACACTTCCTGCCAATAAGAGAAGATGACAAGATGGAGAAGTTAGCACGACTGTATTTGAAGGAAGTCGTCTCCAGACATGGAATACCAATCTCTATTATCTCTGATAGGGATGGCAAATTTATTTCAAGATTCTGGCAGACATTACAGCAGGCATTATTAACTCGTCTAGACATGAGTACTGCCTATCATCCGCAAACTGATGGGCAGAGCGAAAGGACGATACAAACGCTTGAAGACATGCTACGAGCATGTGTTATTGATTTCGGAAACAGTTGGGATCGACATCTACCGTTAGCAGAATTTTCCTATAACAACAGCTACCATTCAAGCATTGAGATGGCGCCGTTTGAAGCACTTTATGGTAGAAAGTGCAGGTCTCCGATTTTTTGGAGTGAAGTGGGGGATAGACAGATTACGGGTCCGGAGATTATATAAGAAACTATCGAGAAGATAATCCAAATTCAACAACGGTTGAAAACCGCCCAAAGTCGACAAAAGAGCTACGCTGACATTAAAAGAAAAGATATAGAATTTGAAATTGGAGAGATGGTCATGCTTAAAGTTGCACCTTGGAAAGGCGTTGTCCGATTTGGTAAATGAGGGAAATTAAATCCAAGGTATATTGGACCATTCAAGATTATTGATCGTGTCGGACCAGTAGCTTACCGACTTGAGTTACCTCAACAACTCGCGGCTGTACATAACACTTTCCACGTTTTGAATTTGAAGAAATGTTTTGCTAAAGAAGATCTCACTATTCCGTTAGATGAAATCCAAATCAACGAAAAACTTCAATTCATCGAAGAACCCGTCGAAATAATGGATCGTGAGGTTAAAAGACTTAAGCAAAACAAGATACCAATTATTAAGGTTCGATGGAATGCTCGTAGAGGACCCGAGTTCACCTGGGAGCATGAAGATCAGATGAAGAAGAAATACCCGCATATATTTCCAGAAGATTCGTCAACACCTTCAACAGCTTAAAATTTCGGAACGAAATTTATTTAACAGGTAGGTACTGTAGTGACCCGAACTTTTCCATGTTTATATATATTAATTGAGATTGATATTTACATGATTAAATGTTTCCAACATGTTAAGCAATCAAACTTGTTAAGACTTGATTAATTGAAATATGTTTCATATAGACAATTGACCACCCAAGTTGACCGGTGATTCACGAACGTTAAAACTTGTAAAAACTATATGATGACATATATATGGATATATATATATAGTTAACATGATACTATGATAAGTAAACATATCATTAAGTATATTAACAATGAACTACATATGTGAAAACAAGACTACTAACTTAATGATTTTTAAACGAGACATATATGTAACGATTATCGTTGTAAAGACATTTAATGTATATATATATATATATATCATATTAAGAGATATTCATACATGATAATATCATGATAATATAATAATTTAAAATCTCATTTGATATTATAAACATTGGGTTAACAACATTTAACAAGATCGTTAACCTAAAGGTTTCAAAACAACACTTACATGTAACGACTAACGATGACTTAACGACTCAGTTAAAATATATATACATGTAGTGTTTTAATAAGTATTTATACACTTTTGAAAGACTTCAATACAATTATCAAAATACTTCTACTTAACAAAAATGCTTACAATTACATCCTCGTTCAGTTTCATCAATAATTCTACTCGTATGCACCCGTATTCGTACTCGTACAATACACAGCTTTTAGATGTATGTACTATTGGTATATACACTCCAATGATCAGCTCTTAGCAGCCCAGGTGAGTCACATAACACATGTGGGAACCATCATTTGGCAACTAGCATGAAATATCTCATAAAATTACAAAAATATGAGTAATTATTCATGACTTATTTACATGAAAACAAAATTACATATCCTTTATATCTAATCCATACATCAACGACCAAAAACACCTACAAACACTTTCATTCTTCAATTTTCTTCATCTAATTGATCTCTCTCAAGTTCTATCTTCAAGTTCTAAGTGTTCTTCATATATTCTACAAGTTCTAGTTACATAAAATCAAGAATACTTTCAAGTTTGCTAGCTCACTTCCAATCTTGTAAGGTGATCATCCAACCTCAAGAAATCTTTGTTTCTTACAGTAGGTTATCATTCTAATACAAGGTAATAATCATATTCAAACTTTGGTTCAATTTCTATAACTATAACAATCTTATTTCAAGTGATGATCTTACTTGAACTTGTTTTCGTGTCATGATTCTGCTTCAAGAACTTCGAGCCATCCAAGGATCCGTTGAAGCTGGATCCATTTTTCTCTTTTCCAGTAAGTTTATCCAAGGAACTTAAGGTAGTAATGATGTTTATAACGTCATTCGATTCATATATATAAAGCTATCTTATTCAAAGGTTTAAACTTGTAATCACTAGAACATAGTTTAGTTAATTCTAAACTTGTTCGCAAACAAAAGTTAATCCTTCTAACTTGACTTTTAAAATCAGCTAAACACATGTTATATATCTATATGATATGCTAACTTAATAATTTAAAACCTGGAAACACGAAAAACACCGTAAAACCGGATTTACGCCGTCGTAGTAACACCGCGGGCTGTTTTGGGTTAGTTAATTAAAAACTATGATAAACTTTGATTTAAAAGTTGTTATTTTGAGAAAACGATTTTTATTATGAACATGAAACTATATCCAAAAATTATGGTTAAACTCATAGTGGAAGTATGTTTTCTAAAATGGTCATCTAGACGTCGTTCTTTCGACTGAAATGACTACCTTTACAAAAATGACTTGTAACTTATTTTTCCGACTATAAACCTATACTTTTTCTGCTTATATTCATAAACTATAGTTCAATATGAAACCCTAGCAATTTTATTCACTCAAAACGGATTTAAAATGAAGAAGTTATGGGTAAAACAAGATTGGATAATTTTTCTCATTTTAGCTACGTGAAAATTGGTAACAAATCTATTCCAACCATAACTTAATCAACTTGTATTGTATATTATGTAATCTTGAGATACCATAGACACATATACAATGTTTCGACCTATCATGTCGACACATCTATATATATTTCGGAACAACCATAGACACTCTATATGTGAATGTTGGAGTTAGCTATACAGGGTTGAGGTTGATTCCAAAATATATATAGTTTGAGTTGTGATCAATACTGAGATACGTATACACTGGGTCGTGGATTGATTCAAGATAATATTTATCGATTTATTTCTGTACATCTTGTAGTGACCCGAACTTTTCCATGTTTATATATATTAATTGAGATTGATATTTAGATGATTAAATGTTTCCAACATGTTAAGCAATCAAACTTGTGAAGACTTGATTAATTGAAATATGTTTCATATAGACAATTGACCACCCAAGTTGACCGGTGATTCACGAACGTTAAAACTTGTAAAAACTATATGATGACATATATATGGATATATATATAGTTAACATGATACTATGATAAGTAAACATATCATTAAGTATATTAACAATGAACTACATATGTAAAAACAAGACTACTAACTTAATGATTTTTAAACGAGACATATATGTAACGATTATCGTTGTAAAGACATTTAATGTATATATATCATATTAAGAGATATTCATACATGATAAGATCATGATAATATAATAATTTAAAATCTCATTTGATATTATAAACATTGGGTTAACAACATTTAACAAGATCGTTAACCTAAAGGTTTCAAAACAACACTTACATGTAACGACTAACGATGACTTAACGACTCAGTTAAAATGTATATACATGTAGTGTTTTAATATGTATTTATACACTTTTGAAAGAATTCAATACACTTATCAAAATACTTCTACTTAACAAAAATGCTTACAATTACATCCTCGTTCAGTTTCATCAACAATTCTACTCGTATGCACCCGTATTCGTACTCGTACAATACACAGCTTTTAGATGTATGTACTATTGGTATATACACTCCAATTATCAGCTCTTAGCAGCCCATGTGAGTTACCTAACACATGTGAGAACCATCATTTGGCAACTAGCATGAAATATCTCATAAAATTACAAAAATATGAGTAATCATTCATGACTTATTTACATGAAAACAAAATTACATATCCTTTATATCTAATCCATACACCAACGACCAAAAACACCTACAAACACTTTCATTATTCAATTTTCTTCATCTAATTGATCTCTCTCAAGTTCTATCTTCAAGTTCTAAGTGTTCTTCATAAATTCCAAAAGTTCTAGTTTCATAAAATCAAGAATACTTTCAAGTTTGCTAGCTCACTTCCAATCTTGTAAGGTGATCATCCAACCTCAAGAAATCTTTGTTTCTTACAGTAGGTTATCATTCTAATACAAGGTAATAATCATATTCAAACTTTGGTTCAATTTCTATAACTATAACAATCTTATTTCAAGTGATGATCTTACTTGAACTTGTTTTCGTGTCATGATTCTGCTTCAAGAACTTCGAGCCATCCAAGGATCCATTGAAGCTAGATCCACTTTTCTCTTTTCCAGTAGGTTTATCCAAGGAACTTAAGGTAGTAATGATGTTCATAACATCATTCGATTCATACATATAAAGCTATCTTATTCGAAGGTTTAAACTTGTAATCACTAGAACATAGTTTAGTTAATTCTAAACTTGTTCGAAAATAAAAGTTAATCCTTCTAACTTGACTTTTAAAATCAACTAAACACATGTTCTATATCTATATGATATGCTAACTTAATGATTTAAAATCTGGAAACACGAAAAACACCGTAAAACCGGATTTACGCCGTCGTAGTAACACCGCGGGCTGTTTTGGGTTAGTTAATTAAAAACTATGATAAACTTTGATTTAAAAGTTGTTATTCTGAGAAAATGATTTTTATTATGAACATGAAACTATATCCAAAAATTATGGTTAAACTCAAAGTGGAAGTATGTTTTCTAAAATGCTCATCTAGACGTCGTTCTTTCGACTGAAATGACTACCTTTACAAAAATGACTTGTAACTTATTTTTCCGACAATAAACCTATACTTTTTCTGTTTAGATTCATAAAATAGAGTTCAATATGAAACCATAGCAATTTGATTCACTCAAAACGGATTTAAAATGAAGAAGTTATGGGTAAAACAAGATTGGATAATTTTTCTCATTTTAGCTACGTGAAAATTGGTAACAAATCTATTCCAACCATAACTTAATCAACTTGTATTGTATATTATGTAATCTTGAGATACCATAGACACGTATACAATGTTTCGACCTATCATGTCGACACATCTATATATATTTCGGAACAACCATAGACACTCTATATGTGAATGTTGGAGTTAGCTATACAGGGTTGAGGTTGATTCCAAAATATATATAGTTTGAGTTGTGATCAATACTGAGATACGTATACACTGGGTCGTGGATTGATTCAAGATAATATTTATCGATTTATTTCTATACATCTAACTGTGGACAACTAGTTGTAGGTTACTAACGAGGACAGCTGACTTAATAAACTTAAAACATCAAAATATATTAAAAGTGTTGTAAATATATTATGAACATACTTTGATATATATGTATATATTGTTATAGGTTCGTGAATCAACCAGTGGCCAAGTCTTACTTCCCGACGAAGTAAAAATCTGTGAAAGTGAGTTATAGTCCCACTTTTAAAATCTAATATTTTTGGGATGAGAATACATGCAGGTTTTATAAATGATTTACAAAATAGACACAAGTACGTGAAACTACATTCTATGGTTGAATTATCGAAATCGAATATGCCCCTTTTTATTAAGTCTGGTAATCTAAGAATTAGGGAACAGACACCCTAATTGACGCGAATCCTAAAGATAGATCTATTGGGCCTAACAAACCCCATCCAAAGTACCGGATGCTTTAGTACTTCGAAATTTATATCATATCCGAAGGGTGTCCCGGAATGATGGGGATATTCTTATATATATGCATCTTGTTAATGTCGATTACCAGGTGTTCACCATATGAATGATTTTTATCTCTATGTATGGGATGTGTATTGAAATATGAAATCTTGTGGTCTATTATTATGATTTGATATATATAGGTTAAACCTATAACTCACCAACATTTTTGTTGACGTTTTAAGCATGTTTATTCTCAGGTGATTATTAAGAGCTTCCGCTGTCGCATACTTAAATAAGGACGAGATTTGGAGTCCATGCTTGTATGATATTGTGTAAAAACTGCATTCAAGAAACTTATTTTATTGTAACATATTTGTATTGTAAACCATTATGTAATGGTCGTGTGTAAACAGGATATTTTAGATTATCATTATTTGATAATCTACGTAAAGCTTTTTAAACCTTTATTGATGAAATAAAGGTTATGGTTTGTTTTAAAATGAATGCAGTCTTTGAAAAACGTCTCATATAGAGGTCAAAACCTCGCAACGAAATCAATTAATATGGATCGTTTTTAATCAATAAGAACGGGACATTTCAGTTGGTATCCGAGCGTTGGTCTTAGAGAACCAGAAAATTTGCATTAGTGTGTCTTATCGAGTTTGTTAGGATGCATTAGTGAGTCTGGACTTCGACCGTGTTTTCCTTAAAAATGATTGCTTAACATTTTTGTTGGAAACTATATATTTTTAACATATGAATATTATGTGATATATTAATCTCTTATCGTGTTTGATATTATGTGATAGATGTCTACCTCTAGAACAAGTCCCATTGACTCACCTAATAATAATGAAGAGTCAAATGTAAATTGGAATGATTCGTGGACTGATTCACAAGTTCCCGAAGAGGAACCGGAAGAAGAGTCGGAACCGGAAGAAGAATCGGAACCGGAAGAAGAAATAGAACCGGTGGGGGAAATAATAAAACGGTTAAGTAAAAGAGAATCCTCAACCAACCGACCAAGGTTAATTATGGTCAATGGTGTTTCCGCCAAGGAAGCAAAATATTGGGAGGATTACCAATTCTCCGATGAATCGGATTCAGATGAGAATTCCGATGATGTTATAGAAATTACCCCAACTGAATTTAAAAAGGCAAAAGAAAATAATAAGGGAAAGGGCATAAAAATAGAGAAATCTAATTCCAACTCCGATGAACTTTATATGTATCGTCAACCCCCGAAGTCCTTAAGTTGTAACAATGACCCGGGAACCTCTAAACCACCAGGTTTTTCTAAACCAATGTGGATAACGACGGCTCGTATTAGGGGAACATCATATATCCCTAGAAACTTGGCAAAACAAACCAAAACCGAACAAGAAGAAACGAGCGAGTCAGAATAAGATAGTTATATTCGTGTGGTGTAATATATGTAATATAGTGTGCTTATGCTTTATGATATATGTAAAAATTGCTTGTATTAATAAGTATTTTTTTTTATGAATCTAACTCTTGTCTATTTTACAGTATAAAAACACAAAATGGATAGACAACCCAATATTTTAAGAGACCTACCCGGAGACATGATTGATGAAATCTTGTCTAGAGTCGGTCAGAATTCCTCGGCACAACTATTTAAGGCGAGATCAGTTTGTAAGACATTCGAAGAACGTTCCAAGAATGCCTTGATTTATAAAAGGCTTTCGTTCGAAAGATGGGGAATATCACATTGGGAAATCCATAAGTTACGATGTGTTTACTTTGACGCATATATTGCGGGGAACCCAAATGCTATTTTACGCAACGGGTTAAGAAATTATTTTGACTCAGTATATCCGAATATAGGACTTCGTGATTTAGAAAAAGCGGCTAACATGCAACATAAAGAAGCATGTTATGCTTACGGGTTAGTAATGTTCGCTTCTCACCAAAGTGAGAACAAGAACATCGGGCTACAACTATTAAACAAAACGTTCCCACAATTGACGGAGTCGGTAATTGAGGTAAGAAATGAGGTTTTTAGGTTATTACGAGACTGTTGGTCATTACGTAACCCTCGTCCCTTTGATGACGTTACAACACGCCGTCTTATCAACGGCCATAACGGTTATGTTCCACAAGACCAAGGATGGGAAGTAGTCCTAGTAAAACCAGAATGCATGACTTGTTTCTGGACGTATGAATTACGTGTCTTTATTGCCTTTGCTGAACGACTTGTGTACTAGCTAGAATTATCTTCACAACTATCTTGTATCAAAGTTATTGTGTGCTATATTTCATGCTTTATGTAAAATAAGCGGTATTGTAAGTTTGTAAAATATTGTATAAAAGTTTGAACGCGAAATATTATTACAATCAGTTTTTCATATAGAATTGTAGTAGTTGAATTGTATATTAGCTACTAAGTATGAACTTAACGGGTAGGCACTACCCGAATTTAAACTTATAAAACGCTAATATGAAGAAAAAGCTTTTATAAATGAGTTCATATTATGCTACGAAATACTATTAACTACTCTTAATATTCTGTATGATTAACTTGTTCCATTTGACTATTTTGAAGGAAATGGCACCGACTACTCGACACACCGTGAATATGAATGAAGAGGAATTTCGTACTTTTCTAGCTTCAAACATAGCCGCAGTACAGGCTGCGCTACATACCAACAATAACCTTGGATCTGGCAGTACAGGAAATCGTGTAGGATGCACCTACAAAGAATTCACTGCCTGCAAACCTTTGGAATTTGATGGAACCGAAGGACCGATCGGATTGAAACGGTGGACCGAGAAGGTCGAATCGGTGTTTGCCATAAGTAAGTGTACTGAAGAGGACAAAGTGAAGTACGCTACGCATACCTTCACAGGTTCTGCGTTAACATGGTGGAATACCTATCTAGAGCAAGTGGGACAAGACGATGCGTACGCACTACCGTGGTCAGCATTCAAGCACTTGATGAACGAGAAGTACCGTCCCAGAACCGAGGTCAATAAGCTCAAGACAGAACTTAGAGGGTTACGAACCCAAGGATTTGATATTACCACGTATGAAAGACGATTCACAGAATTGTGCCTATTGTGTCCGGGAGCGTTCGAAGATGAGGAAGAGAAGATCGACGCGTTTGTGAAAGGATTACCGGAAAGAATCCAAGAAGATATAAGTTCACACGAGCCCGCCTCCATACAACAGGCATGTAGAATGGCTCACAAACTAGTGAACCAGATTGAAGAAAGAATTAAAGAACAGACTGCTGAAGAGGCCAATGTGAAGCAAGTCAAAAGAAAGTGGGAGGAAAACGGTGATAAGAATCACCAATACAACAACAACAGCAATTACAACAATAATCGCAACAATTATCCCAACAATCGCAACATCAATCGCAACTACAAAAAACGGCCCAACAACAACAACAATAATAACAACAACAACAACAACAACAACAGCAACTACAACAATCATCCCAACAACAATAATAACCGCAACAACAACAACAATCAGAAGCAGCTATGCCAAAGGTGTGAAAAGTATCACTCGGGGTTCTGCAATAAATTTTGCAACAAGTGTAAAAGAAATGGTCATAGCGCGGCGAAGTGTGAGGTCTACGGACCAGGGGTTAATAGAACGAAAGGAACAAATGGTGTCGGAATGAGTAATGGCGGAGCAAGTAGTGGCGGAGCAAGTTATGCCAATGTAGTTTGTTATAAATGTGGAAAACCGGGCCACATTATTAGAAATTGCCCGAACCAGGAGAACACGAATGGACAAGGCCGCGGAAGAGTTTTCAATATTAATGCGGCAGAGGCACAGGAAGACCCGGAGCTTGTTACGGGTACGTTTCTTATTGACAATAAATCTGCTTACGTTTTATTTGATTCGGGTGCGGATAGAAGCTATATGAGTAGAGATTTTTGTGCTAAATTAAGTTGTCCATTGACGCCTTTGGATAGTAAATTTGTACTCGAATTAGCAAATGGTAAATTAATTTCAGCAGATAATATATGTCGGAATCGAGAAATTAAACTGGTTGGCGAAACATTTAAGATTGATTTGATACCAGTAGAGTTAGGGAGTTTTGATGTGATAATCGGTATGGACTGGTTGAAAGAAGTGAAAGCAGAGATCGTTTGTTACAAAATGCAATTCGCATTATACGAGAAAAAGGAAAACCCTTAATGGTGTACGGAGAAAAGGGCAACACGAAGCTACATCTTATTAGTAATTTGAAGGCACAAAAACTAATAAGAAAAGGTTGCTATGCTGTTCTAGCACACGTCGAGAAAGTACAAACTGAAGAAAAGAGCATCAATGATGTTCCCATCGCAAAAGAATTTCCCGATGTATTTCCGAAAGAATTACCGGGATTACCCCCACATCGATCCGTTGAATTTCAAATAGATCTTGTACCAGGAGCTGCACCAATAGCTCGTGCTCCTTACAGACTCGCACCCAGCGAGATGAAAGAACTGCAAAGCCAATTACAAGAACTTTTAGAGCGTGGTTTCATTCGACCAAGCACATCACCGTGGGGAGCTCCTGTTTTGTTTGTCAAGAAGAAAGATGGTACATTCAGGTTGTGTATCGACTACCGAGAGTTGAACAAACTTACCATCAAGAACCGCTACCCACTACCGAGAATCGACGACTTATTTGATCAACTACAAGGCTCGTCTGTTTATTCAAAGATTGACTTACGTTCCGGGTATCATCAAATGCGGGTGAAAGAAGATGATATTCCAAAGACTGCTTTCAGAACACGTTACGGTCATTACGAGTTTATGGTCATGCCGTTTGGTTTAACTAATGCACCAACTGTGTTCATGGACCTTATGAACCGAGTGTGTGGACCATACCTTGACAAGTTTGTCATTGTTTTCATTGATGACATACTTATTTACTCAAAGAATGACCAAGAACACGGTGAACATTTGAGAAAGGTGTTAGAAGTATTGAGGAAGGAAGAATTGTACGCTAAGTTTTCAAAGTGTGCATTTTGGTTGGAAGAAGTTCAATTCCTCGGTCACATAGTGAACAAAGAAGGTATTAAGGTGGATCCGGCAAAGATAGAAACTGTTGAAAAGTGGGAAACCCCGAAAACTCCGAAACACATACGCCAGTTTTTAGGACTAGCTGGTTACTACAGAAGGTTCATCCAAGACTTTTCCAGAATAGCAAAACCCTTGACTGCATTAACGCATAAAGGGAAGAAGATTGAATGGAAGGATGAACAAGAGAAAGCGTTTCAGTTATTGAAGAAAAAGCTAACTACGGCACCTATATTGTCATTGCCTGAAGGGAATGTGTAACATCCCAAATATTTAAGGTATTATTTTATGTAAATTTTTTATTGCTAAGAAATTAAATGGTAAAGGTTATTTTATGTTAAATGGATAAAAGTTAAGTTTATTGGTTAAGTTAGGAAGGACTAAGGGTGAAAAGTTAAGAATAAGGACTTCTCTAACCATAGTTGTGGTGGGGAGGGTAGAAATTGCTAATAAGCCAAAGTTATTTTATATAAAAGGGATTAAAATGCTGGAAAAATAAATTATTAAGTGCAAAATACAGAAAACCTTCCTGGAGTTCTTGTGAGTGTCGACATTTGCAAAGGGAAGAGGAGGATCCATCAATTGTTAAAATTAAACTCATGCAATCTTGAATTAGTGAAATCTAAGACACCCTAATCACTTTAGCAAGCTCTAATCTTCCAATTTCACTCTCTTTGTGCACAATTAGGGTTCTTAAACTCTAAAAGTCAAGGTATGGATTTTGTGTCCAAGTATTGCTTATATGGTGTGTTTATGATGAGTTTTATGCTTAAATAGTTGCTAGTTGTTGAATTGTGCACAATTGTTTGAGTTAGAATGTAATTGTTATTGATTTTGGAAGAGGAATTATGTATAGACTTGCATGATGGATTTTTTGTTATGAATATGGTGAATTTGGTGATGTTCTAGTTAAGTTTCTAGTCATGCACACCAAGTGTTTGTTAAAATGTCTCAAAGAGATGATTATGTGTTCTAGCTAGAAATTGTGATGAAGGATGTTCATGTATGAACTTTTGTTATAGTTGTAAGTTATAGAAATTGATAATTTGATAATTTAATGGTGTTAGTAATGAAATTGGATTACTATGCACATTTGATGATTAATGAAAGGATTAAAGAAAAAGTTGCATGATAGAGCTAAAAGGGATGAGTTAGTAATGTACATGATTAAAATGTGATGTTGAATTAGTAACATTGTCATCTTAGGAAAAATGAGATTTTAAGGCTACTTGTATGCTTGTTGTGATTAGGGGGTTAAATGTGTGTGTAAGTATGAAAAGATGTAATGATTCAAGAAAGTTGTGTTTTTGATTGAGTTATGTGATTAATGGGATTAGCTCATGTATAGGTGCTAATCAAGGAAAAGAGATTTCAAGTGATCAAGGAAATTCAATTAAGCAAGGTGAGTTCATAGGGGGTAATATGGGCGGGTCAAGAGTGGCTTAGTGTTCTCGGATTGCATCCGTGCAAGAGAGAAACGACTAAGTGCACTAGTTATGTAGCTTAGATAGAACTATTGGGTTAACCTAATAGTTGTATCTATGGTTGATGTTTAGCTTAGGCAAGGTTATTACATTGCTAGTAATCTTGCCTATGGTTTGTGTTAGCTTAGACACATTAAGTATCTATGTATGAGATGATGATAGCTTAGGCATATTTAGTATGTCTATGGTTAGCTTAGGCATGATTACTAGGTTCGGCCTAGTAAGTCATGTCTATGGTATGAATGAATTGGATCCGAATGTATGCAAGCAATGAAATGTCCCGTTCTTATTGATTAAAAACGTTCCATATTAATTGATTTCGTTGCGAGGTTTTGACCTCTATATGAGACGTTTTTCAAAGACTGCATTCATTTTTAAACAAACCATAACCTTTATTTCATCAATAAAGGTTTAAAAAGCTTTACGTAGATTATCAAATAATGATAATCTAAAATATCCTGTTTACACACGACCATTACATAATGGTTTACAATACAAATATGTTACAACAAAATAAGTTTCTTGAATGCAGTTTTTACACAATATCATACAAGCATGGACTCCAAATCTTGTCCTTATTTAAGTATGCGACAGCGGAAGCTCTTAATAATCACCTGAGAATAAACATGCTTAAAACGTCAACAAAAATGTTGGTGAGTTATAGGTTTAACCTATATATATCAAATCGTAACAATAGACCACAAGATTTCATATTTCAATACACATCCCATACATAGAGATAAAAATCATTCATATGGTGAACACCTGGTAACCGACAATAACAAGATGCATATATAAGAATATCCCCATCATTCCGGGACACCCTTCGGATATGATATAAATTTCGAAGTACTAAAGCATCCGGTACTTTGGATGGGGTTTGTTAGGCCCAATAGATCTATCTTTAGGATTCGCGTCAATTAGGGTGTCTGTTCCCTAATTCTTAGATTACCAGACTTAATAAAAAGGGGCATATTCGATTTCGATAATTCAACCATAGAATGTAGTTTCACGTACTTGTGTCTATTTTGTAAATCATTTATAAAACCTGCATGTATTCTCATCCCAAAAATATTAGATTTTAAAAGTGGGACTATAACTCACTTTCACAGATTTTTACTTCGTCGGGAAGTAAGACTTGGCCACTGGTTGATTCACGAACCTATAACAATATATACATATATATCAAAGTATGTTCAAAATATATTTACAACACTTTTAATATATTTTGATGTTTTAAGTTTATTAAGTCAGCTGTCCTCGTTAGTAACCTACAACTAGTTGTCCACAGTTAGATGTACAGAAATAAATCGATAATTATTATCTTGAATCAATCCACGACCCAGTGTATACGTATCTCAGTATTGATCACAACTCAAACTATATATATTTTGGAATCAACCTCAACCCTGTATAGCTAACTCCAACATTCACATATAGAGTGTCTATGGTTGTTCCGAAATATATATAGATGTGTCGACATGATAGGTCGAAACATTGTATACGTGTCTATGGTATCTCAAGATTACATAATATATAATACAAGTTGATTAAGTTATGGTTGGAATAGATTTGTTACCAATTTTCACGTAGCTAAAATGAGAAAAATTATCCAATCTTGTTTTACCCATAACTTCTTCATTTTAAATCCGTTTTGAGTGAATCAAATTGCTATGGTTTCATATTGAACTCTATTTTATGAATCTAAACAAAAAAAGTATAGGTTTCTAGTCGGAAAAATAAGTTACAAGTCGTTTTTGTAAAGGTAGTCATTTCAGTCGAAAGAACGACGTCTAGATGACCATTTTAGAAAACATACTTCCACTTTGAGTTTAACCATAATTTTTGGATATAGTTTCATGTTCATAATAAAAATCATTTTCTCAGAATAACAACTTTTAAATCAAAGTTTATCATAGTTTTTAATTAACTAACCCAAAACAGCCCGCGGTGTTACTACGACGGCGTAAATCCGGTTTTACGGTGTTTTTCGTGTTTCCAGGTTTTAAATCATTAAGTTAGCATATCATATAGATATAGAACATGTGTTTAGTTGATTTTAAAAGTCAAGTTATAAGGATTAACTTTTGTTTGCGAACAAGTTTAGAATTAACTAAACTATGTTCTAGTGATTACAAGTTTAAACCTTCGAATAAGATAGCTTTATATGTATGAATCGAATGATGTTATGAACATCATTACTACCTTAAGTTCCTTGGATGAACCTACTGGAAAAGAGAAAAATGGATCTAGCTTCAATGGATCCTTGGATGGCTCAAAGTTCTTGAAGCAAAATCATGACACGAAAACAAGTTCAAGTAAGATCATCACTTGAAATAAGATTGTTATAGTTATAGAAATTGAACCAAAGTTTGAATATGATTATTACCTTGTATTAGAATGATAACCTACTATAAGAAACAAAGATTTCTTGAGGTTGGATGATCACCTTACAAGATTGGAAGTGAGCTAGCAAACTTGAAAGTATTCTTGATTTTATGAAACTAGAACTTTTGGAATTTATGAAGAACACTTAGAACTTGAAGATAGAACTTGAGAGAGTTCAATTAGATGAAGAAAATTGAAGAATGAAAGTGTTTGTAGGTGTTTTTGGTCGTTGGTGTATGGATTAGATATAAAGGATATGTAATTTTGTTTTCATGTAAATAAGTCATGAATGATTACTCATATTTTTGTAATCTTATGAGATATTTCATGCTAGTTGCCAAATGATGGTTCCCGCATGTGTTAGGTGACTCACATGGGCTGCTAATAGCTGATCATTGGAGTGTATATACCAATAGTACATACATCTAAAAGCTGTGTATTGTACGAGTACGAATACGGGTGCATACGAGTAGAATTGTTGATGAAACTGAACGAGAATGTAATTGTAAGCATTTTTGTTAAGTAGAAGTATTTTGATAAGTGTATTGAAGTCTTTCAAAAGTGTATAAATACATATTAAAACACTACATGTATATACATTTTAACTGAGTCGTTAAGTCATCGTTAGTCGTTACATGTAAGTGTTGTTTTGAAACCTTTAGGTTAACGATCTTGTTAAATGTTGTTAATCCAATGTTTATAATAACAAAAGAGATTTTAAATTATTATATTATCATGATATTATGATGTACGAATATCTCTTAATATGATATATATACATTAAATGTCGTTACAACGATAAACGTTACATATATGTCTCGTTTCAAAATCATTAAGTTAGTAGTCTTGTTTTTACATATGTAGTTCATTGTTAATATAATTAATGATATGTTTACTTATCATAATATCATGTTAACTATATATATAACCATATATATGTCATCATATAGTTTTTTACAAGTTTTAACGTTCGTGAATCACCGGTCAACTTGGGTGGTCAATTGTCTATATGAAACCTATTTCAATTAATCAAGTCTTAACAAGTTTGATTGCTTAACATGTTGGAAACATTTAATCATGTAAACATCAATCTCAATTAATATATATAAACATGGAAAAGTTCGGGTCACTACAGTACCTACCCGTTAAATAAATTTCGTCCCGAAATTTTAAGCTGTTGAAGGTGTTGACGAATCTTCTGGAAATAGATGCGGGTATTTCTTCTTCATCTGATCTTCACGCTCCCAGGTGAACTCGGGTCCTCTACAAGCATTCCATCGAACCTTAACAATTGGTATCTTGTTTTGCTTAAGTCTTTTAACCTCACGATCCATTATTTCGACGGGTTCTTCGATGAATTGGAGTTTTTCGTTGATTTGGATTTCATCTAACGGAATAGTGAGATCTTCTTTAGCTAAATATTTCTTCAAATTCGAGACGTGGAAAGTGTTATGTACAGCCGCGAGTTGTTGAGGTAACTCAAGTCGGTAAGCTACTGGTCCGACACGATCAATAATCTTGAATGGTCCAATATACCTTGGATTTAATTTCCCTCGTTTACCAAATCGAACAACGCCTTTCCAAGGTGAAACTTTAAGCATGACCATCTCTCTAATTTCAAATTCTATATCTTTTCTTTTAATGTCAGCGTAGCTCTTTTGTCGACTTTGGGCGGTTTTCAACCGTTGTTGAATTTGGATGATCTTCTCGGTAGTTTCTTGTATAATCTCCGGACCCGTAATCTGTCTATCCCCCACCTCACTCCAACAAATCGGAGACCTGCACTTTCTACCATAAAGTGCTTCAAACGGCGCCATCTCAATGCTTGAATGGTAGCTGTTGTTGTAGGAAAATTCTTCTAACGGTAGATGTCGATCCCAACTGTTTCCGAAATCAATAACACATGCTCGTAGCATGCCTTCAAGCGTTTGTATCGTCCTTTCGCTCTGCCCATCAGTTTGTGGATGATAGGCAGTACTCATGTCTAGACGAGTTCCTAATGCTTGCTGTAATGTCTGCCAGAATCTTGAAATAAATCTGCCATCCCTATCAGAGATAATAGAGATTGGTATTCCATGTCTGGAGACGACTTCCTTCAAATACAGTCGTGCTAATTTCTCCATCTTGTCATCTTCTCTTATTGGTAGGAAGTGTGCTGATTTGGTGAGACGATCAACTATTACCCAAATAGTATCAAAACCACTTGCAGTCCTTGGCAATTTAGTGATGAAATCCATGGTAATGTTTTCCCATTTCCATTCCGGGATTTCGGGTTGTTGAAGTAGACCTGATGGTTTCTGATGCTCAGCTTTGACCTTAGAACACGTCAAACATTCTCCTACGTATTTAGCAACATCGGCTTTCATACCCGGCCACCAAAAATGTTTCTTGAGATCCTTGTACATCTTCCCCGTTCCAGGATGTATTGAGTATCTGGTTTTATGAGCTTCTCTAAGTACTATTTCTCTCATATCTCCAAATTTTGGTACCCAAATCCTTTCAGCCCTATACCAGGTTCCGTCTTCCCGAATATTAAGATGCTTCTCCGATCCTTTGGGTATTTCATCCTTTAAATTTCCCTCTTTTAAAACTCCTTGTTGCGCCTCCTTTATTTGAGTAGTAATGTTATTATGAATCATTATATTCATAGATTTTACTCGAATGGGTTCTCTATCCTTCCTGCTCAAGGCATCGGCTACCACATTTGCCTTCCCCGGGTGGTAACGAATCTCAAAATCGTAATCATTCAATAATTCAATCCACCTACGCTGCCTCATATTCAGTTGTTTCTGATTAAATATGTGTTGAAGACTTTTGTGGTCGGTATATATAATACTTTTGACCCCATATAAGTAGTGCCTCCAAGTCTTTAATGCAAAAACAACCGCGCCTAATTCCAAATCATGCGTCGTATAATTTTGTTCGTGAATCTTCAATTGTCTAGACGCATAAGCAATCACCTTCGTTCGTTTCATTAATACACAACCGAGACCTTGCTTTGATGCGTCACAATAAATCACAAAATCATCATTCCCTTCAGGCAATGACAATATAGGTGCCGTAGTTAGCTTTTTCTTCAATAACTGAAACGCTTTCTCTTGTTCATCATTCCATTCAAATTTCTTCCCTTTATGCGTTAATGCAGTCAAGGGTTTTGCTATTCTGGAAAAGTCTTGGATGAACCTTCTGTAGTAACCAGCTAGTCCTAAAAACTGGCGTATGTGTTTCGGAGTTTTCGGGGTTTCCCACTTTTCAACAGTTTCTATCTTTGCCGGATCCACCTTAATACCTTCTTTGTTCACTATGTGACCGAGGAATTGAACTTCTTCCAACCAAAATGCACACTTTGAAAACTTAGCGTACAATTCTTCCTTCCTCAATACTTCTAACACCTTTCTCAAATGTTCACCGTGTTCTTGGTCATTCTTTGAGTAAATAAGTATGTCATCAATGAAAACAATGACAAACTTGTCAAGGTATGGTCCACACACTCGGTTCATAAAGTCCATGAACACAGCTGGTGCATTAGTTAAACCAAACGGCATGACCATAAACTCGTAATGACCGTAACGTGTTCTGAAAGCAGTCTTTGGAATATCATCTTCTTTCACCCGCATTTGATGATACCCGGAACGTAAGTCAATCTTTGAATAAACAGACGAGCCTTGTAGTTGATCAAATAAGTCGTCGATTCTCGATAGTGGGTAGCGGTTCTTGATGGTAAGTTTGTTCAACTCTCGGTAGTCGATACACAACCTGAATGTACCATCTTTCTTCTTGACAAACAAAACAGGAGCTCCCCACGGTGATGTGCTTGGTCGAATGAAACCACGCTCTAAAAGTTCTTGTAATTGGCTTTGCAGTTCTTTCATCTCGCTGGGTGCGAGTCTGTAAGGAGCACGAGCTATTGGTGCAGCTCCTGGTACAAGATCTATTTGAAATTCAACGGATCGATGTGGGGGTAATCCCGGTAATTCTTTCGGAAATACATCGGGAAATTCTTTTGCAATGGGAACATCATTGATGCTCTTTTCTTCAGTTTGTACTTTCTCGACGTGTGCTAGAACAGCATAGCAACCTTTTCTTATTAGTTTTTGTGCCTTCAAATTACTAATAAGATGTAGCTTCGTGTTGCCCTTTTCTCCGTACACCATTAAGGGTTTTCCTTTTTCTCGTATAATGCGAATTGCATTTTTGTAACAAACGATCTCCGCTTTCACTTCTTTCAACCAGTCCATACCGATTATCACATCAAAACTCCCTAACTCTACTGGTATCAAATCAATCTTAAATGTTTCGCTAACCAGTTTAATTTCTCGATTCCGACATATATTATCTGCTGAAATTAATTTACCATTTGCTAATTCGAGTAAAAATTTACTATCCAAAGGCGTCAATGGACAACTTAATTTAGCACAAAAATCTCTACTCATATAGCTTCTATCCGCACCCGAATCAAATAAAACGTAAGCAGATTTATTGTCAATAAGAAACGTACCCGTAACAAGCTCCGGGTCTTCCTGTGCCTCTACCGCATTAATATTGAAAACTCTTCCACGGCCTTGTCCATTCGTGTTCTCCTGGTTCGGGCAATTTCTAATAATGTGGCCTGGTTTTCCACATTTATAACAAACTACATTGGCATAACTTGCTCCGACACTACTTGCTCCGCCATTACTCGTTCCGACACCATTTGTTCCTTTCGTTCTATTAACCCCTGGTCCGTAGACCTCACACTTCGCCGCGCTATGACCATTTCTTTTACACTTGTTGCAAAATTTGGTGCAGAACCCCGAGTGATTCTTTTCACACCTTTGGCATAGTTGCTTCTGATTGTTGTTGTTGTTGCGGTTATTATTGTTGTTGGGATGATTGTTGTAGTTGCTGTTGTTGTTGTTGTTGTTGTTGGGCCGTTTGTTGTAGTTGCGATTGATGTTGCGATTGTTGGGATAATTGTTGCGATTATTGTTGTAATTGCTGTTGTTGTTGTATTGGTGATTCTTATCACTGTTTTCCTCCCACTTTCTTTTGACTTGCTTCACATTGGCCTCTTCAGCAGTCTGTTCTTTAATTCTTTCTTCAATCTGGTTCACTAGTTTGTGAGCCATTCTACATGCCTGTTGTATGGAGGCGGGCTCGTGTGAACTTATATCTTCTTGGATTCTTTCCGGTAATCCTTTCACAAACGCGTCGATCTTCTCTTCCTCATCTTCGAATGCTCCCGGACACAATAGGCACAATTCTGTGAATCGTCTTTCGTACGTGGTAATATCAAATCCTTGGGTTCGTAACCCTCTAAGTTCTGTCTTGAGCTTATTGACCTCGGTTCTGGGACGGTACTTCTCGTTCATCAAGTGCTTGAATGCTGACCACGGTAGTGCGTACGCATCATCTTGTCCCACTTGCTCTAGATAGGTATTCCACCATGTTAACGCAGAACCTGTGAAGGTATGCGTAGCGTACTTCACTTTGTCCTCTTCAGTACACTTACTTATGGCAAACACCGATTCAACCTTCTCGGTCCACCGTTTCAATCCGATCGGTCCTTCGGTTCCATCAAATTCCAAAGGTTTGCAGGCAGTGAATTCTTTGTAGGTGCATCCTACACGATTTCCTGTACTGCCAGATCCAAGGTTATTGTTGGTATGTAGCGCAGCCTGTACTGCGGCTATGTTTGAAGCTAGAAAAGTACGGAATTCCTCTTCATTCATATTCACGGTGTGTCGAGTAGTCGGTGCCATTTCCTTCAAAATAGTTAAATGGAACAAGTTAATCATACAGAATATTAAGAGTAGTTAATAGTATTTCGTAGCATAATATGAACTCATTTATAAAAGCTTTTTCTTCATATTAGCGTTTTATAAGTTTAAATTCGGGTAGTACCTACCCGTTAAGTTCATACTTAGTAGCTAATATACAATTCAACTACTACAATTCTATATGAAAAACTGATTATAATAATATTTCGCGTTCAAACTTTTATACAATATTTTACAAACTTACAATACCGCTTATTTTACATAAAGCATGAAATATAGCACACAATAACTTTGATACAAGATAGTTGTGAAGACAATTCTAGCTAGTACACAAGTCGTTCAGCAAAGGCAATAAAGACACGTAATTCATACGTCCAGAAACAAGTCATGCATTCTGGTTTTACTAGGACTACTTCCCATCCTTGGTCTTGTGCAACATAACCGTTATGGCCGTTGATAAGACAGCGTGTTGTAACGTCATCAAAGGGACGAGGGTTACGTAATGTCCAACAGTCCCGTAATAATCTAAAAACTTCATTTCTTACCCCAATTACCGACTCCGTCACTTGTGGAAACGTTTTGTTTAATAGTTGTAGCCCGATGTTCTTGTTCTCACTTTGGTGAGAAGCGAACATTACTAATCCGTAAGCATAACATGCTTCTTTATGTTGCATGTTAGCCGCTTTTTCTAAATCACGAAGTCCAATATTCGGATATATTGAGTCAAAATAATTTCTTAACCCGTTGCGTAAAATAGCATTTGGGTTCCCCGCAATATATGCGTCAAAGTAAACACATCGTAACTTTTGGGTTTCCCAATGTGATATCCCCCATCTTTCAAACGAAAGTCTCTTATAAACCAAGACATTCTTGGAACGTTCTTCGAATGTCTTACAAACTGATCTCGCCTTAAATAGTTGTGCCGAAGAATTCTGGCCGACTCTAGACAAGATTTCATCAATCATGTCTCCGGGTAGGTCTCTTAAAATATTGGGTTGTCTATCCATTTTGTGTTTTTAAACTGTAAAATAGACAAGAGTTAGATTCATAAAAAAAATACTTATTAATACAAGCAATTTTTACATATATCATAAAGCATAAGAACACTATATTCCATATATTACACCACACGAATACAACTATCTTATTCCAACTAGCTCGTTTCTTCTTCTTCGGTTTTGGTTCGTTTTGCCAAGTTTCTAGGGATATATGATGTTCCCCTAATACGAGCAGTCGTTGTCCACATTGGTTTAGAAAAACCTGGTGGTTTAGAGGTTCTCGGGTCATTGTTACAACTTAAGGACTTCGGGGGTTGACGATACATATAAAGTTCATCGGGGTTGGAATTAGATTTCTCTATTTTTATGCCCTTTCCCTTATTATTTTCTTTTGCCTTTTTAAATTCAGTTGGGGTAATTTCTATAACATCATCGGAATTCTCATCGGAATCCGATTCATCGGAGAATTGGTAATCCTCCCAATATTTTGCTTCCTTGGCGGAAACACCATTGACCATAATTAACTTTGGTCGGTTGGTTGAGGATTTTTTTTTACTTAACCGTTTTATTATTTCCCCCACCGGTTCTATTTCTTCATCCGGTTCCGATTCTTCTTCCGGTTCCGATTCTTCTTCCAGTTCCGACTCTTCTTCCGGTTCCTCTTCGGGAACTTGTGAATCAGTCCACAAATCATTCCAATTTACATTTGACTCTTCATTATTATTAGGTGAGTCAATGGGACTTGTTCTAGAGGTAGACATCTATCACATAATATCAAACACGTTAAGAGATTAATATATCACATAATATTCATATGTTAAAAATATATAGTTTCCAACAAAAATGTTAAGCAATCATTTTTAAAGAAAACACGGTCGAAGTCCAGACTCACTAATGCATCCTAACAAACTCGATAAGACACACTAATGCAAATTTTCTAGTTCTCTAAGAACCTGGCTCTGATACCAACTGAAATGTCCCGTTCTTATTGATTAAAAACGTTCCATATTAATTGATTTCGTTGCGAGGTTTTGACCTCTATATGAGACGTTTTTCAAAGACTGCATTCATTTTTAAACAAACCATAACCTTTATTTCATCAATAAAGGTTTAAAAAGCTTTACGTAGATTATCAAATAATGATAATCTAAAATATCCTGTTTACACACGACCATTACATAATGGTTTACAATACAAATATGTTACAACAAAATAAGTTTCTTGAATGCAGTTTTTACACAATATCATACAAGCATGGACTCCAAATCTTGTCCTTATTTAAGTATGCGACAGCGGAAGCTCTTAATAATCACCTGAGAATAAACATGCTTAAAACGTCAACAAAAATGTTGGTGAGTTATAGGTTTAACCTATATATATCAAATCGTAACAATAGACCACAAGATTTCATATTTCAATACACATCCCATACATAGAGATAAAAATCATTCATATGGTGAACACCTGGTAACCGACAATAACAAGATGCATATATAAGAATATCCCCATCATTCCGGGACACCCTTCGGATATGATATAAATTTCGAAGTACTAAAGCATCCGGTACTTTGGATGGGGTTTGTTAGGCCCAATAGATCTATCTTTAGGATTCGCGTCAATTAGGGTGTCTGTTCCCTAATTCTTAGATTACCAGACTTAATAAAAAGGGGCATATTCGATTTCGATAATTCAACCATAGAATGTAGTTTCACGTACTTGTGTCTATTTTGTAAATCATTTATAAAACCTGCATGTATTCTCATCCCAAAAATATTAGATTTTAAAAGTGGGACTATAAATCACTTTCACAGATTTTTACTTCGTCGGGAAGTAAGACTTGGCCACTGGTTGATTCACGAACCTATAACAATATATACATATATATCAAAGTATGTTCAAAATATATTTACAACACTTTTAATATATTTTGATGTTTTAAGTTTATTAAGTCAGCTGTCCTCGTTAGTAACCTACAACTAGTTGTCCACAGTTAGATGTACAGAAATAAATCGATAATTATTATCTTGAATCAATCCACGACCCAGTGTATACGTATCTCAGTATTGATCACAACTCAAACTATATATATTTTGGAATCAACCTCAACCCTGTATAGCTAACTCCAACATTCACATATAGAGTGTCTATGGTTGTTCCGAAATATATATAGATGTGTCGACATGATAGGTCGAAACATTGTATACGTGTCTATGGTATCTCAAGATTACATAATATATAATACAAGTTGATTAAGTTATGGTTGGAATAGATTTGTTACCAATTTTCACGTAGCTAAAATGAGAAAAATTATCCAATCTTGTTTTACCCATAACTTCTTCATTTTAAATCCGTTTTGAGTGAATCAAATTGCTATGGTTTCATATTGAACTCTATTTTATGAATCTAAACAAAAAAAGTATAGGTTTCTAGTCGGAAAAATAAGTTACAAGTCGTTTTTGTAAAGGTAGTCATTTCAGTCGAAAGAACGACGTCTAGATGACCATTTTAGAAAACATACTTCCACTTTGAGTTTAACCATAATTTTTGGATATAGTTTCATGTTCATAATAAAAATCATTTTCTCAGAATAACAACTTTTAAATCAAAGTTTATCATAGTTTTTAATTAACTAACCCAAAACAGCCCGCGGTGTTACTACGACGGCGTAAATCCGGTTTTACGGTGTTTTTCGTGTTTCCAGGTTTTAAATCATTAAGTTAGCATATCATATAGATATAGAACATGTGTTTAGTTGATTTTAAAAGTCAAGTTAGAAGGATTAACTTTTGTTTGCGAACAAGTTTAGAATTAACTAAACTATGTTCTAGTGATTACAAGTTTAAACCTTCGAATAAGATAGCTTTATATGTATGAATCGAATGATGTTATGAACATCATTACTACCTTAAGTTCCTTGGATGAACCTACTGGAAAAGAGAAAAATGGATCTAGCTTCAATGGATCCTTGGATGGCTCAAAGTTCTTGAAGCAAAATCATGACACGAAAACAAGTTCAAGTAAGATCATCACTTGAAATAAGATTGTTATAGTTATAGAAATTGAACCAAAGTTTGAATATGATTATTACCTTGTATTAGAATGATAACCTACTGTAAGAAACAAAGATTTCTTGAGGTTGGATGATCACCTTACAAGATTGGAAGTGAGCTAGCAAACTTGAAAGTATTCTTGATTTTATGAAACTAGAACTTTTGGAATTTATGAAGAACACTTAGAACTTGAAGATAGAACTTGAGAGAGTTTAATTAGATGAAGAAAATTGAAGAATGAAAGTGTTTGTAGGTGTTTTTGGTCGTTGGTGTATGGATTAGATATAAAGGATATGTAATTTTGTTTTCATGTAAATAAGTCATGAATGATTACTCATATTTTTGTAATCTTATGAGATATTTCATGCTAGTTGCCAAATGATGGTTCCCGCATGTGTTAGGTGACTCACATGGGCTGCTAATAGCTGATCATTGGAGTGTATATACCAATAGTACATACATCTAAAAGCTGTGTATTGTACGAGTACGAATACGGGTGCATACGAGTAGAATTGTTGATGAAACTGAACGAGAATGTAATTGTAAGCATTTTTGTTAAGTAGAAGTATTTTGATAAGTGTATTTAAGTCTTTCAAAAGTGTATAAATACATATTAAAACACTACATGTATATACATTTTAACTGAGTCGTTAAGTCATCGTTAGTCGTTACATGTAAGTGTTGTTTTGAAACCTTTAGGTTAACGATCTTGTTAAATGTTGTTAACCCAATGTTTATAATAACAAAAGAGATTTTAAATTATTATATTATCATGATATTATGATGTACGAATATCTCTTAATATGATATATATACATTAAATGTCGTTACAACGATAAACGTTACATATATGTCTCGTTTCAAAATCATTAAGTTAGTAGTCTTGTTTTTACATATGTAGTTCATTGTTAATATAATTAATGATATGTTTACTTATCATAATATCATGTTAACTATATATATAACCATATATATGTCATCATATAGTTTTTTACAAGTTTTAACGTTCGTGAATCACCGGTCAACTTGGGTGGTCAATTGTCTATATGAAACCTATTTCAATTAATCAAGTCTTAACAAGTTTGATTGCTTAACATGTTGGAAACATTTAATCATGTAAACATCAATCTCAATTAATATATATAAACATGGAAAAGTTCGGGTCACTACAAGCAACCAATGGGTTGAAGGATAAGTGTTATGATTTGTGCCCAAATGTTTTGTGTTTTGTGTTTTATTACTTTCCTATAACTCACTAAGTGTAAAAACTTACCCCCATGATGTTTTATGTTTTAGGTACTAAAGTCCATCGTGAAGGTAAGGAACCCGTGTGAAGCACTTGAGGAGCATTGGCATTAGAGTAAGTGGTATTGCAAGTCCCTTATTGTAAACACGCTCCATGGTTACCGCTTATCAACGCCTAGTGTTTTGGTATGAGTCATGTTTGTTGTTGTCAAACTTGGGACCTAATGATGGTTGGAGTATGAAAACATGTTTTGAAGTCTAAATGTTGTTTATGGATGGTCTAAGATATTAGAAACTGAATCTTTATGTTGGTGGATGAATTATGCTGTTTTAAATGTGTTTGAGAATGATGAAATGTGCAAAAGTTGGTTTAAGTAAAATGTTGCAGGTCAGGCACCCGGACCAGTGTTATGTCGCGCCGCGGCCAAGGGCTCCGCACCGCGGCAATGAACTAAGGTTCAAAACAGAAGTTGGGTTAAGGAGATAAAAATTTTATGTGTTGTGTCGCGCCGCGACAAGGCAGGCCGCGCCGCGGCAAATGCCTTGTCCGGCCAGTAACTTAACTTTTCAAAAAAAAAATTTACTCGAATCAAGGCGTTAAAAGTTGGTATCAGAGCTGAGGTTTAAGGGACTTGGATAACCCACGATAGGGATTATCTAGGCTTAAACCATTATTGTGAAAGGATAAGCGGTTTAGGACTTGCATAAGTGTTTAAGTCGTATAGTTGTGCCATGCTCCATAGGGTAGAGTCATTGACAAGACCCATAGAATAATGAATAAGATTACGAATTGGTTTATGTAAGGAGTTTGATACTCGCTAGCCATGATGTCGTGGTAGACTAGATGTGTAATGAAATGGTGTAATAACAACAGGCCATTGCTATTACTTCATTCTAGTACACATGGACGTCTACTATGGTCATGGTGAATCGAGTTAGGAATTCTTCCAGATTGTTTGGTTTTGATGAATAATGGTGTTACCGGTATTTGAACTAATGGGTTGAATGTAATTTTCAGAATGGCTATTGTATCACCAAACCGAGGTCAAGATGAGGATGATGAGTACGTCCGCACCCTATCCACGGAGTCTATAGAAGACTCTCAAAACGAATCGGAAGAAGTTAACATGCCAAATGACATTTCGGGCCAAATAGGGCAAGCCTTGATACGTTATACCCCAACCTTGTTAGAAAAGATCAAGACATTGATCAATGATCAATTAGATGAGAAGTTAAAGACTCTTATTGCTAATAACCCTACCTTAAGAGGTGAAGGCGGTAGTGGGGTAAGACAAGAAGAGGTAGAAGCCCCAAAGAAGAAGGATGATCGTTTTGAATACAAGAACTTTGCAAATTGCCATCCCCCCGAGTTTCATGGTAAGGTTGACCCAATCGTTAGTCAAAGGTGGATAGACGAAATTGAAGAAACTTTTATGTTATGTGAATGCCCCGAGCATTTAAAGGTAATTTACGCGGCACATCAAATGAAGGGTAGTGGTTATGAGTGGTGGAATTTTATAGTTAAGTCTCATGGGCGAGACGTGGCTACAAGTTTCTCATGGGACAAATTCCGTGAAATGTTTATGACTCAATTTGCTCCGCCCGCCGAGGTTAGTAGGTTGAAATCCGAGTTTATGAATATAGAGCATGGAAGTAAGTCGGTGACCGAGTTTAATGCTGAGTTCAATGACAAGTCTCGTTTTTGTCCGGACTTCGTGTCAAGTCCCAAGTTGATGATGGATCATTATCATGAAAAGTTAAATCCCGAGATAAGTGAATTTATCGACAAGAGCACTTATAAGACCTTAGCCGAGATGATGAATAGAGCACTTGTTAGAGAGCATGAACTTAGGAAGAAGGCGGCGTTTAAACGGAAGTTAGATCAAGACTCTAAGGCGATGCATAATGTTAGTCCGAAGAAGGGTAAGTTTGGTTCCGAATCCCCGCACAAGTCAAAAGGGGGTTTTGTGTCGGGTAAGAGCGGTGGGAAAGAAGCCAAGTTGTGTACTAGATGTGGTAAAAATCATACGGGTGAATGTAAAGCGGGTACCTCCGATTGTTACTCTTGTGGAAAGCCGGGACATAGGGCCGCCGAATGTCCTAAGAAAGGTAAGCAATGTTATTATTGTTTTGAGAAAGGTCACTTTCAAGCCGAATGTCCGGAATACAAGAAGGATTTAGCTAGTGGTAGTGTTAAGAAAGAGGTTAAGACGGAACCGAAGACTAGTGATAGCCGACCAAGGGCCCGAGCTCATCAGATTACCGCACTCGAAGCGAAGGAGTCCCAAAATGTGGTGTCAGGTACCTTTATTGTAAACTCTTTACCTGCGCATGTTTTGTTTGATTCCGGTGCTACGCGGTCGTTTGTATCATATTCTTTTTGTAAGCATTTGAATATGACCCCAAGTATGTTAGAACACCCATTAGAGGTTGAAATAGCGGATAATAAGACCGTGATGGTGTATAGTATCATTAAGGGGTGTGAAATTATTTTGGATGATGAAAAGTTTGTCATTGATTTAATACCCATGCAAATGGGGGAATTTCAAGTAATTGTGGGCATGGATTGGCTAGATGACAATGAGGGGATAATTTTGTGTCGTAAGAAAATAGTGTTAGTTCAATCACCAAGTGGAAAATTATATGGATTTATGGGGAACGAGCTAGGCGTGCAATTCCTATATGCACATATGCTAAGGCTAAAAGATTTTTGTCTCATGGGTGTTGTGCGTTTTTGGCACATGTTGTTGATGATTCGAAAAAGGTTGTTGAATTAGATGATGTACCAATAGTTAACGAGTTTCCGGATGTGTTTCCAAGTGAATTGCCCGGTGTACCTCCCGAGCGAGAGGTAGAGTTTAGAATAGATTTGATACCCGGGGCCAAACCAATTGCCAAAGCTCCCTATCGATTAGCCCCGTCGGAAATGAGAGAAATGATGACTCAATTACAATATTTGATAGATAAAGGTTTTATACGTCCTAGTAGTTCACCTTGGGGAGCTCCGGTTTTATTTGTGAAAAAGAAGGATGGAACTATGAGAATGTGTATTGATTATCGAGAATTGAATAAAGTCACTATTAAGAACAAGTACCCGTTGCCAAGGATAGACGATTTGTTTGATCAACTACAAGGTGCTAGTTTCTTTTCAAAGATAGATTTAAGGTCGGGTTACCATCAATTGAAGGTGAGGGAAGAAGATGTCCCTAAAACGGCTTTTCGAACAAGGTATGGTCATTATGAGTTTGTGGTTATGCCGTTTGGATTAACAAATGCTCCGGCCGCGTTTATGGATTTGATGAATAGAGTTTGTCGACCGATGCTTGATAGGTTTGTAATTGTGTTCATTGATGACATTTTGGTATATTCTAAGAGTGAAGAGGAACATACGGTACATTTAAGACAAGTATTAGAGACTTTAAGAAGAGAAAGATTGTTTGCTAAGTTCTCTAAGTGCGAGTTTTGGCTTCGTGAAGTTCAATTTTTGGGCCATGTCATTAACAAGAAGGGTATTTGTGTTGATCCGGTGAAGATAGAGGCAATTATGAGATGGGAACCACCTACGAATCCTACCGAGGTTAGGAGTTTTCTAGGTTTAGCGGGGTATTATCGGCGATTTATACAAGATTTTTCTAGAATAGCCACCCCACTCACCAAGTTGACTCGTAAAAGTGTGCCATGGAGATGGGAAGAAAAGCAAGAACAAGCGTTTCAACTCCTTAAGGAGAAGCTCGTTCAAGCTCCCATATTGGTTTTACCGAAAGGGAATGAGAACATGACGGTTTATTGTGATGCTTCTAAGAAAGGCTTAGGGTGTGTATTGATGCAAAATGGGAAGGTCATAGCTTATGCTTCCCGACAATTGAAGGAACACGAGAAACGCTATCCTACGCATGATTTAGAATTGATGGCCGTGGTTTTTGCTCTAAAGATTTGGCGTCATTATCTTTATGGTGTTAAGTTTTCCATTTATACCGATCATAAGAACTTAAAGTATTTGTTTGATCAAAGGGATTTGAACGATAGGCAAAGGAGAGGTCTCGATTTGGTGAAAGATTATGATTGTGAGATCTTATATCACCCCGGAAAAGCGAATGTAGTAGCGGATGCTCTTAGTAGGAAGTCAAGTCATCAACCGATTAAGATAACAAGCTTGGCTATGGTAATATCACCTCAAATATTTGATGATATTCGTGTTGCACAAGGTGAAGCATTATCGTCCGAAAACGTGAGAAAAGAAAGAATCAAGGGGCAAGTTGACGATTTTGTGGTAGATTCTCGTGGTTTAAGGCTTAGATATGGGAGAATTTGGGTACCTTTGCAAAGTGATGTTAGAAGTGAGCTCCTTGACTTAGCTCACAAGTCTAAGTATTCGATTCACCCCGGTGCTACGAAAATGTATAGAGATTTAAGGAAAGACTATTGGTGGCCGGGAATGAAGAGGGATATAGTTAAGTATGTGCACAAGTGTCTTACTTGTCTTCAAGTGAAAGCCGATCATCAAATGCCCTACGGTAAAATGCAACCTTTAGAGGTACCGGTGTGGAAATGGGAGCATATTACGATGGATTTAGTGACTAAGTTGCCTAAGACCCCTAGACAACACGATGCAATTTGGGTTATTGTTGATAGATTGACTAAGAGTGCATTATTTTTGGCAATAAGAGAAGCTTCGTCGTCGGAAGCAATGTCAAAGTTATATATGAAAGAAGTTGTTGCAAGGCATGGAGTGCCGGTTTCTATTGTTTCGGATCGAGACACCCGATTTACATCGCGATATTGGAGAAAGTTTCAAGAGGAAATGGGTACTAAGTTACATGTAAGTACCGCGTTTCACCCGCAAACGGATGGTCAAAGTGAGCGGACTATACAAACTCTCGAGGATATGTTAAGAGCATGTGTTATCGATTTTGGTGGTAGTTGGGATGCTCATTTACCATTAGTTGAATTTTCATACAACAATAGTTATCACTCTACAATTGGAATGGCACCATATGAGATGTTGTATGGAAGGAGGTGTAGAACCCCGATTTGTTGGGGCGAAGTAGGTCAACGGGAATTAGGAAGCACGGAAATAGTACAACAAACCACCGAGATGATTGACCAAATTCGTGAAAGAATAAAGGCGGCACAAGATCGACAAAAGTCTTATGTAGATAAAAGGAGAAAACCGATAGAATTTCAAGTAGGTGATAAAGTGATGCTAAAAGTTTCTCCATGGAAAGGCATCATTCGTTTTAGAAAGAGGGGAAAATTGGGTCCAAGGTTCGTGGGACCATTTGAGATAGTGGCGAAAGTTGGGAAGGTAGCCTACCGTTTGGCTCTACCCGATGAATTGAGTAATATACATGACACGTTTCACGTGTCACAATTGAGGAAATGTTTGGCGGATGAATCAACCTATGTTCCTTTGAATGAAATTGAGGTCGATAATAAGTTAAGGTATGCGGAAAAGCCGATAAAAATTATGGATCAAAAGGTTAAGCACTTGAGGAATAAGTCGGTAATATTATTGAAGGTATTATGGCAATTTAGAAAAGGTTCCGAGTGTACATGGGAACCCGAAGAATGGCTCTTGAAGTATTATCCGTCGTTGCATCAAGAATGGTTCGCGAGGACGCGAACGATCCAAGAGGGGGAGAGTTGTAACATCCCAAATATTTAAGGTATTATTTTATGTAAATTTTTTATTGCTAAGAAATTAAATGGTAAAGGTTATTTTATGTTAAATGGATAAAAGTTAAGTTTATTGGTTAAGTTAGGAAGGACTAAGGGTGAAAAGTTAAGAATAAGGACTTCTCTAACCATAGTTGTGGTGGGGAGGGTAGAAATTGCTAATAAGCCAAAGTTATTTTATATAAAAGGGATTAAAATGCTGGAAAAATAAATTATTAAGTGCAAAATACAGAAAACCTTCCTGGAGTTCTTGTGAGTGTCGACATTTGCAAAGGGAAGAGGAGGATCCATCAATTGTTAAAATTAAACTCATGCAATCTTGAATTAGTGAAATCTAAGACACCCTAATCACTTTAGCAAGCTCTAATCTTCCAATTTCACTCTCTTTGTGCACAATTAGGGTTCTTAAACTCTAAAAGTCAAGGTATGGATTTTGTGTCCAAGTATTGCTTATATGGTGTGTTTATGATGAGTTTTATGCTTAAATAGTTGCTAGTTGTTGAATTGTGCACAATTGTTTGAGTTAGAATGTAATTGTTATTGATTTTGGAAGAGGAATTATGTATAGACTTGCATGATGGATTTTTTGTTATGAATATGGTGAATTTGGTGATGTTCTAGTTAAGTTTCTAGTCATGCACACCAAGTGTTTGTTAAAATGTCTCAAAGAGATGATTATGTGTTCTAGCTAGAAATTGTGATGAAGGATGTTCATGTATGAACTTTTGTTATAGTTGTAAGTTATAGAAATTGATAATTTGATAATTTAATGGTGTTAGTAATGAAATTGGATTACTATGCACATTTGATGATTAATGAAAGGATTAAAGAAAAAGTTGCATGATAGAGCTAAAAGGGATGAGTTAGTAATGTACATGATTAAAATGTGATGTTGAATTGGTAACATTGTCATCTTAGGAAAAATGAGATTTTAAGGCTACTTGTATGCTTGTTGTGATTAGGGGGTTAAATGTGTGTGTAAGTATGAAAAGATGTAATGATTCAAGAAAGTTATGTTTTTGATTGAGTTATGTGATTAATGGGATTAGCTCATGTATAGGTGCTAATCAAGGAAAAGAGATTTCAAGTGATCAAGGAAATTCAATTAAGCAAGGTGAGTTCATAGGGGGTAATATGGGCGGGTCAAGAGTGGCTTAGTGTTCTCGGATTGCATCCGTGCAAGAGAGAAACGACTAAGTGCACTAGTTATGTAGCTTAGATAGAACTATTGGGTTAACCTAATAGTTGTATCTATGGTTGATGTTTAGCTTAGGCAAGGTTATTACATTGCTAGTAATCTTGCCTATGGTTTGTGTTAGCTTAGACACATTAAGTGTCTATGTATGAGATGATGATAGCTTAGGCATATTTAGTATGTCTATGGTTAGCTTAGGCATGATTACTAGGTTCGGCCTAGTAAGTCATGTCTATGGTATGAATGAATTGGATCCGAATGTATGCAAGCAACCAATGGGTTGAAGGATAAGTGTTATGATTTGTGCCCAAATGTTTTGTGTTTTGTGTTTTATTACTTTCCTATAACTCACTAAGTGTAAAAACTTACCCCCATGATGTTTTATGTTTTAGGTACTAAAGTCCATCGTGAAGGTAAGGAACCCGTGTGAAGCACTTGAGGAGCATTGGCATTAGAGTAAGTGGTATTGCAAGTCCCTTATTGTAAACACGCTCCATGGTTACCGCTTATCAACGCCTAGTGTTTTGGTATGAGTCATGTTTGTTGTTGTCAAACTTGGGACCTAATGATGGTTGGAGTATGAAAACATGTTTTGAAGTCTAAATGTTGTTTATGGATGGTCTAAGATATTAGAAACTGAATCTTTATGTTGGTGGATGAATTATGCTGTTTTAAATGTGTTTGAGAATGATGAAATGTGCAAAAGTTGGTTTAAGTAAAATGTTGCAGGTCAGGCACCCGGACCAGTGTTATGTCGCGCCGCGGCCAAGGGCTCCGCGCCGCGGCAATGAACTAAGGTTCAAAACAGAAGTTGGGTTAAGGAGATAAAAATTTTATGTGTTGTGTCGCGCCGCGACAAGGCAGGCCGCGCCGCGGCAAATGCCTTGTCCGGCCAGTAACTTAACTTTTCAAAAAAAAAATTTACTCGAATCAAGGCGTTAAAGAATGATGATTTTGTGATTTATTGTGACGCATCAAAGCAAGGTCTCGGTTGTGTATTAATGCAATGAACGAAGGTGATTGCTTATGCGTCTAGACAATTGAAGATTCACGAACAAAATTATACGACACATGATTTAGAATTAGGCGCGGTTGTTTTTGCATTAAAGACTTGGAGGCACTACTTATATGGGGTCAAAAGTATTATATATACCGACCACAAAAGTCTTCAACACATATTTAATCAGAAACAACTGAATATGAGGCAGCGTAGGTGGATTGAATTATTGAATGATTACGACTTTGAGATTCGTTACCACCCGGGGAAGGCAAATGTGGTAGCCGATACCTTGAGCAGGAAGGATAGAGAACCCATTCGAGTAAAATCTATGAATATAATGATTCATAATAACCTTACTACTCAAATAAAGGAGGCGCAACAAGGAGTTTTAAAAAAGGGAAATTTAAAGGATGAAATACCCAAAGGATCGGAGAAGCATCTTAATATTAGGGAAGATGGAACCCGGTATAGAACTGAAAGGATTTGGGTACCAAAATTTGGAGATATGAGAGAAATGGTACTTAGAGAAGCTCATAAAACCAGATACTCAATACATCCTGGAACGGGGAAGATGTACAAGGATCTCAAGAAACATTTTTGGTGGCCGGGTATGAAATCCGATGTTGCTAAATATGTAGGAGAATGTTTGACGTGTTCTAAGGTCAAAGCTGAGCATCAGAAACCATCAGGTCTACTTCAACAACCCGAAATCCCGAAATGGAAATGGGAAAACATTACCATGGATTTCATCACTAAATTGCCAAGGACTGCAAGTGGTTTTGATACTATTTGGGTAATAGTTGATCGTCTCACCAAATCAGCACACTTCCTGCCAATAAGAGAAGATGACAAGATGGAGAAGTTAGCACGACTGTATTTGAAGGAAGTCGTCTCCAGACATGGAATACCAATCCCTATTATCTCTGATAGGGATGGCAGATTTATTTCAAGATTTTGGCAGACATTACAGCAAGCATTAGGAACTCGTCTAGACATGAGTACTGCCTATCATCCACAAACTGATGGGGAGAGCGAAAGGACGATACAAATGCTTGAAGACATGCTACGAGCATGTGTTATTGATTTCGGAAACAGTTGGGATCGACATCTACCGTTAGCAGAATTTTCCTACAACAACAGCTACCATTCAAGCATTGAGATGGCGCCGTTTGAAGCACTTTATGGTAGAAAGTGTAGGTCTCCGATTTGTTGGAGTGAAGTGGGGGTTAGACAGATTACGGGTCCGGAGATTATACAAGAAACTACCGAGAAGATCATCCAAATTCAACAACGGTTGAAAACCGCCCAAAGTCGACAAAAGAGCTACGCTGACATTAAAAGAAAAGATATAGAATTTGAAATTGGAGAGATGGTCATGCTTAAAGTTGCACCTTGGAAAGGCGTTGTTCGATTTGGTAAACGAGGGAAATTAAATCCAAGGTATATTGGACCATTCAAGATTATTGATCGTGTCGGACCAGTAGCTTACCGACTTGAGTTACCTCAACAACTCGCGGCTGTACATAACACTTTATACGTCTCGAATTTGAATAAATGTTTTGCTAAAGAAGATCTCACAATTCCGTTAGATGAAATCCAAATCAACGAAAAACTTCAATTCATCGAAGAACCCGTCGAAATAATGGATCGTGAGGTTAAAAGACTTAAGCAAAACAAGATACCAATTGTTAAGGTTCGATGGAATGCTCGTAGAGGACCCGAGTTCACCTGGGAGCATGAAGATCAGATGAAGAAGAAATACCCGCATCTATTTCCAGAAGATTCGTCAACACCTTCAACAGCTTAAAATTTCGGGACGAAATTTATTTAACGGGTAGGTACTGTAGTGACCCGAACTTTTCCATGTTTATATATATTAATTGAGATTGATATTTACATGATTAAATGTTTCCAACATGTTAAGCAATCAAACTTGTTAAGACTTGATTAATTGAAATATGTTTCATATAGACAATTGACCACCCAAGTTGACCGGTGATTCACGAACGTTAAAACTTGTAAAAACTATATGATGACATATATATGGATATATATATTGTTAACATGATACTATGATAAGTAAACATATCATTAAGTATATTAACAATGAACTACATATGTAAAAACAAGACTACTAACTTAATGATTTTTAAACGAGACATATATGTAACGATTATCGTTGTAAAGACATTTAATGTATATATATCATATTAAGAGATATTCATACATGATAAGATCATGATAATATAATAATTTAAAATCTCATTTGATATTATAAACATTGGGTTAACAACATTTAACAAGATCGTTAACCTAAAGGTTTCAAAACAACACTTACATGTAACGACTAACGATGACTTAACAACTCAGTTAAAATGTATATACATGTAGTGTTTTAATATGTATTTATACACTTTTGAAAGAATTCAATACACTTATCAAAATACTTCTACTTAACAAAAATGCTTACAATTACATCCTCGTTCAGTTTCATCAACAATTCTACTCGTATGCACCCGTATTCGTACTCGTACAATACACAGCTTTTAGATGTATGTACTATTGGTATATACACTCCAATGATCAGCTCTTAGCAGCCCATGTGAGTCACCTAACACATGTGGGAACCATCATTTGGCAACTAGCATGAAATATCTCATAAAATTACAAAAATATGAGTAATCATTCATGACTTATTTACATGAAAACAAAATTACATATCCTTTATATCTAATCCATACACCAACGACCAAAAACACCTACAAACACTTTCATTCTTCAATTTTCTTCATCTAATTGATCTCTCTCAAGTTCTATCTTCAAGTTCTAAGTGTTCTTCATAAATTCCAAAAGTTCTAGTTTCATAAAATCAAGAATACTTTCAAGTTTGCTAGCTCACTTCCAATCTTGTAAGGTGATCATCCAACCTCAAGAAATCTTTGTTTCTTACAGTAAGTTATCATTCTAATACAAGGTAATAATCATATTCAAACTTTGGTTCAATTTCTATAACTATAACAATCTTATTTCAAGTGATGATCTTACTTGAACTTGTTTTCGTGTCATGATTCTGCTTCAAGAACTTCGAGCCATCCAAGGATCCATTGAAGCTAGATCCACTTTTCTCTTTTCCAGTAGGTTTATCCAAGGAACTTAAGGTAGTAATGATGTTCATAACATTATTCGATTCATATATATAAAGCTATCGTATTCGAAGGTTTAAACTTGTAATCACTAGAACATAGTTTAGTTAATTCTAAACTTGTTCGAAAATAAAAGTTAATCCTTCTAACTTGACTTTTAAAATCAACTAAACACATGTTCTATATCTATATGATATGCTAACTTAATGATTTAAAACCTGGAAACACGAAAAACACCGTAAAACCGGATTTACGCCGTCGTAGTAACACCGCGGGCTGTTTTGGGTTATTTAATTAAAAACTATGATAAACTTTGATTTAAAAGTTGTTATTCTGAGAAAATGATTTTTATTACGAACATGAAACTATATCCAAAAATTATGGTTAAACTCAAAGTGGAAGTATGTTTTCTAAAATGGTCATCTAGACGTCGTTCTTTCGACTGAAATGACTACCTTTACAAAAATGACTTGTAAATTATTTTTCTGACTATAAACCTATACTTTTTCTGTTTAGATTCATAAAATAGAGTTCAATATGAAACCATAGCAATTTGATTCACTCAAAACGGATTTAAAATGAAGAAGTTATGGGTAAAACAAGATTGGATAATTTTTCTCATTTTAGCTACGTGAAAATTGGTAACAAATCTATTCCAACCATAACTTAATCAACTTGTATTGTATATTATGTAATCTTAAGATACCATAGACACGTATACAATGTTTCGACCTATCATGTCGACACATCTATATATATTTCGGAACAACCATAGACACTCTATATGTGAATGTTGGAGTTAGCTATACAGGGTTGAGGTTGATTCCAAAATATATATAGTTTGAGTTGTGATCAATACTGAGATACGTATACACTGGGTCGTGGATTGATTCAAGATAATATTTATCGATTTATTTCTGTACATCTAACTGTGGACAACTAGTTGTAGGTTACTAACGAGGACAGCTGACTTAATAAACTTAAAACATCAAAATATATTAAAAGTGTTGTAAATATATTTTGAACATACTTTGATATATATGTATATATTGTTATAGGTTCGTGAATCAACCAGTGGCCAAGTCTTACTTCCCGACGAAGTAAAAATCTGTGAAAGTGAGTTATAGTCCCACTTTTAAAATCTAATATTTTTGGGATGAGAATACATGCAGGTTTTATAAATGATTTACAAAATAGACACAAGTACGTGAAACTACATTCTATGGTTGAATTATTGAAATCGAATATGCCCCTTTTTATTAAGTCTGGTAATCTAAGAATTAGGGAACAGACACCCTAATTGACGCGAATCCTAAAGATAGATCTATTGGGCCTAACAAACCCCATCCAAAGTACCGGATGCTTTAGTACTTCGAAATTTATATCATATCCGAAGGGTGTCCCGGAATGATGGGGATATTCTTATATATATGCATCTTGTTAATGTCGATTACCAGGTGTTCACCATATGAATGATTTTTATCTCTATGTATGGGATGTGTATTGAAATATGAAATCTTGTGGTCTATTATTATGATTTGATATATATAGGTTAAACCTATAACTCACCAACATTTTTGTTGACGTTTTAAGCATGTTTATTCTCAGGTGATTATTAAGAGCTTCCGCTGTCGCATACTTAAATAAGGACGAGATTTGGAGTCCATGCTTGTATGATATTGTGTAAAAACTGCATTCAAGAAACTTATTTTGTTGTAACATATTTGTATTGTAAACCATTATGTAATGGTCGTGTGTAAACAGGATATTTTAGATTATCATTATTTGATAATCTACGTAAAGCTTTTTAAACCTTTATTGATGAAATAAAGGTTATGGTTTGTTTTAAAATGAATGCAGTCTTTGAAAAACGTCTCATATAGAGGTCAAAACCTCGCAACGAAATCAATTATTATGGAACGTTTTTAATCAATAAGAACGGGACATTTCACATCTAACTGTGGACAACTAGTTGTAGGTTACTAACGAGGACATCTGACTTAATAAACTTAAAACATCAAAATATATTAAAAGTGTTGTAAATTTATTTTGAACATACTTTGATATATATGTATATATTGTTATAGGTTCGTGAATCAACCAGTGGCCAAGTCTTACTTCCCGACGAAGTAAAAATCTGTGAAAGTGAGTTATAGTCCCACTTTTAAAATCTAATATTTTGGGATGAGAATACCTGCAGATTTTATAAATGATTTACAAAATAGACACAAGTACGTGAAACTACATTCTATGGTTGAATTATCAAAATCGAATATGCCCCTTTTTATTAAGTCTGGTAATCTAAGAATTAGGGAACAGACACCCTAATTGACGCGAATCCTAAAGATAGATCTATTGGGCCTAACAAACCCCATCCAAAGTACCGGATGCTTTAGTACTTTGAAATTTATATCATATCCGAAGGGTGTCCCGGAATGATGGGGATATTCTTATATATGCATCTTGTTAATGTCGGTTACCAGGTGTTCACCATATGAATGATTTTTATCTCTATGTATGGGATGTGTATTGAAATATTAAATCTTGTGGTCTATTATTATGATTTGATATATATAGGTTAAACCTATAACTCACCAACATTTTTGTTGACGTTTTAAGCAAGTTTATTCTCAGGTGATTATTAAGAGTTTCCGCTGTCGCATACTTAAATAAGGACGAGATTTGGAGTCCATGCTTGTATGATATTGTGTAAAAACTGCATCCAATAAACTTATTTTGTTGTAACATATTTGTATTGTAAACCATTATGTAATGGTCGTGTGTAAACATGATATTTTAGATTATCATTATTTGATAATCTACGTAAAGCTTTTTACCTTTATTGATGAAATAAAGGTTATGGTTTGTTTTAAAATGAATGCAGTCTTTGAAAAATGTCTCATATAGAGGTCAAAACCTCGTAACGAAATCAATTAATATGGAACGTTTTTAATCAATAAGAACGGGACATTTCACTGGATACCTTCTTTATTCACTATGTGACCGAGGAATTGAACTTCTTCTAACCAAAATGCACACTTTGAAAACTTAGCGTACAGTTTTTCTTTCCTCAATACTTCTAGCACTTTTCTCAAATGTTCTTCGTGCTCTTGATCATTCTTTGAGTAAATAAGTATGTCATCGATGAAAACAATGACAAACTTGTCAAGATATGGCCCACACACTTGGTTCATAAGGTCCATGAACACAGCTGGTGCATTAGTTAATCCAAACGGCATAACCATAAACTCGTAATGACCATAACGTGTCCTAAAAGTAGTTTTTGAATATCATCCTCCTTTACTCGCATTTGATGATATCCAGAACGTAAATCGATTTTTGAATAAACCGATGAGCCTTGTAGTTGATCAAATAAGTCGTCAATTCTCGGCAGTGGATAACGGTTTTTGATGGTAAGTTTATTCAACTCTCTGTAGTCAATACACAACCTAAATGTACCATTCTTTTTCTTGACAAACAAAACAGGAGCTTCCCATGGTGATGTGCTTGGTCGAATGAAACCACGTTCTAATAGTTCTTGCAGTTGGCTTTGCAGTTGTTTCATCTCGCTGGGTGCGAGTCTGTAAGGAGCACGAGCTATTGGTGCAGCTCCTGGTACTAGATCTATTTGAAATTCAACAGATCGATGTGGAGGTAGTCCCGGTAATTCTTTCAGAAATACATCGGGAAATTCTTTTGTGACGGGAACATCATTGATGCTCTTTTCTTCAGTTTGTACTTTCTCGACGTGTGATAGAATAGAATAGCAACCTTTTCTTATTAGTTTTTGTGCCTTCAAATTACTAATAAGATGTAGCTGCGTGTTGCCCTTTTCTTCGTACACCATTAAGGGTTCTCCTTCTTCTCGTACATTGCGAATTGCATTTTTGTAACATACGATCTCTGCTTTCATCTCCTTCAGCTAATCCATGCCAACTATTACATCAAAACTCCCTAACTCTACTGGTATCAAATCAATCTTAAATATTTCACTACCCAGTTTAATTTCTCGATTCCGGCATATATAATCTGCTGAAATTAATTTACTGTTTGCTAATTCGAGTAAAAATTTACTATCCAACGATGTCAATGGACAACTTAATTTAGCACAAAAATCTCTACACATATAGCTTCTATCCGCACCCGAATCAAATAAAACGTAAGCAGATTTATTGTCAATAAGAAACGTACCCGTAACAAGCTCCAGGTCTTCCTGTGCCTCTGCCTTATTAATATTGAAAACTCTTCCGCGACCTTGTCCATTCGTGTTCTCCTGGTTTGGGAAATTTCTAATAATGTGGCCCAGTTTTCCACATTTATAACAAACTACATTGGCATAACTTGCTTCGACACTACTTGCTCCGCCATTACTCGTTCCGACACCATTTGTTCCTTTCGTTCTGTTAACCCCTGGTCCGTAGACCTCACACTTCACCACACTATGACCATTTCTTTTACACTTGTTGCAAAATTTGGTGCAGAACCCCGAGTGATACTTTTCACACCTTTGGCATAGCTGCTTCTGATTGTTGTTGTTGTTGCAGTTGTTATTGTTGTTGGGATGATTGTTGTTGTTGTTGTTGTTGTTGTTGTTGTGCCGTTTGTTGTAGTTGCGATTGATGTTGCGATTGTTAGGATAGTTGTTGTTGTTTTGGTGACTCTTATCACCGTTTTCCTCCCACTTTCTTTTGACTAGCTTCACGTTGGCCTCTTCGGCTGCTTGTTCTTTAATTCTTCCCTTAATTTGGTTCACTAGTTTGTGAGCCATTCTACATGCCTTTTGTATGGAGGCAGGCTCGTGTGAACTTATATCTTCTTGGATTCTCTCCGGTAACCCTTTCACAAATGCGTCGATCTTCTCTTCCTCATCTTCGAACGCTCTCGGACACAATAGGCACAATTCTGTGAATCGTCTTTCGTACGAAGTAATATCGAATCCCTGTGTTCGTAACCCTCTAAGTTCTGACTTGAGCTTATTGACCTCGGTTCTGGGATGGTACTTCTCGTTCATCAAGTGCTTGAATGCTGACCACGGTAGCGCGTAAGCAACATCTTGTCCCACTTGCTCTAGATAGGTATTCCACCATGTTAACGCAATACATGTGAAGGTATGCATAGCGTACTTCACTTTATCTCCTTCAGCACACTTACTTATGGCAAACACCGATTCAACTTTCTCGGTTCACCGTTTCAATCCGATTGGTCCTTCGGTCCCATCAAATTCTGAAGGTTTGCAGGCAGTGAATTCATTGTAGGAGCATCCTACACGATTTCTTGCGCCGTTAGCTGTATTGCTAGATTCAGAGTTATTGTTAGTATGTAGCGCGGCCTGTACTGCGGCTATGTTTGAAGCAAGAAAGGCACAAAATTCCTCTTTACTCATATTCAAGGTGTGTCGAGTAGTCGGTGCCATTTCCTTCAAAATAGTCAAATGAAACAAGTTAATCATACATAATATTAAGAGTAGTCAATAGTATCTCGTAGCATAATAAGAACTCATTTATAAAAGCTTTTTCTTCATATTAGCATTTTATAAGTTTAAATTCGGGTACTACCTACCCGTTAAGTTAATACTTAGTAGCTAATATACAATTCAACTACTACAATTCCATATGAAAAACTGATTATAATAATATATCACATACAAATATTCTTCAAACTTACAATTTCGCTATATTACATATAACATGAAATATAGTACACTATGATACATGACAGTTTTGAAGATAAATCTAGTTGATACGCAAGTTGTTCAGCAAAGGAAATAAAGACACGTAATTCATAAGTCCAGAAACAAGTCATGCATTCTGGTTTTACTAAGATGACTTCCCATCCTTGGTCTTGTAGAAAATAACGGTTATGACCATTGGCTAGGCAGCATGTTGTAATGTCGTCAAAAGGACGAGGGTTTCGTAATGTCCAACAGCCCCGTAATAATCTAAAAACCTTGTTTCTCACCCCAACTACTGAATCCGTCACTTGTGGGAAAGTTTTATTTAAAAGCTGCAATCCGATGTTATTTTTCTCAATTTGGTAAGAAGCAAACATCACTAACCCGTAAGCATAACATGCTTCTTTATGTTGCATGTTAGAAGCTCTTTCTAATTCACGAAATCCTATGTTGGGTTATGTTGGGTTCCTCGCATTTAACGCTTTAAAGAAAACACGGCGTAACTTAAAGTCTCCCCGATGTGACATACCCCACCTATCAAAGGAAAGCCTTTTATAAACTAAGGCAATTCTAGAAAGTCTTTCAAATGTTTGACAAGTTAATTTTGCCATAACTAAATGTGCTGATGAATTCTGACCGACTGTAGACAAGATTTCCTCAATCATATCCTCTGGTAGGTGTTCTAAAATATTCGGTTGTCTACCCTTAACGTCCATTTTGTTTTTATATTGTAAAATAGACAAGGATTAGATTCGTAATAACAAACAATACAAGCAATTTTTACATAGAACATAAAAGTACAAACACACTACAATACATTTATTACACAACATGCTCACACCCCTCTAATCTGAATCACTGGTTTCTTCTTCTTCGAACTTGGTTCTTTTTCCTAATCTTCTAGGGATATATGATATTCCTCTAATATGAGTCGTCATTTTCCACATTGGTTTAGAAAAACCTGATGGTTTAGAGGTTCCTGGGTTATTGTCACGATATTGAAAATACGGGTGTTGACGGTACATATAAAGTTCATCGGGGTCGGAATCAGATTTCTCTATTTTGATGCCTTTTCCCTTATTATTTTCTTTTGCCTCATTAAATTGGGTTGGGGTAATTTCTATAACATCATCGGAATCCTCATCAGGATCCGATTCATCGGTAAATTGGTAATTTTCCCAATATTTTGCTTCCTTAGCGGAAACACCATTGACCATTATTAACTTTGGTCCATTGGTTGAGGATTTTCTTTTATTTGACCGGTTTTCTGTGGTTCCTACTATTTTCCCCTTCGGAACCTCTTCTTCTTCTGGTTCCTCTTCTTCTGGTTCCTCTTCTTCCGGTTCCTCTTCTTCCGGTTCTTCGGGAACTTGTGAATCTTGCCAATATATATTTGACTCTTCATTTTTATTAGGTGAGTCAATGGGATTTGTGCTAGAGGTAAAAATCTATCACACAATATCAAACATGTTAAGAGATTAATATGTCACATAATATTTACATGTTAATAATATATAGTTTCCAACAAAAATGTTAAGCAATCATTTTTAAAGAAAACACGGTCGAAGTCCAGACTCACTAATGCATCCTAACAAACTCGATAAGATACACTAATGCAAATTTTCTGGTTCTCTAAGACCAACGCTCGGATACCAACTGAAATGTCCCGTTCATATTGATTATAAACGTTCCATATTAATTGATTTCGTTGTGAGGTTTTGACCTCTATATGAGACGTTTTTCAAAGACTGCATTGATTTTTAAAACAACCATAACCTTTATTTTATCAATAAAGGTTTTAAAAACATTACGTAGATTATCAAATAATGATAATCTAAAATATACTGTTTACACACGACCATTACATAATGGTTTACAATAGAAATATATTACATTGACATATGTTTCTTGAATGCAGTTTTTACACATTATCATACGAACATGGACTCCAAATCTTGTCCTTATTTTAGTATGCAACAGCGGAAGCTCTTAGTATTCACCTGAGAATAAACATGCTTTAAACGTCAACAAAAATGTTGGCGAGTTATAGGTTTAACCTATATATATCAAATCGTAACAATAGACCACAAGATTTCATATTTCAATACACATCCCATACATAGAGATAAAAATCATTCATATGATGAACACCTGGTAACCGACATTAACAAGATGCATATATAAGAATATCCCCATCATTCCGGGACACCCTTCGGATATGATATAAATTTCGAAGTACTAAAGCATCCGGTACTTTGGATGGGGTTTGTTAGGCCCAATAGATCTATCTTTAGGATTCGCGTCTATTAGGGTGTCTGTTCCCTAATTCTTAGATTACCAGACTTAATAAAAAGGGGCATATTCGATTTCGATAATTCAACCATAGAATGTAGTTTCACGTACTTGTGTCTATTTTGTAAATCATTTATAAAACCTGCATGTATTCTCATCTCAAAAATATAAGATTTTAAAAGTGGGACTATAACTCACTTTCACAGATATTTCCTTCCTCAGAAATAAGACTTGGCCACGGATCGATTCGCGAACCTATACAAATATGTACATATATATCAAAGTATGATCAAAATATAATTACAACCATTTTTATTATGTTTTAAAGATTTGAGTGTATTAAGTCAGCTGTCCTCGTTAGTAACCTACAACTAGTTGTCCACAGTTAGATGTACAGAAATAAATCGATACATATTATCTTGAATCAATCCACGACCCAGTGTATACACGTCTTAGGCTAAATCACAACTCAAAGTATATATATTTTTGGAATCAACCTCAACCCTGTATAGCTAACTCCAACATTACTGCATATAGAGTGTCTATGGTTGTTCCAAATAATATATATACATGGGTCGATATGATATGTCAAAACATTTGCATACGTGTCTATGGTATCCCAAGATTACATAATATATTAGAATATATGTATAATACAATATAAGTTAGCTAGGATATGATTTGTATAGATTTGTTAAACATTTCCCGTAGCTAAAAGATCAAAAATATCCAATCTTGTTTTACCCATAACTTCTTCATTTTAAATTCGTTTTGAGTGAATCAAAGTGCTATGGTTTCATATTGAACTCTAATTTAAGAATGCAAATATAAAAAGTATAGGTTTATAGTCAGAAATTTAAGTTACATGTCAATTACTAAAGAGGTAGTCATTTCCGTCAAAGAACAACATCTTGATGACCATTTTGAAAAACATACTTTCACTTTGAGTTTAACCAAGATTTTTGGATATAGTTTCATGTTCATATCAAAAATAATTTTCACATAAGAACAACTTTTAAATCAAAGTTTATCATAGTTTTTAATTATCCAAACCAAAACAGCTCCCGGTTTTACTACGACGGCATATATCCGATTTTATGGTGTTCATCGTGTTTCCAGGTTTTAAATCATTAAGTTAGCATATCATATAGATATAGAACATGTGTTTAGTTGATTTTAAAAGTCAAGTTAGAAGGATTAACTTTTGTTTTCGAACAAGTTTAGAATTAACTAAACTATGTTCTTGTGATTACAAGTTTAAACCTTCGAATATGATAGCTTTATATGTATGAATCGAATGATGTTATGAACATCATTACTACCTCAAGTTTTCTGGATAAAACTACTGGAAATGAGAAAAATGGATCTAGCTTCAAAGGATCCTTGGATAGCTTGAAAGTTCTTGAAGTAGAATCATGACACGAAAACAGTTCAAGTGAGATTTTCACTCGAAATAAGATTGTTATAGTTGTAGAAATTGAATCAAAGTTTGAATATGAATATTACCTTGAATTAGAAAGATAACATACTATAAATAACAAAGGTTCCTTGTTCTTAGATGATTACTTGGAACGGATTAGAAAGCTTGGAACTAGACTTGCAAACTTGGAAGTATTCTTGATTTTTATGAAACTATACTTATGGAATTTATGAAGAACACTTAGAACTTGAAGATGGAACTTGAGAGAGATCAATTATATGAAGAAAATTGAAGAATGAAAGTGTTTGTAGGTATTTTTGGTCATTGGTATATGGATTAGATATAAAGGATATGTAATTTTGTTTTCATGTAAATAAGTCATGAATGATTACTAATATTTTTGTAATTTTATGAGATATTTTATGCTAGTTGCTAACTGATGGTTCCCACATGTGTTAGGTGACCCACATGGGCTGCTAAGAGCTGATCATTGGAGTGTATATACCAATAGTACATACATCTAAAAGCTGTGTATTATACGAGTACGAATACGGGTGCATTTTTGTTAAGTAGAAGTACTTTGATATGTGTCTTGAAGACTTTAAAAAGTGTAAGAATACATATCAAAACACAACATGTATATACATTCTAATGGAGTCGTTAAGTCTTCGTTAGTCGTTACATGTAAGTGTTGTTTTGAAACCTTTAAGTTAACGATCTCAATTAATGTTGTTAACCCAATGTTTATTATATCAATTGAGATGTTAAATTATTATATTATCATGATATTATGATGTATGAATATCTCTTAATATGATATATACATTAAAATATCGTTACAACGATAATCGTTACATATAAGCCTCGTTTCGTAATTCTTGAGTTAGTAGTCTTGTTTTTACATATGTAGTTCATTATTAACACACTTAATGATATATTTAAATATCATTTTATCATGTTAAATATAGTGTATCAATATCTTAATATGATACATATATATTTAGTAGACGTTATCATAACGATAATCGTTATATATATCATTTCGAGTTTCTTAACTTAGTAATCTCATTTCTTATGTATATCACACATTGTTAATATACTTAGTGAGATACTTACTCATCATAATCTCATGTCAACCATATATATATATATATATATATATATATATATATATATATATATATATATATATATATATATATATATATATATATATATATATATATATATATATGTCTATATATACCACAACATGTAGTTTTTACAATTTTGTAACGTTCGTGGATCACCGGTCAACTTGGGTGATCAATTGTCTATATGAAACTTATTTCATTTAATCAAGTATTAACAAGTTTGATTGCTTAACATGTTGGAATCATTTAGTCATGTAAATATCAATCTCAATTAATATATATAAACATGGAAAAGTTTGGGTCACTATAGATACTTATCGTTATTGCCATGCTACTTACTGCTATAGATGATCTAGACTGTCGTAGTTAATTTGCCTAATACGTGCTTGCTATATGACTTACTGACATGGAAAAAGTTATTTTTCCTTGTTCAGATATCGGATATCCCGCCCGTTATCATTTTGGATAGCGATTCAGACTCATCTGCCACATCGTCTGCCATTGTTGCCGATTCACAGATCCCGTCCTCTCTACCCTCTAGCGACTCTGGCGCTTCGTCCCCTAGAGACAGTAGCCATGCACCCGACCCAGTGATCATCTCAGATAGATACGAGGATCCACCGGAGATACCAGCTCCACTCATCCCAGGACTCCCTGAGCCACATCACCATTCCGGTGTTGCTGTGATTCTTGGAGAAAATGGGGAAGGTCCTTTCCGTAATGAGCGTAACCATTGGGTCAGACGCCTTCCTGATGGACGTGTCGTGCCGATCCCACCTTGCAGATATCGACTGATGACCACCGGTCGAGCAGATCCACCCTCAGATAGTTCAGATGACTCATCATCCAATGACTTCAGCGAGGAGGATTGCGACGAGGACCCTGAGGAGACGCCCGTGCAGCCGCCCTCAACCCACCGAAGAAGTGGTATCGTTTCGATGGTACTGTTATTCCAGGGGTTAACGGAGGTAGATCGTTCGTTAACGCACATGGACTGAAGGTTAGGGTCACCGCCCGCAAGCGGGTTGTGCCTTACCCTGCCAATCCATTCGTGCGTAAGGCTTCCCGTTATGCAGCATCTATTTCGGGTGCCGGACCATCTGCACCACCAGCTCCACCAGCATCATCTGCACCACCTGCACCATCAGCACCACCTGCTCCACCAGCCTCTCCCTCTGTCGAGGAATTAGTGAGGGAGGTGGATACCCTCCGTGCTCGGGTAACTGAGCTCGAGGACCAGATGTCCCACATAATGGACATCCTTTACCCACCGTCACCATAGGGCTTTTGTATTAGGTTTCTTTATGTAATCCCGTTTGTAGTTTAATGTTTCACTCATGTATTGTACGAATCTTATGCGAATGTATGCAACTTTTTATTAATGAATGGAACTACATCGCTACTACTATTGTTCATACCGCTGTATAGAATTCACTGATGTACAAAGTGTGAAGAATAAAGAAGTGATTCTAGTATCTTTATTTCAAGACTATATTGCTTGAGGACAAGCAACGCTCAAGTGTGGGAATATTTGATAATGCTAAAAACGAACATATATTTCATAGCATTATCCCTCAAGAAAGACAAGCTTTTAGTTGCAATTGCTCTATTTACAAGTGATATTCGTTTAAATAATAAAAGGTGAAGACAAAAGACAGATTCGACGAATTGAAGACGCAAACGACCAAAAAGCTAAAAAGTACAAAGTACAATCAAAGTGGTTCAAATTATTGATGATAAACGTCTCAAAATTACAAGAGTACAAGACTCGAAATGCAAAATACAAGATATTAAATTGTACGCAAGGACGTTCGAAAATCCGAAACCGGGACCAGAGTCAACTCTTAACGCGCGACACAACGGAGCTAAAATTACAAGTCAACCATGCACATAAATATAATATATAAATAATTCTTAAAATTATATATATATATATATATATATATATATATATATATATATATATATATATAAATCGTCGGCAAAGAAGAAAACAAAGACATGTGAGCTGAAAAAGTAGGCCATGCGATCGCATGGAAAGGAAGGCCAAAAACCATGCGATCGCATGGTGTCCTGTAGCAGCAGACATCCTATAAATTTCGCGTGTTCTGGCCATTTATTTACACATCTTTTCTCTATCTCTCTATCTCACGTATATATATATATATATATATATATATATATATATATATATATATATATATATATATATATATATATATATATATTAATTTTAATTTTAATTTTAATTTTAATAATAAGGGTATGTTAGCGAATGTTGTAAGGGTGTAAGTCGAAATTCTGTCCGTGTAACGCTACGCTATTATTAATCATTGTAAGTTATGTTCAACCTTTTTAAATTAATGTCTCGTAGCTAAGTTATTATTATGCTTATTTAAGCCTAAGTAATCGTGATGTTGGGCTAAAATATTAAAGATTGAGTAATTGGGCTTTGTACCATAATTGGGGTTTGGACAAAAGAACGACACTTGTGGAAATTAGACTATGGGCTATTAATGGGCTTTATATTTGTTTAATTAAATGATAGTTTGTTAATTTAATATAAAGATTTACAATTGGGCGTACCTATAAATAACCATATACACTCGATCGGACACGATGGGCGGGATATTTATAAGTACTAGTAATCGTTCATTTAACTGGACACGGGAATGGATTAATAGTCAATGGACTTATTAAAACAGGGGTGAATTATGTACAAGGACACTTGGCGTAATTGTTAACAAAGTATAAAAAAACCTTGGGTTACACGCAGTCGATATCCTGGTGTAATTATTAAACAAAGTATTAAGACCTTGTTACAGTTTAAGTCCCCAATTAGTTGGAATATTTGACTTCGGATATAAGGATAATTTGACGAGGACACTCGCACTTTATATTTATGACTGATGGACTGTTATGGATAAAAACCAGATGGACATATCGAATAATCCAGGACAAAGGACAATTAACCCATGGGAATAAACTAAAATCAACACGTCAAACATCATGATTACGGAAGTTTAAATGAGCATAATTTCTTTATTTCATATTTAATTGCACTTTTAATTATCGTATTTTATTTACTGTCATTTTATTTAATTGCACTTTTAATTATCGTACTTTTTAATTATCGCAATTTTATTTTATCACATTTTTATTTATCGCAATTTTATTATCGTTATATACTTTACGCTTAAAATTAAGTTATTTATTTTTAATATTTTACATTAGGTTTTAACTGCGACTTAAGTTTTAAAATCGACAAACCGGTCATTAAACGGTAAAAACCCCCTTTTTATAATAATAATACTACTTATATATATATATATATATATATATATATATATATATATATATATATATATGTATATATATATATATATATGTATATATATATATATATATATATATATTTTTACAAATATAGTTTTTAAAAAAATAGCGTTAAACTTGGCTAAGATCCCTGTGGAACGAACTGGACTTACTAAAAACTACACTACTGTATGATTAGGTACACTGCCTATAAGTGTTGTAGCAAGGTTTAGGTATATCCACTCTATAAATAAATAAATAACTTGTGTAAAATTGTATCGTATTTAATAGTATTTTGTAGTAAAAATATAACTATTTTGTATACACCTCGCATAACATCAAGTATTTTTAGCGCCGCTGCCGGGGACTGCTTAAACGCCGGAAGCGAAACGCTATATATATATATATATATATATATATATATATATATATATATATATATATATATATATATATATATATATATATATATATATATATATATATATATATATATATATATATATATATATATATATATAAAAGATTTTTAATTTACTTTTGTAAAAATACGTTTAAATTTTTTTTAAAAAATACAAAAATATAAAAAGAAAAAGAAAAAAACAAAATTTATATATTTTTAAGAGTTTGTTATATATATATATATATACATATATATAAAATTATAAAGTTTCTTTATTTTGTAAAAATATAAGTTTTATTTAATTTATATAAATATTTTTATATAAATATTAAAAACAGAAAAAAAAATATATATAAAGTAATCGGGCCGAGGACTGTAGTGTAGTGACCCGAACTTTTCCATATTTTTATTTATTAAATGAAATTGATATTTACATGATTAAATGTTTTCAACATGTTAAGCAATCAAACTTGTTAAGACTTGATCAATTGAAATAGGTTTCATATAGACAATTGACCACCCAAGTTGACCGGCGATTCACGAACGTTAAAACTTGTAAAAACTATATGATGACATATATATGAATATATATATATATATATATATATATATATATATATATATATATATATATATATATATTTAACATGATATTATGATAAGTAAACATATCATTAAGTATATTAACAATGAACTACATATGTAAAAACAAGACTACTAACTTAATGATTTTGAAACGAGACATATATGTAACGATTATCGTTGTAACGACATTTAATGTATATATATCATATTAAGATATATTAATACATCATGATATCATGATAATGTAATAATTTAACATCTCATTTGATTTAATAAACAATGGGTTAACAACATTTAACAAGATCGTTAACCTAAAGGTTTCAAAACAACACTTACATGTAATGACTAACGATGACTTAACGACTCAGTTAAAATGTATATACATGTAGTGTTTTAATATGTATTCATACACTTTTGAAAGACTTGAAGACACTTATCAAAATACTTCTACTTAACAAAAATGCTTACAATTACATCCTCGTTCAGTTTCATCAACAATTCTACTCGTATGCACCCGTATTCGTACTCGTAAAATACACAGCTTTTAGATGTATGTACTATTGGTATATACACTCCAATGATCAGCTCTTAGCAGCCCATGTGAGTCACCTAACACATGTGGGAACCATCATTTGGCAACTAGCATGAAATATCTCATAAAATTATAAAAATATGAGTAATCATTCATGACTTATTTACATGTAAATAAAATTACACATCCTTTATATCTAATCCATATACCAACGACCAAAAACACCTACAAACACTTTCATTCTTCAATTTTCTTCATCTAATTAATCTCTCTCAAGTTCTATCTTCAAGTTCTAAGTGTTCTTCAATTTGCTAGCTTACTTCCAATATTGTAGACTGATCATCCAACCTCAAGAAATCTTTCTTATTTACAGTAAGATATCTTTCTAATACAAGGTAATACTCATATTCAAACTTTGATTCAATTTCTATAACTATAACAATCTTATTTCGAGTGGAAATCTTACTTGAACTTGTTTTCGTGTCATGATTCTGCTTCAAGAACTTTCAAGCCATCCAAGGATTCTTTGAAGCTAGATCCATTTTTCTCATTTTCAGTAGCTTTATCCAGAAAACTTGAGGTAGTAATGATGTTCATAACATCATTCGATTCATACATATGAAGCTATCTTATTCGAAGGTTTAAACTTGTAATCACTAGAACATAGTTTAGTTAATTCTAAACTTGTTCGCAAACAAAAGTTAATCCTTCTAAATTGACTTTTAAAATCAACTAAACACATGTTCTATATCTATATGATATGCTAACTTAATGATTTAAAACCTGGAAACATGAAGAATACTGTAAAACCGGACATACGTCGTCGTAGTAACACCGCGGGCTGTTTTGGGTTAGTTAATTAAAAACTATGATAAAGTTTGATTTAAAATTTGTTCTTCTGGGAAAATGATTTTTCTTATGAACATGAAACTATATCCAAAAATCATGGTTAAACTCAAAGTGGAAGTATGTTTTCTAAAATGGTCATCTAGACATCGTTCTTTCGACTGAAATGACTACCTTTACAAAAATGACTTGTAACTTATATTTCTGACTATAAACCTATACTTTTTCTATTTAGATTCATAAAATAGATTTCAATATGAAATCATATCAATTTGATTCACTCAAAACGGATTTAAAATGAAGAAGTTATGGGTAAAACAAGATTGGATAATTTTTCTTGTTGTAGCAACGTGAAAATTGGTAACAAATCTATATTAATCATATCCTAACTAACTTATATTGTATTATACATGTATTTTAATATATTATGTAATCTTGGGATACCATAGACACGTATGCAAATGTTTTGACATATCATATCGACCCATGTGTATATATTATTTGGAACAACCATAGACACTCTATATGCAGTAATGTGGGAGTTAGCTATACAAGGTTGAGGTTGATTCCAAAAATATATATACTTTGAGTTGTGATCTAGCCTGAGACGTGTATACACGGGGTCGTGGATTGATTTAAGATAATATATATCAAAAAAAATTTATGTACATCTAACGTTGGACAACTAGTTGTAGGTTACTAACGAGGACAGCTGACTTAATAAACTTAAAACATCAAAATGTATTAAAAGTGTTGTAAATATATTTTGAATATAATTTGATATATATGTACATATTTGTTATAGGTTCGTGAATCGACCAGTGGCCAAGTCTTACTTCCCGACGAAGTAAAAATCTGTGAAAGTGAGTTATAGTCCCACTTTTAAAATCTAATATTTTTGGGATGAGAATACATGCAGGTTTTATAAATGATTTACAAAATAGACACAAGTACGTGAAACTACATTCTATGGTTGAATTATCGAAATCGAATATGCCCCTTTTTATTAAGTCTGGTAATCTAAGAATTAGGGAACAGACACCCTAATTGATGTGAATCCTAAAGATAGATCTATTGGGCCTAACAAACCCCATCCAAAGTACCGGATGCTTTAGTACTTCGAAATTTATATCATATCCGAAGGGTGTCCCGGAATGATGGGGATATTCTTATATATGCATCTTGTTAATGTCGGTTACCAGGTGTTCACCATATGAATGATTTTTATCTCTATGTATGGGATGTATATTGAAAGATGAAATCTTGTGGTCTATTGTTACGATTTGATTTATATAGGTTAAACCTATAACTCACCAACATTTTTTGTTGACGTTTAAAGCATGTTTATTCTGAGGTGAATACTAAGAGCTTCCACTGTTGCATACTAAAATAAGGACAAGATTTGGAGTCCATGTTTGTATGATATTGTGTAAAAACTGCATTCAAGAAACATATGTCGATGTAATATATTTCTATTGTAAACCATTATGTAATGGTCATGTGTAAACAATATATTTTAGATTATCATTATTTGATAATCTACGTAATGCTTTTGAAATCTTTATTGATAAAAAAAAGGTTATGGTTGTTTTAAAAATGAATGCAGTCTTTGAAAAACGTCTCATATAGAGGTCAAAACCTCGCAACGAAATCAATTAATATGGAACGTTTATAATCAATATGTACGGGACATTTCAGTTGGTATCCGAGCGTTGGTCTTAGAGAACCAGAAAATTTGCATTAGTGTGTCTTATCGAGTTTGTTAGGATGCATTAGTGAGTCTGGATTCGACTGTGTTTTCTTTAAAAATGATTACTTAACATTTTTGTTGGAAACTATATATTTTTAACATTTGAATATTATGTGATATATTAATCTCTTAACGTGTTTGATATTATGTGATAGATGTCTACCTCTAGAACAAGTCCCATTGACTCACCTAATAATAATGAAGAGTCAAATGTAAATTGGAATGATTCGTGGACTGTTTCACAAGTTCCCGAAGAGGAACCGGAAGAAGAGTCGGAACTAGAAGAAGAATCGGAACCGGAAGAAGAATCGGAACCGGAAGAAGAAATAGAACCAGTGGGGGAAATAATAAAACGGTTAAGTAGAAGAAAATCCTCAACCAACCGACCAAAGTTAATTATGGTCAATGGTGTTTCCACCAAGGAAGCAAAGTATTGGGAAGATTACCAATTCTCCGATGAATTGGATCCCGAAAAGGATTCCGATGATGTTATAGAAATTACCCCAACACAATTTAATAAGGCAAAAGAGAACAATAAGGGAAAGGGCATAAAAATAGAGAAATTTGATTCCAAACCCGATGAACTTTATATGTAACGTCAACACCCGTATTTCTTAAGTTGTGACAATAACCCGAGAACCTCTAAACCACCAGGTTTTTCTAAACCAATGTGGAAAACGACGGTTCGTATTAGGGGAACATCATATATCCCTAGAAACTTGGCAAAACAAACCAAAACTGAAGAAGAAGAAACGAGCGAGTTGGAATAAGATAGTTGTATTTGTGTGGTGTAATATATGTAATATAGTGTGCTTATGCTTTATGATATATGTAAAAATTGCTTGTATTAATAAGTATTTTTTTTATGAATCTAACTCTTGTCTATTTTACAGTATAAAAACACAAAATGGATAGACAACCCAATATTTTAAGAGACCTACCCGGAGACATGATTGATGAAATCTTGTCTAGAGTCGGTCAGAATTCCTCGGCACAACTATTTAAGGCGAGATCAGTTTGTAAGACATTCGAAGAACGTTCCAAGAATGCCTTGATTTATAAAAGGCTTTCGTTCGAAAGATGGGGGATATCACATTGGGAAATCCATAAGTTACGATGTGTTTACTTTGACGCATATATTGCGGGGAACCCAAATGCTATTTTACGCAACGGGTTAAGAAATTATTTTGACTCACTATATCCAAATATAGGACTTCGTGATTTAGAAAAAGCGGCTAACATGCAACATAAAGAAGAATGTTATGCTTATGGGTTAGTAATGTTCGCTTCTCACCAAAGTGAGCACAAGAACATCGGGCTACAACTATTAAACAAAACGTTCCCACAAGTGACGAAGTCGGTAATTGGGATAAGAAATGAGGTTTTTAGGTTATTACGAGACTGTTGGTCATTACGTAACCTTCATCCTTTTGACGATGTTACAACACATTGTCTTACTATCGGTCACAACGGTTATGTTCCACAAAACCAAGGATGGGAAGTGGTATTAGTAAAACCAGAATGCATGACTTGTTTCTGGACGTATGAATTACGTGTCTTTATTGCCTTTGCTGAACACCTTATTTATTAACTAGAATTATCTTCGCAACTACTTTGTATCAAAGTTTTATGTGCTATATTTCATGCTATATGTAAAAAAAAGCGATATTGTAAGTTTGCAAGTTATTGTATAAAGGTTTGAATATGATAATTTTTTTTTTGTGATTAGTTTTTCATATAGAATTGTAGTAGTTGAAATGGTATGTTAGCTACTAAGTATGAACTTAACGGGTAGGTACTACCCGAATTAAAGAGTATAAAACGCTAATATGAAGAAAGAGCTTTTATAAATAAGTTCATATTACGCTACGAAATACTATTGACTACTCTTGATATTCTATATGATTAACTCGTTTCATTTGACTATTTTGAAGGAAATGGCACCGACTACTCGACACACCTTGAATATGAGCGAAGAGGAATTCCCTGCCTTTCTTGCTTCAAACATAGCCGCAGTACAGGCTGCGCTACATACCAACAATAACTCTGAATCTAGCAATGCAGCTAACGGCGCAAGAAATTATGTAGGATGCACCTACAAAGAATTCACTGCCTGCAAACCTTTGGAATTTGATAGAACCGAAGGACCGATCGGATTGAAACGGTGGACCGAGAAGGTCGAATCGGTGTTTGCCATAAGTAAGTGTACTGAAGAGGACAAAGTGAAGTATGCTACGCATACCTTCACAGGTACTGCGTTAACATGGTGGAATACCTATCTAGAGCAAGTGGGACAAGATGATGCTTACGCACTACCGTGGTCAACAATCAAGCACTTGATGAACGAGAAGTACCGTCCCAGAACCGAGGTCAATAAGCTCAAGACAGAACTTAGAGGGTTACGAACCCAAGGTTTGATATTACCACGTACGAAAGACGATTCACAGAATTGTGCCTATTGTGTCCGAGAGCGTTCGAAGATGAGGAAGAGAAGATCAACGCGTTTGTGAAAGGATTACCGAAAAGAATCCAAGAAGATATAAGTTCACACGATCCCACCTCCATACAACAAGCATGTAGAATGGCTCACAAACTAGTGAACCAGATTGAGGGAAGAATTAAAGAACAGGCGGCTGAAGAGGCCAATGTGAAGCAAATCAAAAGAAAGTGGGAGGAAAACGGTGATAAGAATCACCAATACAACAACAACAGCAATTACAACAATAATCGCAACAACTATCCCAATAATCGCAACATCAATCGCAACTACAACAAATGGCCCAACAACAACAACAACAACAACAACAACAACAACAACAACAACAACAACAACAACAACAACAACAACAACAACAACAACAACAACAACAACAACAACAACAACAACAACAACAACAACAACAACAACAACAACAACAACAACAACAACAACAACAACAATAACAACAGAAACTACAACAATCATCCCAACAACAATAACAACTGTAACAACAACAACAATCAGAAGCAGCTATGCCAAAGGTGTGAAAAGTATCACTCGGGGTTCTGCACCAAATTTTGCAACAAGTGTAAAAGAAATGGTCATAGCGCGGCGAAGTGTGAGGTCTACGGACCAGGGGTTAACAGAACGAAAGGAACAAATGGTGTCGGAACGAGTAATGGCGGAGCAAGTAGTGTCAGAGCAAGTTATGCCAATGTAGTTTGTTATAAATGTGGAAAACCGGGCCACATTATTATAAATTGCCCGAACCAGGAGAACACGAATGGACAAGGTCGTGGAAGAGTTTTCAATATTAATGCGGCAGAGGCATAGGAAGACCCGGAGCTTGTTACGGGTACGTTTCTTATTGACAATAAATCTGCTTACGTTTTATTTGATTCAGGTGCAGATAGAAGCTATATGAGTAGAGATTTTTGTGCTAAATTAAGTTGTCCATTGACACCGTTGGATAGTAAATTTTTACTCGAATTAGCAAACGGTAAATTAATTACAGCAGATTATATATGCCGGAATCGAGAAATTAAACTGGGTAGCGAAATATTTAAGATTGATTTGATACCAGTAGAGTTAGGGAGTTTTGATGTAATAGTTGGCATGGACTGGCTGAAGAAGGTGAAATCAGAGATCGTATGTTATAAAAATGCAATTCGCATTGTACGAGAAGAAGGAGAACCCTTAATGGTGTACGGAGAAAAGGGCAATACGAAGCTACATCTTATTAGTAATTTGAAGGCACAAAAACTAATAAGAAAAGGTTGCTATTCTATTCTAGCACACGTCAAGAAAGTACAAACTGAAGAAAAGAGCATCAATGATATTCCCGTCGCAAAAGAATTTCCCGATGTATTTCTGAAAGAATTACCGGGACTACCTCCACAACGATCTGTTGAATTTCAAATTGATCTTGTACCAGGAGCTGCACCAATAGCTCGTGCTCCTTATAGACTCGCACCCAGCGAGATGAAAGAACTGCAAAGCCAACTGCAAGAACTATTAGAATGTGGTTTCATTCGACCAAGCACATCACCATGGGGAGCTCCTGTTTTGTTTGTCAAGAAGAAGGATGGTACATTTAGGTTGTGTATTGACTATAGAGAGTTGAACAAACTTACCATCAAAAACCGTTATCCACTACCGAGAATTGACGACTTATTTGATCAACTACAAGGCTCGTCGGTTTATTCGAAGATCGATTTACATTCTGGATATCATCAAATGCAAGTAAAGGAGGATGATATGAAAGGACCCGTTCATATACATTATAAACGATTCACAATAGTTGATTACATTGCGAGGTATTTGACCTCTATATGATACATTTTACAAACATTGCATTCGTTTTTAAAAGACAATCTTTCTTTACATCGAAAATTGACAGGCATGCATACCATTTCATAATATCCACTATCCAACTATAAATTGATTTAATAATAATCTTTGATGAACTCAATGACTCGAATGCAACGTTCTTTGAAATATGCTATGAAAGACTCCAAGTAATATCTTTAAAATGAGCAAATGTACAGCAAAAGATTTCTTTAACACCTGAGAATAAACATGCTTTAAAGTGTCAACCAAAAGGTTGGTGAGTTCATTAGTTTATCATAATCATTTATTTCCATCATTTTAATAGACCACAAGAATTTCATTTCCAGTTCTCATAAATATACGTCCCATGCATAGAGACAAAAATAATCATTCATATGGTAAACACCTGGTAACCGACATTAACTAGATACATATAAGAATATCCCCTATCATTCCGGGATCCTCCTTCGGACATGATATAAATTTCGAAGTACTAAAGCATCCGGTACTTTGGATGGGGTTTGTTAGGCCTAATAGATCTATCTTTAGGATTCGCATCAATTAGGGTGTCTGTTCCCTAATTCTTAGATTACCAGACTTTAATAAAAAGGGGCATATTCGATTTCGATAATTCAACCATAGAATGTAGTTTCAATTACTTGTGTCTATTTCGTCAAACATTTATAAAAGCGCATGTATTCTCAGTCCCAAAAATATAAAGGGTAAAAAGGCAAATGAAACTCACCAAACTGTATTTCGTAGTAAAAATACATATAACGTCATTGAACAAGTGCAAGGTTGGCCTCGGATTCACGAACCTAAATTAATTATATATATTTATGTGTTGGTCAATATTTGTCTAACAAATTAGGTCAAGTCATAGTGTACCACAATCCTAATGCTCGAGACTAATATGCAAAAGTCAACAAAAGTAAATTTGACTCAAAATAATTTCCAAAAATCTATACATGATTAATATATAGTTTAAATATCGTCGTTTTATATTTTTAAATATTTTTAAAAGATTTATTAGAGTAAATAATATAATCTATTTATTAATAAATAAAATTTTATATTAAATTTATATAATAAAATATACTTTTATATATATATATATTTAAGTAATAAAATTTATAGGGTTCATTTAATATCATAAAGATAATATGATAGGTATTATTAAAGTAAGTTATTACACGTAGTAAAATATGTTTGTATCACATATTTATTTGATAAAATAATATCTATAATGATAGTAAGTAAAAGTTGTGTTATTTTTTAATAATAATTATTATTATAAAAATATTAATATTTATAATTACTAAGATGACATTATGATAAAACGATAATTCTAATTATGATAACTTTAATATTTACGATAATTTTTAATATTATCTTTAAAATAATAATTCTATTTAAAATAATAATAATAATACTGATATTTTATAGTAACAATGACATTTCTATTAAAATGATAATTTTTGTTAAAATGATAGTTTTAATACTAACGATACTTTTAATAATAATAGTAATGATAAAAATAATAAGAACGATAATTTTATCTAAATAAATATCTTATAATATTTTAATTTCATCATGAAACTCTTACCCATTATTTCCTAATCGTTTCGTTTAATAGCTTGTAATTGTCTTTTATATCGTGTTCATAATAATGATAATAATAGTAATCAAAATAATTAGGTGTTACAAATATTTGTTTTAATTACACTAATATTAATAATGATAGTTACTATAACATTATTAACGATAATACTAATAATTATCTTAATGATAATATAGTAATAATAATAATAACAATAACAATGACTATTTTTAAATAATGATATATATATTAATAATGATAATAATAATAATAATACCAATAATAATAATAATAATAATAATAATAATAATAATAATAATAATAATAATAATTGAATAATAATAATAATACTAATTATAACTTTAACGATAATAACGATAGTAATAAAAAAAATAACAATTTTTAATGATAAATCCCTTTTATTGATAAAGATAATAATAATGTAATAATAAGATAAAACTAGAACGACGATAAAAACGACGATAATAATAATAATCATTTTTAATAAAAATATCGAAAATTCAATTGATTATAACTTCTAATCCGTTCATCGAAACCATTCGATATCTAAAGGAAAAGTTCTTAATGTTTCGCTAGCTTTTTCAAGGACATGCATATCTTATACCTTATCTCAACCGCAAGTGTAACTAATTCAAGATTCAACCTAACCTGTCTAAGGGCAATATCAAAAGTACAAGCATGCATAAACCTAAATACTCGAGCACTAGTCAGGGATACACTATTAGTATGTAAAAGTTAAATTATGAGTACTCACGTATCAATATTGAGATTCAATATTGCAGGAAAGGTACGTAGACGCAACGGAAATGATAAACACTATATTGACCTCACGAGCATACCCGTGAACCATACTCAATCACCTCCATAGCTATAACCCATAATTTTCTTAATCCTATCCTACTCGAAAAACAATTTCGAAATCACTCGAACAGCACTCCGTCGTAATATTTTATGTATACTAATAATATCTTGAAATAATACGGAGTAAATATATATATATGTAAATCGATTGAGAGAGTTTAGAGAAAAATATTTTCAAGTTTCTATGAAATAATGAAACCTATTGAATTCTATTTATAATAGATTTTTGAATTATTAAAGTGAATTATTAAAGTATGAATTATTAAAGTGAATTATTAAAGTATGAATTATTAAAGTGAATTATTAAAGTATGAATTATTAAAGTGAATTATTAAAGTATGAATTATTAAAGTGAATTATTAAAGTATGAATTATTAAAGTGAATTATTAAAGTTAAAGTAAAGTAAAAATAAAGTAAAGGTAAAGTTTAAGTATAGTAAAAGTATAAAACTATGTACGTATAATACGCGTATAAATATATATAATATTAATTTAAATCATTATATATATTTAATAAAATAAAATATAAATATCGTTATCTTTATCATACTAGTTAAGTAATGAGTTGTCAAAAGTGGTTCTAGATATTTATAAAAGTTATATACGTTTTAATAATAAAGTTCTTTTTAAACTGAAAACGTTTTTGTACGTTTGAAACTAAATAGATCAATCGAGTCTTTATGAGATTCAATCTTCCACTATCCTTTGTCTAGTTCTCAATGATTGACAATTTGTTCTTATTTATAAATCACTTTACCATTTTCCGAATATTGTTAAAATAGAAAGATTTCTCAAATCAACGTGGGCCTTTCAACAGAGACTTGTAATCATAATTCAATATATCTGATAATTCAATCATTTGATCTTATCTTCTAACTCCATTGATAAATATTTTGAAACAGATACAATCATATAAAGTATTTAATCTAATATTTTGTTTACGTTTCAAGTTATAACATATATACACATATACAAATATAATCATATTCGTTTAATGGTTCGTGAATTGTTGGAACTTGGTCGAGGTTGAATGAATGTATGAACATAGTTTAAAATTCTTGAAATTTAACTTAACAAATATTGCTTATCGTGTCGAAAACATATAAAGATTAAAGTTTAAATTTGGTTGGAAATTTTCGGGTTATCACAGTACCTACCCGTTAAAGAAATTTTGTCCCGAAATTTAAGTGGAAAGGTCGTGAATGATAATAAGTATGTTTTCATGTTGCATACGGCCTGAAAATTAGAGTTTTATTATCAGCGAATAATTTGGATAAACAATCCATTTATATGAAGAGTACGAATGAAGCTAACATAGAAGAGTGAAATGAGTAAGTGTAGATTCATCTTATCATTTGACGTAGATATGATTGATTCCCAGATTTCAAGGGATTTGAAGAAAATCTTCTTAATAAGATTTGACTCTCCGGTAATCAAGGGAATTAGGATCCACTTTAAATGTGATCGTCCATTTTAATTGTTCTGTCAGAGATTTTCTTATAAATTCACCTCCTTCATTTCCTTACAACTCACACCTTCTGTTGATGCATTTTATGCAAGTCCCTAGATATCTACCCACGTCCATTGCAGGTACAACAGTTTACAGGCCACCATGATTGCTCGTTATTATACTATCCGTGTTTGTATGTGGTAACAGGAACTGCAGGAACGAGATTTAGATGTTTGACTATGTTAGACTTAGTCAGACGTACGAGTGAAGCCTCACTAGTACGGCTGACAGGCTCATACGCATGGTTGATGCTGAGCTAAGTCACAATTACAACCTAAATGAGAAGACACGAGTGAGTGATCACCCGTACGGCTGATGAAGCCAACTCGTACGTGTGATGAATGAATCGTATGGGTGAGTCAACAGCAGGGGTATATAAAGTCTTATATTCTTCATTTTAGGTTAAGCCTCTCATTTGTTACACACACTCAGATCTAGTGAGCTCCTCCGATTCTCTCTCAATCCAAATCACCCAGGTAGTGAATAATAGCTCTAGGTGTTGATCTAATCACACTTGATTTAGCTGTGGTTTGACTAAATTAATCAAAAAAAACTTAACCTATTCACCAGAGAGTTTGATTCACTTATTCCGCCATTGTGTGAGTTAAATCTGTTGATTTCTAAGTTCCTAGTCATGTTTCATCACCTTCTATTCTTTCCCCCTCAACTCATATTTTAAAGTATTCATCAATATGCTCCATCCAGTTCTGATTCTCGATATACTTCTAACTTTCATATCGGTCATTCTTCTTTTTCATCTAACGCTGGAAGAATCTATTTACTTCTACTATACTCTTGGGTTTATAGTGTTTCTAGTTCTCCCGTGTCTTTATATTTCTATATGCATCGATATATATGGTTTATAATTTCTGGTTTATCGTTGGGCTTTATATGTTCCCTTATATTTCAAAGTCTTTGCTTCTGTCTTCTATAATCATTATCATTCACAGTTAATGCTCTCTTTTATTTGCTGCAATTTATACCCCAATTTCTATTTCGGAGTTTTGTCCTTTCATTTCTTCTTCTTGCGATTAAGCACCGCTTGTAATGGTCCAGAATTCACAGATATGAATTTCGGAATGAACATTGTTAATGTTCTAGGAAGGGAATTGTGATGGCACGATCTTGACTTGTCAAATTACTAGAATACCTTGGAAAAGGCCGAATCATCAAGAAATATTTTCTTTCTATTTTAGAGGTTAAATAGAATACAAGAGTCATATAACATGGCACATGATGATGTTATGATTTGTGAATCATCACGTTCCATTTAGAAACTCAGCATGACTTACTGTAATATAATCACGTTGATCAAGTGTCATTATATTATACTAATTCATGCTTCAGTTCCCAACACTACTTCAAAATATTCCTATTTTAAACTTGAATGTTTCAGAATTTAGAAACTAAAATAGTTTCTTTTATGATGTAATACAGATAGCGCGAAGAGGTAAATGATTTCAAATAAGAAAATTTAAGAAAATATCTTCAGAAATATGGAGGATATTTATAATGAAAGATATGATGATATTTTAGAATATCTAAGATCAGAGGATGATGAAGAATATTATTCACAAGGGTTTAGAGTCAGGAGTAAGGTATTTGATAATAATTTCAGCAGACACTGAATCATTTGGACTCTTTAAAGGCAGATTTAGTCTTTGTGATTTGTCCATAGCCTCCTTCATGGTTTGTTTAATCTGTTTCCCAGTTCCAAACCTTCTCTTTTTCTAAGCTTTTCCAACACACTGTCCTTTATTATCAAACTTTTGACTGTTAAGGTCGTTTACAGTTTTTGTTGCTTCATCAGCATTTTCCAAACTTCGGAGAACTAGTTCGCAGTTTAGGGTGTTTTTCAGAAACTTCACATTCAAAGTATATAAGTCTAGGAGATAGACGTTATATATACACCTATAACTGTTGGCAGAGACATGCTGCAAGATTTCAAAATACTAATTGCTGATTCCCAGTAATTGGCATGACAATTCTTGTTACAAGATGCGGATGAGTAAATGATGGGGTTTCGATAAATATAATGACTTTTCGGAAAGTCAAAGATCAGTGAAGTTGTTGGTAAGTTTATTTTTAATGTGGTGAGACATAAAAGGTTCTCCGGTAATGATGACGAAAGGGCAACGTCTAAATCAAGGTTATAATAAGACTGTTTCAACTGAAAAGTCGAAGTTGACTTGCTAAAGCTGTGACAAAACTGACTAATTTGAAAAGGAATCGCAAAGTTATTTTTGCTAATAAATGCCAAAGGGTCTGACACGGATACGTGTTAAATTATGACTCTGGTTTCGAGAGCTTTTTAGATGCAAGACTGTGGTTAATATGTGGTTGAATCATCATCTCGATTGTTTATTATTTGAAGTGTCTTCATGAATTTCGAAGGGTTTTGAACACAGATTGTAATCGTTAATATACATATGATGTTCTAACACAGTTTTGAAGTCAAAGTATAGCTTGTGAAAGATGTAAGGATCTAAGAGTGATGATTTCGATCATATCTCGAGTTGAATTCTGAGATTTCAAAATCAGAATATGCAATTAAATTTTGAATGAGTATGGTTGTTTTGATTTCTATAAAAGAATATATATTGTTTGAGAAAATAGTGAGTATAGTTGATGATTGCTGAATCAGATTCGAAGAATGTAACATATTAATTGTGAATTTATATATCTCTCGGGTATTACCTACCCGTTAAAAAAATATTTCACAATTAATATTTTGTACAAAAGAATTTTTATTACAGTCTTTATATATATATATATATATATATATATATATATATACATATATATATATACATATATATATATACATATATATATATATATGTATTTTTTCTTCAGATGTAACATCGATTTAATGAGTTAATATTAAATTAAACTCATTTAATTTACGGTTGAAACTAGAATTGAATAATCCCTTAAAGGCTTTAGAGATTACATAAGTATTACTTCAATAATATTGAAATTATGAATCAATACTTTGTTATTTGTTGGGGTATGATGTTGGTTTTCATTAAATTCTTGTGAACTTCGCAAAGTACGAATGATGTTATCTGAAATGTTTCGAGTACATTGATGACGAAAGTGTAAAATCAACATATATTTGAATAATACACTTGATTTATTATGAATTGGAATTTATTGAATTGAGACAGAAGTTGTAGTTAACGATAGTTAAGTTACGGACGAAGGACGTGCATTATTGCATATTAGTAATATGAATTAACCGAGTAGTTAAGATTCACACATAATAGCTTAGTACGGAAAGATTTATTATGGTTTAAAGATTTATATATAAGATATACATATAAATCCTTCAGTGGAAATGAGTTAATTCTTCATAACTCGTTGATACAATATACTCGTTGTTGATTCATAATGATGTTCGCGGTGATTCTTGAACTGACGGAGCTTGTGAGGTTATAGGTGCTGCTAATGCTGATGCTGACAACACTGACGATGCTGGTGATGCTGGCGGTACTGTTGATGCTGTTGGTAAAACAGGTCTAGTTTGTAAATCGTGCACCATTCTGGTCAGGATTTCTTTTATCATTTCGGTCCACTCATCTGATTTATGGTTAGATCTACAATAAGTAATCTCTAAAATTTTAGAGATTACATAATCACCGTAAAATATTTCTCCGATGAAGTCATGAATTAATACTTCATCGTTTGTTGTTGTTGGTCTTCCATGTTATTTACAGGACGTATGACCTTGATACTCGTGGGACAGATTGTGGAGTTGAGGTTTACGACACGGTTGTGGTTGGGGGTGGTAATGGTACTGTTGACGTTGATGTTGGTGATACTGATTATGCTGCTGGTGCTGCTGCTGGTGTTTGTAACCTTTGCACCATATTCTCCAAAGCCACTACCCGAACGCAAAGCTCGTTGACTTCTTCTATTACACCGGGATGATTGTCGGTTCGAACAAGCGGATAAATAAAATCTAGAATTTGATGTAGTATATAATCATGACGAGATACTCTGGAAATGAGAGAGAAAATAGTGTTTCGGACAGGTTCGCCGGTAAGTGCTTCAGGTTCTTCGTCAAAAGGACAATGTGGTGGATGGAAGGGATCACCTTCTTCTTGTCTCCAATGATTTAGGAGGCTACGAACCCATCCCCAATTCATCCAGAATAGGTGATGACTGATTGGTTGATCCATTCCGGTCACACTGCTTTCGGAGCTTGAGTGGGATTCCATTTCATAATCTGAGGAACTTGAACTAATGATGAATTCCATTTCGTACAATTGAATAAAGAATTTTTCGATATGAAATGATTTTTCGACTATCGAATGGTATTCTAATTACATAGAATATCTATATATATAGAGAAAAAGATTTCGTAGATTACGGAGGAATTTACGGAATATGTCAGACAAAGTTTAAAGTAACAGATACGATAAGATATGATTTAGCAGATACGCTAAGATATGAATTTTGTCTTTACACTACTCATGCAATTAATGTAGCAAGACGTGTTTAGACTAATAATGATAAGCAAGTAATTTCCTAAGGATGATAAGCAGATGATTTCCGACTAGAAATGATAAGCAAAACTTTTGACATGGAGACACGGTCGAAGTCCAGACTCACTAATGCATCCTAACAACTTATCAGTTAGACACACTAATTGAGACCTGGTTCGCTAAGACCACCGCTCTGATACCAACTGAAAGGACCCGTTCATATACATTATAAACGATTCACAATAGTTGATTACATTGCGAGGTATTTGACCTCTATATGATACATTTTACAAACATTGCATTCGTTTTTAAAAGACAATCTTTCTTTACATCGAAAATTGACAGGCATGCATACCATTTCATAATATCCACTATCCAACTATAAATTGATTTAATAATAATCTTTGATGAACTCAATGACTCGAATACAACGTTCTTCGAAATATGCTATGAAAGACTCCAAGTAATATCTTTAAAATGAGCAAATGTACAGCGAAAGATTTCTTTAACACCTGAGAATAAACATGCTTTAAAGTGTCAACCAAAAGGTTGGTGAGTTCATTAGTTTATCATAATCATTTATTTCCATCATTTTAATAGACCACAAGAATTTCATTTCCAGTTCTCATAAATATACGTCCCATGCATAGAGACAAAAATAATCATTCATATGGTGAACACCTGGTAACCGACATTAACTAGATACATATAAGAATATCCCCTATCATTCCGGGATCCTCCTTCGGACATGATATAAATTTCGAAGTACTAAAGCATCCGGTACTTTGGATGGGGTTTGTTAGGCCCAATAGATTTATCTTTAGGATTCGCGTCAATTAGGGTGTCTGTTCCCTAATTCTTAGATTACCAGACTTTAATAAAAAGGGGCATATTCGATTTCGATAATTCGACCATAGAATGTAGTTTCCATTACTTGTGTCTATTTCGTCAAATATTTATAAAAGCGCATGTATTCTCAGTCCCAAAAATATAAAGGGTAAAAAGGCAAATGAAACTCACCAAACTGTATTTCGTAGTAAAAATACATATAACGTCATTGAACAAGTGCAAGGTTGGCCTCGGATTCACGAACCTAAATTAATTATATATATTTATGTGTTGGTCAATATTTGTCTAACAAATTAGGTCAAGTCATAGTGTACCACAATCCTAATGCTCGAGACTAATATGCAAAAGTCAACAAAAGTAAATTTGACTCAAAATAATTTCCAAAAATCTATACATGATTAATATATAGTTTAAATATCGTCGTTTTATATTTTTAAATATTTTTAAAAGATTTATTAGAGTAAATAATATAATCTATTTATTAATAAATAAAATTTTATATTAAATTTATATAATAAAATATACTTTTATATATATTTAAGTAATAAAATTTATAGGGTTCATTTAATATCATAAAGATAATATGATAGGTATTATTAAAGTAAGTTATTACACGTAGTAAAATATGTTTGTATCACATATTTATTTGATAAAATAATATCTATAATGATAGTAAGTAAAAGTTGTGTTATTTTTTAATAATAATTATTATTATAAAAATATCAATATTTATAATTACTAAGATGACATTATGATAAAACGATAATTCTAATTATGATAACTTTAATATTTACGATAATTTTTAATATTATCTTTAAAATAATAATTCTATTTAAAATAATAATAATAATACTGATATTTTATAGTAACAATGACATTTCTATTAAAATGATAATTTTTGTTAAAATGATAGTTTTAATACTAACGATACTTTTAATAATAATAGTAATGATAAAAATAATAAGAACGATAATTTTATCTAAATAAATATCTTATAATATTTTAATTTCATCATGAAACTCTTACCCATTATTTCCTAATCGTTTCGTTTAATAGCTTGTAGTCGTCTTTTATATCGTGTTCATAATAATGATAATAATAGTAATCAAAATAATTAGGTGTTACAAATATTTGTTTTAATTACACTAATATTAATAATGATAGTTACTATAACATTATTAACGATAATACTAATAATTATCTTAATGATAATATAGTAATAATAATAATAACAATAACAATGACTATTTTTAAATAATGATATATATATTAATAATGATAATGATAATAATAATAATAATAATACCAATAATAATAATAATAATAATAATAATAATAATAATTGAATAATAATAATAATAATAATAATTATAACTTTAACGATAATAACGATAGTAATAAAAAAAATAACAATTTTTAATGATAAATCCCTTTTATTGATAAAGATAATAATAATGATAATAATAAGATAAAACTAGAACGACGATAAAAACGACGATAATAATAATAATCATTTTTAATAAAAATATCGAAAATTCAATTGATTATAACTTCTAATCCGTTCATCGAAACCATTCGATATCTAAAGGAAAAGTTCTTAATTTTTCGCTAGCTTTCCAAGGACATGCATATCTTATACCTTATCTCAACCGCAAGTGTAACTAATTCAAGATTCAACCTAACCTGTCTAAGGGCAATATCAAAAGTACAACCATGCATAAACCTAAATACTCGAGCACTAGTCAGGGATACACTATTAGTATGTAAAAGTTAAATTATGAGTACTCACGTATCAATATTGAGATTCAATATTGCAGGAAAGGTACGTAGACGCAACGGAAATGATAAACACTATATTGACCTCACGAGCATACCCGTGAACCATACTCAATCACCTCCATAGCTATAACCCATAATTTCCTTAATCCTATCCTAGTCGAAAAACAATTTCGAAATCACTCGGACAGCACTCCGTCGTAATATTTTATGTATACTAATAATATCTTGAAATAATACGGAGTAAATATATATATGTAAATCGATTGAGAGAGTTTAGAGAAAAATATTTTCAAGTTTCTATGAAATAATGAAACCTATTGAATTCTATTTATAATAGATTTTTGAATTATTAAAGTGAATTATTAAAGTATGAATTATTAAAGTGAATTATTAAAGTATGAATTATTAAAGTGAATTATTAAAGTATGAATTATTAAAGTGAATTATTAAAGTATGAATTATTAAAGTTAAAGTAAAGTAAAAATAAAGTAAAGGTAAAGTTTAAGTATAGTAAAAGTATAAAACTATGTACGTATAATACGTATAAATATATATAATATTAATTTAAATCATTACATATATTTAATAAAATAAAATATAAATATCGTTATCTTTATCATACTAGTTAAGTAATGAGTTGTCAAAAGTGGTTCTAGATATTTATAAAAGTTATATACGTTTTAATAATAAAGTTCTTTTTAAACTGAAAACGTTTTTGTACGTTTGAAACTAAATAGATCAATCGAGTCTTTGAGATTCAATCTTCCACTATCCTTTGTCTAGTTCTCAATGATTGACAATTTGTTCTTATTTATAAATCACTTTACCATTTTCCGAATATTGTTAAAATAGAAAGATTTCTCAAATCAACGTGGGCCTTTCAACAGAGACTTGTAATCATAATTCAATATATCTGATAATTCAATCATTTGATCTTATCTTTTAATTCCATTGATAAACATTTTGAAACAGATACAATCATATAAAGTATTTAATCTAATATTTTGTTTACGTTTCAAGTTATAACATATATACACATATACATATATAATCATATTCGTTTAATGGTTCGTGAATCGTTGGAACTTGGTCGAGGTTAAATGAATGTATGAACATAGTTTAAAATTCTTGAAATTTAACTTAACAAATATTGCTTATCGTGTCGGAAACATTTAAAGATTAAAGTTTAAATTTGGTTGGAAATTTCCGGGTTATCACATGATATTCCAAAAACTGCTTTTAGGACGCGTTATGGTCATTACGAGTTTATGGTTATGCCGTTTGGATTGACTAACGCACCAGCTGTGTTCATGGACCTTATGAACCGAGTGTGTGGGCCATATCTTGACAAGTTTATCATTGTTTTCATCGATGACATACTTATTTACGCAAAGAATGATCAAGAGCACGAAGAACATTTGAGAAAAGTGCTAGAAGTATTGAGGAAAGAAAAACTGTACGCTAATTTTTCAAAGTGTGCATTTTGGTTGGAAGAAGTTCAATTCCTCGGTCACATAGTGAACAAAGAAGGTATCCAGGTGGACCCGACAAAGATCGAAACCGTTGAAAAGTGGGAAACCCCAAAAACTCCGAAGCATATACGTCAATTTTTAGGATTGGCTGGTTACTACAGAAGATTCATCCAAGATTTCTCCAAAATAGCAAAACCCTTGACTGCATTAACGCATAAAGGGAAGAAATTTGAATGGAAGGATAAACAAGAGAAGGCGTTTCAATTATTGAAGAAAAAGCTAACTACGGCACCTATATTGTCATTGCCTGAAGGAAATGATGATTTTGTGATTTATTGTGACGCATCAAAGCAAGGTCTTAGTTGTGTATTAATGCAACGGACGAAGGTGATTGCTTATGCGTCTAGACAATTGAAGATTCACGAGCAAAATTATAAGACGCATGATTTGGAATTAGGCGCGGTTGTTTTTGCATTAAAGACTTGGAGGAACTACTTATATGGGGTCAAAAGTATTATATATACCGACCACAAAAGTCTTCAACACGTATTTAATCAGAAACAACTTAATATGAGGCAGCGTAGGTGGATTGAATTGTTGAATGATTACGATTTTGAGATTCATTACCACCCGGGGAAGGCAAATGTGGTAGCCGACGCCTTGAGCAGAAAGGACAGAGAACCCATTCGAGTAAAATCTATGAATATAATGATTCACACTAACCTTACTACTCAAATGAAGGAGGCGCAACAAGGAGTTTTAAAAGAGGGAAATTTAAAGGATGAAATACCCAAAGCTATCGGAGAAGCAACTTAATATTCGGGAAGACGGAACCCGGTATAGGGCTGAAAGAATTTGGGTACAAAAATTTGGAGATATGAGAGAAATGGTACTTAGAGAAGCTCATAAAACCAGATATTCAATACAACCTGGAACGGGGAAGATGTACAAGGATCTTAAGAAACATTTTTGGTGGCCAGGTATGAAAGCCGATATTGCTAAATATGTAGGAGAATGTTTGAAGTGTTCTAAGGTCAAAGCTGAACATCAGAAACCATCAGGTCTACTACAACAACCTGAAATCCCGGAATAGAAATGGGAAAACATTACCATGGATTTCATTACTAAATTGCCAAGGACTACAAGTGGTTATGATACTATTTGGGTAATAGTTGATCGTCTCACCAAGTCAGCACACTTCCTGCGAATAAGAGAAGATGACAAGATGGAGAAGTTAGCACGACTGTATTTGAAGGAAGCCATCTCCAGACATGGAATACCAATCTCTATTATCTCCGATAGGGATGGCAGATTTATTTCAAGATTCTGGCAGACATTACAGCAAGCATTAGGAACTCGTCTAGACATGAGTACTGTCTATCATCCATAAACTGATGGGCAGAGCAAAAGGTCGATACAAACACTTGAAGACATGCTACGAGCATGTGTTATTGATTTCGGAAACAGTTGGGATCGACATCTACCGTTAGCAGAATTTTCCTAGAACAACAGCTATCATTCAAGTATTGAGATGTCGCCGTTTGAAGCACTTTATGGTAGAAAGTGTAGGTCTCCAATTTGTTGGAGTGAAGTGGGGGATAGACAGATTACGGGTCCGGAGATAATACAAGAAACTACCGAGAAGATCATCCAAATTCAACAACGGTTGAAAACCGCCCAAAGTCGACAAAAGAGCTACGCCGACATTAAAAGAAAAGACATAGAATTTGAAATTGGAGAGATGGTCATGCTTAAGGTTGCACCTTGGAAAGGTCTTGTTCGATTTGGTAAACGAGGGAAATTAAATCCAAGGTATATTGGACCATTCAAGATTATTGATCGTGTCGGACCAGTAGCTTACCGACTTGAGTTACCTCAACAACTTGCGAATGTACATAACACTTTCCACGTCTCGAATTTGAAGAAATGTTTTGCTAAAGAAGATCTCACTATTCCGTTGGACAAAATCCAAATCAATGAAAAACTTCAATTCATTGAAGAACCCGTCGAAATAATGGATCGTGAGGTTAAGAGACTTAAACAAAACAAGATACCGATTGTTAAGGTTCGATGAAATGCTCGTAGAGGACCCGAGTTCACCTGGGAGCATGAAGATTAGATGAAGAAGAAATACCCGCATCTATTTCCAGAAGATTCGTCAACACTTTCAACAGCTTAAAATTTCGGGATGAAATTTATTTAACGGGTAGGTACTGTAGTGACCCGAACTTTTCCATATTTTTATATATTAAATGAAATTGATATTTACATGATTAAATGTTTCCATCATGTTAAGCAATCAAACTTGTTAAGACTTGATTAATTGAAATAGGTTTCATATAGACAATTGACCACCCAAGTTGACCGGCGATACACGAACGTTAAAACTTGTAAAAACTATATGATGACATATATATGGATATATATATATATATATATATATATATATATATATATATATATATATATATATATATATATATATATATATATATATATATATATATATATATATAGTTAACATGATATTATGATAAGTAAACATATCATTAAGTATATTAACAATGAACTACATATGTAAAAACAAGACTACTAACTTAATGATTTTGAAACGAGACATATATGTAACGATTATCGTTGTAATGACATTTAATGTATATATATCATATTAAGATATATTACTACATCATGATATCATGATAATGTAATAATTTAACATCTCATTTGATTTAATAAACAATGGGTTAACATCATTTAACAAGATCGTTAACCTAAAGGTTTCAAAACAACACTTACATGTAACGACTAACGATGACTTAACGACTCAGTTAAAATGTATATACATGTAGTGTTTTAATATGTATTCATACACTTTTTAAAGACTTCAAGACACTTATCAAAATACTTCTACTTAAAAAAATGCTTACAATTACATCCTCGTTCAGTTTCATCAACAATTCTACTCGTATGCACCCGTATTCGTACTCGTACAATACACAGCTTTTAGATGTATGTACTATTGGTATATTGTGACGATCGGAAATTTTTGACCAAATTTAAACTTAACCTTTATATGTTTCTGACACGATAAGCAGAATTTGTAATGTTGAATCTCAAAAAGTTTGGAACTACATTCATGTAATCAATTACCCTTTGACCGTGTTCGATGATTCACGAACAATTATGAGTATATAGATATGTATATATAATATATAATATTAACTAAAAATATTAACAAAGTATTAGATATATGATACTTTACATGAACGTATTTGTTTCGATATATTTATCGACAGAATTAAGAGATAATATCAAATGATTGAATTATCAGATACATTATGATATGATTACGGGCCTATGTTATGAGGTCCACTGTGATTTAAGAAATCTATTCTTTTTGACAACATTCGGAAAATGGTAAAGTGATTTATAAATAAGAACAAATGTGTCAATTAACGAGAACTAGACAAGGGTTTGTGGAAATTCCTGTTTAATTTCCAAGGCATGTTTTATAATATTTTCCTCGTCACCTTGATAAGATAACTATGTTAACTTTCATTTTATTTAATATGAAAATAAGAACGTGGAGTGTAAATAACTTAGATGTTGGATATCGACAAGTTAAGTAACTCGACATTTTTCATTAATATGATTTCATACATTTATTTAACCTTTGGACTTTATCCCATGCTTCACCAACAGACTGTAATTTAAAAACTTGAAACCTATTATGAATATATATAATTCTACTTTTCTAAAATGTTTTGTGATATAACGATTTCTATTATTTTAACCTTTTAACAAAATGATTCTTAAATATATTTAGTTTTGGAAAACAAAATTATCATATTTATTTGATTTAGTTTCAAAAGTACAAAAAACGTTTTCAGTTTAAAAAGAACTTTATTATTAAAACGTATATATCTTTTATAAATATCTAGAACCACTTTTGACAACTCATTACTTAATCAGTATGATAAAGATAACGATATTTATATTTTATTTTATTAAATATATATAACGATTTAAATTAATATTATATATATTTATACGCGTATTATACGTATATAGTTTTATACTTTTACTATACTTTAACTTTACCTTTACTTTACTTTTATTTTACTTTAACTTTAATAATTCATACTTTAATAATTCACTTTAATAATTCATACTTTAATATCAGTTGGTATCAGAGCGGTGGTCTTAGCGAACCAGGTCTTGCATTAGTGTGTCTAACTGATAGTTGTTAAGATGCATTAGTGAGTCTGGACTTCGACCGTGTCTGCATGTCAAAAGTTTTGTTTAGCATTTTTAGTCGGAAATCATCTACTTACCATCCTTAAGAAATTACCTGCTTATCATTCTTAGTCTAGACACGTCTTGCTGCATTGATTGCATGAATTGTGTATAGACAAAATTCATATCTTAGCGTATCTGCTAAATCATATCTTATCGTATCTATTACCATAAACTTTGCCTGACATATTCCGTAAATTCCTCCGTAATCTATGAAATCTTTTGATCTATATATAGATATTCTATGTAGTTAGAATACCACCCGATAGCCGGAAAATCATTTCGTATTGAAAATTCCTTTATCAAATCGTACGAAATGGAATTCGTCATCAGTTCAAGTTCCTCGGATTCCGAAATGGAATCCCACTCAAGCTCTGAAAGCAGTGTGACTGGAATGGATCAACCAATCAGCCATCATCTATTCTGAATGAATTGGGGATGGGTTCGTAGCCTCCTTAATCATTGGAGACAAGAAAAAGGTGATCCTTTCCATCCACCACATTGCCCTCTTGGCAATGAACCTGAAGCACTTACCGACGAACCTGTTCGAAACACCATTTTCTCTCTCATTTCCAGAGTATCTCGTCATGATTATATACTACATCAAATTCTAGATCTTATTTATCCGCTCGTCCGAACCGACAATCACCCCAGTGTAATAGAAGAAGTCAACGAGCTTCGCGCTCGGGTAGTGGCTTTGGAGAATATGGTGCAAAGGTTACAAACACTAGCAGCAGCACCAGCAACATAACCAGTACCACCATCAACAACATCAAAAGTACCATTACCACCACCAACAACAACCGCATCGCAAACCTCAACTTCACAATCTGTCCCATGAGCATCGACGTCATACGCCCTGTAGATACTAAGGAATACCACAACGATGAAGTATTGATTCATAACTTCATTGGGAAAACATTCTACGACGATTATGTAATTTCTAAAGTTTAGAAATTATCTATCCTAGCCTTAACCATAAATCAAGTGAGTTTAATTTAATATTAACTCATTAAATCTATATTACATCTGAAGAAATATACACATATATTTCCATAAAGACTGTAATAAAATTCTTTTGTACAAAATATTAATTGTGACATTTGTTTTTAACGGGTAGGTAATACCCGAGAGATATATAAATTCACAATTAATATGTTACATTCTTCGAATCTGATTCAGCAAATCATCCATTATACTCTCTACTTTCACAACAATATACATTCTTTTATAGAAATCAAAACAACCATACTCATTCAAAAATCTAATTACATATTCTGACTTTGAAATCGTCGAATTCAATTCAAGTTATAACCGGTATCATCACTCTTAGATTCTTACATCTTTCAAAGCTATACTTTAACTTCAAAACTGTGTTAGAACATCGTATGTATATTAACGATTATAATCTGTGTTCAAGCCCTTCGAAATACCCAAAGACACTTCAAATAATGAACAATCGAGATGATCATCCAACCACATGTTATCCACAGTTACGTACCTGGAAAACTCTTGAAACCAAAGTCATAATTTAACATGTATCCATGTCAGACCTTTTGGCATTTACTAGCTAAAATAACTTTTCAATCCCTTCTAAAAATTGACGGTTTTGTCACAGCTCCAGCAAACCAACTTCAATTGTTCAATCGAATAAGACTTATTATAATGATTACCCCTTCATCATTATTACCGGGGAACCTTTCATATCTCGCCACATTAGCAGTAAACTTATTAACAACTTCATTGATCTTTGACTTTCTAAAAAATCTTTATATTTATCAAAACCCAATCATTTACTCATCTGCATCTTGTAACGAGAATTGCCATACGAATCATCGGAAATTAGCAATCAGTATTTTGAAATCTCGCAGCATGTCTACGCCAACAATTATATGTGTCTATCTTCTGGACTTATATACTTTGAATGTGAAGTTTCTGAAAAACACCCTAAACTGCGAACTAGTTCTCAAAATACTGATGAAGCAGCAAAAACTATAAACGACCTTAACAGTAAAAAGTTTGATGATAAAGAGTAGTGTGTTGGCAAAGCTCAGAAAAAGAGAAGATTTGGTAATGAAAAATACGGATTGAGCAAACCATGAAGAAGGCTCTGGATAAATCACAAGGACGAAATCTACCTTCAAAGAATCCAAATGATTCTGTGTCTGCTGAAGTCATTATCGAATACCTTGCTCCTGACTCTAAACCCTTACGGACAATATTCTTCATCATCCTCTGATATTAGAAATTTTAAGATATCATCGTATCTTTCATTATAAATATCTTCCATATTTCTGAAGATATTTCCATAATTATTCTTATCTGAAATCATTTACCTCTTCGTGCTGTCTGTATTACATCATAAAAGAAACTATTTTAGTTTCTAAATTCTGAAACTTTCGAATTTAAAATAGGAATATTTTTGAAGTAGTGTTGGGAACTAAAGCATGAACTAGTATAATATAATGACACTTGATCAACGTGATTATATTACAGTAAGTCATGCTGAGTTTCTAAATGGAACGTGATGATTCACAGATCATAACGTCATCATGTGCTATGTTACACGACTCTTGTATTCTCTTTAACCTCTAAAATATCAAGAACATATTCCTTGATGATTCGGCCTTTTTCGAGGTATTCTAGTAATTTGACAAGTCAAGATCGTGCCATTACAATTTCCTTCTTAGAACATTAACAATGTTCATTCCAAAATTCATATATGCGAATTCTGGACCATTACAAGCGGTGCTTAATTGCAAGAAGAAGAAACGAAAGGACAAAACTCCGAAATAGAAATTGGGGTATAAATCACAGCAAATAAAAGAGAGCATTAATTGGGGATGACAATGATTATAGAAGACAGAAGCAGGGACATCGAAATATAAGGGAAGATATAAAATCCAACAACAACCCAGAAACTATAAACCGTATATATTGATGCATATAGCAATATAAAGACACGGGAGAACTAAAAACACTATAAAACCAAGAGTATAGTAGAAGTAAATAGATTCTTCCGGAGGTAGTTGAAAAAGAAGAACGACAGATATGAAAGTGAGGAGTATATCGAGAATCAGCACTGGATGAAGCATATTGATGAATAATTTTAAAGTAAGAATTGAGGGAGAAAGAATAGAAGGTGTAAATTAAAAGGAAACGAAGGAGGTGGATTTATAGTGAAATATCCGACAGAAAAATCGAGATGAATCATCGCATTAAATCGAAGAGGATCATAATTTCCTTAATCACCGAAGAATCAAATCCTATATAGATTACAAAGATTTTATTTAATCCGGAGATCAGCCGTGATGACGTCAAAAGATAAGACGAATCCCTATTTTCTCATTTCACTATTTTACGATAGCTTCACTCATACGTTTCGAGTAATCGAATTATTTTATCCATATTTCTCAATCATGATAAAACCCTATGAATCAACTTATATTCGTCATAATAACATTCTTATTGTTAGCCATGACGACCACGATCAAATTTCGGGACGAAATTTCTTTAACGGGTAGGTACTGTGACGACCGGAAATTTTTGACCAAATTTAAACTTAACCTTTATATGTTTCTGACACGATAAGCAGAATTTGTAATGTTGAATCTCAAAAAGTTTGGAACTACATTCATGTAATCAATTACCCTTTGACCGTGTTCGATGATTCACGAACAATTATGAGTATATAGATATGTATATATAATATATAATATTAACTGAAAATATTAACAAAGTATTAGATATATGATACTTTACATGAACGTATTTGTTTCTATATATTTATCGACAGAATTAAGAGATAATATCAAATGATTGAATTATCAGATACATTATGATATGATTACGGGCCTATGTTATGAGGTCCACTGTGATTTAAGAAATCTATTCTTTTTGACAACATTCGGAAAATGGTAAAGTGATTTATAAATAAGAACAAATGTGTCAATTAACGAGAACTAGACAAGGGTTTGTGGAAATTCCTGTTTAATTTCCAAGGCATGTTTTATAATATTTTCCTCGTGACCTTGATAAGATAACTATGTTAACTTTCATTTTATTTAATATGAAAATAAGAACGTGGAGTGTAAATAACTTAGATGTTGGATATCTACAAGTTAAGTAACTCGACATTTTTCATTAAGATGATTTCATACGTTTATTTAACCTTTGGACTTTATCCCATGCTTCACCAACAGACTGTAATTTAAAAACTTGAAACCTATTATGAATATATATAATTCTACTTTTCTAAAATGTTTTGTGATATAACGATTTCCATTATTTTAACCTTTTAACAAAATGATTCTTAAATATATTTAATTTTGGAAAACAAAATTATCATATTTATTTGATTTAGTTTCAAAAGTACAAAAAACGTTTTCAGTTTAAAAAGAACTTTATTATTAAAACGTATATATCTTTTATAAATATCTAGAACCACTTTTGACAACTCATTACTTAATCAGTATGATAAAGATAACGATATTTATATTTTATTTTATTAAATATATATAACGATTTAAATTAATATTATATATATTTATACGCGTATTATACGTATATAGTTTTATACTTTTACTATACTTTAACTTTACCTTTACTTTACTTTTATTTTACTTTAACTTTAATAATTCATACTTTAATAATTCCCTTTAATAATTCATACTTTAATAATTCACTTTAATAATTCACTTTAATAATTCACTTTAATAATTCATTTTTTAATAATTCACTTTAATAATTCACTTTAATAATTCATACTTTAATAATTAACTTTAATAATTCACTTTAATAATTCATACTTTAATAATTCACTTTAATAATTCATACTTTAATAATTCACTTTAATAAATCAAAAATCTATTATAAATAGAATTCAATAGGTTTCATTATTTCATAGAAACTTGAAAATATATTTCTCTAAATTCTCTCAATCGAATTACATATATATATTTTCTTTGTATTATTTCAAGATATTATTAGTATACATAAAATACTACGACGGAGTTATACTCAGACGATTTCAAAATAAGTTTTCAAACGGGATAGAGCTAAGGAAATTATGGGTTATAGCTATGGAGGTTATGGGTATTGATCGAGGGTATTGCTCGTGAGGTCAACCTAACGTTTATCATTTTCGTTGCGTCTACGTACTTTCCTGCAATATTGAATCACAATATTGATACGTTCGTGAATTCGAGACAAACCCTGCACTTGTTCAGTGCCGTCATATACATAATTGCTACGAAATACAGTATTGTGAGTTTCATTTGCTCCCTTTTTAATTGCTTTTTCAATATATATTTTTGGGCTGAGAATACATGCGCTGTTTTATAAATGTTTTACGAAGTAGGCACAAGTACTAAAACTAATTCTATGTGGGTTTAAACCAGAAATATACCCTTAGCTTGGTAACATTAAACTACTTGTCTATGTACGATAGGCGCGAATCCTAAAGATAGATCTATTGGGCCTGACAAACCCCATCCTGACTATGGGATGCTTTAGTACTTCGAGGTTATTTTAAACACACCTGATCTGGTGTACTTCAGAGGGTAAAACATGAACGTTAAGGCTTGTTACCGGGTGCCTACAACTTATATAATACTTTTAAACACTTGCGAGTGTATGGATATTTATGGAAACTGAAATCTTGTGGCCTATTACTATTACGAAAATGATTGATTATGATAAACTAATGAAATCACCAACCTTTTGGTTGATACTTTAAAGCATGTTTATTATCAGGTATTAAAGAAATCTTCCGCTGTGCATTAGCTCATTTTAAGGATATTCCCTGGAGTCATTCATGACATACTTTGAAAGAAGACGTTGCATTCGAGTCATTGAATTCATCAAGATTAATATTAAGTCAATTATAGTTGGATGTAATATGAAATGGTATGCATGCCGTCAATTTTTGATGTAAAGAAAGTTTGTCTTTTAAAAACGAATGCAATGTTTGTAAAACGTATCATATAGAGGTCAAATACCTCGCGATGTAATCAACTATTGTGAATCGTTTATAATGTACATGAACAGGTCCTTTCATATATACACTCCAATGATTAGCTCTTAGCAGCCCATGTGGGTCACCTAACACATGTGGGAACCATCATTTGGCAACTAGCATGAAATATCTCATAAAATTACAAAAATATGAGTAACCATTCATGACTTATTTACATGTAAACAAAATTACACATCCTTTATATCTAATCCATATACCAACGACCAAAAACACCTACAAACACTTTCATTCTTTAATTTTCTTCATCTAATTAATCCCTCTCAAGTTCTATCTTCAAGTTCTAAGTGTTCTTCATAAATTCTACAAGTTCTAGTTTCATAAAATCAAGAATACTTCCAAATTTGCTAGCTTACTTCCAATCTTGTAGAGTGATCATCCAACCTCAAGAAATCTTTCTTATTTACAGTAAGATATCTTTCTAATACAAGGTAATACTCATATTCAAACTTTGATTCAATTTCTATAACTATAACAATCTTATTTCGAGTGGAAATCTTACTTGAACTTGTTTTCGTGTCATGATTCTGCTTCAAGAACTTTCAAGCCATCCAAGGATCCTTTGAAGCTAGATCCATTTTTCTCATTTCCAGTAGCTTTATCCAGAAAACTTGAGGTAGTAATGATGTTCATAACATCATTCGATTCATACATATAAAGCTATCTTATTTGAAGGTTTAAACTTGTAATCACTAGAACATAGTTTAGTTAATTCTAAACTTGTTCACAAACAAAAGTTAATCCTTCTAACTTGAATTTTAAAACCAACTAAACACATGTTCTATATCTATATGATATGCTAAATTAATGATTTAAAACCTGGAAACACGAAGAACACTGTAAAACCGGACATGCGCCATCGTAGTAACACCGCATGCTGTTTTGGGTTAGTTAATTAAAAACTATGATAAACTTTGATTTAAAAGTTGTTTTTCTGGGAAAATGATTTTTCTTATGAACATGAAACTATATCCAAAAATTGAAATGTCCCGTTCTTATTGATTAAAAACGTTCCATATTAATTGATTTCGTTGTGAGGTTTTGACCTCTATATGAGACGTTTTTCAAAGACTGCATTCATTTTAAAACAAACCATAACCTTTATTTCATCAATAAAGGTTTAAAAAGCTTTACGTAGATTATCAAATAATGATAATCTAAAATATCCTGTTTACACACGACCATTATATAATGGTTTACAATACAAATATGTTACAACAAAAAGTTTCTTGAATGCAGTTTTTACACAATATCATACAAGCATAGACTCCAAATCTCGTCCTTATTTAAGTATGCGACAGCGGAAGCTCTTAATAATCACCTGAGAATAAACATGCTTAAAACGTCAACAAAAATGTTGGTGAGTTATAGGTTTAACCTATATATATCAAATCATAATAATAGACCACAAGATTTCATATTTCAATACACATCCCATACATAGAGATAAAAATCATTCATATGGTGAACACCTGGTAACCGACATTAACAAGATGCATATATAAGAATATCCCCATCATTCCGGGACACCCTTCGGATATGATATAAATTTCGAAGTACTAAAGCATCCGGTACTTTGGATGGGGCTTGTTGGGCCCGATAGATCTATCTTTAGGATTCGCGTCAATTAGGGTGTCTGTTCCCTAATTCTTAGATTACCAGACTTAATAAAAAGGGGCATATTCGATTTCGATAATTCAACCATAGAATGTAGTTTCACGTACTTGTGTCTATTTTATAAATCATTTATAAAACCTGCATGTATTCTCATCCCAAAAATATTAGATTTTAAAAGTGGGACTATAACTCACTTTCACAGATTTTTACTTCGTCGGGAAGTAAGACTTGGCCACTGGTTGATTCACGAACCTATAACAATATATACATATATATCAAAGTATGTTCAAAATATATTTACAACACTTTTAATATATTTTGATGTTTTAAGTTTATTAAGTCAGCTGTCCTCGTTAGTAACCTACAACTAGTTGTCCACAGTTAGATGTACAGAAATAAATAAATATTATCTTGAATCAATCCACGACCCAGTGTATATGTATCTCAGTATTGATCACAACTCAAACTATATATATTTTGGAATCAACCTCAACCCTGTATAGCTAACTCCAACATTCACATATAGAGTGTCTATGGTTGTTCCGAAATATATATAGATGTGTCGACATGATAGGTCGAAACATTGTATACGTGTCTATGGTATCTCAAGATTACATAATATACAATACAAGTTGATTAAGTTATGGTTGGAATAGATTTGTTACCAATTTTCACGTAGCTAAAATGAGAAAAATTATCCAATCTTGTTTTACCCATAACTTCTTCATTTTAAATCCGTTTTGAGTGAATCAAATTTCTATGGTTTCATATTGAACTCTATTTTATGAATCTAAACAAAAAAGTATAGGTTTATGGTCGGAAAAATAAGTTACAAGTCATTTTTGTAAAGGTAGTCATTTCAGTCGAAAGAACGACGTCTAGATGACCATTTTAGAAAACATACTTCCACTTTGAGTTTAACCATAATTTTTGGATATAGTTTCATGTTCATAATAAAAATCATTTTCTCAGAATAACAACTTTTAAATCAAAGTTTATCATAGTTTTTAATTAACTAACCCAAAACAGCCCGCGGTGTTACTACGACGGCGTAAATCCGGTTTTACGGTGTTTTTCGTGTTTCCAGGTTTTAAATCATTAAGTTAGCATATCATATAGATATAGAACATGTGTTTAGTTGATTTTAAAAGTCAAGTTAGAAGGATTAACTTTTGTTTGCGAACAAGTTTAGAATTAACTAAACTATGTTCTAGTGATTACAAGTTTAAACCTTCGAATAAGATAGCTTTATATGTATGAATCGAATCATGTTATGAACATCATTACTACCTTAAGTTCCTTGGATAAACCTACTGGAAAAGTGAAAAATGGATCTAGCTTCAATGGATCCTTGGATGGCTCGAAGTTCTTGAAGCAAAATCATGACACGAAAACAAGTTCAAGTAAGATCATCACTTGAAATAAGATTGTTATAGTTATAGAAATTGAACCAAAGTTTGAATATGATTATTACCTTGTATTAGAATGATAACCTACTGTAAGAAACAAAGATTTTTTGAGGTTGGATGATCACCTTACAAGATTGGAAGTGAGCTAGCAAACTTGAAAGTATTCTTGATTTTATGAAACTAGAACTTTTGGAATTTATGAAGAACACTTAGAACTTGAAGATAGAACTTGAGAGAGATCAATTAGATGAAGAAAATTGAAGAATGAAAGTGTTTGTAGGTGTTTTTGATCGTTGGTGTATGGATTAGATATAAAGGATATGTAATTTTGTTTTCATGTAAATAAGTCATGAATGATTACTCATATTTTTGTAATTTTATGAGATATTTCATGCTAGTTGCCAAATGATGGTTCCCACATGTGTTAGGTGACTCACATGGGCTGCTAAGAGCTGATCATTGGAGTGTATATACAAATAGTACATACATCTAAAAGCTGTGTATTGTACGAGTACGAATACGGGTGCATACGAGTAGAATTGTTGATGAAACTGAACGAGGATGTAATTGTAAGCATTTTTGTTAAGTAGAAGTATTTTGATAAGTGTCTTGAAGTCTTTCAAAAGTGTATGAATACATATTAAAACACTACATGTATATACATTTTAACTGAGTCGTTAAGTCATCGTTAGTCGTTACATGTAAATGTTGTTTTGAAACCTTTAGGTTAACGATCTTGTTAAATGTTGTTAACCCAATGTTTATAATATCAAAAGAGATTTTAAATTATTATATTATCATGATATTATGATGTACGAATATCTCTTAATATGATATATACATTAAATGTCGTTACAACGATAATCGTTACATATATGTCTCGTTTCAAAATCATTAAGTTAGTAGTCTTGTTTTTACATATGTAGTTCATTGTTAATATACTTAATGATATGTTTACTTATCATAATATCATGTTAACTATATATATAACCATATATATGTCATCATATAGTTTTTACAAGTTTTAACGTTCGTGAATCACCGGTCAACTTGGGTGGTCAATGTAGTAACCCGGACTTTTCCATGTTTATATATATTAATTGAGATTGATATTTACATGATTAAATGTTTCCAACATGTTAAGCAATCAAACTTGTTAAGACTTGATTAATTGAAATATGTTTCATATAGACAATTGACCACCCAAGTTGACCGGTGATTCACGAACGTTAAAAACTTGTAAAAACTATATGATGACATATATATGGATATATATATAGTTAACATGATAATATGATAAGTAAACATATCATTAAGTATATTAACAATGAACTACATATGTAAAAACAAGACTACTAACTTAATGATTTTTAAACGAGACATATATGTAACGATTATCGTTGTAAAGACATTTAATGTATATATATCATATTAAGAGATATTCATACATGATAATATCATGATAATATAATAATTTAAAATCTAATTTGATATTATAAACATTGGGTTAACAACATTTAACAAGATCGTTAACCTAAAGGTTTCAAAACAACACTTACATGTAACGACTAACGATGACTTAACGACTCAGTTAAAATATATATACATGTAGTGTTTTAATATGTATTTATACACTTTTGAAAGACTTCAATACACTTATCAAAATACTTCTACTTAACAAAAATGCTTACAATTACATCCTCGTTCAGTTTCATCAACAATTCTACTCGTATGCACCCGTATTCGTACTCGTACAATACACAGCTTTTAGATGTATGTACTATTGGTATATACACTCCAATGATCAGCTCTTAGCAGCCCATATGAGTCACCTAACACATGGGGGAACCATCATTTGGCAACTAGCATGAAATATCTCATAAAATTACAAAAATATGAGTAATCATTCATGACTTATTTACATGAAAACAAAATTACATATCCTTTATATCTAATCCATACACCAACGACCAACAACACCTACAAACACTTTCATTCTTCAATTTTCTTCATCTAATTAATCTCTCTCAAGTTCTATCTTCAAGTTCTAAGTGTTCTTCATATATTCTACAAGTTCTAGTTACATAAAATCAAGAATACTTTCAAGTTTGCTAGCTCACTTCCAATCTTGTAAGGTGATCATCCAACCTCAAGAAATCTTTGTTTCTTACAGTAGGATATCATTATAATACAAGGTAATAATCATATTCAAACTTTGGTTCAATTTCTATAACTATAACAATCTTATTTCAAGTGATGATCTTACTTGAACTTGTTTTCGTGTCATGATTCTGCTTCAAGAACTTCGAGCCATCCAAGGATCCGTTGAAGCTAGATCCATTTTTCTATTTTCCAGTAGGTTTATCCAAGGAACTTAAGGTAGTAATGATGTTCATAACATCATTCGATTCATACATATAAAGCTATCTTATTCGAAGGTTTAAACTTGTAATCACTAGAACATAGTTTAGTTAATTCTAAACTTGTTCGCAAACAAAAGTTAATCCTTCTAACTTGACTTTTAAAATCAACTAAACACATGTTCTATATCTATATGATATGCTAACTTAATGATTTAAAATCTGGAAACACGAAAAACACCGTAAAACCGGATTTACGCCGTCGTAGTAACACCGCGGGCTGTTTTGGGTTAGTTAATTAAAAACTATGATAAACTTTGATTTAAAAGTTGTTATTCTGAGAAAATGATTTTTATTATGAACATGAAACTATATCCAAAAATTATGGTTAAACTCAAAGTGGAAGTATGTTTTCTAAAATGGTCATCTAGACGTCGTTCTTTCGACTGAAATGACTACCTTTACAAAAATGACTTGTAACTTATTTTTCCGACTATAAACCTATACTTTTTCTGTTTAGATTCATAAAATAGAGTTCAATATGAAACCATAGCAATTTGATTCACTCAAAACGGATTTAAAATGAAGAAGTTATGGGTAAAACAAGATTGGATAATTTTTCTCATTTTAGCTACGTGAAAATTGGTAACAAATCTATTCCAACCATAACTTAATCAACTTGTATTGTATATTATGTAATCTTGAGATACCATATACACGTATACAATGTTTCGACCTATCATGTCGACACATCTATATATATTTCTGAACAACCATAGACACTCTATATGTGAATGTTGGAGTTAGCTATACAGGGTTGAGGTTGATTCCAAAATATATATAGTTTGAGTTGTGATCAATACTGAGATACGTATACACTGGGTCGTGGATTGATTCAAGATAATATTTATCGATTTATTTCTGTACATCTAACTGTGGACAACTAGTTGTAGGTTACTAACGAGGACAGCTGACTTAATAAACTTAAAACATCAAAATATATTAAAAGTGTTGTAAATATATTTTGAACATACTTTGATATATATGTATATATTGTTATAGGTTCGTGAATCAACCAGTGGCCAAGTCTTACTTCCCGACGAAGTAAAAATCTGTGAAAGTGAGTTATAGTCCCACTTTTAAAATCTAATATTTTTGGGATGAGAATACATGCAGGTTTTATAAATGATTTACAAAATAGACACAAGTACGTGAAACTACATTCTATGGTTGAATTATCGAAATCGAATATGCCCCTTTTTATTAAGTCTGGTAATCTAAGAAATAGGGAACAGACACCCTAATTGACGCGAATCCTAAAGATAGATCTATCGGGCCCAACAAGCCCCATCCAAAGTACCGGATGCTTTAGTACTTTGAAATTTATATCATATCCGAAGGGTGTCCCGGAATGATGGGGATATTCTTATATATGCATCTTGTTAATGTCGGTTACCAGGTGTTCATCATATGAATGATTTTTATCTCTATGTATGGGATGTGTATTGAAATATGAAATCTTGTGGTCTATTATTATGATTTGATATATATAGGTTAAACCTATAACTCACCAACATTTTTGTTGACGTTTTAAGCATGTTTATTCTCAGGTGATTATTAAGAGCTTCTGCTGTCGCATACTTAAATAAGGACGAGATTTGGAGTCCATGCTTGTATGATATTATGTAAAAACTGCATTCAAGAAACTTATTTTGTTGTAACATATTTGTATTGTAAACCATTATGTAATGGTCGTGTGTAAACAGGATATTTTAGATTATCATTATTTGATAATCTAAGTAAAGCTTTTTAAACCTTTATTTATGAAATAAAGGTTATGGTTTGTTTTAAAAATGAATGCAGTCTTTGAAAAACGTCTCATATAGAGGTCAAAACCTCGCAACGAAATCAATTAATATGGAACGTTTTTAATCAATAAGAACGGGACATTTCAGTTGGTATCCGAGCGTTGGTCTTAGAGAACCAGAATTTTGCATTAGTGTGTCTTATCTAGTTTGTTAGGATGCATTAGTGAGTCTGGACTTCGACCGTGTTTACTTGAAAAATGATTGCTTAACAAATTTTGTTGGAAACTATATATTTTTAACATGTGAATATGATGTGATATATTAATCTCTTAACGCGTTTGATATTATGTGATAGATGTCTACCTCTAGAACAAGTTCCATTAACCCACCTAATAATAATGAAGGGTCAAATGTAAATTGGAATGATTCGTGGACTGATTCACAAGTTCCCGAAGAGGAACCGGAAGAAGAGTCGGAACCGGAAGAAGAATCGGAACCGGAAGAAGAATCGGAACCGGATGAAGAAATAGAACCGGTGGGGGAAATAATAAAACGGTTAAGTAAAAGAAAATCCTCAACCAACCGATCAAGGTTAGTTATGGTCAATGGTGTTTCCGCCAAGGAAGCAAAATATTGGGAGGATTACCAATTCTCCGATGAATCGGATTCCGACGAGAATTCCGATGATGTTATAGAAATTACCCCAACTGAATTTAAAAAGGCAAAAGAAAATAATAAGGGAAAGGGCATAAAAATAGAGAAATCTAATTCCAACCCCGATGAACTTTATATGTATCGTCAACCCCCGAAGTCCTTAAGTTGTAACAATGACCCGGGAACCTCTAAACCACCAGGTTTTTCTAAACCAATGTGGATAACGACGGCTCGTATTAGGAGAACATCATATATCCCTAGAAACTTGGCAAAACGAACCAAAACCGAAGAAGAAGAAACAAGCGAGTCGGAATAAGATAGTTGTATTCGTGTGGTGTAATATATGTAATATAGTGTGCTTATGCTTTATGATATATGTAAAAATTGCTTGTATTAATAAGTATTTTTTTTATGAATCTAACTCTTGTCTATTTTACAGTATAAAAACACAAAATGGATAGACAACCCAATATTTTAAGAGACCTACCCGGAGACATGATCGATGAAATCTTGTCTAGAGTCGGCCAGAATTCCTCGGCACAACTATTTAAGGCGAGATCAGTTTGTAAGACATTCAAAGAACGTTCCAAGAATGTCTTGGAAAACCGGGCCACATTATTAGAAATTTCCCGAACCAGGAGAACACGAATGGACAAGGCCGCGGAAGAGTTTTCAATATTAATGCGGCAGAGGCACAGGAAGACCCGGAGCTTGTTACGGGTACGTTTCTTATTGACAATAAATCTGCTTACGTTTTATTTGATTCGGATGCGGATAGAAGCTATATGAGTAGAGATTTTTGTGCTAAATTAAGTTGTCCATTGACGCCTTTGGATAGTAAATTTTTACTCGAATTAGCAAATGGTAAATTAATTTCAGCAGATAATATATGTCGGAATCGAGAAATTAAACTGGTTAGCGAAACATTTAAGATTGATTTGATACCAGTAGAGTTAGGGAGTTTTGATGTGATAATCGGTATGGACTGGTTGAAAGAAGTAAAAGCGGAGATCGTTTGTTACAAAAATGCAATTCGCATTATACGAGAAAAAGGAAAACCCTTAATGGTGTACGGAGAAAAGGGCAACATGAAGCTACATCTTATTAGTAATTTGAAGGCACAAAAACTAATAAGAAAAGGTTGTTATGCTGTTCTAGCACATGTCGAGAAAGTACAAACTGAAGAAAAGAGCATCAATGATGTTCCCGTCGCAAAAGAATTTCCCGATGTATTTCCGAAAGAATTACCGGGACTACCTCCACATCGATCTGTTGAATTTCAAATAGATCTTGTACCAGGAGCTGCACCAATAGCTCGTGCTCCTTACAGACTCGCACCCAGCGAGATGAAAGAACTGCAAAGCCAACTACAAGAACTTTTAGAGCGTGGTTTCATTCGACCAAGCACATCACCGTGGGGAGCTCCTGTTTTGTTTGTCAAGAAGAAAGATGGTACATTCAGGTTGTGTATCGACTACCGAGAGTTGAACAAACTTACCATCAAGAACCGCTACCCACTACCGAGAATCGACGACTTATTTGATCAACTACAAGGCTCGTCGGTTTATTCAAAGATTGACTTACGTTCCGGGTATCATCAAATGCGGGTGAAAGAAGATGATATTCCAAAGACTGCTTTCAGAACACGTTACGGTCATTACGAGTTTATGGTCATGCCGTTTGGTTTAACTAATGCACCAACTGTGTTCATGGACCTTATGAACCGAGTGTGTGGACCATACCTTGACAAGTTTGTCATTGTTTTCATTGATGACATACTTATTTACTCAAAGAATGACCAAGAACACGGTGAACATTTGAGAAAGGTGTTAGAAGTATTGAGGAAGGAAGAATTGTACGCTAAGTTTTCAAAGTGTGCATTTTGGTTGGAAGAAGTTCAATTCCTCGGTCACATAGTGAACAAAGAAGGTATTAAGGTGGATCCGGCAAAGATAGAAACTGTTGAAAAGTGGGAAACCCCGAAAACTCCGAAACACATACGCCAGTTTTTAGGACTAGCTGGTTACTACAGAAGGTTCATCCAAGACTTTTCCAGAATAGCAAAACCCTTGACTGCATTAACGCATAAAGGGAAGAAATTTGAATGGAATGATGAACAAGAGAAAGCGTTTCAGTTATTGAAGAAAAAGCTAACTACGGCACCTATATTGTCATTGCCTGAAGGGAATGATGATTTTGTGATTTATTGTGATGCATCAAAGCAAGGTCTCGGTTGTGTATTAATGCAACGAACGAAGGTGATTGCTTATGCGTCTAGACAATTGAAGATTCACGAACAAAATTATACGACGCATGATTTGGAATTAGGTGCGGTTGTTTTTGCATTAAAGACTTGGAGGCACTACTTATATGGGGTTAAAAGTATTATATATACCGACCACAAAAGTCTTCAACACATATTTAACCAGAAACAACTGAATATGAGGCAGCGTAGGTGGATTGAATTATTGAATGATTACGACTTTGAGATTCGTTACCACCCGGGGAAGACAAATGTGGTAGCCGATGCCTTGAGCAGGAAGGACAGAGAACCCATTCGAGTAAAATCTATGAATATAATGATTCATAATAACCTTACTACTCAAATAAAGGAGGCGCAACAAGGAGTTTTAAAAGAGGGAAATTTAAAGGATGAAATACCCAAAGGATCGGAGAAGCATCTTAATATTCGGGAAGACGGAACCCGGTATAGGGCTGAAAGGATTTGGGTACCAAAATTTGGAGATATGAGAGAAATGGTACTTAGAGAAGCTCATAAAACCAGATACTCAATACATCCTGGAACGGGGAAGATGTACAAGGATCTCAAGAAACATTTTTGGTGGCCGGGTATGAAAGCCGATGTTGCTAAATACGTAGGAGAATATTTGACGTGTTCTAAGGTCAAAGCTGAGCATCAGAAACCATCAGGTCTACTTCAACAACCCGAAATCCCAGAATGGAAATGGGAAAACATTACCATGGATTTCATCACTAAATTGCCAAGGACTGCAAGTGGTTTTGATACTATTTGGGTAATAGTTGATCGTCTCACCAAATCAGCACACTTCTTGCCAATAAGAGAAGATGACAAGATGGAGAAGTTAGCACGACTGTATTTGAAGGAAGTCGTCTCCAGACATGGAATACCAATCTCTATTATCTCTGATAGGGATGGCAGATTTATTTCAAGATTCTGGCAGACATTACAGCAAGCATTAGGAACTCGTCTAGACATGAGTACTGCCTATCATCCACAAACTGATGGGCAGAGCAAAAGGACCATACAAACGCTTGAAGACATGCTACGAGCATGTGTTATTGATTTCGGAAACAGTTGGGATCGACATCTACCGTTAGCAGAATTTTCCTACAACAACAGCTACCATTCAAGCATTGAGATGGCGCCGTTTGAAGCACTTTATGGTAGAAAGTGCAGGCCTCCGATTTGTTGGAGTGAAGTGGGGGATAGACAGATTACGGGTCCGGAGATTATACAAGAAACTACCGAGAAGATCATCCAAATTCAACAACGGTTGAAAACCGCCCAAAGTCGACAAAAGAGCTACGCTGACATTAAAAGAAAAGATATAGAATTTGAAATTGGAGAGATGGTCATACTTAAAGTTGCACCTTGGAAAGGCGTTGTTCGATTTGGTAAACGAGGGAAATTAAATCCAAGGTATATTGGACCATTCAAGATTATTGATCGTGTCGGACCAGTAGCTTACCGACTTGAGTTACCTCAACAACTCGCGGCTGTACATAACACTTTCCACGTCTCGAATTTGAAGAAATGTTTTGCTAAAGAAGATCTCACTATCCCGTTAGATGAAATCCAAATCAACGAAAAACTTCAATTCATCGAAGAACCCGTCGAAATAATGGATCGTGAGGTTAAAAGACTTAAGTAAAACAAGATACCAATTGTTAAGGTTCGATGGAATGCTCGTAGAGGACCCGAGTTCACCTGGGAGCGTGAAGATCAGATGAAGAAGAAATACCCGCATCTATTTCCAGAAGATTCGTCAACACCTTCAACAGCTTAAAATTTCGGGACGAAATTTATTTAACGGGTAGGTACTGTATTGACCCGGACTTTTCCATGTTTATATATATTAATTGAGATTGATATTTACATGATTAAATGTTTCCAACATGTTAAGCAATCAAACTTGTTAAGACTTGATTAATTGAAATATGTTTCATATAGACAATTGACCACCCAAGTTGACCGGTGATTCACGAACGTTAAAAACTTGTAAAAACTATATGATGACATATATATGGATATATATATAGTTAACATGATAATATGATAAGTAAACATATCATTAAGTATATTAACAATGAACTACATATGTAAAAACAAGACTACTAACTTAATGATTTTTAAACGAGACATATATGTAACGATTATCGTTGTAAAGACATTTAATGTATATATATCATATTAAGAGATATTCATACATGATAATATCATGATAATATAATAATTTAAAATCTTATTTGATATTATAAACATTGGGTTAACAACATTTAACAAGATCGTTAACCTAAAGGTTTCAAAACAACACTTACATGTAACGACTAACGATGACTTAACGACTCAGTTAAAATATATATACATGTAGTGTTTTAATATGTATTTATACACTTTTGAAAGACTTAAATACAGTTATCAAAATACTTCTACTTAACAAAAATGCTTACAATTACATCCTCGTTCAGTTTCATCAACAATTCTACTCGTATGCACCCGTATTCGTACTCGTACAATACACAGCTTTTAGATGTATGTACTATTGGTATATACACTCCAATGATCAGCTCTTAGCAGCCCATGTGAGTCACCTAACACATGTGAGAACCATCATTTGGCAACTAGCATGAAATATCTCATAAAATTACAAAAATATGAGTAATCATTCATGACTTATTTACATGAAAACAAAATTACATATCCTTTATATCTAATCCATACACCAATGACCAAAAACATCTACAAACACTTTCATTCTTCAATTTTCTTCATCTAATTAATCTCTCTCAAGTTCTATCTTCAAGTTCTAAGTGTTCTTCATATATTCTACAAGTTCTAGTTACATAAAATCAAGAATACTTTCAAGTTTGCTAGCTCACTTCCAATCTTGTAAGGTGATCATCCAACCTCAAGAAATCTTTGTTTCTTACAGTAGGTTATCATTCTAATACAAGGTAATAATCATATTCAAACTTTGGTTCAATTTCTATAACTATAACAATCTTATTTCAAGTGATGATCTTACTTGAACTTGTTTTCGTGTCATGATTCTGCTTCAAGAACTTCGAGCCATCCAAGGATCCGTTGAAGCTAGATCCATTTTTCTATTTTCCAGTAGGTTTATCCAAGGAACTTAAGGTAGTAATGATGTTCATAACATCATTCGATTCATACATATAAAGCTATCTTATTCGAAGGTTTAAACTTGTAATCACTAGAACATAGTTTAGTTAATTCTAAACTTGTTCGCAAACAAAAGTTAATCCTTCTAACTTGACTTTTAAAATCAACTAAACACATGTTCTATATCTATATGATATGCTAACTTAATGATTTAAAATCTGGAAACACGAAAAACACCGTAAAACCGGATTTACGCCGTCGTAGTAACACCGCGGGCTGTTTTGGGTTAGTTAATTAAAAACTATGATAAACTTTGATTTAAAAGTTGTTATTCTGAGAAAATGATTTTTATTATGAACATGAAACTATATCCAAAAATTATGGTTAAACTCAAAGTGGAAGTATGTTTTCTAAAATGGTCATTTAGACGTCGTTCTTTCGACTGAAATGACTACCTTTACAAAAATGACTTGTAACTTATTTTTCCGACTATAAACCTATACTTTTTCTGTTTAGATTCATAAAATAGAGTTCAATATGAAACCATAGCAATTTGATTCACTCAAAACGGATTTAAAATGAAGAAGTTATGGGTAAAACAAGATTGGATAATTTTTCTCATTTTAGCTACGTGAAAATTGGTAACAAATCTATTCCAACCATAACTTAATCAACTTGTATTGTATATTATGTAATCTTGAGATACCATATACACGTATACAATGTTTCGACCTATCATGTCGACACATCTATATATATTTCGGAACAACCATAGACACTCTATATGTGAATGTTGGAGTTAGCTATACAGGGTTGAGGTTGATTCGAAAATATATATAGTTTGAGTTGTGATCAATACTGAGATACGTATACACTGGGTTGTGGATTGATTCAAGATAATATTTATCGATTTATTTCTGTACATCTAACTGTGGACAACTAGTTGTAGGTTACTAACGAGGACAGCTGACTTAATAAACTTAAAACATCAAAATATATTAAAAGTGTTGTAAATATATTTTGAACATACTTTGATATATATGTATATATTGTTATAGGTTCGTGAATCAACCAGTGGCCAAGTCTTACTTCCCGACGAAGTAAAAATCTGTGAAAGTGAGTTATAGTCCCACTTTTAAAATCTAATATTTTTGGGATGAGAATACATGCAGGTTTTATAAATGATTTACAAAATAGACACAAGTACGTGAAACTACATTCTATGGTTGAATTATCGAAATCGAATATGCCCCTTTTTATTAAGTCTGGTAATCTAAGAATTAGGGAACAGACACCCTAATTGACGCGAATCCTAAAGATAGATCTATCGGGCCCAACAAGCCCCATCCAAAGTACCGGATGCTTTAGTACTTCGAAATTTATATCATATCCGAAGGGTGTCCCGGAATGATGGGGATATTCTTATATATGCATCTTGTTAATGTCGGTTACCAGGTGTTCATCATATGAATGCTTTTTATCTCTATGTATGGGATGTGTATTGAAATATGAAATCTTGTGGTCTATTATTATGATTTGATATATATAGGTTAAACCTATAACTCACCAACATTTTTATTGATGTTTTAAGCATGTTTATTCTCAGGTGATTATTAAGAGCTTCTGCTGTCGCATACTTAAATAAGGACGAGATTTGGAGTCCATGCTTGTATGATATTATGTAAAAACTGCATTCAAGAAACTTATTTTGTTGTAACATATTTGTATTGTAAACCATTATGTAATGGTCGTGTGTAAACAGGATATTTTAGATTATCATTATTTGATAATCTACGTAAAGCTTTTTAAACCTTTATTTATGAAATAAAGGTTATGGTTTGTTTTAAAAATGAATGCAGTCTTTGAAAAACGTCTCATATAGAGGTCAAAACCTCGCAACGAAATCAATTAATATGGAACGTTTTTAATCAATAAGAACGGGACATTTCAGTTAATTGTCTATATGAAACCTATTTCAATTAATCAAGTCTTAACAAGTTTGATTGCTTAACATGTTGGAAACATTTAATCATGTAAATATCAATCTCAATTAATATATATAAACATGGAAAAGTTCGGGTCACTACAGTACCTACCCGTTAAATAAATTTCGTCCCGAAATTTTAAGCTGTTGAAGGTGTTGACGAATCTTCTGGAAATAGATGCGGGTATTTCTTCTTCATCTGATCTTCACGCTCCCAGGTGAACTCGGGTCCTCTACGAGCATTCCATCGAACCTTAACAATTGGTATCTTGTTTTGCTTAAGTCTTTTAACCTCACAATCCATTATTTCGACGGGTTCTTCGATGAATTAAAGTTTTTCGTTGATTTGGATTTCATCTAACGGAATAGTGAGATCTTCTTTAGCAAAACATTTCTTCAAATTCGAGACGTGGAAAGTGTTATGTACAGCCGCGATGTAACATCCCGCGTTTTTCCGTTAAATTTATTTTAACGCCGTCTTTTTTTTTAATAACATCTTTCGTCACCTATATTCGTACACTTCGTTAACTAATGTTCTTGATAATCCCGTTACTCGATTACAACATCTCTCGTTAACTTGCATTTTAAAAATATTCGATCGGTTAATTCCCGCACCCGACTACAAACTTGAGGGACTAAACTCGCCAAAGAGCCAAACTAGTTGACTAGGTCAACTAGTCAACTCCATCCTCCTCCATTCATTTTCATCTCCACCATCTTCATTACTTCCATCTTTTCTCTCAACCTTCAAACAAAAGATTCATCATCTAATTTCGATTTAGCAAGCAAACATCAAAACAAACTACATATTCTTGATCCTCTCATCATCCTCTACGATTTGATACTAACTTCATTGATTTTGGGTAACATTTCTAAAACTCCAGATTTCTTTAAATTCGTGTTTTTGACTTGAAATGTTGTTAGTTAGTGTCTATGGCTCGTGTATAACATGAATATATGATTTGTATGCTCGATCTTGATGTTTTGGTGTAACTAGCTTGAAAATGAAAAGTGTATGCTTAATCTTTGATTTTGGATGATCAAATGTGTTAGATTGTTAAATTTCATGTTTTAAAAGTGTTACTAGCATCATTAGCTTCATGTTGATGTATAGATTGATTTAAGAAACTTCATAAACGTGATTATTGATTTTGTGAACTTTTGGTTAGGGTTTGATAGCTTTAAAATGAACTTTTGATGCGTTGAATGCTCGTTAATGTTATTAATAAGTGTTTAGTTGTATTACATGTTTGATTACCTTCAAAACGGCATATCATATGTATAAATTGGATTCCCGGAACTTGAAATGCATTTGATGAACCTAAACTTTGATTTTGAACGCTTAACGACCATTCAACGAGGTTTCTGTTGTCTTAAATGATGATTTTGATTAATGATATGTGGTTAGTTGTATTCCTTGTTGAAATAGCTTTCCGATGATATAAAATACATGTTCTAATTGTTTGCGGATCATAAAATGTGATTGTTTGTGTTTTGGTTCGTCCATTTGAGGAATTCAGCAAACAGACCCTGGATGCCAATTGGGACGCCGTCCTGACTTTTGGGACGCCGTCCCACTCTTCATATTGGGACGCCGTCCTGATTTTGGGACACCGTCCAGATACACTAAAATGGGCTGTTTTGCTTGGTCATTTGACGTAAAATGTTTGATATGCTACGGACCTCCGATTAACATGAAACTTGGCCAACATGCTCATATATGATTATATAACTTAGAAAAATTGTCGGATACCCGACCCGACCCCGTTGACTTTGACTTTGACCAATTTTAACTTTTAGTCAAACTTAACTAAACACTTATGCAATCGTTCTAGTCTTTCTTTTATACTTGATTCTTGCATGAAACTTGACAACGTGATTCACATGCTATACTTTTCGAGTCGTAACGAGCCATAGGACTAATTGAACACATTTCGCCCGACCTTGTGTCGTAACCGGTTAATTGATACAACTTACTTGTTTAGGTCAAGGCTAAGCAACTATCATGCACACGTTTACTTGTGAAGTACTTTATACTCGTGCACTCGAGGTGAGATCATAGTCCCACCTTTTCAACAACTTTTTATACTTTTAAATTGTGGGCTGAGAAACATATACTTTGTTACATTTTGTACTACTTACTTTTATACTTTGGACACAAGTACAAGGAAAACAAACATTCCACAGCGAGTTAGAACAAAAATCCTCAATTCGATTATCATTAGTTACACTTGCAGGGTGTAAGCAAGAACTTATATTGTGTGGCCATACGGGTTTGAAAAACCCTCATTACGAACGGTTCGCTACCGTCTACGGATGAAATATATTTTCGAGAAACAGTGTATGTTCTAACACTATTGTGATGGGGTTCTATGGAAGGAAACATTAAGTCTTGATAATTAGGTGCTCGCGAACAATACTTTTGGAATGCAAACGATTATGATAATCAACGTTATGGGAATACTAAATCTTGTGGTTCAAAAACAACGTTTATTACAAACACCTATGATTTCACCAACGTTTTTCGTTGACAGTTTTCTATATGTTTCTCAGGTTCATACTTGGCTATTTGATACATGCTTCCGCGTACACTCATACTTGCTTGGAGTCGAGCATACATGCATACACTCTGATTTCTTGCTTGGGGTCAAACATACATACATACATACGCTAGTGATAGCACCTTTAGATTCAAACATATTGTTTACATACTTACGCTATTTATAGCAACTGTGATTTTCAACTTATATTATGTCGCAAGTTATGTCATTTATACTTTACAATTTTTGTAATCTTAAACTTGTTGTCGAATTGTTTGTAAACTAAACTTTGCAAGTCTTGTACGTTTCAAATGAATGCGACATAATTTTGGTCAAACGAGTCTCATATAGGGACTACGACCACGTTTCGGGACCTCAGTTAGCGACGCCGTCAATGACGATTTTGGTCGGGTCGCCACAGATGGTATCAGAGCGTTGGTTGTAGGGAACTAGGATGTGCATTAGTGTGTCTGACAGAGTCGTTGGGACGCATTAGTGAATCTAGACTACAACCGGATAGTTAGCCATTGCATTCTGACATACATTGCTATAGATAGCACTTACTTGACTACTTGTGCATTATACTTGAATCATTCTTAGGCAAACTTTTTAATGGTACCCAACCTTCATCATACGAACTCGTATTCCGCCACTTTTTGGTAACACACGTTGTGACGACCCGGAAATTTCCGACCAAATTTAAACTTTAATCTTTATATTATTCCGACACGATAAGCAAAGTTTGTTAAGTTAAATCTCAAGAATTTTAAACTGTGTTCATACATTCATTATAACCTCGACCAAATTCCGACGATTCACGAACCGTTATATATAAATAGATATGTATATGTATGTATATATATAGTATAACTTGAGAATATTAATAAAGTATTAAACGTATAATACTTTACACGAACGTATTTGTTTTAATATGATTTTCGACGAAAAAAATATATATTAAATGATTGAATTATCAGAAACATTAAATTATGATTACAAGTCTCTGTTGAGAGGTCCACTATGATTTGAGAAAATCTATTCCTCTTAACGATATTCAGAATAATTTGTAAAGCTATTTATAAATAAAAACAAAAAGTGTCATTTACGAAAGTTAGACAAAAGTTAGTGGAGAATTGGTTTTCATAATATTCTATTAATCTATTTTCAAACGTACAAAGACGTTTTTAGTTTAAAAAGAACTTTATTATTAAAACGTATATAACTTTTATAGATATCTAGAATCACTTTTGACAACTCATTACTTAACCAGTATAATAAATATAACGATATTTATATTTTATTTCATTAAATATATATAACGATTTAAATTAATATTATATATATTTATACGCGTATTATACATACATAGTTTTTTATACTTTTACTATACTTTAACTTTACCTTTACTTTACTTTTACTTTACTTTAACTTTAATAATTCACTTTAATAATTCATACTTTAATAATTCACTATAATAATTCATACTTTAATAATTCATACTTTAATAATTCACTTTAATAATTCATACTTTAATAATTCACTTTAATAATTCATACTTTAATAATTCACTTTTTTTTTAATTCAAAAATCTATTATAAATAGAATTCAATAGGTTTCATTATTTCATAGAAACTTGAAAATATATTTATCTAAACTCTCTCAATTGATTTATATATATATATATATATATATATATATATATATATATATATATATATATATATATATATATATATATATATATATATATATATATATATATATATATATATATATATATATATATATATATTTACTCTGTATTATTTCAAGATATTATTAGTATACATAAAATATTACGACGGAGTGCTGTCCGAGTGATTTCAAAATAGTTTTTTTTGAATGAGTCGAAGCTAAGGAAATTATGGGTTATAGCTATGGAGGTGATGGGTATGGTTAATGGGTATGCTCGTGAGGTCAATCTAGTGTTTATCATATCCGTTGCGTCTACGTACTTTCCTGCAATATTGAATCTCAATATTGATACGTTCGTGAATCCGAGGCCAACCTTGCACTTATTAAATGACGTTATATGTATTTTTACTACGAAATACAGTATTGTGAGTTTCATTTGCTCCCTTTTATATATATTTTTGGGACTGAGAATACATGCGCTGTTTTTATAAATGTTTTACGAAATAGGCACAAGTACTAAAACTAATTCTACGTGGGTTTAAACCAGAAATATACCCTTAGCTTGGTAACATTAAACTACTTGTCTATGTACGGTAGGCGCGAATCCTAAAGATAGATCTATTGGGCCTGACAAACCCCATCCTGACTATGGGATGCTTTAGTACTTCGAGGTTATTTTAAACACACCTGATCTGGTGTACTTCAGAGGGTAAAACATGAACGTTAAGGCTTGTTACCGGGTGCCTACAACTTATAGAATACTTTTATACACTTGCGAGTGTACATATATTTATAAACGGAAATCTTGTGGTCTATTAATATATTGAAATGATTGTTATGATAAACCTATGAACTCACCAACCTTTTGGTTGACACTTTAAAGCATGTTTATTCTCAGGTATTAAAGAAATCTTCCGCTGTGCATTAGCTCATTTTAAGGATATTACTTGGAGTCATTCATGGCATATTTTGAAAGACGTTGCATTCGAGTCATTGAGTTCATCAAGATTATTATTAAGCCAATTATAGTTGGATGTATTATGAAATGGTGTGCATGCCGTCAACTTTCGTTGTAAAGAAAGTTTGTCTTTTAAAAACGAATGCAATGTTTGTAAAATGTATCATATAGAGGTCAAATACCTCGCGATGTAATCAACTATTGTGAATCGTTTATAATGTATATGAACGGGTCCTTTCAGTTGGTATCAGAGCGGTGGTCTTAGCGAACCAGGTCTGCATTAGTGTGTCTAACTGATAGTCGTTAGGATGCATTAGTGAGTCTGGACTTCGACCGTGTCTGCATTTCAAAAGTTTTGCTCATCATTCTTGTCGGAAATTACCTGCTTATCATTCTTAGTCTAGACACATCTTATTGCATTGATTGCATGAATAGTGTATAGACAAAATTCATATCTTAGCGTATCTGCTAATTCATATCTTAGCGTATCTGTTACTGTAAACTTTGCCTGACATATTCCGTACATTCCTCCGTAATCTACGAAACCTTTTGCTCTATATAATTAGAATACCACCCGATAGCCGAAAAATCATTTCATATCAAAAAATTCTTTATTCAATTGTACGAAATGGAATTCGTCATTAGTTTAAGTCCCTCGAATTCTGAAATGGAATCCCACTCAAGTTCCGAAAGCAGTGTGACCGGAATGGATCAACCAATTAGTCATCATCTATTCTGGATGAATTGGGGATGGGTTCGTAGCCTCCTTAATCATTGGAGACAAGAAGAAGGTGATCCCTTCCATCCACCACATTGCCCTCTTGGCGAAGAACCTGAAGCACTTACCGGCGAACCTATCCGAAACACCATTTTCTCTCTTATTTCTAGAGTATCTCGTCATGATTATATACTACACCAAATTCTAGATTTTATTTATCCGCTCGTCTGAACCGACAATCACCCCGGTGTAATAGAAGAAGTCAACGAGCTTCGCGCTCGGGTAGTAGCTTTGGAGAATATGGTACAAAGGTTACAAACACCAGCAGCAGCAGCAGCAGCAGCATAAACAGTACCACCATCAGTAACACCAACAGTACCATCACCACCACCAACAACAACATCCACATCCCACACCGCAACATCACAATCTGTATCTCAAACATCAACGTCATACGCCCTGTAAATATCCAGGAATATCAATAACAACAAACGATGAAGTATTAATTCATAAACTTCATTGAAGAGATATCTCTGCGGCAGTTATGTAATCTCCAAAATCTTAGAGATTATTTAATTCTGATCGTAAATCGGATGAGTGAACGGAGATGGTAGAGTAGAAACTTTGATCGAAAATGGTGTACGATTTACAAGCTAGAATTGTTTTACTAACAGCATCAACAGGACCGTAGCATCATCAACACAGTCAGTGCTGTCAGTATCATCAGAATCAACAGCACCTGTAACATCACAAACTCTGTCAGTTCAAGAATCATTGTGGACATCATTACGAATCAACAACAAATATATTGTATCAACGAGTTATGAAGTATTAACTCATTTCCAATCGAAAGATTTATATGTATATTTTATATGTATAAATTTTTAAACCATAATAAATCTTCCCGTACTAAGCTATTATGTGTGAATCTTAACTACTCAGTTAATTCATATTACAAATATGCAATGATGTACGTCCTTCGTCCGCAACTTAACCATCGTTAATTACAATCTCTGTCTCAATTCAATAAAAAAATCCAATTCATAATAAATCAAGTGTATTATTCTAATATATGTTTGATTTTACACTTTCATCATCGATGTACTCAAAACTTTTCAAATAACATCATTCGTACCTTGCGAAGTTCACAAGAACTTCACGAAAACCAACAAATAACAAAGTAATGATTCATAATTTCAATATTATTGAAGAAATACTTATGCAATTTATAAAGTTTTAGGGATTACTCAATTCTAGTTCCAACCATAAAACAAATGAGTTTAATTTAATATTAACTCGTTAATTCTATATTACATCTAAAGAAAATATACACATATATTTTCATAAAGACTGTAATAAACTTCTTTTGTACAAAATATTAATTGTAAAATTTTTTTTAACGGGTAGGTAATACCCGAGAGATATATAAATTCACAATTAATATATTACATTTTTCAAAACTGATTCAGCAATCATCAACTATACTCCCTACTTTCACAACAATATCCATTCTTTCATATAAATCAAAACAATCATACTCATTCAAATTTAATTACATATTCTGATTTTGAAATCGCATAATTCAATTTGAAATATAACCAGTATCATCACTCTTAGATTCCTATATCTTTCAAAGCTATACTTTAACTTCAAAACTGTGTTAGAACATCATATGTATTAACGATTACAATATGTGCTCAAACCCTTCGAAATTCCTGAAGACACTTCAACTAAGGAACAATCGAGATGATGATCCAACCACATGTTACCCACAGTTATACACCTGAAAAACTCTCAAAACCCAAGTCATAGTTCGACACGTATCCGTGTTAGACCCTTTGGCATTTACTAGCTAAAATAACTTTTCAATTCCGTTTCAAAATAGACAGTTTTGTCACAGCTCCAGCAAGTCATCTTCGACTTCTCAATCAAAACAGTCTTATTATAACCTCGATAGATACATTGCCCTTTCGCCAACGTTACCGGGAAATCGTTTATATTCACCACATTAGCAATAAACTTACCAACAACTTCATTGATCTTTGACTTTCCAAAAAAAAAAAATCATTATAATTATCGAAACCCTATCATATACTCATTCGTACCTTATAACAAGAATTGCCATACCAATTATTGAGAATCAGCAATCAGTATTTTAAAACTTCGCAGCATGTCTACATCAATAATTACATATACATACAACGTCTACCTCCAAGACTTACATTCTTTGAATGAGAAATTTCTGAAAAACACCCTAAACTGCGAACCAGTTCTCGAAATTTTGAAAAATGCTGATGAAGCAGCAAAAACTGTAAACGAACTTAACAGTAAAAAGTTGGATGATAAAGGATAGTATATTGGCAAAGCTCAGAAAAAGAGAAGCTTTGGAACTGGAAAACGGATTGAGCAAAGTATGAAGGAGGCTGTGGACAAATCACAAAGGCTGAACCTGCCTTCAAAGAATCCAAATGATTTAGTACTTGCTGAAGTCATTAACGAATACCTTGCTCCTGACTCTAAACCCCTGCGGACAATATCCTACTTCATCCTCTGATATTAGACATTCTAAGATATCATCGTATCTTTCATTATAAATATCATCCATACTTCTGAAGATATTTTTATAATTATTCTTATCTGAAATCATTTACCTCTTCGAGCTATCTGAATTATATCATAAAAGAAACTGTTTTAGTTTCTAAATTCTGAAACATTCGAGTTTAAAATAGGAATATTCTTGAAGAAGTGTTGGGAGCTGAAGCATGAGTTAGTATAATATAATGACACTTGATCAACGTGATTATATTACAGTAATTCATGCTGAGTTTCTAAATGGAACATGATGATTCACAGATCATAACGTCATCATGTGCTATGTTACACGACTTTTGTATTCTCTTTGATCTCTAAATATCAAGAAAATATTTCTTGATGATTCGGCCTTTTCTGAGGTATTCTGGTAATTTGACAAGTCAAGATCGTGTCATTACAATTTCCTTCCTAGAACATTAACAATGTTCATTCCGAAATTTATATCTGCGAATTCTGGACCATTACAAGCGGTGCTTAATCGCAAGAAGAAGAAACGAAAGGACAAAGCTCCGAACTAGAAATGGGAGTATAAATCATAGCAAATAGAAGAGAGCATTAACTATGGATGACAATGATTATAGAAGAAGCAAGGACTTTGAAATATAAGGGAAGATATAAAACCCAACAACAACCCAGAAATCACAAACCGTATATATCAATGCATATAGCAATATAAAGACACGGGAGAACTAAAAACACTATAAAACCAAGAGTATAGTAGAAGTAAATAGATTCTTCCGGAGGCAGATGAAAAAGAAGAGCGACAGATATGAAAGTGATGAGTATATCGAGAATCAGTACTGGATGAAGCATATTGACAAATACTTTAAAATATGAGTTGAGGGAGAAAGAATAGAAGGTGTGAGTTGTAAGGAAACGAAAGAGTTGGATTTATAGTGAAATACCCGACAGAGAAATCAAGATGGATTATCGTATTAATTCGAAGAGAATCATAATCTCCTTAATCACCGAAGCATCAAATCCAACATAGATTACAAAGATTTTCTTTAAATTCAGAGATCAATTGTGATGACGTCAAAAGATACGACGAATCACTATTATCTTATTTCATTCATTTACTATAACTTCACTCACACGCTTCGAGTAATCGAATTATTTTATCCATTCTTCTTGAACATGATAAAACTCTATAATCGTTATAATAACATTCTCATTGTTAGTCATGACGACCTCTATCAAATTTCGGGGACGAAATTTCTTTAACGGGTAGGTACTGTGACGACCCGGAAATTTCTGACCAAATTTAAACTTTAATCTTTATATTATTCCGACACGATAAGCAAAGTTTGTTAAGTTAAATCTCAAGAATTTTAAACTGTGTTCATACATTCATTATAACCTCGACCAAATTCCGACGATTCACGAACCGTTATATATAAATAGATATGTATATGTATGTATATATATAGTATAACTTGAGAATATTAATAAAGTATTAAACGTATAATACTTTACACGAACGTATTTGTTTCAATATGATTTTCGACGAAAAAAATATATATTAAATGATTGAATTATCAGAAACATTGAATTATGATTACAAGTCTCTGTTGAGAGGTCCACTATGATTTGAGAAAATCTATTCCTCTTAACGATATTCAGAATAATTTGTAAAGCTATTTATAAATAAAAACAAAAAGTGTCATTTACGAAAGTTAGACAAAAGTTAGTGGATAATTGGTTTCCATAATATTCTATTAATCTATTTTCAAACGTACAAAGACGTTTTTAGTTAAAAAAGAACTTTATTATTAAAACGTATATAACTTTTATAGATATCTAGAATCACTTTTGACAACTGATTACTTAACCAGTATAATAAATATAACGATATTTATATTTTATTTCATTAAATATATATAACGATTTAAATTAATATTATATATATTTATACGCGTATTATACATACATAGTTTTTTATACTTTTACTATACTTTAACTTTACCTTTACTTTAATTTTACTTTACTTTAACTTTAATAATTCACTTTAATAATTCATACTTTAATAATTCACTATAATAATTCATACTTTAATAATTCATACTTTAATAATTCACTTTAATAATTCATACTTTAATAATTCACTTTAATAATTCATACTTTAATAATTCACTTTAATAATTCATACTTTAATAATTCACTTTTTTTTAATTCAAAAATCTATTATAAATAGAATTCAATAGGTTTCATTATTTCATAGAAACTTGAAAATATATTTATCTAAACTCTCTCAATTGATTTATATATATATATATATATATATATATATATATATATATATATATATATATATATATATATATATATATATATATATATATATATATATATTTACTCTGTATTATTTCAAGATATTATTAGTATACATAAAATATTACGACGGAGTGCTGTCCGAGTGATTTCAAAATAGTTTTTTTTGATTGAGTCGAAGCTAAGGAAATTATGGGTTATAGCTATGGAGGTGATGGGTATGGTTAATGGGTATGCTCGTGAGGTCAATCTAGTGTTTATCATATCCGTTGCGTCTACGTACTTTCCTGCAATATTGAATCTCAATATTGATACGTTCGTGAATCCGAGGCCAACCTTGCACTTATTAAATGACGTTATACGTATTTTTACTACGAAATACAGTATTGTGAGTTTCATTTGCTCCCTTTTATATATATTTTTGGGACTGAGAATACATGCGCTGTTTTTATAAATGTTTTACGAAATAGGCACAAGTACTAAAACTAATTCTACGTGGGTTTAAACCAGAAATATACCCTTAGCTTGGTAACATTAAACTACTTTTCTATGTACGGTAGGCGCGAATCCTAAAGATAGATCTATTGGGCCTGACAAACCCCATCCTGACTATGGGATGCTTTAGTACTTCGAGGTTATTTTAAACACACCTGATCTGGTGTACTTCAGAGGGTAAAACATGAACGTTAAGGCTTGTTACCGGGTGCCTACAACTTATAGAATACTTTTATACACTTGCGAGTGTACATATATTTATAAACGGAAATCTTGTGGTCTATTAATATATTGAAATGATTGTTATGATAAACCTATGAACTCACCAACCTTTTGGTTGACACTTTAAAGCATGTTTATTCTCAGGTATTAAAGAAATCTTCCGCTGTGCATTAGCTCATTTTAAGGATATTACTTGGAGTCATTCATGGCATATTTTGAAAGACGTTGCATTCGAGTCATTGAGTTCATCAAGATTATTATTAAGCCAATTATAGTTGGATGTATTATGAAATGGTGTGCATGCCGTCAACTTTCGTTGTAAAGAAAGTTTGTCTTTTAAAAACGAATGCAATGTTTGTAAAATGTATCATATAGAGGTCAAATACCTCGCGATGTAATCAACTATTGTGAATCGTTTATAATGTATATGAACGGGTCCTTTCACACGTGAATTCAACATTTATACGCGTACGGATGACCACGACTTCGTTAGTCACTCTAGTTTGGGAATTCTGACTCCTTGGTTGTTATCCACCCCGTCTCAGCGTACTATCCACGAGTGTTGTAAAGTTACCACCACCACTCTAGATGAGTATCGCCATCACTATTTATCACTACGGTTGCATACTACTCATTATCATGACTCGTTACTCTTTTCATACCTGAATACGTTATTGTCTGACTCGAACCGCATTGATGTGAACAAACATTTATACACTTCCCTCGGGGAACGCTTCTTTAGAATTGCAGAAATTCTTTCGATTTAATACGAGTCACGTTTGAGACGTCGTTACACTTTGTTCATTCTAGATCTTCACAGTTACACGAACTTGATGTTATGGAGTGATGTGGGAATGGAGGTATGAGTTAGCGTAATATAACGACAATCGATCAACGTGGTTATATTACGGTAAGACATACCAAAGTTCTAGTGACACGTGATGGTGGTTAGACTCGATCAACCTAAACACCACCATGTGCCATGTACATGACTTCATCTATTCATGTTTGGACATCTGAAAACTCCGAAAGTACTGACAACAACCATACCGGGGACACACCTTCGAATATTGTCGAACCATATTTATGCTTCCGAATGAATGACGAATTCTTTCAACTTCAAACATACGTTATACATGAATACTATCTCGTCCTCGCACAGTTTTATCAACGAACTACAATATACCTGTTATGCTCACACCGAGGTGGAAACTTCTCTCGTATTACACTCGTACTTCCGTATAAGGAAATCTTTGATTCAAAATTTTCAATGGAGAGATAGACTCTTCACTTTATTCTAGTACTCGCCTCGAGGGTGAATAGCCCCGATGAACGTTTTCAGAGACCGATGAGAACTTGCTCCGACAAACGTTTTTGGAAACAGATAAATCTTTCGCGACGCAAATTTCTTGAGAAATTTGTTCTAACTAACGTTTTCGAGTCCTGATGTACCCGTTCAAACATACCTTACAGAAATGTACCTCATTTCAGATCGAGATTCTTGTTTCACTTCTAGATTTCGGAGTGCTTTTCGAAAAGCCTCGGGACCACGTTTAAACATGAGTACAACACATCAACGCATCTCGAAGGGCCAAACAAACATACGATTCAAACCTTGGAAATCATAAAACGAATTCGTGTTATCGACTTCAAAATTTCTTGAGAAAAGTCATTGCCTTTACTAAATTCTCTTACGCCGATGGTTATCATTCAAGTCTTAACGTCAGACCTTTTGAAATCTTATGTGACCGGAAACGTCATTCTCCTTTTGTAGAACCAAGTTAATGATAATCAAACCACCGAACCCGAGCTAATTCATGGAACAACCAAGAAACTTCTTTAACCTCAGAAAGGCTCGAGACGACCGTAGTCGCCATAGGAGCTATGCCACTGTTAGACGTAAACTTTTTAAATTCCATGTGGAAAACCGCGTGACGTTAAAAGTCGCACCTTGAAAAGGTGTAGTCCATTTCGGAAACGTAGAAAGCTATATCCGCGATGTTTTTAGTCCTTTTGAAATTTTGGGGTGTGTTGTGCCCGTTGCTTACCGCTTCGAACTTCCGACTCAAACAAATTCCGTTCATCCTACATTCTGTGTATCAAACTTAAAGGCGTGTCTTGCGAGACAAGAACTTGTTATCCTCTTCGATGAACTTACTATCAACGATAAACCTCACTACCAAGGAGGACCGGTTGAGACTATAAATGGTGGAACCAAACTTTAAACCAACGTAAAATCACGACTGTCAAAGTTCGTTGAAATACCCGAGGGAGTACCTTCACTTATTCGTAGAACCGACAATGCAAGATCTCGAGGAAGAAACAACGACTACTACTTCCAACTAAATTTCGGGACGAAATTTCTTTTGAGGTGTAGGTAATGTAACATCCCGCGTTTTTCCGTTAAATTTATTTTAACGCCGTCTTTTTTTTTAATAACATCTTTCGTCACCTATATTCGTACACTTCGTTAACTAATGTTCTTGATAATCCCGTTACTCGATTACAACATCTCTCGTTAACTTGCGTTTTAAAAATATTCGATCGGTTAATTCCCGCACCCGACTACAAACTTGAGGGACTAAACTCGCCAAAGAGCCAAACTAGTTGACTAGGTCAACTAGTCAACTCCATCCTCCTCCATTCATTTTCATCTCCACCATCTTCATTACTTCCATCTTTTCTCTCAACCTTCAAACAAAAGATTCATCATCTAATTTCGATTTAGCAAGCAAACATCAAAACAAACTACATATTCTTGATCCTCTCATCATCCTCTACGATTTGATACTAACTTCATTGATTTTGGGTAACATTTCTAAAACTCTAGATTTCTTTAAATTCGTGTTTTTGACTTGAAATGTTGTTAGTTAGTGTCTATGGCTCGTGTATAACATGAATATATGATTTGTATGCTCGATCTTGATGTTTTGGTGTAACTAGCTTGTAAATGAAAAGTGTATGCTTAATCTTTGATTTTGGATGATCAAATGTGTTAGATTGTTAAAGTTCATGTTTTAAAAGTGTTACTAGCATCATTAGCTTCATGTTGATGTATAGATTGATTAAAGAAACTTCATAAACTTGATTATTGATTTTGTGAACTTTTGGTTAGGGTTTGATAGCTTTAAAACGAACTTTTGATGCGTTGAATGCTTGTTAATGTTATTAATAAGTGTTTAGTTGTATTACATGTTTGATTACCTTCAAAACGGCATATCATATGTATAAATTGGATTCCCGGAACTTGAAATGCATTTGATGAACCTAAACTTTGATTTTGAACGCTTAACGACCATTCAACGAGGTTTCTGTTGTCTTAAATGATGATTTTGATTAATGATATGTGGTTAGTTGTATTCCTTGTCGAAATAGCTTTCCGATGATATAAAATACATGTTCTAATTGTTTGCGAATCATAAAATGTGATTGTTTGTGTTTTGGTTCGTCCATTTGAGGAATTCAGCAAACAGACCCTGGATGCCAATTGGGACGCCGTCCTGACTTTTGGGACGCCGTCCCACTCTTCATATTGGGACGCTGTCCTGATTTTGGGATGCCATCCCACTCTTCATATTAGGACACCGTCCTGATTTTGGGACACCGTCCTGATACACTAAAATGGGCTGTTTTGCTTGGTCATTTGACGTAAAATGTTTGATATGCTACGGACCTCCGATTAACATGAAACTTGGCCAACATGCTCATATATGATTATATAACTTAGAAAAATTGTCGGATACCCGACCCGACCCCGTTGACTTTGACTTTGACCAAGTTTGACTTTTAGTCAAACTTAACTAAACACTTATGCAATCGTTCTAGTCTTTCTTTTATACTTGATTCTTGCATGAAACTTGACAACGTGATTCACATGCTATACTTTTCGAGTCGTAACGAGCCATAGGACTAATTGAACACATTTCGCCCGACCTTGTGTCGTAACCGGTTAATTGATACAACTTACTTGTTTAGGTCAAGGCTAAGCAACTATCATGCACACGTTTACTTGTGAAGTACTTTTATACTCGTGCACTCGAGGTGAGATCATAGTCCCACCTTTTCAACAACTTTTTATACTTTTAAATTGTGGGCTGAGAAACATATACTTTGTTACATTTTGTACTACTTACTTTTATACTTTGGACACAAGTACAAGGAAAACAAACATTCCACAGCGAGTTAGAACAAAAATCCTCAATTCGATTATCATTAGTTGCACTTGCAGGATGTAAGCGAGAACTTATATTGTGTGGCCATACGGGTTTGACAAACCCTCATTACGGACGGTTCGCTACCGTCTACGGATGAAATATATTTTCGAGAAACAGTGTATGTTCTAACACTATTGTGATGGGGTTCTATGGAAGGAAACGTTAAGTCTTGATAATTGGGTGCTCGCGAACAATACTTTTGGAATGCAAACGATTATGATAATCAACGTTATGGGAATACTAAATCTTGTGGTTCAAAAACAACGTTTATTACAAACACCTATGATTTCACCAACGTTTTTCGTTGACAGTTTTCTATATGTTTCTCAGGTTCATACTTGGCTATTTGATACATGCTTCCGCGTACACTCATACTTGCTTGGAGTCGAGCATACATGCATACACTCTGATTTCTTGCTTGGGGTCAAACATACATACATACATATGCTAGTGATAGCACCTTTAGATTCAAACATATTGTTTACATAATTACGCTATTTATAGCAACTGTGATTTTCAACTTATATTATGTCGCAAGTTATGTCATTTATACTTTACAATTTTTGTAATCTTAAACTTGTTGTCGAATTGTTTGTAAACTAAACTTTGCAAGTCTTGTACGTTTCAAATGAATGCGATATAATTTTGGTCAAACGAGTCTCATATAGGGACTACGACCACGTTTCGGGACCTCAGTTAGCGACGCCGTCAATGACGATTTTGGTCGGGTCGCCACACGCGAGTTGTTGAGGTAACTCAAGTCGGTAAGCTACTGGTCCGACACGATCAATAATCTTGAATGGTCCAATATACCTTGGATTTAATTTCCCTCGTTTACCAAATCGAACAACGCCTTTCCAAGGTGCAACTTTAAGCATGACCATCTCTCCAATTTCAAATTCTATATCTTTTCTTTTAATGTCAGCGTAGCTCTTTTGTCGACTTTGGGCGGTTTTCAACCGTTGTTGAATTTGGATGATCTTCTCGGTAGTTTCTTGTATAATCTCTGGACCCGTAATCTGTCTATCCCCTACTTCACTCCAACAAATCGGAGACTTGCACTTTCTACCATAAAGTGCTTCAAACGGCGCCATCTCAATGCTTGAATGGTAGCTGTTGTTGTAGGAAAATTCTGCTAACGGTAGATGTCGATCCCAACTGTTTCCGAAATCAATAACACATGCTCGTAGCATGTCTTCAAGCGTTTGTATCGTCCTTTCGCTCTGCCCATTAGTTTGTGGATGATAGGCAGTACTCATGTCTAGACGAGTTCCTAATGCTTGTTGTAACGTCTGCCAGAATCTTGAAATAAATCTGCCATCCCTATCAGAGATAATAGAGATAGGTATTCCATGTCTGGAGACGACTTCCTTCAAATACAGTCGTGCTAACTTCTCCATCTTGTCATCTTCTCTTATTGGCAGGAAATGTGCTGATTTGGTGAGACGATCAACTATTACCCAAATAGTATCAAAACCACTTGCAGTCCTTGGTAATTTAGTGATGAAATCCATGGTAATGTTTTCCCATTTCCATTCCGGGATTTCGGGTTGTTGAAGTAGACCTGATGGTTTTTGATGCTCAGCTTTGACCTTAGAACACGTCAAACATTCTCCTACGTATTTAGCAACATCGGCTTTCATACCCGGCCACCAAAAATGTTTCTTGAGATCCTTGTACATCTTCCCCGTTCCAGGATGTATTGAGTATCTGGTTTTATGAGCTTCTCTAAGTACCATTTCTCTCATATCTCCAAATTTTGGTACCCAAATCCTTTCAGCCCTATACCGGGTTCCGTCTTCCCGAATATTAAGATGTTTCTCCGATCCTTTGGGTATTTCATCCTTTAAATTTCCCTCTTTTAAAACTCCTTGTTGCGCCTCCTTTATTTGAGTAGTAAGGTTATTATGAATCATTATATTCATAGATTTTACTCGAATGGGTTCTCTATCCTTCCTGCTCAAGGCATCGGCTACCACATTTGCCTTCCCCGGGTGGTAACGAATCTCAAAGTCGTAATCATTCAATAATTCAATCCACCTACGCTGCCTCATATTCAGTTGTTTCTGATTAAATATGTGTTGAAGACTTTTGTGGTCGGTATATATAATACTTTTGACCCCATATAAGTAGTGCCTCCAAGTCTTTAATGCAAAAACAACCACGCCTAATTCCAAATCATGCGTCGTATAATTTTGTTCGTGAATCTTCAATTGTCTAGACGCATAAGCAATCACCTTCGTTCGTTGCATTAATACACAATCGAGACCTTGCTTTGATGCGTCACAATAAATCACAAAATCATCATTCCCTTCAGGCAATGACAATATAGGTGCCGTAGTTAGCTTTTTCTTCAATAACTGAAACGCTTTCTCTTGTTCATCATTCCGTTCAAATTTCTTCCCTTTATGCGTTAATACAGTCAAGGGTTTTGCTATTCTGGAAAAGTCTTGGATGAACCTTCTGTAGTAACCAGCTAGTCCTAAAAATTGGCGTATGTGTTTCGGAGTTTTCGGGGTTTCCCACTTTTCAACAGTTTCTATCTTTGCCGGATCCACCTTAATACCTTCTTTGTTCACTATGTGACCGAGGAATTGAACTTCTTCCAATCAAAATGCACACTTTGAAAACTTAGCGTACAATTCTTCCTTCCTCAATACTTCTAACACCTTTCTCAAATGTTCACCGTGTTCTTGGTCATTCTTTGAGTAAATAAGTATGTCATCAATGAAAACAATGACAAACTTGTCAAGGTATGGTCCACACACTCGGTTCATAAGGTCCATGAACACAGCTGGTGCATTAGTTAAACCAAATGGCATGACCATAAACTAGTAATGACCGTAACGTGTTCTGAAAGCAGTCTTTGGAATATCATCTTCTTTCACCCGCATTTGATGATACCCGGAACGTAAGTCAATATTTGAATAAACAGACGAGCCTTGTAGTTGATCAAATAAGTCGTCGATTCTCGGTAGTGGGTAGCGGTTCTTGATGGTAAGTTTGTTCAACTCTCGGTAGTCGATACACAACCTGAATGTACCATCTTTCTTCTTGACAAACAAAAAAGGAGCTCCCCACGGTGATGTGCTTGGTCGAATGAAACCACGCTCTAAAAGTTCTTGTAATTGGCTTTGCAGTTCTTTCATCTCGCTGGGTGCGAGTCTGTAAGGAGCATGAGCTATTGGTGCAGCTCCTGGTACAAGATCTATTTGAAATTCTACGGATCGATGTGGGGGTAATCCCGGTAATTCTTTCGGAAATACATCGGGGCAGTTCTTTCATCTCGCTGGGTGCGAGTCTGTAAGGAGCACGAGCTATTGGTGCAGCTCCTGGTACAAGATCTATTTGAAATTCTACGGATCGATGTGGGGGTAATCCCGGTAATTCTTTCGGAAATTACATCGGGAAATTCTTTTGAGACGGGAACATCATTGATGCTCTTTTCTTCAGTTTGTACTTTCTCGACGTGTGCTAGAACAGCATAGCAACCTTTTCTTATTAGTTTTTGTGCCTTCAAATTACTAATAAGATGTAGCTTCGTGTTGCCCTTTTCTCCGTACACCATTAAGGGTTTTCCTTTTCCTCGTATAATGCGAATTGCATTTTTGTAACAAACAATCTCTGCTTTCACTTCTTTCAACCAGTCCATACCGATTATCACATCAAAACTCCCTAACTCTACTGGTATCAAGTCAATCTTAAATGTTTCGCTAACCAGTTTAATTTCTCGATTCCGACATATATTATCTGCTGAAATTAATTTACCATTTGCTAATTCGAGTAAAAATTTACTATCCAAAGGCGTCAATGGACAACTTAATTTAGCACAAAAATCTCTACTCATATAGCTTCTATCCGCACCCGAATCAAATAAAACGTAAGCAGATTTATTGTCAATAAGAAACGTACCCGTAACAAGCTTCAGGTCTTCCTGTGCCTCTGCCGCATTAATATTGAAAACTCTTCCGCCGCCTTGTCCATTCATGTTCTCCTGGTTCGGGCAATTTCTAATAATGTGGCCCGGTTTTCCACATTTATAACAAACTACATTGGCATAACTTGCTCCGCCATTACTCATTCCGACACCATTTGTTCCTTTCGTTCTATTAACCCCTGGTCCGTAGACCTCACACTTCGCTGCGCTATGACCATTTCTTTTACACTTGTTGCAAAATTTGGTGCAGAACCCCGAGTGATACTTTTCACACCTTTGGCATAGCTGCTTCTGATTGTTGTTGTTGTTGCGGTTATTATTGTTACTGAGATGATTGTTGTAGTTGCTGTTGTTGTTGTTGTTGTTGTTGTTGTTGTTGTTGTTGTTGTTGTTGGGCCGTTTGTTGTAGTTGCGATTGATGTTGCGATTGTTGGGATAATTGTTGCGATTATTGTTGTTGTTGTATTGGTGATTCTTATCACCGTTTTCCTCCCACTTTCTTTTGACTTGCTTCACATTGGCCTCTTCAGCAGTCTGTTCTTTAATTCTTTCTTCAATCTGGTTCACTAGTTTGTGAGCCATTCTACATGCCTGTTGTATGGAGGCGGGCTCGTGTGAACTTATATCTTCTTGGATTCTTTCCGGTAATCCTTTCACAAACGCGTTGATCTTCTCTTCCTCATCTTCGAACGCTCCCGGACACAATAGGCACAATTCTGTGAATCGTCTTTCGTACGTGGTAATATCAAATCCTTGGGTTCGTAATCCTCTAAGTTCTGTCTTGAGCTTATTGACCTCGGTTCTGGGACGGTACTTCTCGTTCATCAAGTGCTTGAATGCTGACCACGGTAGTGCGTAAGCATCATCTTGTCCCACTTGCTCTAGATAGGTATTCCACCATGTTAATGCAGAACCTGTGAAGGTATGCGTAGCGTACTTCACTTTGTCCTCTTCAGTACACTTACTTATGGCAAGCACCGATTCGACCTTCTCGGTCCACCGTTTCAATCCGATCGGTCCTTCGGTTCCATCAAATTCCAAAGGTTTGCAGGTAGTGAATTCTTTGTAGGTGCATCCTACACGATTTCCTGTACTGCTAGATCCAAGGTTATTGTTGGTATGTAGCGCAGCCTGTACTGCGGCTATGTTTAAAGCAAGAAAAGTACGGAATTCCTCTTCATTCATATTCACGGTGTGTCGAGTAGTCGGTGCCATTTCCTTCAAAATAGTCAAATGGAACAAGTTAATCATACAGAATATTAAGAGTAGTTAATAGTATTTAGTAGCATAATATGAACTCATTTATAAAAGCTTTTTCTTCATATTAGCGTTTTATAAGTTTAAATTCGGGTAGTACCTACCCGTTAAGTTCATACTTAGTAGCTAATATACAATTCAACTACTACAATTCTATATGAAAAACTGATTATAATAATATTTCGCGTTCAAACTTTTATACAATATTTTACAAACTTACAATACTGCTTATTTTACATAAAGCATGAAATATAGCACACAATAACTTTGATACAAGATAGTTGTGAAGATAATTCTAGCTAGTACACAAGTCGTTCAGCAAAGGCAATAAAGACACGTAATTCATACGTCCAGAAACAAGTCATGCATTCTGGTTTTACTAGGACTACTTCCCATCCTTGGTCTTGTGGAACATAACCGTTATGGCCGTTGATAAGACAGCGTGTTGTAACGTCGTCAAAGGGACGAGGGTTACGTAATGTCCAACAGTCCCGTAACAATCTAAAAATCTCATTTCTTACCCCAATTACCGACTCCGTCACTTGTGGAAACGTTTTGTTTAATAGTTGTAGCCCGATGTTCTTGTTCTCTCTTTGGTGAGAAGCGAACATTACTAATCCGTAAGCATAACATGCTTCTTTATGTTGCATGTTAGCCGCTTTTTCTAAATCACGAAGTCCAATATTCGGATATATTGAGTCAAAATAATTTCTTAACCCGTTGCGTAAAATAGCATTTGGGTTCCCTGCAATATATGCGTCAAAGTAAACACATCGTAACTTATGGGTTTCCCAATGTGATATCCCCCATCTTTCAAACGAAAGTCTCTTATAAACCAAGACATTCTTGGAACGTTCTTCGAATGTCTTACAAACTGATCTCGCCTTAAATAGTTGTGCCGAGGAATTCTGACCGACTCTAGACAAGATTTCATCAATCATGTCTCCGGGTAGGTCTCTTAAAATATTGGGTTGTCTATCCATTTTGTGTTTTTAAACTGTAAAATAGACAAGAGTTAGATTCATAAAAAAATACTTATTAATACAAGCAATTTTTACATATATCATAAAGCATAAGAACACTATATTACATATATTACACCACACGAATACAACTATCTTATTCTGACTCGCTCGTTTCTTCTTCTTCGGTTTTGGTTCGTTTTGCCAAGTTTCTAGGGATATATGATGTTCCCCTAATACGAGCCGTCGTTGTCCACATTGGTTTAGAAAAACCTGGTGGTTTAGAGGTTCCCGGGTCATTGTTACAACTCAAGGACTTCGGGGGTTGACGATACATATAAAGTTCATCGGGGTTGGAATTAGATTTCTCTATTTTTATGCCATTTCCCTTATTATTTTCTTTTGCCTTTTTAAATTCAGTTGGGGTAATTTCTATAACATCATCGGAATTCTCGTCGGAATCCGATTCATCGGAGAATTGGTAATCCTCCCAATATTTTGCTTCCTTGGCGGAAACACCATTGACCATAATTAACCTTGGTCGGTTGATTGATGATTTTCTTTTACTTAACCGTTTTATTATTTCCCCCACCGGTTCTACTTCTTCATCCGGTTCTGATTCTTCTTCCGGTTCCGATTCTTCTTCCGGTTCCGACTCTTCTTCCGGTTCCTCTTCGGGAACTTGTGAATCAGTCCACGAATCATTCCAATTTACATTTGACTCTTCATTATTATTAGGTGAGTCAATGGGACTTGTTCTAGAGGTAGACATCTATCACATAATATCAAACGCGTTAAGAGATTAATATATCACATAATATTCACATGTTAAAAATATATAGTTTCCAACAAAATTTGTTAAGCAATCATTTTTCAAGTAAACACGGTCGAAGTCCAGACTCACTAATGCATCCTAACAAACTCGATAAGACACACTAATGCAAAATTCTGGTTCTCTAAGACCAACGCTCAGATACCAACTGAAATGTCCCGTTCTTATTGATTAAAAACGTTCCATATTAATTGATTTCGTTGTGAGGTTTTGACCTCTATATGAGACGTTTTTCAAAGACTGCATTCATTTTAAAACAAACCATAACCTTTATTTCATCAATAAAGGTTTAAAAAGCTTTACGTAGATTATCAAATAATGATAATCTAAAATATCCTGTTTACACACGACCATTACATAATGGTTTACAATACAAATATGTTACAACAAAAAGTTTCTTGAATGCAGTTTTTACACAATATCATACAAGCATAGACTCCAAATCTCGTCCTTATTTAAGTATGCGATAGCGGAAGCTCTTAATAATCACCTGAGAATAAACATGCTTAAAACATCAACAAAAATGTTGGTGAGTTATAAGTTTAACCTATATATATCAAATCATAATAATAGACCACAAGATTTCATATTTCAATACACATCCCATACATATAGATAAAAATCATTCATATGGTGAACACCTGGTAACCGACATTAACAAGATGCATATATAAGAATATCCCCATCATTCCGGGACACCCTTCGGATATGATATAAATTTCGAAGTACTAAAGCATCCGGTACTTTGGATGGGGCTTGTTGGGCCCGACAGATCTATCTTTAGGATTCGCGTCAATTAGGGTGTCTGTTCCCTAATTCTTAGATTACCAGACTTAATAAAAAGGGGCATATTCGATTTCGATAATTCAACCATAGAATGTAGTTTCACGTACTTGTGTCTATTTTGTAAATCATTTATAAAACCTGCATGTATTCTCATCCCAAAAATATTAGATTTTAAAAGTGGGACTATAACTCACTTTCACAGATTTTTACTTCGTCGGGAAGTAAGACTTGGCCACTGGTTGATTCACGAACCTATAACAATATATACATATATATCAAAGTATGTTCAAAATATATTTACAACACTTTTAATATATTTTGATGTTTTAAGTTTATTAAGTCAGCTGTCCTCGTTAGAAACCTACAACTAGTTGTCCACAGTTAGATGTACAGAAATAAATAAATATTATCTTGAATCAATCCACGACCCAGTGTATACGTATCTCAGTATTGATCACAACTCAAACTATATATATTTTGGAATCAACCTCAACCCTGTATTGCTAACTCCAACATTCACATATAGAGTGTCTATGGTTGTTCCGAAATATATATAGATGTGTCGACATGATAGGTTGAAACATTGTATACGTGTCTATGGTATCTCAAGATTACATAATATACAATACAAGTTGATTAAGTTATGGTTGGAATAGATTTGTTACCAATTTTCACGTAGCTAAAATGAGAAAAATTATCCAATCTTGTTTTACCCATAACTTCTTCATTTTAAATCCGTTTTGAGTGAATCAAATTGCTATGGTTTCATATTGAACTCTATTTTATGAATCTAAACAGAAAAGTATAGGTTTATAGTCGGAAAAATAAGTTAAAAGTCGTTTTTGTAAAGGTAGTCATTTCAGTCGAAAGAACGACGTCTAGATGACCATTTTAGAAAACATACTTCCACTTTGAGTTTAACCATACTTTTTGGATATAGTTTCATGTTCATAATAAAAATCATTTTCTCAGAATAACAACTTTTAAATCAAAGTTTATCATAGTTTTTAATTAACTAACCCAAAACAGCCCGCGGTGTTACTACGACGGCGTAAATCCGGTTTTACGGTGTTTTTCGTGTTTCCAGGTTTTAAATCATTAAGTTAGCATATCATATAGATATAGAACATGTGTTTAGTTGATTTTAAAAGTAAAGTTAGAAGGATTAACTTTTGTTTGCGAACAAGTTTAGAATTAACTAAACTATGTTCTAGTGATTACAAGTTTAAACCTTCGAATAAGATAGCTTTATATGTATGAATCGAATGATGTTATGAACATCATTACTACCTTAAGTTCCTTGGATAAACCTACTGGAAAAGTGAAAAATGGATCTAGCTTCAATGGATCCTTGGATGGCTCGAAGTTCTTGAAGCAAAATCATGACACGAAAACAAGTTCAAGTAAGATCATCACTTGAAATAAGATTGTTATAGTTATAGAAATTGAACCAAAGTTTGAATATGATTATTACCTTGTATTAGAATGATAACCTACTGTAAGAAACAAAGATTTCTTGAGGTTGGATGATCACCTTACAAGATTGGAAGTGAGCTAGCAAACTTGAAAGTATTCTTGATTTTATGAAACTAGAACTTTTGGAATTTATGAAGAACAGTTAGAACTTGAAGATAGAACTTGAGAGAGATCAATTAGATGAAAAAAATTGAAGAATGAAAGTGTTTGTAGGTGTTTTTGGTCGTTGGTGTATGGATTAGATATAAAGGATATGTAATTTTGTTTTCATGTAAATAAGTCATGAATGATTACTCATATTTTTGTAATTTTATGAGATATTTCATGCTAGTTGCCAAATGATGGTTCCCACATGTGTTAGGTGACTCACATGGGCTGCTAAGAGCTGATCATTGGAGTGTATATACCAATAGTATATACATCTAAAAGCTGTGTATTGTACGAGTACGAATACGGGTGCATACGAGTAGAATTGTTGATGAAACTGAACGAGGATGTAATTGTAAGCATTTTTGTTAAGTAGAAGTATTTTGATAAGTGTCTTGAAGTCTTTCAAAAGTGTATGAATACATATTAAAACACTACATGTATATACATTTTAACTGAGTCGTTAAGTCATCGTTAGTCGTTACATGTAAATGTTGTTTTGAAACCTTTAGGTTAACGATCTTGTTAAATGTTGTTAACCCAATGTTTATAATATCAAAAGAGATTTTAAATTATTATATTATCATGATATTATGATGTACGAATATCTCTTAATATGATATATATATACATTAAATGTCGTTACAACGATAATCGTTACATATATGTCTCGTTTCAAAATCATTAAGTTAGTAGTCTTGTTTTTACATATGTAGTTCATTGTTAATATACTTAATGATATGTTTACTTATCATAATATCATGTTAACTATATATATAACCATATATATGTCATCATATAGTTTTTACAAGTTTTAACGTTCGTGAATCACCGGTCAACTTGGGTGGTCAATTGTCTATATGAAACCTATTTCAATTAATCAAGTCTTAACAAGTTTGATTGCTTAACATGTTGGAAACATTTAATCATGTAAATATCAATCTCAATTAATATATATAAACATGGAAAATTTCGGGTCACTACAAAAATCATGGTTAAACTCAAAGTGGAAGTATGTTTTCTAAAATGGTCATCTAGACGTCGTTCTTTCGACTGAAATGACTACCTTTACAAAAAGGACTTGTATCTTATATTTCTGACAATAAACATATACTTTTTCTGTTTAGATTCATAAAATAGAGTTCAATATGAAACCATAGCAATTTGATTCACTCAAAACGGATTTAAAATGAAGAAGTTATGGGTAAAACAAGATTGGATAATTTTTCTTGTTGTAGCAACGTGAAAATTGGTAACAAATCTATATTAATCATATCCTAGCTAACTTATATTGTATTATACATGTATTCTAATATATTATGTAATCTTGGGATACCATAGACACGTATGCAAATGTTTTGACATATCATATCGACCCATGTGTATATATTATTTGGAACAACTATAGACACTCTATATGCAGTAATGTGGGAGTTAGCTATACAGGGATGAGGTTGATTCCAAAAATATATATACTTTGAGTTGTGATCTAGCCTAAGACGTGTATACACTGGGTCGTGGATTGATTTAAGATAATATATATCAATTTTTTTCAGTACATCTAACGTTGGACAACTAGTTGTAGGTTACTAACGAGGACAGCTGACTTAATAAACTTAAAACATCAAAATGTATTAAAAGTGTTGTAAATATATTTTGAATATACTTTGATATATATGTACATATTTGTTATAGGTTCGTGAATCGACCAGTGGCCAAGTCTTACTTCCCGACGAAGTAAAAATCTGTGAAAGTGAGTTATAGTCCCACTTTTAAAATCTAATATTTTTGGGATGAGAATACATGCAGGTTTTATAAATGATTTACAAAATAGACACAAGTACGTGAAACTACATTCTATGGTTGAATTATCGAAATCGAATATGCCCCTTTTTATTAAGTCTGGTAATCTAAGAATTAGGGAACAGACACCCTAATTGACGTGAATCCTAAAGATAGATCTAGCAAACCCCATCCAAAGTACCAGATGCTTTAGTACTTCAAAATTTATATCATATCCGAAGGGTGTCCCGGAATGATGGGGATATTCTTATATATGCATCTTGTTAATGTCGGTTACCAGGTGTTCACCATATGAATGATTTTTATCTCTATGTATGGGATGTATATTGAAATATGAAATCTTGTGGTCTATTGTTACGATTTGATATATATAGGTTAAACCTATAACTCACCAACATTTTTTGTTGACGTTTAAAACATGTTTATTCTCAGGTGAATACTAAGAGCTTCCGCTGTTGCATACTAAAATATGGACAAGATTTGGAGTCCATGTTTGTATGATATTGTGTAAAAACTGCATTCAAGAAACATATGTCGATGTAATATATTTCTATTGTAAACCATTATGTAATGGTCGTGTGTAAACAGTATATTTTAGATTATCATTATTTGATAATCTACGTAATGCTTTTGAAACCTTTATTGATAAAATAAAGGTTATGGTTGTTTTAAAAATGAATGCAGTCTTTGAAAAACGTCTCATATAGAGGTCAAAACCTCGCAACGAAATCAATTAATATGGAACGTTTATAATCAATATGAACGGGACATTTCTTGTAGCAGCCCAACATCTGGCCCGAAACGCTACTCCATGCGACCGCATAGATTTATAACATCCAAGTCATGCGATCGCATGACTTGATTTGACAGGCCTGGTAACCTCAGCCGACAGAATTAGGGTTAGTTTAATTTTTATTATTATTAATTAATTAAGATTAGGGTTATTTATTTAATTAATTAGTTTAGTTTTTTGTTTTAATTTGTATTTTTAGTTTTAATTAGTTTTAATAAATTATAAAATTCATACTTTTATAAAATAAATAATATAAAAATAATATTTTTATAAAAATTGTACTTTTTACAACTTTAAGTTTATTTTTATATTTCGTATCTTTTTAATCGTTAAAGCATATTTTTGTTATTTTTCGCTCGTAATTAGTTTTAAGTCATAGTTTTTGCCATAGTTATATTTATTTCTAGATTTTTAGGCTTTGCCGTAAAATCCCTTAAGTGCTTTTTCTTTAGACTAAGATTTAGGTGCTTTAGAATTTTGCGACGCTGTTTATAAATTTTAGTTCCTTTTAAAGTTTTGACGCGCTACGTTCTTTTTATTATTTTTTGACCATTTATTTTTCGACGTTTTTCCGACACGCTATTTTTCTTTCTTATTTTTCGCCGCTCTTGGTTTTAGGACATAGAATTTTCTATTTCTTCTCTAAAATTTCTTTAAACTTCAACGAAAAATTATTTTAAGCGGTTAAATTGATAGACATCCTAAATTTTCTGATTAGTAGTAATAGCTGGATTTGTTAGTGGCGAGTTGTGGGCTTCTGATTTAAAGGGTCCTGGCTACCTGCTGCATCTATTGGCTATTCGAAACGTGGGCAAAATCAGAAAAGTCTATTAATTTGATAACTTTAATAATTTTTATCTTTTATAACTAATAGGATATTCAGTGAATGCACCGAGCAAAACGTTCACCACCTTTCGTACGTTCACCACCTGTAACTCGATCAAGACATCTAGCCAATATTGTCGCCGTTGATTTTTCTTTAGAATCGTCATCTAGTCTACCAAGTACTCCAATTCAAATTTCCGATAATCCATTTTTTAAACCCGACCTCACAATTGAGAATCCGGAGGATATTCAGGGACAATTCAGAGATCCTGAACCATTAATCTTTCCTCCGGAACCACTAATCATTCAAACGGAGATTATCGAGGAACAACCCATTAAATCAGAATCCTCTAGTGATTCAGATTCAACAAATTCAATAATGGAGAATCTGGAACCTCTAAGTATGGAAGACCGAATGAGAGCTAAACGAACTGGCCAAGGTCACACAATTACTCAACCAGACATTAATGCGCCAGATTATGAAATCAAAGGACAAATCCTACACATGGTAACTAATCAATGCCAATTTAGTGGTGCGCCGAAGGAAGATCCAAATGAACATCTTTGTACCTTTAATAGGATCTGTACACTATTTAAAATAAGAGAAGTGGAGGATGAACAGATATATCTCATGTTATTTCCCCGGACTTTAAAGGGAGAAGCCAAAGATTGGTTAGAATCGTTACCTGAAGGGGCGATTGATACATGGGATGTCTTAGTTGAAAATTTTCTTAAATAATTCTTTCCGGCATCTAAAGCCGTAAGACTTCAAGGAGAAATTGTTACGTTCACACAAAAGCCAAATGAAACTCTATATAAGGCGTGGACAAGATTTGGGAAGTTATTAAGAGGATGTCCGCAACATGGTTTAGACACCTGCCAAATAGTACAAATATTCTACCAAGGATGCAACATCACTACAAGAAAAGACATAGATATAGCAGCTGGTGGTTCCATTATGAAGAAAACCGCAATTGACGCTTACAAAATTATTGATAACACTGCTTCCCACTCACATGAGTGGCACCAAGAAAAAGATATCATTAGATCATCTAAAGCGGCTAGAGCCGATTCTAGCCACGACTTTGATTCCATTTCCGCAAAGATAGATGTTGTCGAGAGACGAATGGAAAAGATGACTAAAGATATTCACTCAATAAGAATTAGTTGTGAGCAGTGTGGAGGACCACATTTGACAAAAGATTGTCTCAGTATTGAACAAACAATGGAACAAAGAGAGAATGTTTCATACATTAACCAAAGACCTGGAAATAATTATCAGAATAATTATCAACCGCCAAGACCAATCTACAATCAAAACCAGAATTATAACCGAAATGTTCCAAACAACAACCAACAAGGTCCTAGCAATCAGCAAGTATCCAATAATACTTACAATCAGCAAAGACCTATTTTTCAAAACAAACCACCACAAATCGATGATAAAAAGCCAAATTTAGAAGACGTGATGTCGAAGCTAGTTGAATCTCAAACGCAGTTTTTCACATCTCAGAAACAAACCAATGAACAAAATGCTCAAGCATTTAGAAATCAAAAAGCTTCTATTCAAAATTTGGAACAAGAAGTAAGCAAGCTAGCAAGGTTAATAGGTGAAAGAAAATCGGGAAGTCTACCTAGTGATACAAATACTAACCCCCGGAATAAAACAGCTAAAGCAATTACCACAAGAAGTGGTATTACACTTAAACCACCTGAAATGCCTGTAATTTCTGATGATTCTATTCCTACTCCACAAGAACCACAACCTGAGCAAGATAAGGAAACATAACCGGTAGTTGAAAAGGTTAATGAAGATAACACAGTTAAAGCAAAACCTTATGTTAAACCATACCAACCACCACTTCCTTACTCGAGTAAAATAAGAAAAGAAAGACTTGAAGTCGAGCAATCCAAATTCTTGGATATGTTTAAACAAATAAATGTAAATCTTCCTTTCATTGATGTGATTTCAGGAATGCCAAGGTATACTAAATTCTTGAAAGATCTAATCACAAATAGAAAGAAAATGGAAGAACTCTTAGCTGTTACTATGAATGCTAATTGTTCTGCAGTGCTGTTGAATAAGATACCAGAAAAATTATCAGATCCAGGAAGTTTCACAATTCCATGTTTTCTGGGTAGTCTTAGTTCAATAGAAGCATTGGCAGATTTAGGTGCTAGTATAAATTTAATGCCGTATTCACTATACGCTAAACTAGACCTTGGAGAATTGAAACCAACACGAATAAGCATACAACTAGCCGATCGATCAGTAAAATATCCTAGAGGGATAATGGAGAACATGCTAGTTAAAGTTGGTACTTTAGTATTTCCAGTAGATTTTGTTATTCTGGACATGGAAGAAGATTCTCGAGTTCCTCTCATATTAGAAAGACCATTCTTAAACACGGCTAAAGCAATAATAGACGTGTTCGGTAAGAAACTGACCCTAAGTATAGAGGACAAGAGTGTTGCCTTTTCTGTTGATAGAGCCATGCAACAACCGCAATCTGCAGATGATACATGTTATTATATTCAAACTATAAATTCACATGCAGAATTATTAGAAGAATTTCCAGAATTACAAGGAACAGAAGAATGTTCTTTAGGAGAAGGAACTGAACCAATTGATGAAACTGAAATGTTAGTTACACTATTGGCTAATGGATATGAACCAACAACAGAAAAAATTCAAATGCTAAAAGAAGAAGACAGATATCGATATAAATCATCGATAGAAGAACCACCAACATTAGAGTTAAAGCCACTTCCAAACCATTTGGAATATGCTTATTTACATGGTGAATCTGAATTACCTGTAATAATATCGTCTTCTATTATCGAAAATGAAAAATCTCAACTCTTTTCTGTGCTAAAAGCTCATAAACCAGCTATTGCATGAAAGATTCATGATATTAAAGGAATAAGTCGCTCGTATTGCACACATAAAATCCTTATGGAAGAAGGTCATAAAACATATGTGCAACGCCAACGAAAACTAATTCCTAATATGCAAGATGTTGTTAAGAAAGAAATTATTAAAATGCTAGATGCAGGTTTAATTTATCCAATCTCTGATATTCCATGGGTAAGCCCAGTTCAATACGTACCTAAGAAGGGTGGCATGACTGTCATCACAAATGAAAAAAATGAGCTTATTCTTACTAGGACTGTAACAGGATGGCGTGTTTGTATTGATTATAGAAAATTAAATGATGCCACCAGAAAAGATCACTTTCCCTTACCTTTTATTGATCAAATGTTGGAAAGATTAGCCGAAAACAGTTACTATTGTTTTCTTGACGGTTTTTTCGGATATTTTCAAATTCCAATAGCACCCGAAGATCAAGAGAAAACCACATTCACGTGCCCTTATGGTACTTTTGCTTACAAACGCATGCCATTTGGACTTTGCAACGCCCCTGCAACCTTTCAAAGGTGCATGATGGCGATTTTTCACGACATGATAGAAGAATGCATAGAAGAATGCATGAACGAATGCTTATTAAATGCGAACAATCAAATCTAGTACTAAATTGGGAGAAATGCCAATTCATGGTTAAAGAAGGCATCGTTCTCGGTCATAAAATTTCAAAAGAAGGAATTGAAGTGGATAGGGCTAAAGTAGATGTAATTGCTAAACTTCCACATCCCACCAATGTTAGAGGAGTTAGGAGTTTTCTAGGGCATACCGGTTTTTACCGACGTTTCATAAATGATTTTTCTAAAATTGCCACTCCTATGAATAATCTCCTAGAAAAGGATGCTCCATTCATCTTTTCAGATGAATGCATCAAATCTTTTAATATTCTTAAAGAAAAACTCACTAATGCGCCGATCATGATAACTCCAAATTGGAACCTACCGTTTGAACTTATGTGCGATGCAAGTGATTTTGCAATGGGAGCCGTTTTAGGACAAAGGATTGAAAAATGATTTCAACCTATTTATTACGCTAGTAAGACGTTACAAGGAGCACAAACGAATTACACAACTACTGAAAAAGAACTCCTTGCTATTGTCTTTGCTTTTGACAAATTTCGTTCATATCTCGTTCTAGCTAAAACGGTGGTATATACCGACCATTCTGCTCTTAGATACCTATTTTCAAAGCAAGATGCTAAACCAAGTATAATCCTTTGGATCTTACTCTTATAAGAATTCGATATTGAAATCCGAGATAAAAAGGGAGCAGAAAATCTCGCCGCTGATCATCTTTCTCGTCTTGAAAATCCTGAATTAGAAGTTCTGAATGAATCTGCCATACAAGAAAACTTTCCTGATGAATATCTATTGAAGATATATTATAGTAAAATTCCATGGTTTGCAGACTATGCAAACTACTTAGTATGTGGATTCCTTGAAAAAGGGTTGTCGTACCAAAAACGAAAGAAATTCTTTAGTGATATAAAACACTATTTCTGGGAAGATCCACATTTGTTTAAAAGTTGTCCCGATGAAATAATATGCCAATGTGTATTCGGGAATGAAGCCAGTCAAATCTTAAACCATTGTCACACAGGACCAACAGGAGGGCATTATGGGTCTCAACTCACAGCAAGAAAAGTTTACGACGCTGGATTTTATTGACCTACAATTTTCAAAGACACACACCTTCTTTGCAAATCCTGTGATGCTTGTCAAAGGGCCGGAAAAATAAGTCAACGTGATGAAATGCCACAAAATGTCATTCAAGTATGTGAAGTATTTGACATTTGGGGTATTGACTTTATGGGTCCATTTCCAAAATCTCATAATAATCTCTACATTCTCGTTGCCATTGATTATGTATCTAAATGGGTGGAAGCACAAGCTCTCCCAACTAACGATGCACGAGTTGTAGTTAACTTTTTAAAACGTCTTTTTGCAAAGTTTGGAACACCGAAAGCTTTAATAAGTGATCGGGGTACTCATTTTTGTAACAATCAACTTGAGAAAGTTCTCAAAAGATATGGAGTAACTCATAAAATCTCAACCGCTTATCATCCATAAACAAGTAGACAAGTTGAAAATATCAACCGAGCTTTAAAACGTATTCTAGAGAAACCGTAGGATCAAATCCGAAGGAATGGTCCATGAAATTGGAGGATGTACTCTGGGCTTTTAAACTCCAATTGGAACCACACCTTTTAGACTCGTTTACAGAAAAGCATGTCATCTTTCAGTAGAAATTGAGCATAAAGCATTTTGGGCTTTGAAGACATGTAATCTTGATTTACATGAAGCCGGAAGTCTACGGTTAAGTCAACTAAACGAATTAGAAGAATTAAGACATGAAGCATACGAAAATTCGTTAATCTATAAAGAAAGAACGAAGAAATGGCATGATAAAAGAATCAGAAGTTCAAAAGAATTCAAAGAAGGAGACATTATTCTTCTTTTCAATTCACGATTCAAGCTATTTCCTGGAAAATTGAAATCAAGATGGTCTGGACCATTCATAGTCAAAAGAGTTTTCCTATACGGAACAGTGGAGTTAATAAATTCAAATGGGATTGAATTTAAAGTTAATGGTCACAGAGTTAAACATTACATAGATAATCTAATGGAAGTTGAAGATGAAGTTAATCACAATTTCGACACCACAACTAACTAAGTGTGGGAAGGTTCGAATCTTTTTAGGGTAATATATATTTCTGTTAGAGTTAGATATTCTGTTTGCGTGTAGTTTCCAAAAATGGAATCCGTATGGTCTTTCCCTAGCAGACCCTAAAGAACTAGTCTTCTCCCCCCCATTCTGAATTTTTGTTGTTTTTAGGTTTTACGAGATGAAGAATTCCTTTGATCTGAACCATGGTCTAATGCTACACGCTATGATTACTAAACGTAATAATGACACACTTCATAGTGAATTGGTATCATTCATAAGAGGCAAAATGGATGAAGTAAGAAAAGAACTCAGAAAAGATCATCATAAGATACATTTTGGTAAAGGAAAATCAAAATCTGCAACAAAAAGAAGAGCACAACACCTTGAAAGATGTTATAAATGCGGAAAATGGTCACACGAAGATAAATGTTCAAATAATCAAACATATTCAAATACCGAATTTGTTACTCTATGCAGAGAAGGACCGTTTATATGTTTAGAAGAAAATATATTGAAGAATCGAGGTTACGGTTATGTAGCTATGGAGAACCAAATCACACGACTCTCCTATGAGTCGGCTAAAGCAGGTCTCTGAGAATTCTATCTCACAGGTAAGTATGTACAGTTTTTATTTTTATTTTTATTGCTTTTAACCTTTTGATAATAAACGCTGAATCGTTCGCTATAAAGTATTAAATTGGTATTCAATAAAATTAGGTATGCGTAACCGAAATTATTGATATCATATAAAAATTTATTATATCACTGCGAAATTTACCGTTTATTCTTAAGGTATAAATATCTTTAATCAATCAACCCAAAATATTTCAGAAATTCTTCAAGAGTAAAACTAGGTTATGGAACCGAAATTACTTTACCGAAAAGAGGGGCGTATATTTTTGATAATATTTGATTGATTAAAGTGGGATAAAAGACCAAAAAGATTTTTAATTTTATTTTTTTACTTTGTTTTTAAAATTAATATATTAATATTAAATTAATATTAAAAACTTTTTAAAATCAATATATTTAAGTTTGTAAATATTTGAAAAATTAATATTTTTAATATAAGTTTGTATGTATAAAAATAAAAATATAATATAAATTTAGTGTGAATTTTTAATTTTAATAAAATGAATTTTTAATTTTATGCATTTTAAATTTAAATTAGGTGTGAATTTAAAAACAAAAATTTACTTTATTTCACTAAGTTAAAAATTTGATTTTTAAAATTCGTCGCGAGTTGAAAACTAGGTCGTTGAACCGAAATTGCTTTACCCGAGGGCGGGACGAGAATTTTTATTATCATTATTTTTAATCTTATTGAATTAAAGTATGCCAAAAATATTAAAAAATCCAAATATCTTTACTTTTAAAACCGCGCTTAAAACGTGACAAATTTTTAAAATTTTGTCGAGGGACGGACTAGGACAACGATCCGAAACGCCCTCATCCTAAAAAGAAGCAAAATTTTAATTTTTAATTAATTATATGTTTTATTAGTAATGGTTTTTATAAAATAAAAAAAAATAAAAAACAGACCCCATGCGATCGCATGGGGTTCCTTTGCAAAATCCATGCGGTCGCATGGAGGAAAAAAACTGATCAGGTTACAAAGTCCACGAGCTGTTCTGTTCTCTTCCACAAAAACACACACATACACGAACATACACTCAAACACCCTCAAATTTTCATCAATTTTTCACCAAAATCAACCAAATTTCTTGCTATAATCCGCTCTAATCATGAATTTGATAAGAAGTTTATCAAGAAGGGTAACAATTACACCCCTAAACCTCTTTAAATTTGATTTTTATTGTTCTTGAGCTATAATTTTCCTAATTTGATTTTGTTAATTTCTAGTGTAATTAGAGTTAAATTGTTAGTATATTATGCATGTATAACCTAGATTGATGCTATTTAACATGATTTGAAGCCAAAAACTTCAAAATTTTTAGGAATCTAGGGTTTGTGCTCTTGAGAAATTTGGGGCTTTTTGATATAAACAGGTTATGGCCGATTTTTGTCATGAATTATTGCTAAATTAAGTAGTGTAACATGTTTAGGTAGCTAAATGATCCAAACTTTGATCCTAAACATGATTTTTGAGAATTAAAGTGGACTTTTTACGTATAAAATTCATGAACTTGATTAAATTGATGTAAATACCATTTGAAACTTGTTTAATTGCTAGTAATGGTTATTTTAACATGTTATTTGAGTTGAATGCTTATGAACTTTGTAAACATTTTCATATATGCTTATTTGAAAAAGTGTAGAATTGTTAAAATTGTGAAAATGTGTATAAGTTTAATTTTGATTAAACATGTTATTATAATTGTGTTAATTTGTTATTTTGCTAACACTAATGCATATTTAGATGCACAAATTTTTTGTTTAATGTGTTTTGCAGAGATTTACTAATACTGATGGTGCATCATCATCATCTAGGCAACCTGCTCCAGAACCTGAATCAGAAATGCAATATGAACCTGAACAGGAGCAACAACAGGAACAACAACAACAACCTGATCAACACGTACCTTATTATGATCTGCAACAAGAATATGTTGATGCCTACGTAGTATTTCCGATGCATCCGATAGTACAACACCCAATGATTCATGAAGAACAGTTGCATCCCAATTTGAGATTTGATCGGAGTTGGAGAGATTACCCAACATATCAAAGTAACAAATTCAAACTAGTAACGAAAAATGTAGAAGTGCCAAGAGTAATCGATTGGGAGCCTTTGGAAAGGGTCCAACTAGCTAACTCAATTAGACAGCATCTAATCCAAAGGTATGGCAGCTCTTCTTTTCCCGATTGAGAACGTTTATTCACCATTCGTAGGCCTGTATATAAGGAATGGTGCGTTGAGCTTATGAGTACTATTCCACTTAATGCAGATGTAGATAGGATAGATGATAGAAGTTTTTTTAGATTTATACTTGGCCGTAGGATGTACAGGATGTCCATGCTGGACATGGCCAGGGCTTTACAGATATATACGCCCGCTGAATTACTATTACCCAATTGTATAAATTTGATTTATCATGGTGAAAGGGTAGATAGGAATTTTGATGCTAACGCCGTCTGGAGGCGTATGTCAGATTATAATATTTTTGGGCGAGCAGGAACACACTCCTACTTACATATTAACAGAGCCGAGCTTCGTATAATTCATAGATTTCTGGCTAACTCGATTACACAGAGAGGTCACAACAAGGAGAAAATGACCTTACATGATTTATTTTACCTTAAGTGTATTTGAGACCCAAGAGGCTTTGGTAATATCCCTTACTGTGTTGGATTTTATTTGTCTAAAATGGTGGAAGGAATACAGGAAGGGGGAGTAATAGGAGGAGGTATTTTTGTTACTCTCATTGGAGAGTATTTGGGTGTAGATAGGGATTAAGGGGGTCCACTTTTGGTAGGTAGGGAACAGGTTGATACTTTAGGATTGAAGGTCTATCAGGGTGCTAAGGTATTGAAGAGCAGACGCAATCAGGTAGTACCCTATGTTGGTCGTCATCCACAGGTAGAGAGAGGTTCAGATGAGGAAATGGAGGAATCGGATGACATTAGGGATGTCATTAGGGAGGCTATGACTGATGAAAGGACCCGTTCATATACATTATAAACGATTCACAATAGTTGATTACATCGCGAGGTATTTTGACCTCTATATGATACATTTTACAAACATTGCATTCGTTTTTAAAAGACAAACTTTCTTTACAACGAAAGTTGACGGCATGCACACCATTTCATAATACATCCAACTATAATTGACATAATAATAATCTTGATGAACTCAATGACTCGAATGCAACGTCTTTCAAAATATGCCATGAATGACTCCAAGTAATATCCTTAAAATGAGCTAATGCACAGCGGAAGATTTCTTTAGTACCTGAGAATAAACATGCTTTAAAGTGTCAACCAAAAGGTTGGTGAGTTCATAGGTTTATCATAACAATCATTTCAATATATTAATAGACCACAAAATTTCTGTTTATAAATATATGTACACTCGCAAGTGTATAAAAGTATTCTATAAATTGTAGGCACCCGGTAACAAGCCTTAACGTTCATGTTTTACCCTCTGAAGTACACCAGATCAGGTGTGTTTAAAATAACCTCGAAGTACTAAAGCATCCCATAGTCAGGATGGGGTTTGTCAGGCCTAATAGATCTATCTTTAGGATTCGCGCCTACCGTACATAGACAAGTAGTTTAATGTTACCAAGCTAAGGGTATATTTCTGGTTTAAACCCACGTAGAATTAGTTTTAGTACTTGTGCCTATTTCGTAAAACATTTATAAAAAACATCGCATGTATTCTCAGTCCCAAAAATATATATAAAAGGGAGCAAATGAAACTCACCATACTGTATTTCGTAGTAAAAATACATATAACGTCATTTAACAAGTGCAAGATTGGCCTCACGAGCATACCCATGAACCATACCCATCACCTCCATAGCTATAACCCATAATTTCCTTAGCTTCGACTCATTCAAAAAACTATTTTGAAATCACTCGGACATCACTCCGTCGTAATATTTTATGTATACTAATAATATCAAGTTTCTATGAAATAATGAAACCTATTGAATTTTATTTATAATAGATTTTTGAATTATTAAAGTGAATTATTAAAGTGAATTATTAAATATGAATTATTAAAGTGAATTATTAAAGTATGAATTATTAAAGTGAATTATTAAAGTATGAATTATTAAAGTGAATTATTAAAGTATGAATTATTAAAGTGAATTATTAAAGTATGAATTATTAAAGTGAATTATTAAAGTTAAAGTAAATTAGAAGTAAAGTAAGGTAAAGTTAAAGTATAGTAAAAGTATAAAAACTATGTATGTATAATACGCGTATAAATATATATAATATTAATTTAAATCGTTATATATATTTAATGAAATAAAATATAAATATCGTTATATTTATTATACTGGTTAAGTAATGAGTTGTCAAAAGTGATTCTAGATATTTATAAAAGTTATATACGTTTTAATAATAAAGTTCTTTTTAAACTGAAAACGTTTTTGTACGTTTGAAAATAGATTACTAGAATATTATGGAAATCAATTCTCCACTAGCTTTTGTCTAACTTTCGTAAATGACACTTTTTATTTTTATTTATAAATAGCTTTACAAATTATTTCGAATATCGTTAAGAGGAATAGATTTTCTCAAATCATAGTGGACCTCTCAACAGAGACTTGTAATCATAATTCAATGTTTCTGATAATGCAATCATTTAATATATTTTTTTTAATTTCGTCGATAATCATATTGAAACAAATACGTTCATATAAAGCTTTATACATTTAAATACTTTGTTGACATTTTCAATTTATAACATATACACATATACATACATATTCATATATGTTCATTTAATGGTTCGTGAATCATTGGAATTTGGTCGAGGTTTAAATGAATGAATAAACATAGTTTAAAATCCTTGAGATATAAGTTAACAAACATTGCTTATCGTGTCAGAATAATATAAAGATAAAGTTTAAATTTAGTCGGAAATTTCCGGGTCGTCACAGTACCTACCCGTTAAAGAAATTTCGTCCCCGAAATTTGATAGAGGTCGTTATGGCTAAAAATGAGAATGTTATTATGACGATTATGAAGTTTTATCATGTCTAAAAAGTATGGATAAAATAATTCGATTACTCAAAGCGTATGAGGGAAGTTATCGTAAATGAAGGAAATAAGATTATAGTGATTCGTCATATCTTTTGACGTCATCACAATTGATCTCCGAATTTAAAGAAAATCTTTGTAATCTATGTTGGATTTGATGCTTCGGTGATTAAGGAGATTATGATTCTCTTTAAATTAATACGATAATCCATCTTGATTTCTCTATCGGGTATTTCACTATAAATCCACCTCCTTCGTTTCCTTACAACTCACACCTTCTATTCTTTCTCCCTCAACTCATATTTTAAAGTATTTGTCAATATGCTTCATCCAGTACTGATTCTTGATATACTCCTCACTTTCATATCTGTCGTTCTTCTTTTTCATCTGCCTCCAGAAGAATCTATTTACTTCTACTATACTCTCGGTTTTATAGTGTTTTTAGTTCTTCCGTGTCTTTATATTGCTATATGCATCGATATATACGGTTTATAATTTTTGGGTGGTTGTTGAGTTTTATATCTTCCCTTATATTTCAAAGCCCCTGCTTTTGTCTTCTATAATCATTGACATCCACAGTTAATGCTCCCTTCTATTTGCTGCGATTTATACTCCAATTTCTATTTTGGAGTTTTGTCCATTCGTTTCTTCTTCTTGCGATTAAGCAACGTTTGTAATGGTCCAGTATTCGCAGATATGAATTTCAGAATGAACATAGTTAATGTTCTAAGAAGGAAATGGTAATGGCACAATCTTGATTTGTTAATTTACCAGAATACCCTGAAAAGACCGAATCATCAAGAAAATATATTCTTGAGATTTTTAGAGATTAAATAGAATACAAGAGTCATGTAACATGGAACATGATGACGGCATGGTCTGTGAATCGTCATGTCCCATTAGAAACTCAGCATGACTTACTGTAATATAATCACGTTGATCAAGTGTCATTATATTATACTAACTCATGCTTCAGTTCCCAACACTACTTCAAAACATTCATAATTTAAACTCGAAAGTTTATAGAATATAGAAACTAATAGTTTCTTATATGATGTAACACTGATAATGCAAAGAGATAAATGACTTCAGATAAGATTAGTTGTGAAAATATCTTCAGAAATATCGCGGATATTTATAATGAAAGATATGATAATATCTTAGAATTTCTAATATTGATGGATGATGATGAAGATTTGTCTGTAAAGGTTTAGAATAAAGAGTACGGTATTCGTTAATGACTTTAGCAGGCACTGAATCATTTGGATTCTTTGAAGGCAGATTTAGTCTTTGTGATTTGTCCACAGCCTCCTTCATAGTCTGTTCAATTCGTTTTCCAGTTCCAAACCTTCTCTTTTTCTCAGCTTTACCACCTTACTATTCTTTTTCATCAAACTTTTTACTGTTAAGATCGTTTACAGTTTTTGATGCTTCGTCAGCATTTCAAGAACTAGTTTGTAGTTCAAAATATTTTTCAGAACTTCACATACAAAGTATGTAAGTCCAGGAGATAGACGTCTTACGTACACATATAACTGTTGGCGTAGACATGCTGCGAGATTTCAAAATACTGGTTACTATTTTCCGATGATTCGTATGACAATTCTTGTTACAAGATGCGAATGAGTAAATGATGTGATTTCAATAAATATAATGATTTTTTGAAAAGTCAAAGATAATTGAAGTTATTGGTAAGTTTATTGCTAAGGTGGCGAGATATGAAAGGTCCCCAATAACGATGACGAAAGGCAACGTATCTATCGAGGTTATAATAAGACTAGTCTGACTGAAAAGTCGAAGTTGACTTGCTGGAGCTGTGACAAAACTGTCTACTTTGAAAAGGAATTGAAAAGTCATTTTAGCTAATAAATGCCAAAGGGTCTGACACGGATACACGTCGAACTATGACTTTGGCTTCGAGAGCTTTTTAGGTACATAAATGTGGGTAATATGTGGTTGGATCATCATCTCGATTGTTCATTGTTTGAAGTGTCTTCGAAAACTTCGGAGAGTTTGAATACAGTATGTAATCGTTAATATACATATGATGTTCTAACACAGTTTTGAAGTCAAAGTATAGCTTTGAAATATGTAGGAATCTAAGAGTGATGTGTTCTGTTAAATCATGACTTGGATTTTGATTTGTCAAAATCAGAATGCGTAATCAAATTTGGGTGAGAATGGTTGTTTTGATTTCTATACAAGAATGTATATTGTTGTGAGATTTTGGGAGTATAGTTGATGATTTGCTTAATCAGATTCGAAAAATGTAACATATTAATTGTGAATTTATATATCTCTCGGGTATTACCTACCCGTTAAAAAAAATTTCACAATTAATATTTTGTACTACAGAATTTTATTACAGTCTTTATGAAAATATATATGTGCATATTTTCTTCAGATGTAACATAGATTTAATGAGTTAATATTAAATTAAACTCATTTGATTTACGGTTGAAACTAGAACTGAATAATCCCTAAAGACTTTAGAAATTACATAACTTTTACGGAGTATTTATTCAATAAAATTGAAATTATGAATTAATACTTCGTTATTTGTTGGTGTTTGTAACCCTTGCACCATATTCTCTAAAGCCACTACTCGAGCGCGAAGCTCGTTGACTTCTTCTATTACACCGGGGTGATTGTCGGTTCGGACGAGCGGATAAATAAAATCTAGAATTTGATGTAGTATATAATCGTGACGAGATACTCTGGAAATGAGAGAGAAAATGGTGTTTCGGACCGGTTCGCTGGTAAGTGCTTCAGGTTCATCGCCAAGAGGGCAATGTGGTGGATGGAAGGGATCACCTTCTTCTTGTCTCCAATTATTGAGGAGCCTACGAACCTATCCCCAATTCATCTAGAATAGATGATGGCTAATTGGTTGATCCATTCCGGTCACACTGCTTTCGGAGCTTGAGTGGGATTCCATATCGGAATTCGAGGGACTTGAACTAATGACGAATTCCATTTCGTTCGATTGAATAAAGGATTTTTCGATATGAAATGATTTTTCGGCTATCGGATGGTATTCTAATTACATAGAATATCTATATATATAGCGCAAAAGATTTCGTAGATTACGGAGGAAATTACGGGATATGTCAGGCAAAGTTTACAGTAACAGATACGCTAAGATATGGATTAGCAGATACGCTAAGATATGAATTTTGTCTATACACTATTCATGCAATCAATGCAGTAAGACGTGTCTAGACTAAGAATGATAAGCAGGCAATTTCCAACAAAAATGATAAGCAAAACTTTTGACATGCATACACGGTCGAAGTCCAGGCTCACTAATGCATCCTAACGACTATCAGTTAGACACACTAATGCAGACCTGGTTCGCTAAGACCACCGCTCTGATACCAACTGAAAGGACCCGTTCATATACATTATAAACGATTCACAATAGTTGATTACATCACGAGGTATTTTGACCTCTATATGATACATTTTACAAATATTGCATTCGTTTTTAAAAGATAAACTTTCTTTACAACGAAAGTTGACAGCATGCACACCATTTCATAATACATCCAACTATAATTGACATAATAATAATCTTGATGAACTGAATGACTCGAATGCAACGTCTTTCAAAATATGCCATGAATGACTCCAAGTAATATCCTTAAAATGAGCTAATGCACAGCGGAAGATTTCTTTAATACCTGAGAATAAACATGCTTTAAAGTGTCAACCAAAAGGTTGGTGAGTTCATAGGTTTATCATAAAAATTATTTCAATATATTAATAGACCACAAGATTTCCGTTTATAAATATATGTACACTAGCAAGTGTATAAAAGTATTCTATAAATTGTAGGCACCCGGTAACAAGCCTTAACGTTCATGTTTTACCCTCTGAAGTACACCAGATCAGGTGTGTTTAAAATAACCTCGAAGTACTAAAGCATCACATAGTCAGGATGGGGTTTGTCAGGCCCAATAGATCTATCTTTAGGATTCTCGCCTACCGTACATAGACAAGTAGTTTAATGTTACCAAGCTAAGAGTATATTTCTGGTTTAAACCCACGTAGAATTAGTTTTAGTACTTGTGCCTATTTCGTAAAACCTTTATAAAAAACAGCGCATGTATTCTCAGTCCCAAAAATATATATAAAAGGGACCAAATGAAACTCACCATACTGTATTTCGTAGTAAAAATACATATAACGTCATTTAACAAGTGCAAGATTGGCCTCACGAGCATACCCATGAACCATACCCATCACCTCCATAGCTATAACCCATAATTTCCTTAGCTTCGACTCATTCAAAAAACTATTTTGAAATCACTCGGACATCACTCCGTCGTAATATTTTATGTATACTAATAATATCTTGAAATAATACAGAGCAAATATATATATATATATATATATATATATATATATATATATATATATATATATATATATATATATATATTTATATAAATCGATTGAGAGAGTTTAGAGAAATATATTTTCAAGTTTCTATGAAATAATGAAACCTATTGAATTCTATTTATAATAGATTTTTGAATTATTAAGGTGAATTATTAAAGTATGAATTATTAAAGTGAATTATTAAAGTATGAATTATTAAAGTGAATTATTAAAGTATGAATTATTAAAGTGAATTATTAAAGTATGAATTATTAAAGTGAATTATTAAAGTAAGAATTATTAAAGTGAATTATTAAAGTAAGAATTATTAAAGTGAATTATTAAAGTATGAATTATTAAAGTGAATTATTAAAGTATGAATTATTAAAGTGAATTATTAAAGTATGAATTATTAAAGTGAATTATTAAAGTATGAATTATTAAAGTATGAATTATTAAAGTTAAAGTAAATTAAAAGTAAAGTAAAGGTAAAGTTAAAGTATAGTAAAAGTATAAAAACTATGTATGTATAATACGAGTATAAATATATAATATTAATTTAAATCGTTATATATATTTAATGAAATAAAATATAAATATCATTATATTTATTATACTGGTTAAGTAATGAGTTGTCAAAAGTGATTCTAGATATTTATAAAAGTTATATACGTTTTAATAATAAAGTTCTTTTTAAACTGAAAACGTTTTTGTACGTTTGAAAATAGATTACTAGAATATTATGGAAACCAATTCTCCACTAGCTTTTGTCTAACTTTCGTAAATGACACTTTTTATTTTTATTTATAAATAGCTTTACAAATTATTCCGAATATCGTTAAGAGGAATAGATTTTCTCAAATCATAGTGGACCTCTCAACAGAGACTTGTAATCATAATTCAATGTTTCTGATAATTCAATCATTTAATATATATTTTTTTAATTTCGTCGATAATCATATTGAAACAAATACGTTCATATAAAGCATTATACGTTTAAATACTTTGTTGACATTTTCGATTTATAACATATACACATATACATACATATTCATATATGTTCATTTAATGGTTCGTGAATCATTGGAATTTGGTCGAGGTTTAAATGAATGTATAAACATAGTTTAAAATCCTTGAGATATAACTTAACAAACATTGCTTATCGTGTCAGAATAATATAAAGATAAAGTTTAAATTTAGTCGGAAATTTCCGAGTCGTCACAACTGACGTTTACCAGCGAATATATGAGGTAGAAATGACAAACGAGGATAGATTTAGTCAGTTAGAGCAGTGGCAAGCCCGGAATGAGTACGTGCATTCTAGGCAACGACAACATGATAGATGGGACTATCATCAGCGTCAGATCATGAGTCAGCTATCACCTCAGGATCACTACGTACTGACCCGACCCGACCCGCTTACTATCCTCCACACCAGCCCGAGATGAGACCACCATTTACTCTCTATGACCCTAACCAGGCCTACCAGTACACCTATCACCAACCATGGAACCCGACCAACGACATGAACTGGAACCCCTATCCAGATTGATATAGTTCCCGTTGGTGATTTCTATGATTTTTATCTTTTTATTATTTATTATTTCTATTTATTTATGTTTAAACATATAATATTGTGATACTTTTATTGTAATGTTTAATATTTTTATTATGTTGTACTAATATTTCATATTTGATTTGAAAGTGGGATTTTAAGTCCCATTTTAAATTACCATGCATGTTATTTGTATGTATGTATATTGTCAATTGTACACAACAGGGTAAAACAGCGCATTTTCAAAGACTGGCATTAAGTTCAGCAAAAGCTACTAATTTTGACGACAAAACGAAAAACAAATGTGATGTAACAACAAGACGGAATGAACAAATGATGTGCACCATTTTTTGTTCAGCAAACAAACGCCAATATGTTTGGAAACTTTGGTAAAATTTAATCATTCTTCTACGCTAATCACCCTCAATAATTTAAATTGTTACTGATTTCTTGCAAATGAGGGCATTGCAAGATCTTAAGTGTGGGAAGGGGTTAAATTCTTTCAGATTTTTAAAATTTTAATTTAAACACTTGGTTACCATTAAAAATACTAGTAACGCAGTAGTTGTATTAGAATCTAGTGCTCTCTGATAATAAAGAACAGCCCTAGTCTTATATACTGACTACCCAGTTCTAGTAAAAATTTTCAAAATTTTCAATTAAATGAATTCAAAATCATGTTTATACATATTTATGAACGATAAAACTAGGTGTTAACACCGAAATTATTGTTACCTCGGAAAGGACATAAATTGAGAAACAACCCAAAATGTTAGAATTCATTTAAAATGGAATAGAGGACAATAAAAAGGCAAAGAAAGGAAAATAAAAGCCAAGTGTGGGAAAAATTTATCAAGTTATTTAAAACATATATCACATATTTTTGTACAAATATCTGAAGATACTTTTGTTTTGGACAATTTTATCAGTTTTACCCAATTTCTTATAATATATTTGAAACAAAAGATGGATCTACACGATGAATCAACTACATCATTAAAAGGAAGTAAAGTCTTCCGAAAAAGATACGCGTTTCTTGATTTAGGTCAGAAAGTTGTCGTCCAGACCAGTTGTAGAGTCTATGAAAAACCTTGAAAAGTTTTCTCGAAAATCAGCTGGAAATTCACGGACCTCAGCATCAAACAGGGTCTCCAAGTGGTCAGACTTATCTTAACCATGAGAGGATCTGTCTCGTAAAATGGGGAGGGCGTCGTGCAAATTAGCTTGATAAGACTAATGAATCAGATCCCCAGAAAAGATAATCTCCTTAAAGATCAAAAATCAGCTTTTAAGCATGATATTACACAATCCTTGAGATTGACTTTTAAAGATTGAGAATTACAAACTCGTGGAATTCGATGATATCTAAACTCGAGCTTGAACGAGAAAATATTTTGATCAAATTACAAACCGATTTGTTTTCTGAAAACCCATTTTTAATGCGTTCATTACCATTGAACGTAAAATCCTAGGAATTCACCTGAAATTCATTAGGTCACCTGAACCAAATCGGGTGTCAACCGTAAGAACGGTGGTTGCATAACATGGTCAAAAACAGGACCTTGTGCCAGATCGAAAAACTATAAGGTGATCTTTACTATTGCTCCTACCAAGGATAGTAATTGCATCCGACACGTTATAGACCATAATTAAAAGCATGTCACGGGACATTGCGTTAACAGTTACTTGTTCAACGCTTTCCTTTACAACCGGACGGTAGTTTACCGAAAGGTAATATACGGAGCAAGTATACTGGGTGTGTTGCTTTCCCAAAACAAGGTTAGCAAGTGGGTGACACAAAACCGCAAATTTTGAGCTAAAATTGTCAAATCTGAAACCCACCAAACAAACAAAAACAATTTGCAAACACCGGTGAAGGGTTATTCCGAAAAACTTATCTAGGGTAAAAGCTAGATTAAATTTTCAAAAGATCGAATGTTTTCATAAAGATCCAATCTCCTTAAGGATCTAAATTTTCATAGTCATATGTGACTGTAAACTACATCGCTACTACCATTGTTCATACCGCCGTATAAAATTCACTGATGTACAAAGTGTGAAGAATAAAGAAGTGATTCTAGTATCTTTATTTCAAGACTATCTTGCTTGAGGACAAGCAACGCTCAAGTGTGGGAATATTTGATAATGCTAAAAACGAACATATATTTCATAGAATTATCCCTCAAGAAAAGACAAGCTTTTAGTTGCAATTGCTGTATTTACAAGTGATATTCGTTTAAATAATAAAAGGTGAAGACAAAAGACAGATTCGACGAATTGAAGACGCAAATGACCAAAAAGCTAAAAAGTACAAAGTACAATCAAAGTGGTTCAAATTATTGATGAGAAACGTCTCAAAATTACAAGAGTACAAGACGCGAAACGCAAAATACAAGATATTAAATTGTACGCAAGGACGTTCGAAAATCCAGAACCGAGACCAGAGTCAACTCTTAACTCGCGACGCAACTGAGCTAAAATTACAAGTCAACTATGCACATAAATATAATATAATATATAAATAATTCTTAAAATTATATATATATATATATATATATATATATATATATATATATGTATATATATATATATATATTATATATAAATCGTCGGCAAAGAAGAAAACAAAGACATGTGAGCTGAAAAAGTAGGCCATGCGATCGCATGGACAGGAAGGCCAAAAACCATGCGATCGCATGGTGTCCTGTAGCAGCAGACATCCTATAAATTTCGCGTGTTCTGGCCATTTATTTACACATCTTTTCTCTATCTCTCTATCTCACGTATATATATATATATATTATAATTTTAATTTTAATTTTAATTTTAATAATAAGGGTATGTTAGCGAATGTTGTAAGGGTGTAAGTCGAAATTATGTCTGTGTAATGCTACGTTATTATTAATCATTATAAGTTATGTTCAACCTTTTTAAATTAATGTCTCGTACCTAAGTTATTATTATGCTTATTTAAGCCGAAGTAATCGTGATGTTGGGCTAAAATATTAAAGATTGGGTAATTGGGCTTTGTACCATAATTGGGGTTTGGACAAAAGAACGACACTTGTGGAAATTAGACTATGAGCTATTAATGGGCTTTATATTTATTTAATTAAATGATAGTTTGTTAATTTAATATAAAGATTTACAATTGGACGTACCTATAAATAACCATATACACTCGATCGGACACGATGGGCGGGATATTTATAAGTACTAATAATCGTTCATTTAACCGGATACGGGAATGGATTAACAGTCAATGGAATTATGAAAACAGGGGTGAATTATGTACAAGGACACTTGGCGTAATTGTTAACAAAGTATTAAAACCTTGGGTTACACGCAATCGATATCCTGGTGTAATTATTAAACAAAGTATTAAGACCTTGTTACAGTTTAAGTCCCCAATTACTTGGAATATTTGACTTCGGATATAAGGATAATTTGACGAGGACACTCGCACTTTAAATTAATGACTGATGGACTGTTATGGAAAAAAATCAGATGGACATATTGAATAATCCAGGACAAAGGACAATTAACCCATGGGAATAAACTATAATCAACACGTCAAACATCATGATTACGGAAGTTTAAATGAGCATAATTCCTTTATTTCATATTTAATTGCACTTTTAATTATCACATTTTATTTACCGTCATTTTATTTTATTGCACTTTTAATTATCGTACTTTTTAATTATCGCAATTTTATTTTATCGCATTTTTATTTATCGCAATTTCATTATCGTTATTTACTTTACGCTTAAAATTAAGTTATATTTATTTTTAATATTTTACATTAGGTTTTAACTGCGACTTAAGTTTTAAAATTGACAAACCTGTCATTAAAAGGTAAAAACCCCCTTTTTATAATAATAATACTACTTATATATATATATATATATATATATATATATATATTTACAAATATAGTTTTTAAAAATATAGCGTTAAACTTGGCTAAGATCCCTGTGGAACGAACCGGACTTACTAAAAACTACACTACTGTACGATTAGGTACACTGCCTATAAGTGTTGTAGCAAGGTTTAGGTATATCCACTCTATAAATAAATAAATAACTTGTGTCAAATTGTATCGTATTTAATAGTATTTTGTAGTAAAAATATAACTATTTTGTATACACCTCGCATAACATTAGATACATTTTACAAACATTGTATTTGTTTTTAAAAGACAAACTTTCTTTATATCAAAAATTGACAGGCATGCATACCATTTCATAATATCCACTGTCCAACTATATGCTATGAACTCAATGACTCGAATGCAACGTTCTCGAAATATGCTATGAAAGACTCCAAGTAATATCTTGAAAATGAGTAAACGCACAGCGAAAGATTTCTTTAACACCTGAGAATAAACATGATTTAAAGTGTCAACCAAAAGGTTGGTGAGTTCATTAGTTTATCATAATCATTCATTTTCATTATTTTAATAGATCACAAGAATTTCATTTTCAGTTCTCATAAATATACGTCTCATGCATAGAGAAAAAAATCATTCATATGGTGAACACCTGGTAACCGACATTAACAAGATGCATATAAGAATATCCCCTATCATTCCGGGACATCCATCGGATATGATAAAACAACATCGAAGTACTAAAGCATCCGCAACCATGGATGGGGTTCGTTAGGCCCAATAGATCTATCTTTAGAATTCGTGTCAATTAGTAGATCAGCTTACTAATTCTTAAGTTACCAAGCAAAAGGGGCATATTCGGCTTCGATCATTCACCCATATAATGTAGTTTCAATTACTTGTGTCTATTTCGTAAAACATTTATAAAAATTGCGCATGTATTCTCAGCCCAAAAATATAAAGGGTAAAAAGGTAAATGAAACTCACCATACTGTATTTCGTAGTAAAAATACATATAACGTCATTGAACAAGTGCAAGGTTGGCCTCGAATTTACGAACTTAAATTAATTATATATTCATATATTGGTCAATATTTGTCTAACAATTTAGGTTATGTCATAGTGTATCACAATCCTAATGCTCGAGACTAATATGCAAAAGTCAACAAAAGTCAATTTGACTCAAAATGATTTTCAAAAATCTATACATGATTAATATATAGTTTAAATATCGTCGTTTTATATTTTTAAATAATTTTAAAAGATTTATTGGAGTAAATAATATAATTTATTTATTAATAAATAAAATTTTATATTAAAATTTATATAATAAAATATACTTTTATATATATTAAGTAATAAAATTTATAGAGTTCATTTAATATCATACAGATAATATGATAGGTATTATTAAAGTAATTTATTACACGTAGTAAAATATGTTTGTATCACATATTTATTTGATAAAATAATATCTATAATAATAGTAAGTAAAAGTTGTATTATTTTGTAATAATAATAATTATTATAAAAATATCAATATTTATAATTACTAAGATGACATTATGATAAAACGATAATTCTAATTATGATAACTTTAATATTTACGATACTTTTTAATATTATCTTTAAAATAATAATTCTTTTTAAAATGATAATAATAATGATATTTTATAGTAACAATGACATTTCTATTAAAATGATAATTTTTGTTAAAATGATAGTTTTAATACTAACGATACTTTTAATAATAATAGTAATGATAAAAATAATAAGAACGATAATTTTATCTAAATCAATATCTTATAATATTTTAATTTTATCATGATACTCTTACTCATTATTTCCTAATCGTTTCGTTTAATAGCTTTTAATCGTCTTTTATATCATGTTCATAATAATGATAATAATAGTAAGGAAAATAATTAGGTGTTACTAATATTAGTTTTAATTACAATAATACTAATAATGATAATTACTATGACATTATTAACGATAATACTAATAATTATTTTAATGTTAATATAATAATAATAACAATAACAATAACCATTTTTAAATAATGATATATATATATATATATATATTAGTAATGATAATAATAATAATGATAATAATAATAATAATAATAATAATAATAATAATAATAATAATAATAATAATAATAATAATAATAATAATAATAATAATAATTAGATAATAATAATAATAATATTAATTATAACATTAACGATAATAAAGATAGTAATAATAATAAAAATAACAATTTTTAATGATAAATCCTTTTATTGATAAAGATAATAATAATAATAACAATAAGATAAAACTAGAACGACGATAATAACGACGATAATAATAATTATTTTTAATAATAATACCAAATTTCAATTGACTATAACTCCAAATCTGTCCATCGAAACTATTCGATATCTAAATGAAAAGTTCTTAATTTTTCGCTAGCTTTCCAACGACATGCATATCTTATACCTTATCTCAACCGCATATATAACTAATTCAGGATTCAACATAACCTATCTAATGGCAATATCAAAAGTACAAACATGCATAATCCTATATACTCGAGCACTAGTCAGGGATACACTATTAGTATGTAAAAGTTAAATTATGAGTACTCACGTATCAATATTGAGATTCAATATTGCAGAAAAGGTACGTAAACGCAACGGAGACGATAAACACTAGATTGACCTCACGAGCATACCCTCGAACATTACCCATCACTTCCATAGCTATAACCCATAATTTCCTTAGCCCTATCATATTCGATAACCAGTTTTGAAAACATTTGAGCAGAACCTCGTCGTAGTATTTTATGTATATTACTAATAATAATAATAATTCAAAAATTAAGATTTATAATTATAATCTTAATACTAATTAAAAATAATAATAATATAAATATAAATAATATTGATAATGATTACGGAGTAAGTGAAATGAATTGTGAAGAATGAACACGAATTCGATCGAGCTTTATATCCATTTCTGTCCCAGCTTCCTCCGTACTCGCGGAGGTATATAGGCACAAAGCTCCGCAGTCGCGGAGCTCCTGTTTCCAGCTGTCTCTCATTCTTCTCGTGGGCTGCCGACAGTTTATATAATATTTATATATATTACTATTAATTTATATAATTAATTAAATATTATATTATATTTACGTGCATAGTTAATTTGTAAAACTAGTTCCAAAAACTTGTACGTTGTCACACGACCAATGTCCCGGTTTCGGTTTCTCGAACGCATTTTCGTACGCTTGGAAAACTAGCACTTTATGTTACGCGACGTGTACCTTTATATATGACAAGACTCAAATCAATGAAAAATAATCCAACTCAAAGTGTAACTTATTCATTTGAGTGTTTTGGTCGTTTACTCCTTTAAATCAAAGTCTCGTTGTTTACTAAAATACGTTTAATAATAACAAAATGTTTTATATTTAATTTATACATTAACGTGTTTGTAAAATATATATATATATATATATATATATATATATATATATATATATATATATATATATATATATATATATATATATATATATATATATATATATATATATATATATATATATATATTCTTACTTAAGAATATAATTTTGTATATCTTATATATAATTGAAATATCTATCTAATTATATTTCAAAGTTCAAAACGTTTAAGTAATAGAAAATATTATGTCGTATCACATTTTACGTTTTTGAAACAATATATATATATATATATATATATATATATATATATATATATATATATATATATATATATATATATATATATATATATATATATATATAAGTAAATATATATATATATATATATATATATATATATATATATATATATATATATAATTTATGATATAAAGCTTTAATTAGTTCCTTAAAACCTATGAACAATTTATCTTATAAGACGTTTCACTAATAAAGTTCTTTAAAAATTGTTTTTGTACGTTTGAAATAATATTAAGTAAATATGAAAACTTTGTTTTCCAAAACTAAGTATATTAAAGAATCATTTTGCTAAAAAGGTTATATTAGTAGAAGTTGTTATATCGTAAAACATTTTAGAGAAGTAAGATTAAATATACTTTTCATAGGTTTCAAGTTTTTAATGTTTGTTGGTGCAACGTGATATAAAGTCTAAAGGTTAGGTAAACGTATAAAATTATTTTAATGTAAAACGTTAATTTACTTATCTTGTCGATATCCATCTTCTAAGTTATCTATATTCTATAATCTTACTTCCGCGTTAATTAATATACAAGTTTAATAGTTTATCTTATCAAAAGTCACGAGACAATTATTGTAAAGCATAAATTGAAAATCAAACGGGAATCTCCACTAACCCTTGTCTAGTTCCCGTTAATTGACACTTTGTTCTTATTTGTAAAATTACTTTACCATTTTTCAAATATGGTTAAAAAGGAAAGGTTTCCTAAATCAAAGTGGACCTCCTAATAGGGACTCGTAGCCATAATTCAATGTATCTGATAATTCAATCATTTGATATTATCTTTTAATTCCGTCGATAATTATTTTAAATATATTTTAAAACAAATACGTTCATGTAAAGTATTATACGTCTAATACTTTGTTAATTTTTTAAGTTATAACATATATATATATATATATATATATATAATCATATCCATTTATGTATTGGTTCGTGAATCGTCGAAACTTGGTTGATGTTAATTGAATGTATGAATACAGTTTAAAATTCTTGAGATTCAACTTACAAACTTTGCTTATCGTGTCAGGAATATATAAAGATTAAAGTTTAAATTTGGTCGGAAATTTTCGGGTTGTCACAGTACCTACCCGTTAAAGAAATTTCGTCCCCGAAATTTAATAGAGGTCGTCATGGCTAACAATGAGAATGTTATTATGACGATTATAAAGTTTTATCATGTCTAGGGAGTAGGGATAAAATAATTCGATTACTCGAAGCGTATGAGGGAAGTTATCGTAAATGAATGAAATAAGATTATAGTGATTCGTCATATCCTTTGACGTCATCACAATTGATCTCCGAATTTAAAGAAAATCTTTGTAATCTATATTGGATTTGATTCTTCAACGATTAAGAAAATTATGATCCTCTTCGAATAAATGCGATAATCCATCTTGATTTCTCTGTCGGATATTTCGCTATAAATCCACCTCCTTCGTTTCCTTTTAACTCACACCTTCTATTTTTTTCTCAAATCATATTTCCAATAGATTGTGGAAATTTTTCATCCAGTTCTGATCCTTGATTTACTCCTAACTTTCATATCTGTCATTCTTCTTTTTCATCTACCACCGGAGGATTTTATTTACTTTTACTATTACCTTGGGGTCATAGTATTATTAATTCTCCCGTGCCTTTACGTTGCAATACGTATTGATATGCACGGTTTGTAATTTACGTATTGTTGTTGAACTTTATATTTTCTTTTATATTCAAAAGTTCCATACTTTTGTCTCCTTTTCCCGACTTCAAGTCAAGTGAATAACGATCCAGAATTCGTAGGTATGGATTTCGAAATGAACATAGTTAATATTATAAGAAGAGAATTGTAATGTCACGATCTTGATTTATCAAATTACCAGAATACCTCGAAAAAGACCGAATCATCAAGAAATATTTTCTTGATATTTTAGAGGTTAAATAGAATATAAGAGTCGTGTAACATGGCACATGGTGACGTTATGATCTGTGAATCATCACGTTCCATTTAGGAACTCAACATGACTTACTGTAATATAATCACGTTGATCAAGTGTCATTATATTATACTAACTCATGCTTCAGTTCCCAACACTATTTCAAAACATTCATAATTTAAACACGGCGTTTTCAGAATTTTGAATCTAAAACAGTTTTCTTTATGATGAATACAGATAATGCGAGGAGATAAATGATTTCAGATAAGAATAGCTATGAAAATATCTTCAGAAATATTGAGGATATTTATAATGAAAGATACGATGATATCTTAGAATTTCTAATATCAGAGGATGATGAAGAACATTGTCTATAGGGGTTTAGAGTCAGGAGTAAGGTATTCGTTAATGTCTTTAGCAGATACTGAATCATTTGGATTCTTTGAAGGTAGGTTTAGTTTTTGTGATTTGTCCACAGCCTCCTTCATACTTTGCTCAATCCGTTTTCCAGTTCCAAAACTTCTCTTTTTCTGAGCTTTGCCAATACACTAATCTTTATCATCAAACTTTTTACTGCTAAGGTCGTTTACAGTTTTTGTTGCTTCATCAGCATTTTGAGAACTAGTTCGCGGTTCAGAGTGTTTTTCAGAAACTTCACATTCAAATTAAGTCCAGAAGATAGACGTTATATGTACACATATAACTGTTGGCGTAGACATGTTGCGAGATTTCAAAATACTGATTGCTAATTCCCAATGATTCGTATGGCAATTCTCGTTACAAGATGTGAATGTGTAAATGATGGGGTTTCGGTAAATATAATGATTCTCTGGAAGGTCAAAGATCAGTGAAGTTGTGAATAAGTTTATTGCTAATGTGGTGGAACATGAAAGGTTCTCATGTAACAAAAGGATAATCACATATATCAAGATTATGATAAGGCTACTCCGAATGAAAAAATCGAAGTTGTCTTGCTGGAGCTGTGATAGAATTTGCTACTTTGAAAAGGAATTGCAAGGTTATTTTTACTAATAAATGTCAAAGGATCTGACACAGATATGTGTTGAATTATGACTTTGGTTTTGAGAGCTTTTTAAGTACATAACTGTGGGTAATATGTGGTTGGATCTTCATCTCGATTGCTCATTATTTGAAGTGTCTTCAGAAATTTTTGAAGGGTTTGAACACAGATTGTAATCGTTAATATACATTTGATGTTCTAACACAGTTTTGAAGTCAAAGTATAGCTTTGAAAGATGTAAGAATCTAAAAGTGATGGTACCGGTTATATTTCGTATTGAATTCTGAGGTTTCAAAATCAGAATATGTAATCGGGTTTGAATGAGTATTGTTGTTTTGATTGCTATGAAAGAATGTATATTATTGTGAAAGTAGAAAGTATGGTTGATAATTTGCTTAATCAGATTCGAAGAATGTAACATATTAATTGTGAATATATATATATATATATATATATATATATATATATATATATATATATATATATATATATATATATATATATATATCGGGTATTACCTACCCGTTAAAAAATTTCACAATTAATATTTTGTACAAAAGAATTTTATTACAGTCTTTATGAAAATATATATGTATATATTCTCTTCAGATGTAACTTAGATTTTAATGAGTTAATACTAAATTAAACTCATTCGATTTACAATCGGAACTAGAATTGAATAATCCCTTGAAGGCTTTAGAGATTACATAAGTATTTCTTCAATAATATTGAAATTATGAATCAATACTTCGTTATTTGTTGAGGCGTGATGTTGGTTTTCGTTAAATTCTTGTGAACTTCGCAAAGTACGAATGATGTTATCTGAAAAGTTTCAGTTACATCAATCAAATATATACTTGATTTATTAGGAAATTGGAATTTGTTGAATTGAGACAGAGATTGTAGTTAACGATGGTTAAGTCGTGGGCGAGAGACGTACATTATTGTATATTTGTAATATGAATTAACCGAGTAGCTATGATTTAGACACAATAGCTTAGTACGGAAAGATTTATTTTTATCTCAATATATATATATATATATATATATATATATATATATATATATATATATATATATATATATATATATATATATATATATATATATATATATATATATATATAATATACATATAATTTCTTCAGAGGGAATGAGTTAATTCTTTATAACTCGTTGATACAATATACGCGTTATTAATTCGTAATGATGTCCACAGTGATTCTTGAACTGACGAAATTTGTGATGTTATAAGTGTTGTTGATTCTGATGTTGACTGTACTGACGATGCTGGTGACGCTGACGGTACTGTTGATGCTGCTGGTAAAACAAATTTAGCTTGTTAATCACACACCATTTTTGTCAGGGTTTCTACTCTTCCTTCTATCATTTTGGTTCGCTTAACTGATTTATGGTTAGGGCTAGATTAGATAATCTCTAAGACTTTAGAGATTACATAATTGCCGCAGAATGTTTCTCCAATGAAGTTATGAGTTAATACTTCGTCAGTTATTATTGTTGGTACTCCTTGGTATCTATGGTGCGTATGACGTTGATGCTCGTGGGACAGATTTTGAAATTTGAGGTTTACGACGCGGTTGTGGTTGGAGGTGATAATGGTACTGTTGCCGTTGATGATGGTGGTATTGGTTATGCTGCTGATGCTGATGCTGCTGCTGGTGTTTGTAATCTTTGCACCATATTCTCCAAAGTCACTACCCGAGCGAGAAGCTCGTTGACTTCTTCTATTGCACCGGGGTGATTCTCGGTTCAGACGAGTGGATAAATAAAATCTAGAATTTGATGTAGTATATAATCGTGACGAGATACTCTGGAAATGAGAGAGAAAATGGTGTTTCGGACAGGTTTGCCAGTAAGTGCTTCAGGTTCTTCGTCAAGAGGGCAATGTGGTGGATGGAAGGGATCACCTTCTTCTTGTCTCCAATGATTGAGGAGGCTACGAACCCATCCCCAATTCATCCAAAATAGATGATGGCTGATTGGTTGATCCATTCCGGTCACACTGCTTTCGGAGCTTGAATGGGATTCCATTTCGGAATCCGAGTGACTTGAACTGATGACGAATTCCATTTTGTACGATTGGATAAAGGATTTTTTTTATATGAAATGATTTTGGCTAACGGATGGTATTCTAATTACATAGAATATCCATATATATAGAACAAAAGATTTCGTAAATTACGGAGGAATTTACGGAATATATCAGGCAATGTTTACAGTAATAGATACGATAAGATATGATTTAGCAGATACGCTAAGATATGAATTTTTGTCTATACACTATTCATGCAATCAATGCAGCAAGACATGTCTAGACTAAGCAGGAAATTTTCTAAGGGTGATAAGCAGATGATTTCGGCTAGACATGATAAGCAAAACTTTTGACATGTAGACACAGTCGAAGTCCAGACTCACTAATGTATCCTAACGACTTATCAATTAGACACACTAATGCAGACCTGGTTCGCTAAGACCACCGCTCTGATACCAACTGAAAGGACCCGTTCATATACATTATAAATGATTCACAATAGTTGATTACATCGCGAGGTATTTGACTTCTATATGACACATTTTACAAACATTGCATTTATTTTTAAAAGACAAACTTTCTTTACATCGAAAATTGACAGGCATGCATACCATTTCATAATATCCACTGTCCAACTATAAATTGACTTAATAATAATCTTTGATGAACTCAATGACTCGAATGTAATGTTCTCGAAATATGCTATGAAATATGAAAGACTCCAAGTAATATCTTGAAAATGAGTAAACGCACAGCGGAAGATTTCTTTAACACCTGAGAATAAACATGCTTTAAAGTGTCAACCAAAAGGTTGGTGAGTTCATTAGTTTATCATAATCATTCATTTTCATTATTTTAATAGACCACAAGAATTTCATTTCCAGTTCTCATAAATATACGTCCCATGCATAGAGAAAAAAATCATTCATATGGTGAACACCTGATAACCGACATTAACAAGATGCATATAAGAATATCCCCTATCATTCCGGGACTTCCATCGAAGTACTAAAGCATCTGCAACCATGGATGGGGTTCGTTAGGCCCAATAGATCTATCTTTAGGATTCGCGTCAATTAGTAGATCGGTTTACTAATTCTTAGGTTACCAAGCAAAAGGGGCATATTCGTCTTCGATCATTCACCCATATAATGTAGTTTCAATTACTTGTGTCTATTTCGTAAAATATATATATAAATTGCGCATGTATTCTCAGCCCAAAAATATAAAGGGTAAAAAGGCAAATGAAACTCACCATACTGTATTTCGAGTAAAAATACATATAACGTCATTGAACAAGTGCAAGGTTGGCCTCGGATTCACGAACCTAAATTAATTATATATATTCATATATTGGTCAATATGTGTCTAACAATTTAGGTTAAGTCATAGTGTATCACAATCCTAATGCTCGAGACTAATATGCAGAAGTCAACAAAAGTCAATTTGACTCAAAATGATTTCCAAAAATCTATACATGATTAATATATAGTTTAAATATCGTCGTTTTATATTTTTAAATAATTTTAAAAGATTTATTGGAGTAAATAATATAATTCATTTATTAATAAATAAAATTTTATATTAAAATTTATATAATAAAATATACTTTTATATATATTAAGTAATAAAATTTATAGAGTTCATTTAATATCATAAAGATAATATGATATGTATTATTAAAGTAATTTATTACATGTAGTAAAATATGTTTGTATCACATATTTATTTGATAAAATAATATCTATAATAATAGTAAGCAAAAGTTGTATTATTTTGTAATAATAATAATTATTATAAAAAATATCAATATTTATAATTTCTAAGATGACATTATGATAAAACGATAATTCTAATTATGATAACTTTAATATTTATGATACTTTTTAATATTATCTTTAAAATAATAATTCTATTTAAAATGATAATAATAATGATATTTTATAGTAACAATGACATTTCTATTAAAATGATAATTTTTATTAAAATAATAGTTTTAATACTAACGATACTTTTAATAATAATAGTAATGATAAAAATAATAAGAACGATAATTTTATCTAAATCAATATCTCATAATAGTTTAATTTCATCATGATACTCTTACTCATTATTTCCTAATCGTTTCGTTTAATAGCTTTTAATCGCCTTTTATATCGTGTTCATAATAATGATAATAATAGTAATCAAAATAATTAGGTGTTACTAATATTAGTTTTAATTACAATAATACTAATAATGATAATTACTATGACATTATTAACGATAATACTAATAATTATTTTAATGATAATATAATAATAATAACAATTACAATAACCATTTTTAAATAATGATATATATATTAATAATGATAATAATAATGATAATAATAATAATAATAATAATAATAATAATAATAATAATTAGATAATAATAATAATAATACTAATTATAACATTAATGATAATAACGATAGTAATAATAATAAAAATAACAATTTTTAATGATAAATCCTTTTATTGATAAAGATAATAATAATAATAATAATAATAATAATAATAATAATAATAACAATAAGATAAAAGTGGAACGACGATAATAACGACGATAATAATAATCATTTTTAATAATAATACCAAATTTCAATTGACTATAACTCCAAATCTGTCCATCGAAACTATTCGATATCTAAATGAAAGGTTCTTAATTTTTCGCTAGCTTTCCAACGACATGCATATCTTATACCTTATCTCAATCGCATATATAACTAATTCAGGATTCAACATAACCTATCTAATGGCAATATCAAAAGTACAAACATACATAATCCTATATACTCGAGCACTAGTCAGGGATACACTATTAGTATGTAAAAGTTATATTATGAGTACTCACGTATCAATATTGAGATTCAATATTGCAGGAAAGGTACGTAAACGCAACGGAGACGATAAACACTAGATTGACCTCACGAGCATACCCTCGAACATTACCCATCACTTCCATAGCTATAACCCATAATTTCCTTAGCCCTATCCTATTCGATAACCAGTTTTGAAAACATTTGGGCAGAACCTCGTCGTAGTATTTTATGTATATTACTAATAATAATAATAATACAAAAATTAAGATTTATAATTATAATCTTAATACTAATTAATCATAATAATATAAATATAAATAATATCGATAATGATTACGGAGTATGTGAAATGAATTGTGAAGAATGAACGCGAATTCGATCGAGCTTTATATCCATTTCTGTCCCAGCTTCCTTCGCACTCACGGAGGTATATAGGCACAAAGCTCCGCACTCGCGGAGCTCCTGTTTCCAGCTGTCTCTCATTCTTCTCGTGGGCTGCCGACAGTTTATATAATATTTATATATATTATTATTAATTTATATAATTAATTAAATATTATATTATATTTACATGCATAGTTAATTTGTAAAACTAGTTCCAAAAACTTGTACGTTGTCACACGACCAATGTCCCCATTTCAGTTTCTCGAACGCATTTTTGTACGCTTAAAAACTAGCACTTTACGTTACGCGACGTGTACCTTTATATATGACAAGACTCGAATCAATGAAAAATAATCCAACTCAAAGTGTAACTTATTCATTTGAGTGTTTTGGTAGTTTGCTCCTTTAAATCAAAGTCTCGTTGTTTACTAAAATACGTTTAATAATATCGAAACGTTTTATATTTAATTTATACATTAACGTGTTTGTAATATAGATAGATATTTCAATTATATATAAGATATACAAAATTATATTCTTAAGTAAGAATATATATATATATATATATATATATATATATATATATATATATATATATATATATATATATATATATATATTCTTACTTAAGAATATAATTTTGTATATCTTATATATAATTGAAATATCTATCTAATTATATTTCAAAGTTCAAAACGTTTAAGTAATAGAAAATATTATGTCGTATCACGTTTTACGTTTTTGAAACAATATATATATATATATATATATATATATATATATATATATATATATATATATATATATATATATATATATATATATATATATATAATTTATGATATAAATCTTTAATTAGTTCCTTAAAACCTATGAACAATTTATCTTATAAGACGTTTCACTAATAAAGTTCTTTAAAAATTGTTTTTGTACGTTTGAAACAATATTAAGTAAATATGAAAACTTTGTTTTCCAAAACTAAGTATATTAAAGAATCATTTTGCTAAAAAGGTTATATTAGTAGAAGTTGTTATATCGTAAAACATTTTAGAGAAGTAAGATTAAATATACTTTTCATAGGTTTCAAGTTTTTAACGTTTGTTGGCGCAACGTGATATAAAGTCTAAAGGTTAGGAAACATATAAAATCATTTTAATGTAAAACGTTAATTTACTTATCTTGTCGATATCCATCTTCTAAGTTATCTATATTCTATAATCTTACTTTCACGTTAATTAATATACAAGTTTAATAGTTTATCTTATCAAAAGTCACGAGACAATTATTTTAAAGCATAAATTGAAAATCAAACGGGAATCTCCACGAACCCTTGTCCAGTTCCCGTTAATTGACACTTTGTTCTTATTTGTAAAATCACTTTACCATTTTTCGAATATGGTTAAAAAAGAAAGGTTTCCTAAATCAAAGTGGACCTCCTAATAGGGACTCGTAGCCATAATTCAATGTATCTGATAATTCAATCATTTGATATTATCTTTTAATTCCGTTGATAATTATTTTAAATATATTTTAAAACAAATACGTTCATGTAAAGTATTATATGTCTAATACTTTGTTAATGTTTTTAAGTTATAATATATATATATATATATATATATATATATAATATATATATATATATATATATATATATATATATATATATATATATATATATAATCATATCCATTTATGTATTGGTTCGTGAATCGTCGAAACTTGGTCGAGGTTAACTGAATGTATGAATACAGTTTAAAATTCTTGAGATTCAACTTACAAACTTTGCTTATCGTGTCGGGAATATATAAAGATTAAAGTTTAAATTTGGTCGAAAATTTCCGGGTTGTCACACATGGCGCATACCCTGATGAACCAAATTACCAGCAAGGAACCGGAAAAGGGGAAAACTAAATCGGGAACTAGTAGTGAGAAGCGTAAGTGGGACAACAACAAGGGAAGAGATCAAAACCCCGCTAAGAGGCATGAAGGTTTCAAGGGAAACAACCCAAACCCGAACACAAGCTCGAATCCTAACTATAAGGGTAGTCTACCGCAGTGCAAGAGATGCTACAAGCATCACACTGGGTATTGCAACGTGGTCTGTGAAAAATGTAAAAGGACCGGGCATATTGGCAAAGACTGCAAGATCACCACCCTAGCGGGGAAGACAAATCATACTAGACCGAGAAAGTGTTATGAGTGTGGACAACCGGGCCACTTCAAAAATGAGTGTCCCAACAAGCGAAAGGACGGCAGACCACCGCGTGGCAGAGCTTTCAACGTAAACGCAAGGGATGCCTGTGAGAACCCCGACTTGGTTACAGGTATATTCACTATCAACAATCTATTAGCTTCTGTCCTATTTAACACTGGTGCCAATAGGAGTTATGTATGTAGACACTTTTACTCTAAGATAAATTGGTCGTTAGTTCCTTTAAAGGAGAGTATGCTTGTCGAGGTAGCTAATGGAAAACTTGAGAAAGTTGACCAGATTAGTCGAGGAGCTATTATCAACATAGTTGGTGTGGATTTCGAGATTGACTTGATACCCATTAAATTAGGAAGCTTTGATGTTATTTTCGGTATGGACTGGTTGATCAAGATAAGGGCTGACATTATCTATGGAGATAAAGCTCTTCGTATACCACACGGAGATGGTGATCCACTGATTATTTACGGAGAGAGATGTAGCTCGAATCTAAACCTCATTAGTTGCATGAAAGCACAAAAGATCATGAAGAAAGGATGTCTTGCTATTTTAGCACATGTGAAAACGTTAGAAACTGAGGTGAAGAGCATGGATGATGTACGAATTGTGAACGAATTTTCCGATGTCTTTTTGGAAGAATTGCCTGGATTACCGCCATCAAGAGCAGTGGAGTTTCAAATCGATTTAGTGCCAGGGGCTGCACCTGTAGCTTGCGCACCTTATCGACTCGCACCTTCCGAAATACAAGAGTTTCAGAGCCAATTACAAGAACTGCTAGACCGTGGATTTATCCAACCAAGTTCTTCGCCTTGGGACGCTCCTGTTTTGTTTGTGAAGAAGAATGACGGATCATTCCGCATGTGTATCGACTACCGTGAACTCAACAAATTGACGATCAAGAATCAGTATCCTCTTCCCCGAATTGACAATCTTTTTGATCAACTACAAGGATCGAGCGTTTACTCTAAGATCGATTTGCGATCCGATTATCACCAGTTGAGGGTGAAAGAGAGTGATGTGATGAAAACTGCGTTCAGAACCTGTTATGGTCATTATGAGTTTCTCGTGATGCCATTCGGTTTAACCAACGCACCTGTCGTATTTATGGATCTCATGAATTGTGTATGCAAGCCATACCTGGATAAGTTTGTTATCGTCTTCATAGATGATATCCTCATCTACTCCAAAAGCGAAGAAGAACATGAACAACATCTTCGTCTAGTGTTGGAACTCTTGAGACAAGAGCAACTTTATGCAAAATTCTCCAAGTGTGAGTTTTGGTTGAAGAAAGTCCAATTTCTGGGTCACGTTGTGAGTGATCAAGGTATCAAAGTTGATCTCGCAAAGATCGAAGCTATCAGCAAGTGGGAAACCCCCACTACTCCGACTCATATCCGCCAATTTTTAGGTCTCGCCGGTTACAACCGAAGATTTATTGAAGGTTTCTCTCTGATTGCGCGTCCTTTGACCGCGCTGACTCACAAAGGGAAGAAGTTCATTTGGGAACCCGAATAAGAATCTGCATTTCAAACCTTCAAAAAGAAGTTAACCACCGCACCTATCTTATCACTTCCTGAAGGCAGTGACGATTTCGTCATTTATTGCGATGCTTCGAAAAGTGGTTTTGGTTGTGTACTGATGCAACGCACAAAGGTTATCGCTTACACCTCCCGACAACTGAAGATTCACGAGCGAAATTACACAATGCACGATCTCGAGCTTGGAGCCGTTGTCTTTGCATTAAAGCTGTGGAGACACTACCTTTATGGAACAAAGAGCACTATTTTCACCGATCATAAAAGCCTCCAACACATCTTTGATCAGCAGCAACTGAATATGAGACAGCGTCGATGGATCGAGACGCTGAACGACTATGATTGTGAACTTCGTTATCACCCTGGCAAGGCAAATGTTGTAGCTGACGCTTTAAGCCGAAAGGAGAGGATGGCACCTCTTCGTGTTCGGGCACTGAACATCACCATTCATTCGAACCTCAATAGCCAGATCCGAGCAGCCCAAGATGAGGCTCTCAAGGAGGAGAATATACCTCGTGAATACTTGAACATTCTCGTCTCTCGATTCGAAGTTAAGGAGACTGGACTCCGATGCTATGCCGGAAGAATTTGGGTGCCTCGTTATGGAGATTTACGGAGCCTTATATATTAGATGAAGCCCATAAGTCAAGATATTCGATTCATCCAGGAGCCGGTAAAATGTACCACGATCTCAAGGAACAGTATTGGTGGCCTAATCTTAAGAAGGACGTTGCAACTTATGTTGGGAAGTGTTTGACTTGCTCGAAAGTTAAGGCCGAACATCAGAGGCCTTCTAGGTTACTTCAACAACCGAAAATCCTACAATGGAAGTGGGAAAGGATAACAATGGATTTCATTACGAATTTACCAAAGACGGTGGGCGGATACGATACCATCTGGGTTATCGTTGACCGTCTTACTAAAACTGCACACTTTTTAGCCATGAAGGAAACTGATACGATGGAGAGACTCACTCAACTATACATAAAAGAGGTTGTATCTCGTCATGGCGTGAAAGGACCCGTTCATATACATTATAAACGATTCACAATAGTTGATTACATTGCGAGGTATTTGACCTCTATATGATACATTTTACAAACATTGCATTCGTTTTTAAAAGACAAACTTTCTTTACATCGAAAATTGACAGGCATGCATACCATTTCATAATATCCACTATCCAACTATAAATTGATTTAATAATAATCTTTGATGAACTCAATGATTCGAATGCAACGTTCTTCGAAATATGCTATGAAAGACTCCAAGTAATATCTTTAAAATGAGCAAATGCACAGCGGAAGATTTCTTTAACACCTGAGAATAAACATGCTTTAAAGTGTCAACCAAAAGGTTGGTGAGTCCATTAGTTTATCATAATCATTTATTTCCATCATTTTAATAGACCACAAGAATTTCATTTCCAGTTCTCATAAATATACGTCTCATGCATAGAGACAAAAATAATCATTCATATGGTGAACACCTGGTAACCGACATTAACTAGATACATATAAGAATATCCCCTATCATTCCGGGATCCTCCTTCGGACATGATATAAATTTCGAAGTACTAAAGCATCCGGTACTTTGGATGGGGTTTGTTAGGCCTAATAGATCTATCTTTAGGATTCGCGTCAATTAGGGTGTCTGTTCCCTAATTCTTAGATTACCAGAGTTTAATAAAAAGGGGCATATTTGATTTCGATAATTTAACCACAGAATGTAGTTTCAATTACTTGTGTCTATTTCGTCAAACATTTATAAAAGTGCATGTATTCTCAGTCCCAAAAATATAAAGGGTAAAAAGGCAAATGAAACTCACCATACTGTATTTTGTAGTAAAAATACATATAACGTCATTGAACAAGTGCAAGGTTGGCCTCGGATTCACTAACCTAAATTAATTATATATATTTATGTGTTGGTCAATATTTGTCGAACAAATTAGGTCAAGTCATAATGAACCACAATCCTAATGCTCGAGACTAATATGCAAAAGTCAACAAAAGTAAATTTAACTCAAAATAATTTCCAAAAATCTATACATGATTAATATATAGTTTAAATATCGTCGTTTCATATTTTTAAAAGATTTTTTAGAGTAAATAATATAATTTATTTATTAATAAATAAAATTTTATATTAAATTTATATAATAAAATATACTTTTATATATATTAAGTAATAAAATTTATAGGGTTCATTTAATATCATAAAGATAATATGATAGGCATTATTAAAGTAAGTTATTACACGTAGTAAAATATGTTTGTATCACATATTTATTTGATAAAATAATATCTATAATGATAGTAAGTAAAAGTTGTATTATTTTGTAATAATAATTATTATTATAAAAATATTAATATTTATAATTACTAAGATGACATTATGATAAAACGATAATTCTAATTATGATAACTTTAATATTTACGATAATTTTTAATATTATCTTTAAAATAATAATTCTATTTAAAATAATAATAATAATAATGATATTTTATAGTAACAATGACATTTCTATTAAAATGATAATTTTTGTTAAAATGATTGTTTTAATACTAACGATACTTTTAATAATAATAGTAATGATAAAAATAATAAGAACGGTAATTTTATCTAAATCAATATCTTATAATATTTTAATTTCATCATGATACTCTTACTCATTATTTCCTAATCGTTTCGTTTAATAGCTTTTAATCGTCTTTTATATCGTGTTCATAATAATGATAATAATAGTAATCAAAATAATTAGGTGTTACAAATATTTGTTTTAATGACACTAATATTAATAATGATAGTTACTATAACATTATTAACGATAATACTAATAATTATCTTAATGATAATATAGTAATAATAATAATAACAATAACAATAACCATTTTTAAATAATGATATATATATTAGTAATGATAATAATAATAATAATACTAATAATAATAATAATAATAATAATAATAATAATAATAATAATAATAATAATAATAATAATAATAATAATAATTGGATAATAATAATAATACTAATTATAACTTTAACGATAATAACGATAGTAATAAAAAAATAATAATTTTTAATGATAAATCCCTTTTATTGATAAAGATAATAATAATGATAATAATAAGATAAAACTAGAACGACGATAAAAACGACGATAATCGAAAATTCAATTGATTATAACTTCTAATCCGTTCATCGAAACCATTCGATATCTAAAGGAAAAGTTCTTAATTTTTCGCTAGCTTTCCAAGGACATGCATATCTTATACCTTATCTCAACCGCAAGTGTAACTAATTCAAGATTCAACCTAACCTGTCTAAGGGCAATATCAAAAGTACAAGCATGCATAATCCTAAATACTCGAGCACTAGTTAGGGATACACTATTAGTATGTAAAAGTTAAATTATGAGTACTCACGTATCAATATTGCGATTCAATATTGCAGGAAAGGTACGTAGATGCAACGAAAATGATAAACACTATATTGACCTCACGAGCATACCCATGAACCATACTCAATCACCTCCATAGCTATAACCCATAATTTCCTTAATCCTATCTTACTCGAAAAACAATTTCGAAATCACTCGGACAGCACTCCGTCGTAATATTTTATGTATACTAATAATATCTTGAAATAATACGGAGTAAATATATATATGTAAATCGATTGAGAGAGTTTAGAGAAAAATATTTTCAAGTTTCTATGAAATAATGAAACCTATTGAATTCTATTTATAATAGATTTTTGAATTATTAAAGTGAATTATTAAAGTATGAATTATTAAAGTGAATTATTAAAGTATGAATTATTAAAGTGAATTATTAAAGTATTAATTATTAAAGTGAATTATTAAAGTATGAATTATTAAAGTTAAAGTAAAGTAAAAATAAAGTAAAGGTAAAGTTTAAGTATAGTAAAAGTATAAAACTATGTACGTATAATACGCGTATAAATATATATAATATTAATTTAAATCGTTATATATATTTAATAAAATAAAATATAAATATCGTTATCTTTATCAAACTAGTTAAGTAATGAGTTGTCAAAAGTAGTTCTAGATATTTATAAAAGTTATATACGTTTTAATAATAAAGTTCTTTTTAAACTGAAAACGTTTTTGTACGTTTAAAACTAAATAGATCAATCGAGTCTTTATGAGATTCAATCTTCCACTATCCTTTATCTAGTTCTCAATGATTGACAATTTGTTCTTATTTATAAATCACTTTACCATTTTTCGAATATTGTTAAAATGGAAAGATTTCTCAAATCAACGTGGGCCTTTCAACAGAGACTTGTAATCATAATTCAATATATCTGATAATTCAATTATTTGATCTTATCTTCTAATTCCATTGATAAACATTTTGAAACAGATACAATCATATAAAGTATTTAATCTAATATTTTTTTTACGTTTCAAGTTATAATATATATACACATATATATATATATATATATATATATATATATATATATATATATATATATATATATATATATATATATATATATATATATATATATATATAATCATATTCGTTCAATGGTTCGTGAATCGTTGGAACTTGGTCGAGGTTGAATGAATGTATGAACATAGTTTAAAATTCTTGCAATTTAACTTAACAAATATTGCTTATCGTGTCAGAAACATATAAAGATTAAAGTTTAAATTTGGTTGGAAATTTCCGGGTTGTCACAGTACCTACCCGTTAAAGAAATTTCGTCCCGAAATTTGAGTGGAAAGGTCGTGAATGATAATAAGTATGTTTTCATGATGCATACGGGCTGAAAATTAGAGTTTTATCATCAGCGAATAATTTGGATAAACAATCCATTTATATGAAGAGTACGAATGAAGCTAACATAGAAGAGTGAAATGAGTAAGTGTAGATTCATCTTATCATTTGACGTAGATATGATTGATTCCCAGATTTTAAGGGATTTAAAGAAAATCTTCTTAATAAGATTTGACTCTCCGGTACTCAAGGGAATTAGGATCCTCTTTAAATGTGATCGTCCATTTTAATTGTTCTTTCGGAGATTTTCTTATAAATTCACCTCCTTCGTTTCCTTACAACTCACACCTTCTGTTGATGCATTTTATGCAAGTCCCTAGACATCTACCCACGTCCATTGCAGGTACAACAGTTTACAGGCCACCATGATTGCTCGTTATTATCCTATCCGTGTTTGTATGTGGTTACAGGAACTGCAGGAACGAGATTTAGATGTTTGACTATGTTAGACTTAGTCAGACGTACGAGTGAAGCCTCACTAGTACGGCTGACAAGCTCATACGCACGGTTGATGCTGAGCTAAGTCACAATTACAACCTAAATGAGAAGACATGGGTGAGTGATCACCCGTACGGCTGATGAAGCCAACTCGTACGTGTGATGAATGAATCGTATGGGTGAGTCAATAGCAGGGGTATATAAAGTCTTATGTTCTTCATTTTAGGTTAAGCCTCTCATTTGTTACACACACTCAGATCTAGTGAGCTCCTCCGATTCTCTCTCAGTCCAAATCACCCAGGTGGTGAATAATAGTTCTAGGTGTTGATCTAATCACACTTGATTTAGTTGTGATTTGACTAAATTAATCAAAAAAAAACTTAACCTATTCACTAGATGGTTTGATTCACTTATTCCGCCATTGTGTGAGTTAAATCTGTTGATTTCTAAGTTCCTAGTCATGTTTCATCACCTTCTATTCTTTCCCCCTCAACTCATATTTTAAAGTATTCATCAATATGCTCCATCCAGTTCTGATTCTCGATATACTTCTAACTTTAATATCGGTCATTCTTCTTTTTCATCTACCGCCGGAAGAATCTATTTACTTCTACTATACTCTTGGGTTTATAGTGTTTCTAGTTCTCCCGTGTCTTTATATTGCTATATGCATCGATATATATGGTTTATAATTTCTGGTTTGTCGTTGGGATTTATATGTTCCCTTATATTTCAAAGTCTCTGCTTCTGTCTTCTAGAATCATTATCATTCACAGTTAATGCTCTCTTTTATTTGCTACAATTTATACCCCAATTTCTATTTCGGAGTTTGTCCTTTCGTTTCTTCTTCTTGCGATTAAGCACCGCTTGTAATGGTCCAGAATTCACAGATATGAATTTCGGAATGAACATTGTTAATGTTCTAGGAAGGAAATTGTGATGGCATGATCTTGACTTGTCAAATTACTAGAATACCTTGGAAAAGGCCGAATCATCAAGAAATATTTTCTTGATATTTTAGAGGTTAAATAGAATACAAGAGTCGTATAACATGGCACATGATGATGTTATGATCTATGAATCATCACGTTCCATTTAGAAACTCAGCATGACTTACTGTAATATAATCACATTGATCAAGTGTCATTATATTATGCTAATTCATGCTTCAGTTCCCAACATTACTTCAAAATATTCCTATTTTAAACTTGAATGTTTCAGAATTTAAAAACTAAAATAGTTTCTTTTATGATGTAATACAGATAGCGCGAAGAGGTAAATGATTTCAAATAAGAAAAATTAAGAAAATATCTTCAGAAATATGGAGGATATTTATAATGAAAGATATGATGATATTTTAGAATTTATAATATCAGAGGATGATGAAGAATATTGTCCGCAGGGGTTTAGAGTCAGGAGCAAGGTATTCGTTAATGACTTCAGCAGGTACTGAATCATTTGGATCCTTTGAAGTCAGGTTCAGTCTTTGTAATTTGTCCACAGCCTCCTTCCTACTTTGCTCAATCCGTTTTCCAGTTCCAAAACTTCTCTTTTTCTGCGCTTTGCCAGCACATTTCATCATTATCATCCAGCTTTTACCGTTTAAAGTCATTTATAGTTTTTGCTGCTTCATCAGCATTTTTTTTTCCATTTTCGGAGAACCAATTCGTAGTTCAGAGTGTTTTTCAGAAACTTCACATTCAAATTAAGTCCAGAAGATAGACGTTATATATACACATATAACTGTTGGCGTAGACATCCTGCGAGATTTCAAAATACTAATTGCTAATTCCCAATGATTCGTATGGCAATTCTCATTACAAGAAGCGAATGAGTAAATGATGGGGTTTCAATGAATAATTATAATGACTTTTTGGAGAGGCTAAAGTCAAAGGGTAATGAAGTTGTTGGTACATCTGCTAATAATGTGGTGGAATGTAAAAGGTTCCCTGGTAACGATGGTGTATATCTCAAGGTTATAATAAGGTTAGTCTGACTGAAAAGTCGAAGTTGACTTGCTGGAGCTGTGACAAAACTGGCTACTTTGAATAGGGGTCGCAAAGTTATTTTTGCTAATAAATGCCAAAGAATCTGACGCGGATACGTTGTTTAAACTTTTACTTTGGTTTCAAGAGTTTTTCTGGTACATAACTGTGGGTAACATGTGGTTGGATCATCATCTCGATTGCTCATCATTCGAAGTGTCTTCAGAAATTTTTGAAGGGTTTGAACACAGATTGTAATCGTTAACATACATTTGATGTTCTAACACAGTTTTGAAGTCAAAATATAGCTTGTGAAAGATGTAAGGATCTAAGAGTGATGATTTTGGTCATATCTCAAGTTGAATTTTGAGATTTCAAAATCAGAATATGTAATTAAATTTTGAATGAGTATGGTTGTTTTGATTTCTATAAAAGAATGTATATTGTTGTGAAAGTAGGGAGTATAATGGATGATTTTCTGAATCATATTCGGAGAATGTAACATATTAATTGTGAATTTATATATCTCTCGGGTATTACCTACCTGTTAAAAAAAATTTCACAATTAATATTTTGTACAAAAGAATTTTATTACAGTCTTTATGAAAATATATATATGTATATTTTCTTCAGAAGTAACATAGATTTAATGAGTTAATGTTAAATTAAACTCATTTGATTTACGATTGAAACTAGAATTGAATAATCCCTAAAGGCTTTAAAAAGTACATAACTTTTACGCAGTATTTCTTTAATGACATTGAAATTATGAATCAATACTTCGTTATTTGTTGATGTATGATGTTTGGTTCGTGGAATTCTTGTGAATTTCGCAAAGTACGAATGATGTTATCTGAAAATTTTCGGGTACATCGATGATGAAAGTTTAAAATCAAATATATACTTGATTTATTATGAATTGGAATTTGTTGAATTGCGACAGAGATTGTAGTTAACGCTGGTTAAGTTGCGGCCGAAGGACGTACATTATTGCATATTTGTAATATGAATTAACCGAGTAGTTAAGATTCACACACAATAGCTTAGCACGGAAAGATTTATTTCAAAATATATATATATATATATATATATATATATATATATATATATATATATATATATATATATATATATATATAATATACATATAATTTCTTCAGAGGGAATGAGTTAATTCTTCATAACTCGTTGATACAATATACACGTTATTGATTCGTAATGATGTCCACAGTGATTCTTGAACTGATGGAGTTTGTGATGTTATCGGTGTTGTTGATTCGGATGTTAACTGTACTGACGATGCTGGTAACGCTGACGGTACTGTTAATGCTGTTGGTAAAGCAAGTTTAGCTTGTTAATCAGTCACCATTTTTTTCAGGGTTTCTACTCTTCCTTCTATCATTTTGGTTCGCTTAACTGATTTATGGTTAGGGCTAGATTAGATAATCTCTAAGACTTTAGAGATTACATAATCGCCTCGGAATGTTTCTCCAATGAAGTTATGAATTAATACTTCGTCAGTTATTGTTGTTGGTACTCCTTGGTATCTATGGTGCGTATGACGTTGATGCTCGTGGGACGGATTGTGAACTTGAGGTTTACAACGCGGTTGTGGTTGGAGGTGGTAATGGTACTGTTGGCGTTGATGATGGTGGTACTAGTTATGCTGCTAATGCTGCTGCTGGTGTTTGTAATCTCTGCACCATATTCTCCAAAGCCACTACCCGAGCGCGAAGCTCGTTCACTTCTTCTATTACACCGGGGTGATTGTCGGTTCGAAAGAGCGGATAAATAAAATCTAAAATTTGATGTAATATATAATCGTGACGAGATACTCTGGAAATGAGCGAGAAAATGGTGTTTCAGACAGGTTCGCCGGTAAGTGATTCAGGTTCTTCGTCAAGAGGGAAATGTGGTGGATGGAAGGGATCACCTTCTTCTTGTCTCCAATGATTGAGGAGGCTACGAACCCATCCCCAATTCATCCAGAATAGGCGATGACTGATTGGTTGATCTATTCCGGTCACACTGCTTTCGGAGCTTGAATGGGATTCCATTTCGGAATCTGAGTGACTTGAACTGATGACGAATTCCATTTCGTACGATTGGATAAAGGAATTTTTTTTTTTTTGATATGAAATGATTTTGGCTAACGGATGGTATTCTAATTACATAGAATATATATATATATATATATATATATATATATATATATATATATATATATATATATATATATATATATATATATATATATATATATATATATATATATATATAGATCAAAAGATTTCGTAGATTACGGAGGACTTTGTGGGATATGTCAGGCAAAGTTTAAAGTAACAGATACGATAAGATATGATTTAGCAGATATGCTAAGATATGAATTTTTGTCTATACACTATTCATGCAATCAATGCAACAAGACGTGTCTTAGATTAAAAATGATAAGCAGGTAATTTCCTGAGGATGATAAGTAGTTAATTTTCGACACAAAATGATAAGCAAAACTTTTGACATGCAGACACGGTCGAAGTCCAGACTCACTAATGCATCCTATCGACTTATCAGTTAGACACACTAATGCAGACCTGGTTCGCTAAGACCACCGCTCTGATACCAACTGAAAGGACCCGTTCATATACATTATAAATGATTCACAATAGTTGATTACATTGCGAGGTATTTGACCTCTATATGATACATTTTACAAACATTGCATTCGTTTTTAAAAGACAAACTTTCTTTACATCGAAAATTGACAGGCATGCATACCATTTCATAATATCCACTATCCAACTATAAATTGATTTAATAATAATCTTTGATGAACTCAATGACTCGAATGCAACGTTCTTCGAAATATGCTATGAAAGACTCCAAGTAATATCTTTAAAATGAGCAAATGCACAGCGGAAGATTTCTTTAACACCTGAGAATAAACATGCTTTAAAGTGTCAACCAAAAGGTTGGTGAGTTCATTAGTTTATCATAATCATTTATTTCCATCATTTTAATAGACCACAAGAATTTCATTTCCAGTTCTCATAAATATACGTCTCATGCATAGAGACAAAAATAATCATTCATATGGTGAACACCTGGTAACCGACATTAACTAGATACATATAAGAATATCCCCTATCATTCCGGGATCCTCCTTCGGACATGATATAAATTCGAAGTACTAAAGCATCCGGTACTTTGGATGGGGTTTGTTAGGCCCAATAGATCTATCTTTAGGATTCGCGTCAATTAGGGTGTCTGTTCACTAATTCTTAGATTACCATACTTTAATAAAAAGGGGCATATTCGATTTCGATAATTTAACCATAGAATGTAGTTTCAATTACTTGTGTCTATTTCGTCAAACATTTATAAAAGTGCATGTATTCTCAGTCCCAAAAATATAAAGGGTAAAAAGGCAAATGAAACTCACCATACTGTATTTCGTAGTAAAAATACATATAACGTCATTGAACAAGTGCAAGGTTGGCCTCGGATTCACTAACCTAAATTAATTATATATATTTATATGTTGGTCAATATTTGTCTAACAAATTAGGTCAAGTCATAATGTACCACAATCCTAATGCTCGAGACTAATATGCAAAAGTCAACAAAAGTAAATTTAACTCAAAAAAATTTCCAAAAATCTATACATGATTAATATATAGTTTAAATATCGTCGTTTTATATTTTTAAATATTTTTAAAAGATTTTTTAGAGTAAATAATATAATTTATTTATTAATAAATAAAATTTTATATTAAATTTATATAATAAAATATACTTTTATATATATTAAGTAATAAAATTTATAGGGTTCATTTAATATCATAAAGATAATATGATAGGCATTATTAAAGTAAGTTATTACACGTAGTAAAATATGTTTGTATCACATATTTATTTGATAAAATAATATCTATAATGATAGTAAGTAAAAGTTGTATTATTTTGTAATAATAATTATTATTATAAAAATATCAATATTTATAATTACTAAGATGACATTATGATAAAACGATAATTCTAATTATGATAACTTTAATATTTACGATAATTTTTAATATTATCTTTAAAATAATAATTCTATTTAAAATAATAATAATAATGATATTTTATAGTAACAATGACATTTCTATTAAAATGATAATTGTTGTTAAAATGATAGTTTTAATACTAACGATACTTTTAATAATAATAGTAATGATAAAAATAATAAGAACGATAATTTTATCTAAATCAATATCTTATAATATTTTAATTTCATCATGATACTCTTACTCATTATTTACTAATCGTTTCGTTTAATAGCTTTTAATCGTCTTTTATATCGTGTTCATAATAATGATAATAATAGTAATCAAAATAATTAGGTGTTACAAATATTTGTTTTAATTACACTAATATTAATAATGATAGTTACTATAACATTATTAACGATAATACTAATAATTATCTTAATGATAATATAGTAATAATAATAATAACAATAACAATAACCATTTTTAAATAATGATATATATATTAGTAATGATAATAATAATAATAATAATAATAATAATAATAATACTAATAATAATAATAATAATAATAATAATAATAATAATAATAATAATAATAATAATAATAATAATAATAATAATAATAATAATAATAATAATAATAATAATTGGATAATAATAATAATAATAATACTAATTATAACTTTAACAATAATAACGATAGTAATAAAAAAATAACAATTTTTAATGATAAATCCCTTTTATTGATAAAGATAATAATAATGATAATAATAAGATAAAACTAGAACGACGATAAAAATGACGATAATCGAAAATTCAATTGATTATAACTTCTAATCCGTTCATCGAAACCATTCGATATCTAAAGGAAAAGTTCTTAATTTTTCGCTAGCTTTCCAAGGACATGCATATCTTATACCTTATCTCAACCGCAAGTGTAACTAATTCAAGATTCAACCTAACCTGTCTAAGGGCAATATCAAAAGTACAAGCATGCATAATCCTAAATACTCGAGCACTAGTTAGGGATACACTATTAGTATGTAAAAGTTAAATTATGAGTACTCACGTAACAATATTGAGATTCAATATTGCAGGAAAGGTACGTAGACGCAACGAAAATGATAAACACTATATTGACCTCACGAGCATACCCATGAACCATACTCAATCACCTCCATAGCTATAACCCATAATTTCCTTAATCCTATCTTACTCGAAAAACAATTTCGAAATCACTCGGACAGCACTCCGTCGTAATATTTTATGTATACTAATAATATCTTGAAATAATACGGAGTAAATATATATATGTAAATCGATTGAGAGAGTTTAGAGAAAAATATTTTCAAGTTTCTATGAAATAATGAAACCTATTGAATTCTATTTATAATAGATTTTTGAATTATTAAAGTGAATTATTAAAGTATGAATTATTAAAGTGAATTATTAAAGTATGAATTATTAAAGTGAATTATTAAAGTGAATTATTAAAGTTAAAGTAAAGTAAAAATAAAGTAAAGGTAAAGTTTAAGTATAGTAAAAGTATAAAACTATGTACGTATAATACGCGTATAAATATATATAATATTAATTTAAATCGTTATACATATTTAATAAAATAAAATATAAATATCGTTATCTTTATCATACTAGTTAAGTAATGAGTTGTCAAAAGTGGTTCTAGATATTTATAAAAGTTATATACGTTTTAATAATAAAGTTCTTTTTAAACTGAAAACGTTTTTGTACGTTTAAAACTAAATAGATCAATCGAGTCTTTATGAGATTCAATCTTCCACTATCCTTTATCTAGTTCTCAATGATTGACAATTTGTTCTTATTTATAAATCACTTTACCATTTTCCGAATATTGTTAAGATGGAAAGATTTCTCAAATCAACGTGGGCCTTTCAACAGAGACTTGTAATCATAATTCAATATATCTGATAATTCAATCATTTGATCTTATCTTCTAATTCCATTGATAAACATTTTGAAACAGATACAATCATATAAAGTATTTAATCTAATATTTTGTTTACGTTTCAAGTTATAATATATACACACACACACACACACACACACACACATATATATATATATATATATATATATATATATATATATATATATATATATATATATATATATATATATATATATATATATATATATATATATATATATATATATATATATATATATATATATATATATATATATATATATATATATATATATATATATTCATATTCGTTCAATGGTTCGTGAATCGTTGGAACTTGGTCGAGGTTGAATGAATGTATGAACATAGTTTAAAATTCTTGCAATTTAACTTAACAAATATTGCTTATCGTGTCGAAAACATATAAAGATTAAAGTTTAAATTTGGTTGGAAATTTCCGGATTGTCACATGGCGTGCCCTTATCGATCATCTCAGATCACGATCCCCGTTTTGCTTCCAGATTTTGGCGTTCTTTGCAAGAATCCTTGGGGACTCGTCTCGACATGAGTACTGCGTATCACCCGCAGACCGATGGACAAATCGAACGCACGATTCAGACTTTGGAGGACATGTTGCGTGCATGTGTCATTGATTTCGGAAAGGCTTGGGAAAGGCATTTGCAGCTAGCCGAATTCTCTTACAACAACAGTTATCATTCGAGTATTAATGCCGCACCTTTTGAAGCGTTGTATGGCTGCAAATGCCGATCTCCTATTTGTTGGGCCGAAGTAGGCGAAAAGCAAATCACCGAACCCGAGATAGTCTATGAAACCACTGAGAAGATTTTCCAAATTCAAGCGAGACTCAAGACGGCCCGTGATCGCCAAAAGAGTTATGCAGACCTTAAATGTAAAGACTTCGAATTCAACGTGGGTGACCATGTAATATTGAAAGTCGCACCTTGGAAAGGTGTAATTCGTTTTGGAAAACGTGGGAACTAAACCCGTGATACATTGGTCCTTTTGAAATCTTGGAGCGTGTTGGACCCGTTGCTTACCGTTTGGATCTTCCAAATCAATTGAGCTCAGTTCATCCTATCTTTCATGTATCGAATTTGAAGAAGTGTCTTGCTGAACTGGAACATGTCATACCATTGGAGGAACTTACAATTGATGACAAACTCACTTCGTGGAAGAGCCTGCCGAAATTATGGACCGTGAGGTCAAAACTTTGAAACACAATAGGATTCTGATCGTCCGAGTCCGATGGAATGCCAAACGAGGACCTGAGTTTACCTGAGAACGAGAGGATCAAATGATGCAGAAGTATCCTCACCTTTTCCCAGCTCCTCCATCTCCCTCAGCTTAAAATTTCGGGACGAAATTTTCTTTAACAGGTGGGTAATGTAACGACCCTGGATTTTCCAACTTATATTTATTAATATTTATTATTAATACTTGTTTTTTAATAAATGTATTCTTGTACATTTACTTGTCACCGTATTTGACTTTCCATGCCCCGACTTGTCTTTGTGACACACGTACTTTTCACGAATAATATTTCGAATATTATTTACATTCATAATTAATTATTATTAATTATTTTTAATTAACTAATGTAACTAGTTAATTACTTGGGCCTTTTATTTAATTTGTTACTTACTTGGACTTGGGCTTGTATTAATGGACTTGGAAGCCCACCCTACTTCTCTTAATGGACTAGTTGTGAGCCCACTATATTACTAGTGACTTATTAAGGCTTAAACTTAGATTAATTAAGTTAATGGGGAGATAAAGTTTTCACAAGCATGCTAGCAACTCTTTCCCATACATTTAACTTTAATCCATTCTAAGCTTACATCATCTCCCCATGCATGAAAGTGAGCATTTGACCTTCCCCTTTTGGTGCCCAATACCGTCGGCCATAAGGGCTTGTGAGGGAGGTTCCAACTTTTTTCTGTGTTACTTATTTACCTGTATTACTTCATTTTTCTCACACACAAACTTACACTTTCTTTCTCTCATCTCTTTTCTCTCAAACTTGTAAGTAACAAGACTTTATTTTCTTTCTTTTTTCTTCCTTAAAATCGAAAATAATCATCATCATTTCATTAGTTTGTTGTTGTTTGTTGTTAAAAGATCAAACTTGTTAGTTTGTATCTTCATAAATCTTGTTACTTCCATCTTTGTTTGATGAGAAAACAAGAACAAGGATCTAAGTTTCTATAACTTATGGTTCTACACTTAAATGTTTTAAAGATCTAAAACTCATAAGCCTTGAGAGCTTACTTGTGTTCATGTTTTGTAGACTTAAAGTTTACTTTCCTAAGATCCAAACTTTGATTTGAATCTTCTAAAGTATGAAACAAACATGAACATAATACTTGTAACTTTAGTTTATTTTCTTTCTTTTGTAAGTACTTTAAAGTTGTGATGTTGTTAATTTGGTCAAGTATTACTAGTTAAACTTGATCTCATATTTCTTGAAACTAAATTTAAACTTTGTAAGTTCAAGCACATGGAAGTATAACTTTCTAGTTATAACTTCATACACTTATGTTGGATCTAAGTTTCAATAACTTATGGTCTTCTAATTTTGTTGTAAACAAGAGCTTATAAGCTTATATACATTTTACAAGATGAAAATCTAAGTTTCATAACTTATGGTTTCATTAAAGTGGAGATCCAAGTTCTATAACTTAGGTTCTAACTTAAAAACACTAGACCTAGACTTTCTAGTCTAGGATCTTTAAGATCTAACTAAGATCTAAGTTCTACAACTTAAGATCTTGTTTATTTAGTTTACTTTCAAGTTTATAGCTTAATATTACTATTAGAACTCATGTATGTGTCGGATCTAAGATCTTGATGTAACTTTGGTTCATCAACCTTCATACAACTCTTAAGTGAGTTTTGCTACATATCTTAGACTTACATTAGTGTTATGATGGTCAAAACTTGGTAAAGATGATGCAAACACATCAAAGAGTTGTACACTTGAAGCTATATTCATCAAGGATGAGAACCGTGATGAGCATCAAGCACCAAGAACCCACAGGAGCACCTTACCTACTGTTTACCGGGTCTGATCAGTAACCTAGGCTACTGAAAAGTTGATTTTCAGCTAGTTAGGTTCGAGTTTATGATTTTCCATTTAGGCCTCATCTTAATCCGAGTTACGGTTTAGGATTTATGGCCTCCCGAAAGTCACTACACCCTTTTAACGTTGTGCTGAAATTTCTGACCTACTCGCACTTAAACAGTCGCCACGGTCAAATGAAGACGAGTTTGGTTCTGTAAATTGGTCAGCCTCTAGGGGACTCATATACGGAGCCATGGCCAATGGTCTCACCTCATTTAAGTTTGTATAGAGGTCGTGGCGACTGAACGAAGTCAGCCTTTATTTCAAACTCTATTCTTGATTGAAAATTACTTTACACTTTTTGATTAATGATGAATGATGATGATACTTAAGACCTAATTTACATACTTTTAAACCTTTGGGAACGATTTACTGACTTAGTAAATTTTGACTTAGGTTGAGGACCTTTTGGACAAACTACTTGCTTACTTTCTCGAATCAACTTTACTACTTTTCACTGTGAGTTATAGCATCCCTTTTTACTTTAACTATTTTGGGAACTGAGAATACATGCGCATTTTACGTTTTACATACTAGGCATGAGTACTTAAACTTTATATATGTGTGGGTTATACAACGGCATAAACTTTCCCCTTAGCTCGGTAACGTTTAGTCATTGGTCTTTGAATCGGTGAACGCGAATCTTAGATATGGATCCATAGGGTTTGACATCCCCACTCGGGCTAGTAGCGCTAACATTTAACGGGTGTTTAATACTTCGTAAACTTACGCACTCATCAAGTGTACTTTTAGGGGGTGTTATTTATGTTAAGTTAGTTACCAAGTGCCCACGGTTATACATATACTTTTCATACTGTTTTGAAACACTGAAATCTCATGGCCTACCTTACATTACTGTTACATTAAACTATGGCTCACCAACATTCGTGTTGACGTTTTTAAGCATGTTTTCTCATGTGCTTAGAGTTTGGTTGCTTCCGCTGTACTAGTCTTGCTGTAGACTCCCGCTGCTTTTAGAGATGTCTCCGAATGAAACATTTATCTTGCATGCAAACTATGTTACTTTTGAAACAATGAATTTGTAACGACCTATGGGTCAGGTACTATTATTATTGCCTTATATTCGTAGAAGCACACTATCGGTTGTAAAACTTTTAATGTTGGTTAAGACGTCACTCCGTTTTATGAATGCAAACTTATTTTAAAAACAGCATATAGTGTTTGACCTTGTAATGATCCTGTTGTTGATGATCCGTACATGTTAATTCTGTACGGGGCGTCACAAAACCAATAACTTACAAACATTTTTGTTGACGTTTAAAGCATGTTTATTCTCAGGTGATTATTAAGAGCTTCCGCTGTTGCATGCTAATTTATGGACAAGAGTTGGAGTCAGCATGCTTGTATAATATTGTTTAAAAACTGCATTCGAAGACTTAAATTGATGTGTAATATTATTGTAAACCATTATGTAATAATCATGTGAAAACGCTATATTTTAGATTATCATTATTTGATAATCGTCGTAATATTTTTTGAACCTGTATCGATAAAATAAAGGTTATGGTTTGTTTTAAAATCGAATGCAGTCTTTGAAAAACGTCTCATATAGAGGTCAAAACCTCGCAACGAAATCAAATAATATGGAACGTTTATAAATCGATATGAACGGGACATTTCAATATCTCTTTGGTTGATTCCACCAATTAAACCGCTTCCAAAATATCTTGATATTTTCTTTGAAGAGCTTGCGACAATATATTAGTGAACCCCAAAATGTGAAACATTAAATGCAAATAAGTGTTAAGTAAATGAGTAAGTTAAGTGTTAACTAAATGAGTAAGTTATGCTCAATTTTAGTTACTGTTAACATTAACATCTAGAAGTTCAATTTCAACAAAGATTAAAATTTCAATTAAGTACATTAACATCTAGCAACTGAGCAAGTAAGGAACACATGAACCAAAAAAGTTGAATTTCAACAAAGATTTTATTAAGCCTAAAATAATTATCTACATAAATAATGATAAATTACCTTATTACAATGTCTCAAAAACGCAAAAATTCCCTTTGATTTGTGTAATGTTCGATTAGGCTACCAAAATTGAAAGCTTTCTTGACGAATTTCTCTTCGAGTCTTTCCCGATCGCCCTTGGTCAGTGTCGTAGGTCGTAACTTGCAAGAACATAGGGATTAGAGAATATGCGTATAAATTGTATATGTACATATACAATTGGGTTATCAATTGGGTTTATTTATAACTACTGACTTGCTAGGCCCAAAATTTAATTGGGTTCAATCTTTCTTATATTTATGGGTCTTTGAAAATTAGACAATTGGGCTGGGTTAAAAAAAGAAAAAATCCAAAAATTAACTTTAAAATTTAAAATTTCAATGGGTTCATATGAACCCCTTGCACCAAGCCATTTACGCCCCTGAGTAAAGTGCTCTTATGAAAATAAGATTATAAAATGAACATTCATTTTGGAGTTATCATTATCTAAAGACACAGTAGTTCATAATATTATAATGTCAGAGATTATGAGAATAATGTCTAATAAATATTACAGCATAAACAAATATATGTCATCATTTAGAAATAAATGAATTGAATCCATGAAGGGGGATGATTCTCACACACTGTTTTTTGATCCTCACACACCAATTTACTTGAACTCCTCCCTAATAATAGGGTAAAAGAGTGTGTGAGGATCAAAAAACAATGTGTGAGAATCATCCCCCGTATTAAAACTCTTTATATCAACAAATGCCAAACACTCCAGTAGAGACTTATTTCCCTAAAGTTAAATTAAATAGATATGATAATAATCCATACAAAGAACAACTTATAATTAATAATTACTTATTAAATCAAATGCAAAAGAAAATAATAATAATAATAATCCGAACTTGCGGGTGTAGTCCAACGGTTCCTCCATGTATTTTGTGTCATGAGATAGGGAGAGGTCATGAATTCGATCATTAGAGATGACATGATTTTCTTTAAAACAATTGAACACCAATAATGGTGGTATATATTGACCATATAGGGAACTTTTACCGGATTCGTTTACGGACCTCTACCCAGGAACACTGCCCGAATGGATGTGTTCCCGGGTACCAAATTGTTTTTGGCCTTCAGTCCATTTCTTTCTCTTCTACCAGTTTTCGATACTAACAATGATATTTCTAACATTAAATCATCGCAAACTAGGTAACTTACACTAAATTTATTGAATAACAGTGGTTAAACTTGAGTTGTTGAGGGTGGCTGAGCACCACCCAGTCCCCCTGTCGCCGCCACTGCTTGGTTTGACCTAAACGTTCCAAGTAGAATCAAATTTTCAATTTTCATCCTTTAACACTTACGAACAAGAACATAATATTGAACTGTGTGACAACATGTGCAACGCACGGGCTTTGTCGTGATCTATTAATCTATTACTCTGTAATAAATTTAGTAAATAGTGGTGTTCACCTGAAATGGAATTTTAAAGTGTTAATATTAAATTAAATTAATATTCTATATCTAATAAATAAAGTAACTATACTGAAAGTATGTTATATTCTTTCTTTAAAAAAATTATAAAATCTTCTAACACCAATCATTTATTACTCCAAAACCTTAAAATAAGATATAATAAAATCCTTAAAATCATTTATTACACAATCATTTATAAAATCCTTAAAATTTATATGAATACAAGATTTAAGATATAATAACGAATTGTCCAATTTGTTCTATATTTGATTTAGTTATAAAAAATAACTAATAAATTAATTGTTATATTTAATGTTAAATTTTCAAAATTAATAAGGACATAATTAGAACTTTAATTATATTTGATGATTATTTAAAGTAAAGGACAATAATTTTGGGACAATCAAAAATAGTAAGGTAGAAATTTTTTTTTTTTTTTTGGACGAAGGGAGTATAATAGCCGATACGTTATATTTACATTTGAGACTTCAACGAAGGAAATTTTATACTCCATTTGCCTCAATTTTATTTTTCATTACAAATATCTCTTATTTATAATAAAAAATCTAAATGACGTCAACTAAATTCAAAAAGCCTTACATGGCAAAAGAAGAATCGTTGGATGACTTTCTTTAATTAAATCTGCACCGTTTTGAATACGGAGTACTTGATAGCGTGATATTTGTGAGCAAACGAATTTTAGGACTAAACATTACGAGTACAATTCTGCACTTACCAGTTATACACCCCTTTTTTTTCTTTTCATCATTAAATTAAATCATTAACAAATTAAAACTTGAGTGTGTTCTTTTCGACAATTTTGATATCGAATACAGAGTGAAATATACTAGAGACACAATTTTGGAGAAAACTCTCACATGATTTGAACATGCACCTATTTTTTCAAGGTTACGAGGCCAAGAATGAACATGCACCTATTTTTTCAAGGTTACGGGGCCAAGAACCAACTGAGATTTTTATCACTCAATTAATAGTTAGGTGGTAATTAAAACTTGAATTATTAATTAATTAATACCGTACTTAATAGTTACTCCGTATAATTATAGGGCAAATAAGAGTTACCATATCACACCATCACACACTCACATACCTAATCTAATTTCGTCCATCTTCTATCAAAATCGAAGCGTTCATCATGAACAAAGAAGGATCAAAGACTATACGACTAACGGTAATGTTTACCATTTTTTTGGGGGCCTATAATGCATCTCATTCATGTACAAGTATCAAAATATGATAATCTAAACATCGACACATACGAGATGTAACATATTTATTGTTCAATAAAGACCGTTCTAATACAATTGTTTCCAAAGTTCTTACATACATTTGGAGTATCATCTAATTTCATATTTCCTGAAACGTAATTGATGTATATTATAATGTTCTTTGTTGATCATGTTATACTGTTACAGCTTTATGTATTTTATCTAATTTTCCTAAGATTTTTTTTTTTTTTTATCTAAATATGTTATAGTTTAATTTATTATGAACTATTAATTTATATGGAAGTTACTTAATCAATGATTATTACTAGGACTGTAAACAAGCCGAGCCAAGCCGAAGCTTACTAGTGTGCGATCTCGGCTCGTTTGATTTTCAAAAAACTCAAGCTTGAGCTCAGCTCGGTTCGAGCCTCAGATTTTTTGCTCGAGCTTAGCTCGTGAATAATGTAGAATGCTCGAGCTCGGCTTGAGAAAAGCTCGTTTTATCCAAAAAGTTTAATTGAACTGGGCTCGAAATGAGCTCGGCACGTTAAACAAAAACATAAGCTCGTTGGTTTATTTGAGTATCACTTTATCACATGTAAATAGAGCAACAAATATAATACACATACACATATACACATATATAATTAAAAGAAACTCAAATTCGAAGATTTATGTTGGTGATTTTAGCATGATCCAACGTCATTTTAGATTGATTGGATTACTATGTTGAAAGTGTTTCGAACCATTGATACGTTATACGAATTCGGAGAGTGTGGAGTACACATTCGTAAAACGCAAGGTGGTTTGAGGTATTATTTTGGACTTGGAAATAACATTTGAAACTTAAGGAATACGAAATGTGACTTGAAAAAGCCATACGCACGAAAAATATAGTACAATTTTGAGCTGCTGGACCACAGGGTTAAGCCGCGGCGCGGCTTGGAACCCCGCGGTGCGGCTCAAAGGGTGATTTGGGGGTCAAGACTTGTATTAAAACAAAGTTGTTGATGGCTTCATTAGGCCGCGGCGCGGCCTCACCACCCGCGGCGCGGCTTAAGGCGTAGTTTTGAGGTCGAGCATTTTGGCTTATTTTGAAGTGTGAGGCTTTGCTAGCCCACGGCGCTGCTTAACACTGGTTCGCTGAAAAGGTGCCTTTTTAACCCAAAAAGCACATTTGAACCCCAAACGTTTTGGGGTTGTTCCAGGGCATTTTACTGCGGTTTTTACATGTTTTTAGACCATTAAGTCTAAATACATGAATATTAACTTCCAAGTCACTACGGGTATGAATCAAAGGTTGTGACTTTTCACCAAACCTTTTGACCCATTATAAATACACCCTTTATGTATTTGAAAAAAAAAGGTTCTAGAATTATAACCTTTTATACACACTTTCAACTCTAAACAATTATATGATACATTTCTGCAATTGTTTGGTTGTTTTCTTTTAGCCAAGACAACAATCTCATCTTTGTCTTATCCCAATCGAAACTTCGTGTAACCTGTGTCTAATAGGGTCGAAATATTCGATTAGGAAAGTGTTCACAAGATTCAAAGATCAATCTGGAGTGATTACCATTTCAGGCACGAAGGCTTACTTACAACCTCGATATAATATTCTAGTCAAATATTTGTGATTACTATGTCCGGAGAAACGGTGGAAGAAATGACTTCTAATTTGGTGTGAAGTGTGAAGGAATGGAATTTTGTTGATGTCAGAATTTTCATGGACTTATGGGCTTCAATTTGGATGTGCATAAGGGATTTTAATCATCAAGTTGATGGGTTGAAGATTCAAGTGATGGATCTACACATTGGTTGAGTCATCATGACAAGTACACAATTTCTATTCATCTCAATTAATCTTTTGCCATGATTTTGATAAATAGAAATGCATGATGAATGATTTGCATGAAATAATGATGATTTAATTCAAAAATTCATCATATGAATTAATTTGATCATGAACTTATGTTGGCATGAATAGATGACATAATTTGTATGATTTATTTCATACATTAAAGTCATGGTATTATCTTTAGACATGCATGAGTTAATTGTTAATTCAATCTAGTTTGATTGAGTTTAGATATGTACAATTAATGGGATATGTTGGCCATTACATTTGATCATGAAATTCTGTATATGAATGAATGCATGGGATACATTTGCATATTGATCAAATGTTTGACATGGAGTTTGATGTCGGAATTAACATATTATTTTATTAATAATATGGAATAAGTTGGTGGCCACATATTGGAATCTGTTGAAGATAAGCAGATTTGTACATGATGATTAAATTATAATTGGTTAAATTATGGGCATATACATGTAAATGAAACGGCATGAAGAGTTGTAATCATGATTGCATGTATATTAGAATGATTTCATACATGGTTAAAATCATGGTTTATAATATGTATGCATGTTGACACATAGAAACTAGTTAAATGTTGTGTCTTTAATTTATTTCATATTTGAAGTGAATGTGTTGATACAATTATGCATGGTTATGTGATGTCAATAAAAGAATGTGTTACTATATTCTTTGGAAATTGACATGGAAACCCCCATGGCTGTTTGTATATTCTTTGAATATTGGCATGAACAACCCCCTATGGTTGTGGATATTATGATTGTTGGTAAGACAATGAGTAACAATTGTTAGGCTATTTAGCGGGTGGTAATAATCCGTTGGTTAAGTCTAAAAACAATATTGTATTATTGTGAAGTGACTATTTTGTTACCAAATAAATGTCCATGAAATATTTATTCATTGATGAGATATGTCCATAAGTCTTTTGATGTTTATCAAGATGGTACAAGCAAGTGAAACTAATATGTTTTAATATGAAGGATTAGATGTTGCTTAATCATTTACGAGTATCGGTATGCCATGGAAATTGGTGGTATGGTGTATGTGATTACATCAAGTGACCAATATAGCATGATGATGGAAAGATTAAGCATAATCTAGTGGAATTCATTGTGATGGGACTTAAGTATTTCAATACTTGTAAAAGCCAACCATGGATTATGGTTTAATTCACAATGTGAAATCCTTAAGGCATATTAAAATTGTGTTGAGTTTACTAGTGATCAAGAGGATTATACATCCACAAGTTGTTGGTTTTTAACACTTGGTATAGATGGGGTATCTTGGATCAAAAGGTTGATGTTGAGATTATGGATATCATAAACTTGTTGTCATTACTTCTTGTTTTTAGAAGTGGATTGACGTTTATAACAATAGTCTCACTACCTAATGTAATGGTAATAATTGTGTACACAAGGATAATGGGGATACATTATCAAGGGTGTATGAATTATAGGTTTACATTGATTACTTGCGAAAAATGGACATGTGCAAGAACTAATCAATCAATTGGTTTAAGTACTCGCGAGTTTCTTATGGTATAATAAGAATCTGGTAAATCCTTGGATAAAAGGATTGGAAAAGGAAATTGATTGAAGTCAAAATGAATGAGGTGAAAGTTCATGGTGATCCCTAGTTATGGGATGCGATAAGACTAAGTCATTTTAACACCCCTGATTTTTAATTTAACTACACAGCGGAAGTTATATAAATATATTAATCACACATATAGTCATATTACACAAAATCACTGGTGTTACTTAAGTACAGACCATATATAAAAATATCATTTACATATATAATATTTATTATAAAACATCATAGTTGCAATGTGTCAAACATCTCCAGCGTTCCTGCAATACCCACCAAAAGCTGCTAATATACATATATCTGCAGGGCAAAATACCGTGGGGGAGTTAGCATAACGCTAAGTGAATGGAAACAATCCAATAGGATATCACTATAAGCTCTAAGCACAGCTTAAGGTCACAAGTCACAGGCTACTGGGCACTAGCACAGAAAAGATCAGAAGAGGACCGACGACCTGGCCGGGCCATTAACTACTAACTGATCGGGCTAGAGTTTACCGATAGTCCTTAATACTGAAACACTGGTATAGTCTTCCAGACGTGACGCACTCGTCATTCACACTATACCACCACATCAGTAACACAAGGACCCAACACAATTCCTATCGTACGAAACTCCCCGCTAGGAATGGTTGACCTCTTCCGTCGCACAAAACACCTCGACGGGATCACTGAGTGTACACTTAATCACACAATATCACAATCACTAGTCGCTGACTAAAGACACAGTCTAATCATACATATTACTGGTCATTGGGAGCATATCACTAATCATAACACAAGACACTACACTGTCTTAGCACTATATAACAATATCCGAAAGGATAGTCCCACTCACCGATACCAGCACAACTCAGTGATCTAATGTTACTGAGCCTTCACTTCCACTTTGTCACCTAAAAACAATATGCACAAGTTAGTAAATCGCATTTCACTTACTAACTTTACTATAATATAAAAATCACTTAGCACCGCATCATATGAAGTATATATGTAACGACCCGGAAATTTCTGACCAAATTTAAACCTTAACCTCTATATATTTCCGACACGATAAGCAAAATATGTAATATTGAGTCTAGAAAGTTTAAAATCTATATTCGGATAATCAGTTACCCTTGACCAAGCCCGACGATTCACGAACAATTATTGTAGATAAAAATGACTATATATATATATTATATAAATTTGATATGTATAAGTGATGATATCATTATCATTAATAAAATTAATATTAGTATAACTAATGAGATTATTATTATTATTATTTATCATATTGTTATTATTATTATTATTATTATTATAGGTGTTATTAAAATTATTACAAATATCACTAAGAATAATTATTTATAAATATCATTATTATTATAAATAATATAAAGTAGTATTATTATCATGAAAGATATTATTATTATTATTTTCAAAGTTAATATTATTATTATTAATTATTAATCTTATAAATATAATTGTTATTATTATTATTATTATTATTATTATTATTATTATTAATCATTAAAGTATTAATTTTACATAATTATTCATACAGGTATTTGAATCGTTTATTTCAGTATCTTTTTAAAAAAAAAAAAATCTTATCTGTGTGTCTCAAACTGGATACAAGATCAACATAAAATCAAAAAGAATCGAATATTAGTACAACTCAAAATACTGTTTTTATATTTTTCTGTTTATCCCTTTCTGCTACTGAATAATTTTTTTCGATACAGCTGGATTATTAATCAAGCGTATCCTCAACTCCATTATAAACATCAATTAACACAAACTCTTATGTTCTACTCTCTTTCTCTTCTATTTCTCTCCTATAATCAATCGTGAACCACTCTGAACCTTGATGAACCATCGAATTCCAACAACCATGAGCCACCACATTCATCTAAACCATGTTATATCACTGCAAAATGTTCGATCATCAATCTCTTTATAGCTCTCAAATCTTTCTTTGTGAACCAACAATAATCACCACCACCTTATTCATAAAACACCACTTTGTAACCAAATATATAATGAAACCTATTTTTGTCGATCCCTGTTCTTGGGTTCGAACCACCATCAAGTTACCACCTTGTTATTACTCGAACATCAAAACACCCTTGACCAGTGGCCACCTTACAACCACCGTGAGTCACCTTTGAAACAACCATCGACAACCGAGAACACCACCACAACACAACCCAACCCAAACACCAACCTTTTCCTTTGTGAACTCACATCGAACCACCCATCTCTCCTCTTCACTCTTGTTTTCTTTCGAGAACCATCATCAACAAACTCATATAATCTTATTCGATCACGGTTTCATGTTTTATAATCGAACACACTTGTTGATGTTGAATCACGACTAAGAACCGAAACCATTAAACATGTTATTGTTGTTGCTGTTTCTAACCTATCCCGCCACCACCACTGTAACTATATCTCCACCACACCCTCTTTTCTCTAACTCTTTTCTTCCTGAACACGAACCCAAACCAAAACCGAATCAAGACAACCATCCCGTTTCCTTCTTCTTTCTATACAATACCGTTTCTATCAGACACCATGACCATCACGAAAACTCTTGCTGCTATTTAGGGTTAGTATTATCCACGATTTCTTGTACCAATTGCCTGAACCCTGCTGTTGTACGTTTATGATTTTGTCTCGATCAGACCCACTTGCGGCTGCTATTTGTTTCTGTTTTCGGTTATAATGAATGTGAGGATAAGTTACAATGATAAAGAATGATGATGGTGACCATCGTGATGTTAATGATGATGATAAAGTTATGGTGTGAAGAAGGGCCACGTATAAGGATGAAACTCGAAGTGGATGTCGAGCTGTAAAGAAAGGAATTAGGATTCTGGTATTTTTGTTCTTTTTAATATAAACCAATACCCTAAATTTTGTTATTTGATCTTGGGCCGAGAGTCTTATGGGTGTTGGACTGTTCCTTCTTGTCTTGGGTCCATTAAACTCTAAGTGAAATTAATTGGGCCGGGATTTAATAGTTGGGCTTCAAGGGCCATTAATCAATTGAATAAAAGATGGGTGTCGAGTGGTTTGGTGGAATGAAACGAAAACAGACAAATACGAGTAAATGGAAATAAATCATAAGTTATAACAGAAAAATAGGATTGGAGTAGTGGTTAGGTGTGTTATTGGGTTTACGAGAGATCATGGGTTCGAGTCTCGAATGGGACAGTTCTTTTTAGGATGGCTTTTGAAAGGGTATACACTCCCATCATTTTTATTATTATTATTATTATTATTATTATTATTATTATTATTATTATTATTATTATTATTATTATTATTATTATTATTATTATTATTATTATTATTATTATTATTATTATTATTATTATTATAAAATATACTATTAAAATTAACATTAATATTATTATCACTACTATTATTTTAAACACTACTAATAATATTTTGGTATTATCATAAATACTACTTTATCAAACAAGTGAAATATAGATATAAAACATTTAATACACATAATATAACAAAAACTAATATTTTTATATATAAAATGAATATATGAAATATATATATATATATATATATATATATATATATATATATATATATATATATATATATACTATTAATATAAAAAGGATATAACTAATAAAGTTATATATATATTTTATTCGATTACAATTATATACATTAATAGATATACAAATGATATAGGTTCGTGAATCGAAGGCCAACCTTATAAGTTACCAATGGTGTTATATGTATTTTTACTACAAAATACATTAGGTGAGTATATAGTCCCTTTTTTTTTAACTTTAAATATTTTGGGATGAGAATACATGCATTTTATGATTTACGTTATGGACACAAGTGACTAAAATTACATTCTACGTTGAGTTGTACCACTGCATATCTCCCTATAACTTGGTAACTACTATTTACAAGCGGTATTGTAAACGCGAATCCTGTTAATAGATCTATCGGGCCTGACAACCCCAACCGGACTGGACGACCAGTATTCAACGGTTGCACAGTACTTCGTTTCGGTGACTACACTTGGTACGGTGTAGTAAGATTTCATAATAAAGGGAATATGCGACGTTGATTAAATGTTAAGTATGGTTATCAAGTGCTCAACAACTTAGAATATTTTTATTAAAATGATTATATATATGAAATCTTGTGGTCCATATTTATAACGCTGCTAGCATCAAACCTATATATCTCACCAACTTTATGTTGACGTTTTAAAGCATGTTATTCTCAGGTACGAATTAAGTCTTCCGCTGTGCATTTGCTCATGTTAAGGATATTACTTGGAATCGATCATCGCAATGGAACCAAATGTTGATGACTTCGTCCAGGAGGATTAGGACGGGTTGTTAAAGTTGGTATCAGAGCTGGTTTAATGCCGTTTATTAGCGGGTTAATCGTAGAGGGGGTTCTCACAGTGTTACCTGTGACGAAGCATTGGCTCTTACTCCTCGCGGTCCCTGTTAGGGTTGGCTGTACGTTGCCGAGAGGCGGGCCGTAAAATCAGTGTCTGAGGTACGCTCAGTGGTCACCAGGCGGTTAGCCGGAGAGGCACTAGGTGGGACGTTGTCCCCACTGTTTCAAAGTTGGTATCAGAGCGGTGGTCTTAGCGAACCAGGCATTGCATTAGTGTGTCTGACTAGTAGTTGTTAGGATACATTAGTGAGTCTGGACTTTGACCGTGTCTACATGACAAAAAGTTTTGCTTATCATTCCTAGTCGGAAACTATCTGCTTATCATCTTTAGGAATTGCCTGCTTAAGTCTAGACACGTCTTATTGCATTTACTGCATTGATAGTGTATAGACAAATTCATATCCTAGCGTATCTATTACGGTAAACTTTGCCTAATATTTTCCGTAAATTTCTCCGTAATTTAAGGGATCCTGGTACTATATATATTTATGCATATTATGCATTGAGTATACCATCCAACTCTCATTGCTCTCACTAAGCTTTTCATACCAAAAATCTTTCTGTGATCGCGTACGATGGCCTCCACGAATCGACAAAGTTCCTCTGACTCCGAAGATACTGTGACGGGAGCGCATCAACCGATCAACTACCGAGATTTCTTTAGAAAGTGGGGATGGGTTCGCGAAATACTTACTCTATGGAGAAATGAAGAAGGTACTCCATATCATGAGCCAAATCTACCGCCTAATGTCGGAGTACTCGACCCGCTCACCGGCGAACCTGTTCGCAATACTGTTTATACCCTCGTTGCAAGAATTTTTCGTCTTGAGGCTACCATTAACGTAACTAGAGAAGATATCCAACCTCCATCTCACACTAATAACCGGCAAGGGTTAGTAGAAGAAGTCAACGAAATTCGCGCTCGAGTAGTAGTTTTGGAGAATATGGTGCAAAACTTAACAGCTCCAGCAACATCACCGGCATCAACATCAACACCAGTACCACCAACAACCCAAGTTTCAACATCACCTGCCTCAACATCTCATTCTGTACCTCGAGCCTAATCATCGTTTTACGTATCATTCTATCTACTTTATCTTCGTTCTACCTATCGTTCTACATCGATTATCTTCGCTTTACGTATCGTTCTACCTCATTTATCTTCGTTCGACATGGCAATTATGTAATCTCTAATGTTTTAGAGATCATGTAATTAAGTACTAACGATAAATCAAATGAGTTTGATATCTTATTGACTCATTAAATCCATAATTACATCTGAAGAAAATATATATGCAAGTATATCTTCATAAAGATTGTAATTAAAAATCCTTTCGTACAAACTATTAATGATGAAAATATTTTAACGGGTGGGTAGTACCCGAGGAATATTTGGATTTCACATTAATAAGTTACACTGTACCTTTTTCGAATCTGATTCAACGGTCATTTGCTATCCTACTTGCAATCACCGATATACGTATCCGTTCATTCCAGATTAATCATTTCCATTCAAATTTCATATTCGGATTTTGACCTATCAGAATCCAACAAGTGGCATATGAAGAAAACATATGACAAAATAAAATCTGTTAGAAACAAACAAATTAACTATGAAAATTTTGTTAAGAATCCACGCTAACTGTTCCAGCTAACTGTTCCTAGCTAACTGATTACATTTTATTTATCGCAGTTTATTTATCGCAATTTAATTATCGCACTTTTATTTATCGTCATTTAATTTCTGTAATTATTTTACGCACTTTAAATATCGGGACACGTATACAATGTTTTGACATATCATATTGACGCATCCATAATAATTATTTGGAATCACCATAGACACTCTATATGCACTAATGATCGAGTTCTCTATACAGGGTTGAGGTTGATTCTACAATAATATATATAGTTTGAGTTGTGATTGAGTCTGAGACGTATACGGGTCACGACACGTATTAATTAATTCGTATATTATATATTAAACTATATATGAATTATTGGACTGTTACTGTGGACTATCAACTGTGGACTAATGACATTGGACAATTAAAATTAATTAAAATATTGATTATAACATATGAAACTAAACATTTCTTCAAGATTGCCACTTGAATTCACCTTAAACCTCATTTGTACCTCGACAATTCCAATTCGCGTTCAAATCTTTTCATGATTCTTGAAAACACCTCTATCGGAAAGATGAACCAACCGCACTTCATCTACGGAAGAAAAGATTTATGCGCCTGAAAAACTCTCGAATCCAAATTCATAGTTTAACACATACCGTGTTGAATCTTTTGCCATTTATTAGCAAAAACAACCCTAGAGTTCCTTTTCAAGAAGTTAATTTTGTCACAGCTCCACTTCGACTTCTCAGTGAGACTACTCCTAATATAACCTCGATAATTATACCTTGTCCTTTCGCCGTCGTTACCGGAGAACCTTTTATATTTCACAACATCATCAGCAGATGTACCAGCAACTAGTTATCTCTTTGGCGAAATCCGCAATCAGTATTTTGAAAATCTCGTAGAAATTCTCCCAGTTATACCGAAAACGACTATCCCTAAGAATTAAATAATTCGAATGTGAAGTTTCTGAAAAACACCCTGGACTATGAAGTAGTTCTTGAAATGCTGATGAAGCAGTAAAAAAAAAAAATCATAAACGACCTTAATAGTCAAAAGTTTACGATGAAGTACAGTATGTTGGAAAAGCCCAGAAAAAGAAAAGGGTTGAAACTGGAAAATGGACTGAGCAAAGTATGAAGGAGACCGTGGACAAATCATGAAAACTAAACCTGACTTCAAAGAATCCAAACGATTCAGTGCCTGCTGAAACCGTTAGTAAGAACCCTACTCCTTATTCTAAACCTTTCTGGATGATATTCTTCATCATTATCTTATTTTAGATATTATAAGATATCTTCATATCTTCCGTTATATATATTCTCCATATTCCTGGAGATATTTTCACAACTATTCCTATCTGCGATCATGTATCTCTCTGTAATATCTGCGTTATAAAAGAAACTGTGTTAGTTTCTAAATTCTAAAACCTTCGAAATTAAAATATGAATGCTTTGAAGTAGTGTTGGGAACTGATGCATGAATTAGTATAATATAATGAAACTTGATCAACTTCATTATATTACAGTAAGTCATGTTAAGTTTCTAATAGAATATGATGATTCACAGTACCATCATCATGTGCCATGTTACACAGCTCTTACATTCTATCTAATCTCCAAATATATCAAGAACATATCATTCTGATAGTTCTATCTTCCTAGATATACTGGTAATTTGACAAATCAAAATTTTACCATTACCATCTCTTTCTAGGAGCATTAGTTATGTTCATTCCAAAATTCATACCTACGAATTCCGGATCATTGTTCGCTTGACTCGAGGACGGGAAGAAGAAACAAAGGGACAAGGCCTCGAAATAGAAATTGGGGTAAAAATCGCAGCAAATAGGAGGAGATATTAACTGTGGATGACAATGATTATATAAGAAAGAAGCAAGGACATCGAGGTATAAGGGAAGATATAAAACCCAACAACCACCCCGAAACTACAAACCGTGTATATCAATACGTATTGCAACGTAGAGACACGGGAGAGCTAGAAACACTATAAATCCAAGAGTATACTAGAAGTAAATAGAATCTTCTGATAGTAGATAAAAGAGAAGGATGACAGATGTGAAAGTTAAGAGTATATTAAGAATAAGAATGGGATGGAGCATATTGACGAATGTCTCAAAGTAGGAATTAAGGAGAAAAAGTAGAAGATGTGAGTTGCGAAAAATAAGGAAAACGAAGAAGTGGATTTATAGTAGTATACCCGACAGAGAAATCGGAATAGATTATTGCATATAATCAAAGAAGATCCTGATTTCCCTAAACACCCAAAGAACCAAATCTTATTACGTAAGATTTTCTTTAATCTCTTAAATCTCGGAAGACAATAGTAATTATGTCATCGGTTGAAACGAATATATTTGTTTACTCATTTCACTACTCAAATTTCGGGGACGAAATTTTCTTTAACGGGTGGGTACTGTAACGACCCGGAAATTTCCGACCAAATTTAAACCTTAACCTCTATATATTTCCGACACGATAAGCAAAATATGTAATATTGAGTCTAGAAAGTTTAAAATCTATATTCGGATAATCAGTTACCCTTGACCAAGCCCGACGATTCACGAACAATTATTGTAGATAAAAATGACTATATATATATATTATATAAATTTGATATGTATAAGTGATGATATCATTATCATTAATAAAATTAATATTAGTATAACTAATGATATTATTATTATTATTATTTATCATATTGTTATTATTATTATTATTATAGGTGTTATTAAAATTATTACAAATATCACTAAGAATAATTATTTATAAATATCATTATTATTATAAATAATATAAAGTAGTATTATTATCATGAAAGATATTATTATTATTATTTTCAAAGTTAATATTATTATTATTAATTATTAATCTTATAAATATAATTGTTATTGTTATTATTATTATTATTATTATTATTATTAATCATTAAAGTATTAATTTTACATAATTATGCATACAGGTATTTGAATCGTTTATTTCAGTATCTTTTAAAAAAAAAAAAAATCTTATCTGTGTGTCTCAAACTGGATACAAGATCAACATAAAATAAAAAAGAATCGAATATTAGTACAACTCAAAATACTGTTTTTATATTTTTCTGTTTATCCCTTTCTGCTACTGAATAATTTTTTTCGATACAGCTGGATTATTAATCAAGCGTATCCTCAACTCCATTATAAACATCAATTAACATAAACTCTTATGTTCTACTCTCTTTCTCTTCTATTTCTCTCCTATAATCAATCGTGAACCACTCTGAACCTTGATGAACCATCGAATTCCAACAACCATGAGCCACCACATTCATCTAAACCATGTTATATCACTGCAAAATGTTCGATCATCAATCTCTTTATAGCTCTCAAATCTTTCTTTGTGAACCAACAATAATCACCACCACCTTATTCATAAAACACCACTTTGTAACTGATGTCGTAGCGTGGGGTTACGAAATAGTGTATATTTTTAATACGGAATGCTACAAAATTTAACAAGTTTTAATTAAATATTTACAAAATGGATATACCAAAACCTTGCTACAACACAATAGGCAGTGTACCTAGTCGCGAAGTAGTATAGTTTTTAGTAAGTCCGGTTCGTTCCACAGGGAGACGGGCTTATGAAACACTTTATTTTTATATAACAATATATAAATATAAATATAAAAAGGGGGGTTTTACCGTTTAATGACCGGTTTGTCGATTTTAAAACTTTAGTCGCAGTTAAAACCAAATGTAAAATATTAAAAATAAATAAAAGACTTAAATTAAAACTTAAAGTAAATAACGATAACGAAATTGCGAATAAAAGTGCGATAAAATAAACTTGCGATAATTAAAAAGTACGATAATTAAAAGTGCGATTAAATAACAATAAATAAAAGTGCGATAATTAGAAGTGCAATTAAATATAAAATAAAGGAAATTAAATATGAAATAAAAGAATTATGCTTATTTAAACTTCCATAATCATGATGTTTGACGTGTTGATTTTAGTTTTATGCCCATGGGTTAATTGTCCTTTGTCCTGGATTATTCAATATGTCCGTCTGGTTTTTGTCCATAACAGTCCATCAGTCATAAATATAAAGTGCGAGTGTCCTCGTTAAATTATTATTATACCCGAAGTTAAATATTCCAACTAATTGGGGATTCGAATTGTAACAAGGTTTTAATACTTTGTTTAATGAATACACCAGGTTATCGACTGCGTGTAAACCAAGGTTTTACTACTTTGTTAACAATTACACCAATTACCCTTGAATGTAATTTCACCCCTGTTTTAATTATTCTAGTGGCTATTAATCCATTCCCGTGTCCGGTTAAATGAACGATTATTCGTACATATAAATACCCCGCCCATCGTGTCCGATCGAGTGTATATGGTAATTTATAGGGACGCCCAATTGTAAATCTTTATATTAACATTAACAAACTTTCATTTAGTTAAACAAATATAAAGCCCATTAATAGCCCATAGTCTAATTTCCACAAGTGTCGTTCTTTTATCCAAACCCCAATTATAGTACAAAGCCCAATTACCCAATTTTAGTAATTAGCCCAACATCATGATTACTTCGGCTCAAATAAGCATAATAATAATTTAAGTACGAGACATTAATTTAAAAAGAAGAACATAGCTTACATTGATTATTTATCGCGTAGTGTTACACGGACAGAGCTCCGACTTTAAAAACCCGTAAAATATTCTTTACATAACCCGAACTAATCTAATATAACACTAATCTATACTATATATATATATATTTATTATCTTATGGAGTATTATTATGTATTTGTGTGTGTGGTGTTAAAAACGAACGAAAAACTGGCAATTTATAGAATGTGAGCTGATTCTGATCCTCATGCGACTCGCATGGGTTTATGCCTATTTGCCATGCGACTCGCATGGCCACCAGAATCCAGCTCAATCATTTTTGTTTTCTTGTTCGTCGACATATTTATTAAATATATATAAAATATAAATAATTTTAATAATTATTTATATATTATATTATATTTATGTGCATAGTAGACTAGATATTTTTGGTCCATTGCGTCGGGCGTTTCTTCTTGGCTCGGGTCCCGGTTCCGGATTTTCGGACGTCCTTTCGTACTATTTTATATCGTGTACTTTGCGTCTTGTAACTTGTACTCTTATTATTTTGAGACGTTCCTCATCAATAATTTGAACCTTTTTGATTGTATCTTGTACTTTTTAGCTTTTTGGACCTTTGCGTCTTCAATTCGTCGTTTTCGCCTTTTGTCTTCGCACTTATTAAAAATAAACGAATATTACTTGAATATGGAACAATTACAACTAAATAATTTACATATTGGGAGGATATTGCTACTAAATATATGTTCATTTGGAGCACTATCAAATATCCCCACACTTGAACGTTGCTTGTCCTCAAGCAATACATAACTTGAAATTATAATACATCACACGAATCACTTCTTTATTCTTCACACTTTGTACATCAGTGATTTTGATATGGCGGTATAAATAATGATAGTAACGATAGAACCATGGTTAAAGGTGGGTGTGTCATCCACAGTTGCCTTGGGTTTAGGTCAACGACACTTACAATCAAATAGCCGATTTACTTTCGGTTTCCAAAGCAAAGTGCACATTTGAAAGGCGGTTTACAGTCCCACATGACTATAAAAATGTAGATCCTTAAGGAAATTGGATCTTTATGAAAACATTTGATCTTTTGAAAATTCAAGCTAGATTTTACCCTAGACAAGTTTTCTGATTTAATCCATTCTTTGGTGTTGCAAAATATATTTGTGGATCAATATTTTGGCTTAAAACTTTTAGGTTCGTGTAATCCACTGCTATCCTGGTATCGGAAAGCACACATCCAGTTTACTTGTTCCGTATATTACCTTTCGGTAAACTACCGTCCGGTTGTAAAGGAAAGCGATGAACAAGAAACTGTTAAGGCAATGTCTAATGACATGCATTTGTTTATGGTCTTTTTAACGTGTCGGATGCTAGTACTATCCTTGGTAGGAGCAATAGTAAAGATCATCCTATGATTTTTCGGTCTGGCACAAGGTCCTGTCTCTGACCATGCTATGCAACCACCGTTCTTACGGTTGACACCCGATTTGGTTCAGGTGACCTAATGAATTCAAGGTGAATTTCTTAGGATTTTACGTTCAATGGTAATGAACGCATTGAAAATGGTTTTTCAGAAAACAAATCGGTTTGTATTTTTGATCAAAATATTTTCTCGTTCAAGCTCGAGTTTAGATATCATCGAATTCCATGAGTTTGAATTCTCAATCTTTAAGGTCAATCTCAAGGATTGAGTAATATCAGGCTTAAAAGCTGATTTTTGATCTTTAAAGGAGATTATCCTTTCTGGGGATCTGATTCATTAGTCTTATCAAGCTAATTTGCACGGTGCCCCCCATTGTACGAGATAAATCCTTCTCATGGTTAGGATAAATCTGACCACTTGGCGACCCTGTTTGATGCTGAGGTCCGTGGATTTCCTGCTGATTTTAGAAATGACTTTTCTAGATTTTTCGTCAACCTACAGCTGGTCTGGACGACAACTTCTTGACCTAAATCAAGAAGCGCGTGTCTTTTTCGGAAGACTTTACTTCCTTTTAATGATGGAATTGATTCATCGTGTAGATCCATCTCTCATTACAGTAAATCGGGTAAAACAGTTAATTTAGTCCAAAACAAAACACCTGCAATAACTTTACAGAAACATGTGATAGATAGTTCTTAATTGAATGACTTGGTATATTCTCCCCACACTTAGTTTCTTTCTTTGCCTTTTTATTCTCCTTTATTCCATTCTTAAATGAATTCAAGCATTTTGGGTTGTTTCTCAATTTATGTCCTTTTCGAGGTAACGATCATTTCGGTATTAACGCCTAGTTTTCATCGTTCATATATATAAACATGATTTTGACTTCATTTAATTGAAAATTTTTCAAATTTTCACAAAATTTGGAAAATAAACTAAGTGTAAACCCGAGAGAATTTATAACCCTTCCCCACACTTGAGATCATGCAATGCCCTCATTTGCATGAAATCAGACTATAATTATAAATTCATGAGGGTGATTAGTGTAGAAAAGTGATTAAGAATACCTAGTTTGTACTTACAAAGCTCGTCGAATGATAGATGGCGCGCCTCATCGTTCATTCCTTCTTATTTTATCACACATGTTTTTCTTCAAAAATGGTTGCTTTTTTGAACAGTTTGCTAATCTTTGAAAATGCGTCTTTTACCCTAACTTATCATGCATGTTTATTAACGAGTTATGCACTAACCCGAACCCCTAATTTAACGTTAAGTGGGGTTAGACTTCCCTACACTTTAGCTGATGATATGTGAAGTCGGTGGAATAAGTTCCTCGAATTAAAATAGTGAGCCAATTATTTACATCTCGGGTGGTGTATAATATATCAATGGGTTTAAAGTTTAGACCCACCCGATCGTCACTACTTAATTCTTTTTTAAGTGTAGCTTTTAGTAAATGGATATGTCTCTTTTCTGGTTCTTGGTCAAATGGATCGATATACACCGACATACTTATATCTATAGGGTGGTCAATTCCAAAAGTGTCCTTCCGTTTATTCTCGGGATTAAAGTTTTCACCTCTATTACTCAATTGGGTGAAATCCGAGGTGTCATTATCTATTACAGCTCGTAGTTCATCTTCAGTAGATGACTCGTCTATTGAGAATATTGGGTTGGAAAGTTGTGGGATGGTAAAGTTCGGTTTGGCCTCGGGGGTAAAATTTTCAACGTTATCGTTTTCCCAAGAGTACCAATTTGTCACCCTTTCTTCTTCTTCATCCTCCATTGATGGATTGATTATTTCGTCGGTAGAGGCTAATGTGTCGATATGTTGTGAATTTGGTAAGACTGAATAAAAAGTATCATCGGGATAGTTGGTGATTTCGGAGCTCCCGAATTCATCAAAATTCGATGATTTGAGATTTTCTTGCACACGACTCCTCAGATCAACAGGTGTGTAATCTGATAGAGTTTCAGCTTGCCGGTTTACAAACTCTCTCATTTGTTCCTTTTGAGCATCAAGTTCTTCGAGTTTGATTTTCATATTGTCTAAAGAATTTTCGGACACGTAATTTTCCTCGTCTTCTGGTTGTTGAGTTTGGATATATTCTTGGGAATAATCCCAGTTTGAATTGCGTTCTTCATAATCGTTCCATTCAGGTTCTGTGGGTACGTAATTTTCCATAGGAACGTAATAATAACATTCCCATGTTGAGTGATAATCTCCACAGATTTCACAACCAGTTATTGTTTCGTCATTTGTGATCCAAGATTGACTGAAAGAATTGTCATCAACACTCGGTTGAGAGTATTGATTTAATTGATTTTGGAGTTCAAAAAGAGTTTCCAAGGCCTTGTTTTCAAAATTTTCCATTTTATTGCGACGGCCAAATTTTAGCTACATTCACAAATGATCCTATTAGTTATAAAAATAGAAAAACTTATATAAGTTGTCCAATTAATAGACTTTTCTGCTTTTGTCCACGTTTCGAATAGCCAAAAGATGCAGCAGGGAGCCAGAACCCTTTAAATCGGAAGCTCACAACTCAGCCACTAACAAATCCAACTATTACTACGAAGCAGAAAATTGTCAACGTCCATTAATTTAACCACTTAAATAATTTTTCTTTCCGTTTTGAGAATTAGATAAGAAATAGAGAAAATTCTAGGTCCTAAAAACTAGAGCGTCGAGAAATAAGAAAGAAATAGATTGCGCGTCGAAAAGTGTCGAAAAAATAAAAAGGTAGAAAAATAGGCGTCGAAAAATAAAAATAAGAAAATAAAACGTCGGAACTTAAAAGTCTAAAAACTAAATCTAAAAAGTTGTGCCTAAAGGTATTAAGGCTTAGAAGCAATTCTATAGGAAATCCGCAATTACTTAAAGGCACTAAAATCTATTTAAAACTAAAGCGAAAAACGGCGTCGCAAAATTCTAAAGCACCTAAATCTTAGTCTAAGGAATAAGCACTTAAGGGATTTTACGGCAATGCCTAAAAATTCTAGAAATAAAAATGAAACTACGGCAAAAACTAGACTTAAAACTAAGCACGAATGATAAAAATACAAAAATTACGCTAAAAATAAATAAAAGATACAAAATATAAAGGAAAATAAAAAGTTGATAAAATTATATATTTTTATAAAAATATTATTTTTATATTTATATTATAAAAGTATTAATTTTAAATAAAATAAAACTAATTATAAGTAATAATAAGTAATTAAAAACTGAAATATAATAATAATAAATAGATTAGGGTTTATAATAATAATAATAATAAAATCCGTAATAAATGCGAAATTAGGGTAGAATGGTGGCCTGTCAGAAGACCTCATGCGACTCGCATGGGGTTCAGTTGAAATATCATGCGACTCGCATGGTGTTCGGATCCAGGCCAAAAGTTGGGCTGCTACAGTACCTTGGCCCGATTACTTATTATTATTAATTTTTTTTTTTTCTGTTTTTCTATTTTTTAATTTTTCTGTTTTAAAATTTAATATAAAATATTTATATAGTTTAAATAAAAACTTATATTTTTATAAAACTAAAAATAGAAATATTTGATAATTTTGTAAATAAAAATCTTAAAAATATATATAAGTATATTTTTTTTTTCGGTTTTAAATTTTTTTTTTTTTTTTTTTTTTTTTTTTTTTTAGATTTTATATTGTTTTTCTAAAAATGTAAATAAATATTTCGCCGACTCCCCGGCAGCGGCGCCAAAAACTTGATGTCGTAGCGTGGGGTTACGAAATAGTGTATATTTTTAATACGGAATGCTACAAAATTTAACAAGTTTTAATTAAATATTTACAAAATGGATATACCAAAACCTTGCTACAACACAATAGGCAGTGTACCTAGTCGCGAAGTAGTATAGTTTTTAGTAAGTCCGGTTCGTTCCACAGGGAGACGGGCTTATGAAACACTTTATTTTTATATAACAATATATAAATATAAATATAAAAAGGGGGGTTTTACCGTTTAATGACCGGTTTGTCGATTTTAAAACTTTAGTCGCAGTTAAAACCAAATGTAAAATATTAAAAATAAATAAAAGACTTAAATTAAAACTTAAAGTAAATAACGATAATGAAATTGCGAATAAAAGTGCGATAAAATAAACTTGCGATAATTAAAAAGTACGATAATTAAAAGTGCGATTAAATAACAATAAATAAAAGTGCGATAATTAGAAGTGCAATTAAATATAAAATAAAGGAAATTAAATATGAAATAAAAGAATTATGCTTATTTAAACTTCCATAATCATGATGTTTGACGTGTTGATTTTAGTTTTATGCCCATGGGTTAATTGTCCTTTGTCCTGGATTATTCAATATGTCCGTCTGGTTTTTGTCCATAACAGTCCATCAGTCATAAATATAAAGTGCGAGTGTCCTCGTCAAATTATTATTATACCCGAAGTTAAATATTCCAACTAATTGGGGATTCGAATTGTAACAAGGTTTTAATACTTTGTTTAATGAATACACCAGGTTATCGACTGCGTGTAAACCAAGGTTTTACTACTTTGTTAACAATTACACCAATTACCCTTGAATGTAATTTCACCCCTGTTTTAATTATTCTAGTGGCTATTAATCCATTCCCGTGTCCGGTTAAATGAACGATTATTCGTACATATAAATACCCCGCCCATCGTGTCCGATCGAGTGTATATGGTAATTTATAGGGACGCCCAATTGTAAATCTTTATATTAACATTAACAAACTTTCATTTAGTTAAACAAATATAAAGCCCATTAATAGCCCATAGTCTAATTTCCACAAGTGTCGTTCTTTTATCCAAACCCCAATTATAGTACAAAGCCCAATTACCCAATTTTAGTAATTAGCCCAACATCATGATTACTTCGGCTCAAATAAGCATAATAATAATTTAAGTACGAGACATTAATTTAAAAAGAAGAACATAGCTTACATTGATTATTTATCGCGTAGTGTTACACGGACAGAGCTCCGACTTTAAAAACCCGTAAAATATTCTTTACATAACCCGAACTAATCTAATATAACACTAATCTATACTATATATATATATATATATATTTATTATCTTATGGAGTATTATTATGTATTTGTGTGTGTGGTGTTAAAAACGAACGAAAAACTGGCAATTTATAGAATGTGAGCTGATTCTGATCCTCATGCGACTCGCATGGGTTTATGCCTATTTGCCATGCGACTCGCATGGCCACCAGAATCCAGCTCAATCATTTTTGTTTTCTTGTTCGTCGACATATTTATTAAATATATATAAAATATAAATAATTTTAATAATTATTTATATATTATATTATATTTATGTGCATAGTAGACTAGATATTTTTGGTCCATTGCGTCGGGCGTTTCTTCTTGGCTCGGGTCCCGGTTCCGGATTTTCGGACGTCCTTTCGTACTATTTTATATCGTGTACTTTGCGTCTTGTAACTTGTACTCTTATTATTTTGAGACGTTCCTCATCAATAATTTGAACCTTTTTGATTGTATCTTGTACTTTTTAGCTTTTTGGACCTTTGCGTCTTCAATTCGTCGTTTTCGCCTTTTGTCTTCGCACTTATTAAAAATAAACGAATATTACTTGAATATGGAACAATTACAACTAAATAATTTACATATTGGGAGGATATTGCTACTAAATATATGTTCATTTGGAGCACTATCAGTAACCAAATATATAATGAAACCTATTTTTGTCGATCCCTGTTCTTGGGTTCAAACCACCATCAAGTTACCACCTTGTTATTACTCGAACATCAAAACACCCTTGACCAGTGGCCACCTTACAACCACCGTGAGTCACCTTTGAAACAACCATCGACAACCGAGAACACCACCACAACACAACCCAACCCAAACACCAACCTTTTCCTTTGTGAACTCACATCGAACCACCCATCTCTCCTCTTCACTCTTGTTTTCTTTCGAGAACCATCATCAACAAACTCATATAATCTTATTCGATCACGGTTTCATGTTTTATAATCGAACACACTTGTTGATGTTGAATCACGACTAAGAACCGAAACCATTAAACATGTTATTGTTGTTGCTGTTTCTAACCTATCCCGCCACCACCACTGTAACTATATCTCCACCACACCCTCTTTTCTCTAACTCTTTTCTTCCTGAACACGAACCCAAACCAAAACCATAACCGAATCAAGACAACCATCCCGTTTCCTTCTTCTTTCTATACAATACCGTTTCTATCAGACACCATGACCATCACGAAAACTCTTGCTGCTATTTAGGGTTAGTATTATCCACGATTTCTTGTACCAATTGCCTGAACCCTGCTGTTGTACGTTTATGATTTTGTCTCGATCAGACCCACTTGCGGCTGGTATTTGTTTCTGTTTTCGGTTATAATGAATGTGAGGATAAGTTACAATGATAAAGAATGATGATGGTGACCATCGTGATGTTAATGATGATGATAAAGTTATGGTGTGAAGAAGGGCCACGTATAAGGATGAAACTCGAAGTGGATGTCGAGCTGTAAAGAAAGGAATTAGGATTCCGGTATTTTTGTTCTTTTTAATATAAACCGATACCCTAAATTTTGTTATTTGATCTTGGGCCGAGAGTCTTATGGGTGTTGGACTGTTCCTTCTTGTCTTGGGTCCATTAAACTCTAAGTGAAATTAATTGGGCCGGGATTTAATAGTTGGGCTTCAAGGGCCATTAATCAATTGAATAAAAGATGGGTGTCGAGTGGTTTGGTGGAATGAAACGAAAACAGACAAATACGAGTAAATGGAAATAAATCATAAGTTATAACAGAAAAATAGGATTGGAGTATTGGTTAGGTGTGTTATTGGGTTTACGAGAGATCATGGGTTCGAGTCTCGAATGGGACAGTTCTTTTTAGGATGGCTTTTGAAAGGGTATACACTCCCATCATTTTTATTATTATTATTATTATTATTATTATTATTATTATTATTATTATTATTATTATTATTATTATTATTATTATTATTATTATTATTATTATAAAATATACTATTAAAATTAACATTAATATTATTATCACTACTATTATTTTAAACACTACTAATAATATTTTGGTATTATCATAAATACTACTTTATCAAACAAGTGAAATATAGATATAAAACATTTAATACACATAATATAACAAAAACTAATATTTTTATATATAAAATGAATATATGAAATATATATATATATATATATATATATATATATATATATATACTATTAATATAAAAAGGATATAACTAATAAAGTTATATATATATTTAATTCGATTACAATTATATACATTAATAGATATACAAATGATATAGGTTCGTGAATCGAAGGCCAACCTTATAAGTTACCAATGGTGTTATATGTATTTTTACTACAAAATACATTAGGTGAGTATATAGTCCCTTTTTTTTAACTTTAAATATTTTGGGATGAGAATACATGCATTTTATGATTTACGTTATGGACACAAGTGACTAAAATTACATTCTACGTTGAGTTGTACCACTGCATATCTCCCTATAACTTGGTAACTACTATTTACAAGCGGTATTGTAAACGCGAATCCTGTTGATAGATCTATCGGGCCTGACAACCCCAACCGGACTGGACGACCAGTATTCAACGGTTGCACAGTACTTCGTTTCGGTGACTACACTTGGTACGGTGTAGTAAGATTTCATAATAAAGGGAATATGCGACGTTGATTAAATGTTAAGTATGGTTATCAAGTGCTCAACAACTTAGAATATTTTTATTAAAATGATTATATATATGAAATCTTGTGGTCCATAGTTATAACGCTGCTAGCATCAAACCTATATATCTCACCAACTTTATGTTGACGTTTTAAAGCATGTTATTCTCAGGTACGAATTAAGTCTTCCGCTGTGCATTTGCTCATGTTAAGGATATTACTTGGAATCGATCATCGCAATGGAACCAAATGTTGATGACTTCGTCCAGGAGGATTAGGACGGGTTGTTAAAATATATATATATATATATATATATATATATATATATATATATATATATATATATATATATATATATATACATCCACGCACACACACACATACACACACACACACACACACACACACACATATATATATATATATATATATATATATATATATATATAGGGGCAGGATCAATGGGGAAGTAACCAATCGGGGGGAAGCGGGGGGAAGCAAAAAAAAAATTCATTTTTTTTGAAATTTTTTTTTTCCAGCATCAAGATCACACGAAAATATGAACATTTAGAAGAGACACCTCTGATGAATGTTATTATTTAGGCGGGAAAACAATCGACAAAAATAACATTCAAGATAATATTGTTCGTGAAGAATATGAACGTTTTTTTTTTTTCATGTTTTGTGTAATAAAATTTAGCCCGATTTAGAGTTTAGGGTTTAGAGTTTAGGGTTTAGGATTTGGTGTTTTGGGTTTATTCCATAAACCCAAAACACTAAACCCTAAACCTTAAACCCTAAACCTTAAACCCTAAACTCTAAACCGTTCGTGTTAAAAACTCAATCTAAATCCTAAATCTAAACCCTAAATCTAAACCCTAAACCCTAAATTTCTAAACCCTAATATCTAAACCCTATAAACCCTAATATCTAAACCCCAATAGCTAAAACCTCAAAATATGCTCGAAAAACACGATAATTGTTATATATTACTTCTTCGAGTGTTTTCCCGCCAATAAAAAACATTTATCACAAAGTGTCTCTACTAAATGTTCATATTTTCATCTCATCTATAATGTTCGTGAACAAAGTTTTTTCAAAAAACGAAAAAAAAAAGTTTTTGCTTCCCCCCGTTTCCCCCTGAATGGTTACTTCCCTCTTGATCCTACCACTATATATATATATATATATATATATATATATATATATATATATATATATATATATATATATATATATATATATATATATATATATAACACATATGTATACATACACTATGCATATACTTATATAAATACATATCTATCTATACACACATATATATATCCCTATATATATATATATATATATATATATATATATACATATATATATACACTATATATATACACACACATATATATACCCTATATATATATATACACACACACACACACACACACATACATATATATATATATATATATATATATATATATATATATATATATATATATATATATATATATATATATATATATTCGTACACATATATTTGTGCGTACACATATATTTGCACATATATATTCATACATATGCGAAACGCCTAAACCCATTCGAACGCGTCGCAAGCAATGTAACGACCCTGGATTTTCCAACGTTTATTTATTAATAATTATTATTATTAATATGTGTGATTAAACAAATGTATGTTATTACATTTACATGTTGCCATGATACACTATACTTTACTTTTAAGTGCCCGAAATGTCTTTGTGACACACGAAACTTCACGAATAATATTTTTAGAGTATTATTTACATTCATGATTAATTTTATTAATCATTTTAATTAACTATGGTGATTAGTTAGTTACTTGGGCTTTATTTGGATTTATTTGTTAACTAATGGAACTTGGACTTGTTTAATGTTAATGGACTCATGGTTTTGGGCTTATAAGCCCACCCTACACCTTATTGGACTAACTAGTCCATTACTACTACTTGTAAGTATTACTTAGATCATGAACTAGTTAGTTTGTACATGAGGAATCTAATTAACTTGTTATCCCCTTGAAACCCCATCTTTTGTCCAACTTTTGAAGCTTTAACACACTAGTAACCAAAGAACTACTCCCTCCCCTCTATTTTTGCTGCTGGCCGACGGTTTGATCCCATACAAGGGAGGTTTTGGTTTCAATTTATTCATTACTTACTTACTAGAATTCTCTTATTCAAAAACACACACACTACTTGCTTTCATCTTTTCTTTCTTTTCTCTTTCAAAGTTGTAAGTAAACTAGCTTAATGTTCTTCCTCTTTCTTGTCTTCAAACCGTGACCATAACACCCATTCATCATCAATTAATTATCTTTGTTTGTTGTTTGATACTTGTTCATGTTTGTTACTTAATTACATGGACTTTGTTGTTGTAATTACTTACTAGTCATTATGAACCAAACTCTTTAGTTTGTTCATCATTTATCTTGTTTTAACAAGAACATACAAGAACTAACTTTATAGTTATGATTCTACATATATTGTTTCAAAAGATTGTAAGTTCATGTGTTGAAAGCATACTTGTGAATCATGTTTGTAAACTTTAAAGTTTACATTCTTAAAGATCAAACTTAGGCTTGAATCTTTAAAGTATGCAACACATGAACTTATTTACTCGTTTACTTAGTTTATGTCTTCATTTTATGCACTTTAATTTCATATAGTTAGTTTAAATGGTCAAGTACTACAAGTTAGTCTCGATCCCATACTATCTTGAGCTAAAAGTTAACTTAAAAGTTCAAGAACATGTAAGTAAACTTTCTATTATTATAACTTGGTACACTTATGTTAGATCTAGACTTTTGAGTCTTGTATCTTCAAGATCAAACTAGGAACTTTGTTCTACATCTTATGATCTTGATTAGTTAGTTTATTTTCAAGTTTATAGTTCAATACTACTTTTATATTTCATGTATGTGTTAAATCTAAGACTTTGATGTAACTTTGGTTCATCAAAACACTTGCAGCACTTAAGTGAGTTGTGCTTCATGTCTTAGACTTGCACTTGGGTTATTATGGTCAAACCTTGGTGAAAATGATGCAAACACATCAATGAGTTGTACACTTGAAGCTATACGCATCAAGGATGAGAGCCGTGATAAGCATCGAGCACCGGAACCCATTATTTTACTGATGTATGTCTTCTACCTACTGTTTTTCTGTTTCTGTAACAGACCAATAGACCTGGGCTGTTGTGATTATGATTTTCAAATATCTATGTTCGACTAGATAACTTTTCATATAGGACTCGTCTTAATCCGAGTTACGGTTTAGGATTTATGGCCCTCCGATCGTCACTATGTCCTTTAACGTTGTGCAGAAATTTCTGACCTACTCGCACTTAGACCGTCGCCACGGTCAAACGAAGACGAGTTTGCTTCTGTAAATTTTATCACACTTAAGGGACTCATATAAGGAGCCATGGCCACTAGTCTCACCTTATTTCAGTAAGGGTAGAGGCCGTGGTGACTGACTGAAGTCAGCCTTTGTTTTAAACTACTTTCATAAACGAAACTTACTTTACGCCTTTTGCTTGATGATGATTGATGATGACCTTTAAGACCTTATTTACATACTTTTAAACCAATTAAGATGATTTAATGACTTAGTACTATTTGACTTAGGTTGAGGACTCGTTGGACCTTTCGGACCGATTACTTGCACACTTTTCCCGACTCGACTTTTATCGCTACTTTATCATTGTGAGTTATAGCATTCCCTTTTTACTTTAACTTATTTTGGGAACTGAGAATACATGCGGATTTTATGTTTTACATACTAGGCATGAGTACTTAAACTTATATATGTGTGGGTTATACAACGGCATAAACATTCCCTTTAGCTCGGTAACGTTTAATCATTGGTTTTTCAACCGTGAACGCGAATCTTAGATATGGATCCATAGGGTTTGACATCCCCACTCGGGCTAGTCGCGCTAGCATTTAACGAGTGTTTAATACTTCGTATACATACGCACTTGCCAAGTGTACTTTCAGGGGGTATAAACGTTAAGTTAGTTACCAAGTGCCCACGGTTAACATATACTTTATCATACTGTTTTGAAACGCTCTTTGTAGCACTGAAATCTCATGGCCTACCTTACTTTGCTGTTATACTTAAACTATAGCTCACCAACCTTTGTGTTGACGTTTTTAAGCATGTTTTTCTTAGGTGCTTGAGGTTAGCTTCCGCTGTGTACTAGTCGTGCTGTAGACACCCGCTGCTTAGAGTTGCTATCGCATGAACTACTTTATTTTGCATTCAAACATTCGTACTTTTGAACTATGACTTGTAACGACTGTTGTGGTCACATACACTTATTATTTGCTTCTACTTAGTGAAGCATGCTTTTGGATTGTAAAACATTCGATGTTGGTTTAGACATCACTTTATTATTGAATGCAAACTCTTTTTGAAAATGCATATAGTACTTAACCTTGTAATGATCCTGTTGTTGATGATTCGTACACCATGGTTTTGTACGGGGCATCACATTTGGTATCAGAGCCTTGGTTGTAGGGAATTAGGTTGCATTAGTGAGTCTAAGACAGACCCGAGTAGGATTCACTAATAGGATTAATCTACAACTTGCTAGTTTACTTGTTTTCGCCGACTTACTGCGTGCTGCTGCTTGCTTTTACTGCTATATGCTGTATGCTATTTCATGATTTCACTACTGCATGCTATTATCTGTTTTCGATTGCATGAAACTTGTCGTTATTGCCATGCTACTTATCGTTATACATGATTTAAACTGTTGGCCTAATACGTGCTTGCTTTATGACTTACTGACATAGAAAATTTATTTTTCCTTGTTCAGATGTCGGATGTACCACCTGCTATCGTTTTGGGCAGTTTAGACTCGTCAGCCACCCCACCTGCTGCTGCTGCCGATCCACCGATCCCGATACGCACCAGTGACCCCGACGCTTCATCTTCCGGGACTAGCAGCCAGCCACCTGCACCAGTGGCTACTATTGACGGACACGTGGACCCTGCGGAGATTCTGATGATCCTTCATCCGATGACTCCTCTACAGATGACTCCAGTGACTCCGACGAAGAGAACCTTGATGACGTACCTATACAGGCACCCTCCACCCCGCCGAAGAAGCAGTACCGTCCCGATGGCACCGTCATTCCAGGGGTGAATAGAGGTCGTGCTTTCACTGACGCTTTTGGTCGGCGTCAGAGAGTTACTGCCCGTAAGCGGCTTGTGCCGTACCCTGCCGACCCACTCATACGTAAGGCACCTCGTTACGTACTGACTATTTCTGGAGCCGGAACGTCTGCACCTCGTTTCATGAGGGCTGCACCACCTGCACCACTGGCACCACCTGCACCACCGGCACCGCCTGCCCCACCATCTCCCACAGTCGAGGAATTGACAAGGGAGGTAGAGATCCTACACCCACCTTCACCGTAGGGCTTTTGTATTAGATTTCATGATGTAATCTAGTTGTAGCTTCTTGTATTACTTATGTATTGTACGGACTTATTCAGATGTTTGAAACTTATTATTATTAATGGAACTTTGCGTTATTTAAATTCTTGCACAATGTTCTATTTACATTACTGTACGACGATTCTGTGGTATTTGTACCTAGATGCGTTATTTAATAACATGTGATGCATTGATTCCATGTTGGTTACCATATACTGTATTATTACTACTTGCATACTGGATTTTGACTTGAGTCAAAATTTTTGTTTAGAACATCATGGCTAACGGTCGATCCACACCTACTGCTGCTCAAATTGAAGAGATGATCCAAGAACGTGTAGCCGCAGCCCTAGCAAAAAGAAATCTCCAAGCTCCACCACCACCATCGGTTATCCCACCCGTTCGAAATGGGTGTACTTACAAGGAATTCCAGAGCTATAAACCACATAACTTCAGCGGTACCGAGGGACCGGTTGGTCTTACCAGATGGTTCAAGAAACTTGAATCAGTATTCTGAGTTAGCAACTGTTCGGAGGACAACAAGACCAAGTTTGCTTCGTACACACTATCTGACGGTGCACTAACGTGGTGGAACATGTTAGCTCAAGCGAAAGGTATCGATGAGGCGTATGCTACGCCATGGGAGGAATTCAAAGCGGCAATGATTGATGAGTATTGTCTGAGAACCAAAATACAAAAGATGGAGATGAAATTCATGCAGTTAAAGGCCGTTGGGAACGACCTTGATGGTTACAAAAGGAGATTTTTGGGACTAGCCCTGATGTGTCCGACAATGGTCACCCCGGAATTCAAGCGAATGGAAAGGTACTTCTGGGGACTCCCTAAGAGCATTAAGGGAAACGTCACCTCATCCAAGCCACCGAATGTTCCCGAAGCAATGCGCATGGCGCATACTCTCATGAACCAAATCATTATTGATGAGCCGGAGAAGGCTAAGTTTGAAGCTGGTAGTAGCGAAAAGCGAAAGTGGGATAATAATAACAACAACAACAGGGGGAGAACCTATGACCAGACTACCGCCAAGAGGCAAAACAACAACGGTGGAAACCCCAACAACAACATCAACTCCAACCCGAACTACAAGGGAACTTTACCACAATGCAAGAGGTGTTACAAACACCACACTGGGTATTGCAATGTTGTCTGCGAGAAGTGCCAACGGACTGGGCATATCGGAAAATACTGCAAAGTCACCACTTTGAATGGGAAGCCGAACACCAATGGACCGAAGAGGTGCTACGAATGCGGACAGACGGGCCATTTCAGAAATGCGTTCCCAAACAAGCGAAAAGACAGAGGACCACCCCGTGGTAGAGCTTTTAATGTTAATGCAAGGGATGCACGCGAGAATCCTGACTTGGTGACAGGTATATTCAAAATCAACAATCTTTTAGCTTCTGTCTTGTTTGATACTGGTGCAGATAGAAGTTATGTATGTAGACATTTTTGCGATAAGATTAATTGGTCATTAGTCCCGTTAAAAGAAAGTATGCTTGTCGAGGTCGCCAACGGTAAACTTGAAAAAGTTGACCACATTAGTCGAGGAGCTATTATCAACATAGCTGGTGCAGATTTCGAAATTGATTTGATACCTATCAAACTGGGAAGTTTTGACGTGATCATCGGTATGGATTGGTTGAGCAAGATAAAGGCCGATATTATTTGTGGAGATAAAGCACTTCGCATACCACAAGGAGATGGCGAACCACTGGTTATCTATGGAGAGAGATGTACCTCGAAGTTGAACCTCATTAGTTGCGTGAAAGAGCAAAAGATTATGAAGAAGGGACGTTTTGCTGTCCTAGCACATGTGAAAGCAGTAGAAACTGAGGTGAAGAGCGTGAACGACGTTCGAATTGTGAACGAATTTTCCGATGACTTCCCAGAGGAATTGCCTGGATTACCGCCGCAGAGAGCAGTAGAGTTTTAGATTGATTTAGTGCCAGGAGCTGCACCTGTAGCTCGCACACCTTATAGACTCGCACCTTCCGAGATGCATGAATTACAGAGTCAATTACAAGAGCTGTTAGACCGAGGGTTTATTCAACCAAGCTTCTCGCCTTGGGGCGCACCTGTGTTGTTTGTGAAGAAGAAGGATGGATCCTTCCGTATGTGTATCGACTACCGTGAACTCAATAAATTGACAATCAAGAATCGGTATCCTCTTCCACGAATTGATGATCTTTTTGATCAACTACAAGGATCGAGCGTTTACTCAAAGATTGATTTGTGATCCGACTATCACCAGTTGAGGGTGAAGGAAAGTGACGTGATGAAAACTGCATTCAGGACCCGTTATGGTCATTATGAGTTTCTCGTGATGCCATTCGGTTTAACAAATGCACCTGCCGTGTTCATGGACCTTATGAATCGTGTCTGTAAGCCGTACTTGGATAAGTTTGTTATCATCTTCATAGATGATATCCTCATCTACTCTAAGAGCGAAGAAGAGCATGAGCAACACCTCCGATTTGTATTGAACTCTTGAGACAAGAGCAACTTTACGCCAAATTCTCCAAGTGTGAATTTTGGTTGAAGGAAGTACAATTTCTGGGTCATGTTGTGAGCGACCAGGGTATCAAAGTTGACCCCGCCAAGATTGAAGCCATCAGCAAGTGGGAGACCCCCACTACTCCGACTCACATTCACCAATTCCTAGGTCTCGCCGGTTATTACTGAAGATTTATCGAAGGATTTTCTCTGATTGCGCGTCCTTTGACTGAGCTGACTCACAAGGTCAAGAAGTTCATTTGGGAACCCGCACACGAATCAGCATTCCAAACTTTGAAGAAGAAGTTAACCACCGCACCTATCCTATCACTTCCTGAGGGCAGTGACGACTTTGTTGTTTATTGCGATGCATCGAAAAGTGGTTTTGGTTGTGTACTGATGCAACGATCAAAGGTTATTGCCTATGCCTCCCGCCAACTGAAGATTCACGAGCGGAACTACACTACCCATGATCTCGAACTTGGAGCCGTTGTCTTTGCACTCAAATTGTGGAGACACTATTTGTATGGAACTAAGAGTACTATCTTCACCGATCACAAGAGTCTCCAGCACATCTTTGATCAGAAGCAACTGAATATGAGACAACGTCGATGGATCGAGATGCTCAACGACTATGACTGTGAACTCTGTTATCACCCTGGCAAGGCCAATGTTGTAGCTGACGCTTTAAGCCAAAAGGAGAGGATGGCACCTCTTCGTGTTAGGGCTCTGAACATCACCATCCATTCGAACCTCAACAGCCAGATCAGAGTATCCCAAGATGAGGCTCTCAAGGAGGAGAACATATCTCACGAGCATTTGAACATACTTGTCTCTCGATTCGAAGTTAGAGAGTCTGGACTCCGATGTTATGCCGAAAGGATTTGGGTACCTCTTTATAGAGATCTACGGAACCTTATACTTGATGAAGCACACAAGTCGAGATATTCGATTCACCCCGGTGCGGGAAAGATGTACCACGACCTTAAAGAACAGTATTGGTGGCCGAATCTTAAGAAGGACGTTGCAACTTATGTTGGGAAGTGTTTGACTTATTCGAAAGTTAAGGCTGAACATCAGAGACCTTCTGGATTACTTCAACAGCCAGAAATCCCACAATGGAAGTGGGAAAGGATCACAATGGATTTCATTACTAAGCTACCAAAGACGGTGGGCGGATACGATACTATTTGGGTTATTGTTGACCGCCTTACCAAATCTGCACACTTCCTAGCGATGAAGGAAACTGATACAATGGAAAGACTTGCTCAACTTTACATCAAGGAGGTTGTATCTCGTCATGGTGTACCTTTATCAATCATCTCCGATCGCGATCCCCGTTTTGCTTCTAGATTTTGGCATTCTTTGCAAGAAGCCATGGGAACTCGTCTCGACATGAGTACTGCGTATCATCCACAGACTGACGGACAAAGTGAACGAACGATTCAGACCTTGGAGGACATGTTACGTGCATGTGTCATTGATTTTAGAAAGGCTTGGGAAAGACATTTGCCACTCGCCGAATTCTCGTACAACAACAGTTATCACTCTAGCATTAATGCTGCACCTTTTGAAGTATTGTATGGCCGTAAGTGCTGATCTCCTATTTGTTTGGCCGAAGTAGGCGAAAAGCAAATCACCGGACCCGAGGTAGTCCACGAAACGACAGAGAAGATTGCTCAGATCCAAGCTAGACTTAAGACTGCCCGTGATCGTCAAAAGAGTTATGCCGATCTTAAACGTAAGGACTTTGAATTCAACGTTGGTGATCGTGTAATGTTGAAGGTTGCACCTTGGAAATGTGTGATTCGTTTTGGAAAACGTGGAAAGTTAAACCCACGATACATTGGTCCTTTTGAAATTTTGGAACGTATTGGACCCGTTGCTTACCGTTTGGATGTACCAGCACAGTTGAGCTCAGTTCATCCTACCTTCCACGTGTCAAACTTGAAGAAGTGTCTTGCTGCACCCGAACTTATCATACCACTTGAGGAACTTACGATTGACGACAAACTCCACTTTGTGGAAGAACCTGTTGAGATTATGGATCGTGAGATCAAAACTTTGAAACGCAACAAGATTCCGATCGTCCAGGTACGATGGAATTCCAATCGAGGACATGAGTTTACCTGGGAACGAGAGGATCAAATGATGCAGAAGTATCCTCACCTTTTCCCGACTCCTCCATCTACCTCAGCTTAAATTTCGGGACGAAATTTTCTTTAACAGGTGGGAAATGTAACGACCCTGGATTTTCCAACGTTTATTTATTAATAATTATTATTATTAATACGTGTGATTCAACAAATGTATGTTATTACATTTACATGTTGCCATGATACACTATACTTGACTTTTAAGTGCCCGAAACGTCTTTGTGACACACGAAACTTCACGAATAATATTTTTAGAGTATTATTTGCATTCATGATTAATTTTATTAATCATTTTAATTAATTATGGTGATTAGTTAGTTACTTGGGCTTTATTTGGATTTATTTGTTAACTAATGGAACTTGGACTTGTTTAATGTTAATGGACTCATGGTTTTGGGCTTATAAGCCCACCCTACACCTTATTGGACTAACTAGTCCATTACTACTACTTGTAAGTATTACTTAGATCATGAACTAGTTAGTTTGTACATGAGGAATCTAGTTAACTTGTTATCCCCTTGAAACCCCATCTTTTGTCCAACTTTTGAAGCTTTAACACACTAGTAACCAAAGAACTACTCCCTTCCCTCTATTTTTGCTGCTGGCCGACGGTTTGATCCCATACAAGGGAGGTATTGGTTTCAATATATTCATTACTTACTTACTAGAATTCTCTCATTCAAAAACACACACACTACTTGCTTTCATCTTTTCTTTCTTTTCTTTTTCAAAGTTGTAAGTAAACTAGCTTAATGTTCTTCCTCTTTCTTGTCTTCAAACCGTGACCATAACACCCCTTCATCATCAATTAATTATCTTTGTTTGTTGTTTGATACTTGTTCATGTTTGTTACTTAATTACATGGACTTTGTTGTTGTAATTACTTACTAGTCATTATGAACCAAACTCTTTAGTTTGTTCATCATTTATCTTGTTTTAACAAGAACATACAAGAACTAACTTTATAGTTATGATTCTACATATATTGTTTCAAAAGATTGTAAGTTCATGTGTTGAAAGCATACTTGTGAATCATGTTTGTAAACTTTAAAGTTTACATTCTTAAAGATCAAACTTAGGCTTGAATCTTTAAAGTATGCAACACATGAACTTATTTACTTGTTTACTTAGTTTATGTCTTCATTTTATGCACTTTAATTTCATGTAGTTAGTTTAAATGGTCAAGTACTACAAGTTAGTCTTGATCCCATACTATCTTGAGCTAAAAGTTAACTTAAAAGTTCAAGAACATGTAAGTAAACTTTCTATTATTATAACTTGGTACACTTATGTTAGATCTAGACTTTTGAGTCTTGGATCTTCAAGATCAAACTAGGAACTTTGTTCTACATCTTATGATCTTGATTAGTTAGTTTATTTTCAAGTTTATAGTTCAATACTACTTTTATATTTCATGTATGTGTTAAATCTAAGACTTTGATGTAACTTTGGTTCATCAAAACACTTGCAACACTTAAGTGAGTTGTGCTTCATGTCTTAGACTTGCACTTGGGTTATGATGGTCAAACCTTGGTGAAAATGATGCAACCACATCAATGAGTTGTACAATTGAAGCTATACGCATCAAGGATGAGAGCCGTGATAAGCCTCGAGCACCGGAACCCATTATTTTACTGCTGTCTGTCTTCTACCTACTGTTTTGCTGTTTCTGTAACCGAACATTCGACCTGGGCTGTTGTGATTATGATTTTAAAATATCTCTGTTCGAGTAGATAACTTTTCATATAGGACTCGTCTTAATCCGAGTTACGGTTTAGGATTTATGGCCCTCCGATCGTCACTATGTCCTTTAACGTTGTGCAGAAATTTCTGACCTACTCGCACTTAGACCGTCGCCACGGTCAAACGAAGACGAGTTTGCTTCTGTAAATTTTATCACACTTAAGGGACTCATATAAGGAGCAATTGCCACTAGTCTCACCTTATTTCAGTAAGGGTAGAGGCCGTGGTGACTGACTGAAGTCAGCCTTTGTTTTAAACTACTTTCATAAACGAAACTTACTTTACGCCTTTTGCTTGATGATGATTGATGATGACCTTTAAGACCTTATTTACATACTTTTAAACCTATTAAGATGATTTAATGACTTAGTACTATTTGACTTAGGTTGAGGACTCGTTGGACCTTTCGGACCGATTACTTGCACACTTTTCCCGACTCGACTTTTACCGCTACTTTATCATTGTAAGTTATAGCATTCCCTTTTTACTTTAACTTATTTTGGGAACTGAGAATACATGCGGATTTTATGTTTTACATACTAAGCACGAGTACTTAAACTTATATATGTGTGGGTTATACAACGGCATAAACATTCCCTTTAGCTCGGTAACGTTTAATCGTTGGTTTTTGAACCGTGAACGCGAATCTTAGATATGGATCCATAGGGTTTGACATCCCCACTCGGGCTAGTCGCGCTAGCATTTAACGAGTGTTTAATACTTCGTATACATATGCACTTGCCAAGTGTACTTTCAGGGGGTATAAACGTTAAGTCAGTTACCAAGTGCCCACGGTTAACATATACTTTATCATACTGTTTTGAAACGCTCTTTGTAGCACTGAAATCTCGTGACCTACCTTACTTTGCTGTTATACTTAAACTATAGCTCATCAATCTTTGTGTTGACGTTTTTAAGCATGTTTTTCTCAGGTGCTTGAGGTTAGCTTCCGCTGTGTACTAGTCGTGCTGTAGACACCCGCTGCTTAGAGTTGCTATCGCATGAACTACTTTATTTTGCATTCAAACATTCGTACTTTTGAACTATGACTTGTAACGACCGTTGTGGTCACATACACTTATTATTTGCTTCTACTTAGTGAAGCATGCTTTTGGATTGTAAAACATTCGATGTTGGTTTAGACATCACTTTATTATTGAATGCAAACTCTTTTTGAAAACACATATAGTACTTAACCTTGTAATGATCCTGTTGTTGATGATTCGTACACGATGGTTTTTTACGGGGCATCACAAGCAAAATGGGTAATCAACACAAAGATCACTAAAACTTACGAATAACGAGTTAAATAGCACTTATAATCACACATATACATCTATATACCCATATATTCATATAATCACTTAAATGGGTAAATGTTTAAATGGGCGAACAAAACAACACAATTTATACAAACGGGTCGGGTCCAAACGAGCAAACCAAACCAACATATGAAACGAAAAACAGCGGCCACCACCAATCGGCAGCCGCCACCACTGGCCAGCAGCAGCTGCTGCACGCCTACAATGGCGGCAACCACCAGAAATAGCGAACCGCAGCAGCAAAGCTGCTGCACATAGCAAAAGCAGAAGCAGTAGCAGCGTTAGCTGCCGCCAGCCACCACCACAGGCCACCAGCAACCACCGCAAACCACCAGCAGTAGCGACAACCACCACCGGCAGCTGCAATAGCTGCATGGTAGCGCTGGTGCTGCAGTAGTGTGAAAACCCGTCCTAATCCTTTCGGACGAAGTCCATATCGATTATAAACGAATCACAACAGTTGATTACATCGCGAGGTACTTGACCTCTATATGATACATTTTACAAACATTGCATTTGTTTTTGAAAAGACAATATTTCATTACATCGAAAGTGGACGTCATGCATACCATTTTATAATATCTAACTATAATTGACTTAATAATAATCTTGATGAATTCAACGACTCGAATGCAACGTCTTTTGAAATATGTCATGAATGACTCCAAGTAATATCTTTTAAATGAGCAATTGCACAGCGGAAGATTTCTTTCGTACCTGAGAATAGACATGCTTTAAAGTGTCAACCAAAAGGTTGGTGAGTTCATTAGTTTAACATAAATAATCATTTCCATCATTTAATAGACCACAAGATTTTCATTTCTCATAAACATACGTCTCCTACATAGAGACAAAAATATCATTCATATGGATTGAACACCTGGTAACCGACATTAACAATATGTGTATAAGAATATCCCCATCATTCCGGGATCCTCCTTCGGACATGATATAAATTTCGAAGTACTAAAGCATCCGGTACTTTGGATGGGGCTTGTTAGGCCCGATAGATCTATCTTTAGGATTCGCATCAATTAGGGTGTCTGTTCCCTAATTCTTATATTACCAGACTTAATAAAAAGGGGCATATTCGATTTCGATAATTCAACCATATAATGTAGTTTCGATTACTTGTGTCTATTTCGTAAAACATTTATAAAAATTGCGCATGTATTCTCAGTCCCAAAAATATATATTGCAAAAGCATTTAAAAAGGGATTAATGAAACTCACGCATATAAATATTGTAAAACAGTTAATAAAGCATTTGCATGTATTCTCAGCCCAAAAACGTAAAGAGTAAAAGGGAGCAAATGAAACTCACGCATATAAATATTGTAAAACAGTTAATAAAGCATTTGCATGTATTCTCAGCCCAAAAATGTATATAAAAAGGGAATAATGAAACTCACCTAATGTATTTTGTAGTAAAAATACATATGACTATATTGAACAATGCAGGGTTGGCCTTGGATTCACGAACCTATATCATTTTGTATATTTATTAATATACATAGTTGTAATCGAATAATATATATACATAAATTTATTAGTTATATACTTTTTATATTAATAATATATATGTTTCATATATTTATTTTGTTATATAAAATATTACTTTTCATTATGTTATATGTATTAAATCTATTATATATATATATATATATATATATATATATATATATATATATATATATATATATATATATATATATATATATATATATATATATATATCATTTGTTTGTTAAAATAGTAATTTTAGTAATACTACGATAAAAATGATATTAATACTTTTGTTATTAACAATAATAATAACAATAATAAGTTTAATATGATATTATTAACAATATTATAATAATGATATTAATGTTGTGTATTATTTTCATGATAGTAATAATAATAATAATAATAATAATAATAATAATAATAATAATAATAATAATAATAATAATAATAATAATAAATTGAAAACAAAATTTGAAAACTACCTCCAATATTCGGAAAAAAAAATGCCTCATCCAGGTCTCGAACTCAAGACCTCTAGGTTAACTGCACACACTCCAAACCATCCCTCTAATCCATCATATTTGTTTTTAAATCACACTTAAATCTATTAAAGCTTATTTCGGATATCCTTATCTTCTCCAAAACAAATCGATTATAACCTCTTCTTCATACAAAATTTATCACTTATTTTTATCATGTTATGCAATATAACATCCTAACTCATTATCGTCATACCCTTACATTATTATTGTCATTTATCCCGCCATCACCACATAAAATCAAGATCCCCCATCGTCCATCATTAGCGTAATTGTTGATTATCATCAACCGTATATCATTACTATCCTCGTCATATACTATCACAGTTTCTCTATTTCATGTCACCACAAATCCTTCATGTTTTAACTCTAGTAGCAATAGAAAAAAAAATATAAACGGGGCAAGAACATATAGCAGCGGCTTTCAACAATCTTTGTTGGATCTTGGGTTAACAACTTGATTAGGTATACGGCCCTTTTATAAATAGAACATAGCAGCCCAATATTAGCCCATCTTGACAAAATCTCTATCGTGATCTTATCATAATCTAACAGACAATTTAGCTTCACTTTTATAAAGTTCTGTGAATTAAATTAGTCAACAGAAATTAGTGGGTGGGTTCTCTTGTCGGCAGATGTATACATCGACTGAATAAAAAAAATAAGGAGATTGTGAGTGGAATTTAGAATCCAAGACATTGTCCACTTCGTCGACCTTCAATCTTCTTTTTATGTATTGAAATTGCACCTATCAAACAAAACGATTTGTTTATCTTCATTCAGTTTCCTTACGTTCCAAACCAACAGAATATAGCAGGCACATATTGGCAACGATCTTGGTTTACTTGCAAAAGGTAAATGGAAGAAGAAAAGAAAAGAGTTGCAGTGGTTTTGAATACTTTAACAGCGTGATTATTATACACGTTTGATGGTGACTCACGATTAAAAGAGGAGAGAGAGATTTGAAGAAGATGGATTGCAGCGTGGTTGTGGTGGTTGAATCATGACACATGAGCAGAAACAATTTGCAGTCATGGTGATGATTGGACTAAAGTGGTGGCGGTTATGATGAAGAGTTGTAGAGAGAGAAGAGAGATAGAGGAAAATGGTGATCAAGCATAGCCGAAATCTAAGGTGATTCTTGGTGTTTCACGTAGGATGGTGGCAATGGGTCATGGTGGTGGAAGGTTGTCAATGGAGGTAATAGGTGATTGAGATTTGTTCACGATAAAAAAAATAGAGAGTGTTGGTTATAGGTGGTGATTTGAGTTTAGCAGAGATAATAAAGTGATGGGTGTTGTAGGGTTTTTGGTCTAAAACAGAAATTGTCTAGCAGCATGTCCGACGATTGATTGATGATTTAAACATTTACAATGATCTTGTTAATCATAGTGATGATGTTGGTCTGTTTTGATTGAGTAAGAAAACAGAAGAAACCAGCAAATGAAGTTTTGGGAGTGGAGATGAAAATGAATTTGTTAATAATAAGTAAATGAATAATTGATTTATAAAATGTGATTCAGTCGACAACGAATCTTGTGTAGAACAAGAAAATAAAAGAAAAATTTTAGTAGATGGGGATGTGTAACAGCTAAAGGAGATTTTAATTTGCTTTGTCAAAGTGTTTCCTAACATATTTTGTCTATATGTGATTATTGATTTGATCATTTGGATTTAGCAAGCAAGAAAGAAATCAGATGCAGTGAATCGTACTCCACTTTCTGATTTTTAAGATTAAGAAATTAATATTAATAATTAATAAATATATTAATAATAATTATTATTATATTACTGATAAAAATACATAATAATGATAATAATAATAATTTGTAATAATAATAACAATAATCTTTAATGATAATGGTAGTAATAATATTTAACAATACTAATATTATTCATAATAACTAAAATTATAACTTCACTACTAATAATAATAATGATGTTAACAATGATAACAATATTAACTACAACATATTAAATGTATCAAATTTCACAATATAATTTAATTCATAATACTGATATCAATATTAATAGTAATAATCATACTAAGATAATATCTATAATTAAACTTTTAATTATATTTTATATATTAATATTACAATTTATCAATTGTATAATATTTAACATTTATTGATTATTTAATATTTATATGTTTTACATATATTACAATATAATTGTTAATAGCAATCATATATATCATAATAATATCATGTATATATTTATTTATATTAATACTTAATTGTTTATTATTTTATATATTTAATCCCAATTAATTAAAGTTTATTTTATTAACTCAAAATATCATATATACACTTTTATCTTTATACGTATTTATTTATATATTTACCTACACATAATGGTTCGTGAATCGTCGGGCACGGTCAAAGGGCAATTGATTATATGAACATAGTTCCAACATTTTGAGACTTACCATTACAGACTTTGCTTATCGTGTCGAAATTATATAAAGATTGAGTTTAAATTTGGTCGAAAATTCCCGGGTCATCACAGTACCTACCCGTTAAAAGAAATTTCGTCCCGAAATTTGATAGAGGTCGTCATGGCTAACAGTAAGAATGTTATTATGACGAATATAAGCTAATACATAGAGTTTTATCATGATTAAGAAATATGGATAAAATAATTCGATTTCTCGAAGCGTATGAGTGAAGCTATTGTAAAAGAGTGAAATGAATAAATGTAGAATCGTTTTAACCGATGACGTAGTTATGATTGATTTCCGGAATTCATGGGATTTAAAGAAGATTTTCGTAATAAGATTTGGTTCTTCACCGATTAAGGAAATCAAGATCTTCTTTGATTAAATACAATAATCTGTTTCGATTGATCTGTCGGATATTTCACAATAAATCTACCCCCTTCTTTTCCTTATCTTCCACAACTCATTCCTTTTATTCTTTCTTTCTTGATTCATACTTTAAAGTATTTACCAATATGCTCCATCCCATCCTGATCCTTGATATCCTCTTAGCTTTCATATCTGTCATTCTTCTTTTTAATCTGCCACCAGAAGAATCTATTTACTTCTACTATACCCTTGGGTTTATAGTGTTTTTAGTTCTCCCGTGTCTTTATGTTGCTATATGCATTGATATATACGGTTTGTAATTTCTGGGTTGTTGTTGGGTTTTATATCTTCCCTTATATTTCAAAGTTCTATGCTTTTGTTTTCTCTTCCCGACTTCAAGTCAAGCAAATAATGGTCCAGAATTCGTAGTTATAGTGTTTCGAATGATTATAATATTCTAAGCAGGAAGGAACGTGATAGCACGATTTGATTTTCAAATTTATCAACATCACGCAAGATAGAACCATCAAGAATACATTTTCTTGATTTGTTCAGGAGTTAAGTAGAATGAAAGAGTTATGTAACATGGCACATGATGATGGTACTGAGAATCATCACGTTTCATTAGAAACTCAGCATGACTTACTGTAATATAATCACGTTGATCAAGTATCATTATATTATACTAACTCATGCATCAGTTCCCAACATTACTTCAATAACATTCATATTTTAAACTCGAAAGTTTACAGAATATAGAAACTAACAGTTTCTATATGATGTAACACTGAGAGTACGAATAGTTTAATGATTTCAGATAAGAATAGTTATGAAAATATCTTCAAAAATATGGAGAATATTTATTATGAAAGATACGATAATATCTTTGAATATCTAAGATCAGTGAATGATGGAGACTATTGTCTGCAAGGGTTTAGAGTAACGAGCAAGATATTCGCTAAAGACTTCAGCAGATATTGAATCATTTAGATTCTTTGAAGTTAAACTTATTCTTTGTGATTTGTCCACGGTTTCCTTCAGAGTTTCGCATAATCCGCCTTCAGGTACTAAATTTTTCTATTGAATGTTTCCAATTTAATGATACACGGGTAGCACGAAGAGGTATATAATTTTGGGCGAGAATATTTATGAAAATATCCTCAGAAATATCAAAGATATTGATGATGATATTTTAAAATTTCAAAGTTCGATGGTTGATGGAGAAAGATTTTCCGCAAGATTTTAACATGACTTCGGAGCAAGATATTCTCTAAAGATTTCAACGGATCCAGAATTATCTGGATTCTTTGAATACAGGGTATGGTCCTTGTATTTGTCCTTGGTCTTCTTCGTGGTTAGCTCAATCCGTTTTCTAGTTCCAACTTTTCTGAGTTTTTCCAACATACTATTCTTTATCATCAAACTTTCGATGATTAAGGTCGTTTTACGGTTGGCTATGGTTTCTGCTGCTTCATTCAACTTTTTCAACATTTAGAGTATTGATTTGTGACTGAGTGCTTCTCAGAATTTCAGAATAAGAGATCATAATTCTAAGAGATAAATGTCATACATATAACTGTTGATGTAGATATGCTGTGAGTTTTCAAAGTACTGATTGCTGATTCTCGGTAACTGTTATGGCAGTTCTCGTTACAAGATGCGGATGAGTACATGATAGGGTTTCAATGAATAATTATAATGATGTGTCAGAGAGATTTAAGCCAAAAACAACGAGGTTGTTGGTACGTCTTCTGGTAATATGGTGGAATATAAAAGAATTCTCCATTATCAAAAGGGTAATTGTATATCTCATGATTATAGTAAAGCTACTTCGAATGAAAAGTCGAAGTTGACTTGCTGGAGTTGTGACAAAATTTGCTACTTTGAAAAGGGATCGCAAAGTTATTTTTTGCTAATAAATGCCAAAGGATTTGACGCGGCTACGTGTTAAACTTTTACTCAGTTGCCGAGAGTTTCTCTGGTGCATAACTATATGCATAAATCTTTCCTTCCGTAGATGAAGTGCAGTTGATTCATCCTATTGATTAAGGTGTTTTCAAGAATCATGAAAGGTTTGAATGCAGATTGTAATTGTCGAGATACAATGAGGTTTAAAATGAAATCAAGTGGCAAACTTGAAGAATTGTTTAGTTTTATATGTTATAATCAATATTTTAATTCATTTTAATTGTCCAATGTTGGTAGTCCTCAGTTGATAGTTCACAGTTAGCAATTCAATAATTCATATATAGTTTAATATATAATATTCGAATTAATTAATACGTATCGTGACCCGATATTTAAAGTGCATAAAATAAATATAGAAATTAAATGACGATAAATAAAATTGTGAGAATGTAAATTGCGATAATTAAATTGCGATAAATAAAGTGTAATTAGTTAGCTGGGAACAATTAGCTCGGAACAGTTAGCGTGGATTCTTAACAAAATTTCTCATAGTTAATTTGTTTGTTTCTAACAAATTTTATTTTGTCAAATGTTTCCTTCATTATGCCACTTGATTTTTGATAAATCAAAATCCAAATATGAAATTGGATGGATATGGTTATTCTGTGGTGAATCAGGTTCGTATATCGGTGGATGTAAGTAGGATAATAAATGACCGTTGAATTAGCTTCAAAAAAAATGTACAGTGTAACCTATTAATGTGAGATCTAAATATTCCTCGGGTATTACCTACCCGTTAAAATATTTCCACCATTACCAGTTTGTACACAAGAATTTTTAATTACAATCTTTATGAAAATATATATACATATATATTTTCTTCAGATGTAATCATGGATTTAATGAGTCAATATGTTATTAAATTTATTTGATTTACCGTTTGAACAAGAATATATAATCTCTAAAACATTAGAGTTTACATAATCATCATGTCGAACGAAGATAAATGATGTAGAACATCATATAGAACGACGATTATACTCGAGGTACAGAATGAGATGTCGAAGCTGGTGATGCAGATGTTGTTGTTGGTGGTACTAATGCTGTTGGTGCTAAGGTTGGTGATGTGACTGGTGTTGGTGATACTGCTGGTGCTTGCAATCTGTGTACTGTGCTCTCTAAAGTTAACACTCGAGCTCGGAGTTCTTTAACTTCTTCTACTAACCCTGGTTGGTTATCAGTGTGAGGTAGTGATTGGATATATTCTCTAGTTCCGTTAATGGTAGTCTCAAGACAAAAAATTCTGGCAAAAAGGGTATAAACGGTGTTGCGAACAGGTTCGCCGGTGAGCGGGTCGAGTACTCCAAGGTTAGGTGGTAGATTCGATTCATGATATGGAGTACCTTCTTCCCTTCTCCATAGGGTGAGTATGTCGCGAACCCACCCCCATTTTCTCCAGTAATCACGGTAGTTGATTGGTTGGTGTGTTCCTGTCACGCTGTCTTCGGAGTCAGAGGAACTTGGTCGATTCGTAGAGGCCATCTTACGCGATCTCAGGAAAGGTTTTTGGTACAAAGAATTTAATGACAGCAATTGATGGTTGGATGATATTCTCAATGCATAAATTACATAGATATATATAGTACCAGGATCCCTTAAATTAAGGAGAAATTTACGAGAGATATCAGGCAAGGTCTACAGTAACAGATACGCTAAGATATGAATTGTCAGATACGCTAAGATATGAATTTATCTATACACTATTCATGCAATCAATGCAGTAATATGTGTCAAGACTAGGAATGATAAGCAGGTAATTTTCTAAGGATGATAAGTAGATGATATTTTTTTTTTTTGACAAAAATGATAAGCAAAACTTTAGATATGCAGGCACGGTCGAAGTCCAGACTCACTAATGCCTCCTAACGACTTATCAGTTAGACACACTAATGCAGACCTGGTTCGCTAAGACCTCTGCTCTGATACCAACTGTGAAAACCCGTCCTAATCCATCCAGACAAAGTCCATATCGATTATAAACGAATCACAATAGTTGATTACATCGCGAGGTACTTGACCTCTATATGATACATTTTACAAACATTGCATTCGTTTTTGAAAAGACAATATTTCATTACATCGAAAGTGGACGTCATGCATACCATTTTATAATATCTAACTATAATTGACTTAATTATAATCTTGATGAATTCAACAACTCGAATGCAACGTCTTTTGAAATATATCATGAATGACTCCAAGTAATATCTTTTAAATGAGCAATTGCACAGCGGGAGATTTCTTTCGTACCTGAGAATAGACATGCTTTAAAGTGTCAACCAAAAGGTTGGTGAGTTCATTAGTTTAACATAAATAATCATTTCCATCATTTAATAGACCACAAGATTTTCATTTCTCATAAACATACGTCTCCTACATAGAGACAAAAATATCATTCATATGGATTGAACACCTGGTAACCGACATTAACAATATGCGTATAAGAATATCCCCATCATTCAGGGATCCTCCTTCGGACATGATATAAATTTCGAAGTACTAAAGCATCCGGTACTTTGGATGGGGCTTGTTAGGCCCGATAGATCTATCTTTAGGATTCGCGTCAATTAGGGTGTCTGTTCCCTAATTCTTAGATTACCAGACTTAATAAAAAGGGGCATATTCGATTTTGATAATTCAACCATATAATGTAGTTTCGATTACTTGTGTCTATTTCGTAAAACATTTATAAAAATTGCGCATGTATTCTCAGTCCCAAAAATATATATTGCAAAAGCATTTAAAAAGGGATTAATGAAACTCACGCATATAAATATTGTAAAACAGTTAATAAAGCATTTGCATGTATTCTCAGCCCAAAAACGTAAAGAGTAAAAGGGAGCAAATGAAACTCACGCATATAAATATTGTAAAACAGTTAATAAAGCATTTGCATGTATTCTCAGCCCAAAAATGTATATAAAAAGGGAATAATGAAACTCACCTAATGTATTTTGTAGTAAAAATACATATGACTATATTGAACAATGCAGGGTTGGCCTTGGATTCATGAACCTATATCATTTTGTATATTTATTAATATACATAGTTGTAATCGAATAATATATATACATAAATTTATTAGTTATATACTTTTTATATTAATAATATATATGTTTCATATATTTATTTTGTTATATAAAATATTACTTTTCATTATGTTATATGTATTAAATCTATTATATATATATATATATATATATATATATATATATATATATATATATATATATATATATATCATTTGTTTGTTAAAATAGTAATTTTAGTAATACTACTATAAAAATGATATTAATACTTTTGTTATTAACAATAATAATAACAATAATAAGTTTAATATGATATTAATAACAATATTATAATAATGATATTAATGTTGTGTATTATTTTCATGATAGTAATAATAATAATAATAATAATAATAATAATAATAATAATAATAATAATAATAATAATAATATTAATAATAATAAATTGAAAACAAAATTTGAAAACTACCTCCAATATTCGGAAAAAAAAATGCCTCATCCAGGTCTCGAACTCAAGACCTCTAGGTTAACTACACACACTCCAAACCATCCCTCTAATCCATCATATTTGTTTTTAAATCACACTTAAATCTATTAAAGCTTATTTCGGATATCCTTATCTTCTCCAAAACAAATCGATTATAACCTCTTCTTCATACAGACTTTATCACTTATTTTTATCATGTTATGCAATATAACATCCTAACTCATTATCGTCATACCCTTACATTATTATTGTCATTTATCCCGCCATCACCACATAAAATCACGATCCCCCATCGTCCATCATTAGCGTAATTGTTGATTATCATCAACCGCATATCATTACTATCCTCGTCATATACTATCACAGTTTCTCTATTTCATGTCACCACAAATCCTTCTTGTTTTAACTCTAGTAGCAATAGAAAAAAAATATAAACGGGGCAAGAACATATAGCAGCGGCTTTCAACAATCTTTGTTGGATCTTGGGTTAACAACTTGATTAGGTATACGACCCTTTTATAAATAGAACATAGCAGCCCAATATTAGCCCATCTTGACAAAATCTCTATCGTGATCTTATCATAATCTAACAAACAATTTAGCTGCACTTTTATAAAGTTCTGTGAATTAAATTAGTCAACAGAAATTAGTGGGTGCGTTCTCTTGTCGGCAGATGTATACATCGACTGAATAAAAAAAATAAGGAGATTGTGAGTGGAATTTAGAATCCAAGACATTGTCCACTTCGTCGACCTTCAATCTTCTTTTTATGTATTTAAATTGCACCTATCAAACAAAACGATTTGTTTATCTTCATTCAGTTTCCTTACGTTTCAAACCAACAGAATATAGCAGGTACATATTGGCAACGATCTTGGTTTACTTGCAAAAGGTAAATGGAAGAAGAAACAGAAAAGAGTTGCAGTGGTTTTGAATACTTTAACAGCGTGATTATTATACACGTTTGATGGTGACTCACGATTAAAAGAGGAGAGAGAGATTTGAAGAAGATGGATTGTAGCGTGGTTGTGGTGGTTGAATCATGACACATGAGCAGAAACAATTTGCAGTCATGGTGATGATTGGACTAAAGTGGTAGCGGTTATGATGAAGAGTTATAGAGAGAGAAGAGAGATAGAGGAAAATGGTGATCAAGCATAGCCGAAATCTAAGGTGATTCTTGGTGTTTCACGTAGGATGGTGGCAATGGGTCATGGTGGTTGAAGGTTGTCAATGGAGGTAATAGGTGATTGAGATTTTTTCACGATAAAAAAAATAGAGAGTGTCGGTTATAGGTGGTGATTTGAGTTTAGCAGAGATAATAAAGTGATGGGTGTTGTAGGGTTTTTGGTCTAAAACAGAAATTGTCTAGCAGCATGTCCGACGATTGATTGATGATTTAAACATTTGCAATGATCTTGTTAATCATAGTGATGATGTTGGTCTGTTTTGATTGAGTAAGAAAACAGAAGAAACCAGCAAATGAAGTTTTGGGAGTGGAGATGAAAATGAATTTGTTAATAATAAGTGAATGAATAATTGATTTATAAAATGTGATTCAGTCGACAACGAATCTTGTGTAGAACAAGAAAATAAAAGAAAAATTTCAGTAGATGGGGACGTGTAACAGCTAAAGGAGATTTTAATTTGCTTTGTCAAAGTGTTTCCTAACATATTTTGTCTATATGTGATTATTGATTTGATCATTTGGATTTAGCAAGCAAGAAAGAAATCAGATGCAGTGAATCGTACTCCACTTTCTGATTTTTAAGATTAAGAAATTAATATTAATAATTAATAAATATATTAATAATAATTATTATTATATTACTGATAAAAATACATAATAATGATAATAATAATAATTTGTAATAATAATAACAATAATCTTTAATGATAATGGTAGTAATAATATTTAACAATACTAATATTATTCATAATAACTAAAATTATAACTTCACTACTAATAATAATAATGATGTTAACAATGATAACAATATTAACTACAACATATTAAATGTATCAAATTTCACAATATAATTTAATTCATAATACTGATATCAATATTAATAGTAATAATCATACTAAGATAATATCTGTAATTAAACTTTTAATTATATTTTATATATTAATATTACAATTTATCAATTGTATAATATTTAACATTTATTGATTATTTAATATTTATATGTTTTACATATATTACAATATAATTGTTAATAGCAATCATATATATCATAATAATATCATGTATATATTTATTTATATTAATACTTAATTGTTTATTATTTTATATATTTAATCCCAATTAATTAAAGTTTATTTTACTAACTCAAAATATCATATATACACTTTTATCTTTATATGTATTTATTTATATATTTACCTACACATAATGGTTCGTGAATCGTCGGGCACGGTCAAAGGGCAATTGATTATATGAACATAGTTCCAACATTTTGAGACTTACCATTACAGACTTTGCTTATCGTGTCGAAATTATATAAAGATTGAGTTTAAATTTGGTCGAAAATTCCCGGGTCATCACAAGTAGCAAGAAAGAAACAACATCAGTAGCAGCAATAGCTGCTGCCCCATTTCGGGTTCACCAAATTTTGGGGTTGTTCTTGCTTTATGTGCCCAAATCCGAGTTCACAAACATATATAAACATGTTATACATTATTAATCTATCCTAAAACAAGCTAACTACAATCCAAGAAGCATGATTCAAGTCACAATTGCAACTTTTATCATTTTATCAAGAACCCTAATTTTTATCAAGATTAACATGAAATTAGAAAGCCAAACCTGTTAGGAACTGATCAAGGATGTATAAGAACGAACTTAGACTTGTAATTTCATCATAATCTTCAACCAATTAAAGCCAGGGTTTATGTATGTACGAATCGTGGGAACGAAGGAGGAAAAGTGGGAAATTCACAAATTGGGAAAAAATAAAGATTACAAGGCGGTTTACCTAATTAAATGGGTTTTAAACCCATACCTGATAATTCACGGGTATTTACCTATTTTCAGATATCATTCGTATTCGATTCTGTAAACCAAACAATGTCAGAATTAAATAGTAGAACTTGTTTCGGGACCCTGGTCATAAAGCGAAACCAATAGACTAATAAAATTATATAAATAATTAATAAATAATTATTACCTTAGAATGCATTCTAAAACACTTAAAGGGCAAAACGGTAAATTTCACCATGCCCGAATTCAAGATGTTACAAATCTACCACCCTTAAAGAAATTTTGTCCTCGGAATTTAATTAATCACAGTCAACACAGTTTCTGAATATCCATCATCACTACACTGGGTCACAATAAGAACCAAGTCACAACACGTCTTATGATCACACACGTTACTAGGTCCAGTTCATCACTCTAAGCGTCACGTTAAAAAAAATATTTGACATTTTTTTCAACACATCATCCAAGTTAAACACAAATTACCAAATAAGATTACCATTTCTAAACATTAACATATCACAATACATATCAAAATCACATTACATATATGCATATGTCACATTGTACACATGGGTCAAAAGTCAATATAAACTGAAAAGGTCACCAAAACATTGGTCGATGTCAGTTACACACTATTTTGTTTATAAACACTAAAGGATTCACGTCAAAGATCCGGCACTTTATGTCAATCAATCTCATTTTGGGGTTATACCTAATTCAATTTCATCAAATTTCAGAATTAGTTAAGTCCGGGTCACAAGTCAAAACTAACACTAACCTTTATATACAAGGAATTTAGCAAATTCCTTAGATATTATAATGCTAGGTTAACACTAATCACAACAAAGTAACCCGAATCCTGCAATTAAATACCTAATTCAAACTTGATATTTAAGAATTGTATCATATTCTATGTAACTATGTCGATTTTCACCCGATAATTGGTCATGTAAATCGTGTCCGACACTACTAAAGTTACCTCAGAAACGTTAACTCTCAGTCAAAATCCTCTAAAAATCACAATAAATGATCAATCATGTCTAATATATCACTTGCGACATCTCCTCCAACTCTCGAAACTAATGTATGATTTACCACAATGTATTTCCGTTGGCCAGGCGTAATACATTATCCCAAATCATATTTTCATTTTGAGTATCTCAGAGCAAGACCCTATTCCTGTTCACCAATCTATCGGAGCCCCATCCACACTAGTCATTGTTTGTTACATTTCACTAATAAGAAACAGTTTTACATAAACACCAGGTCTGCATATCAAAACCTTAACACTCAGTTACAACCACTATTGCTTGTTCACAAATCGATTACTACCAACCCTTGTACCCACACCACGAAAAAGAATCTCACACTGTTGCGTCTTATTATTCAAAACTATCAAAACCATGCATGGGGTCTCAAAAGTTAAATATCCAGGTTCAATTCCTTCAGTCACATCAAGCATCCTGCCAATTAAGGAAGAATGAAAACTACACTTAGGTCATCTAAGGCAGTTTCATATACAACACACACAATCACTGTCTAATACGAAATATGCATACATCACATCTACAAGATGTAGCATAAATCACAAAGTGCAATAGCAACTTACAAGATGTAATAAAAACTCGTCGGAGGTCAAGTCAACGACATCATTAGTCTCTACATTTAAGTCATCATAGGTACTCGATATCTATTCCCACTTAGGTCAAAGGTTTCTTATTTTCCAAAGTGAAAACACAGGAAACTTTACTCTCACACCCACTTCACAAGGGTCACTACAAAAGGTCGGATTCGCCCAACAAGGAAAACACCTCCTTAGGTTAATACATTGGTTCCTACACAACTAGTCCAATCATGCAAAAGTACAGTAGGGCTAGACGTACATACTAATTCAATTATATCCCATATGCAAACAATTCACATATTATATGCCCACAACATAAAGTTCAAGTCCGTACTCAATAATCCAGGGATTTCTACTCTTTACTAATTCTTATAGGCCACCACGTATGTCTAGTCGGTCAACATTAAGAAACAACATTTTATATAAGTCATATTCCACACTATCATGTCACATGTACCAATATGTTAAGTCCAGGCTAACAGACAAAACACATTTCAATATCACATAACTTACTTAAATTATGGCAACCACCTTGCATGCAGATAGTAACCAAATCATAAAAAGCATGGAAAACACAAAACATGCATCACATTCATCAAAGCCTACAAATCATAGCCGTCAATTCACGAGGAACATGGCAATAGGACTCAAAGTTAAAGTCCTTTATCATTACATGAGTAGAATATTACCCACTCTTAATCCCTATGGGCCATCACTTGTGTCCCATTAGCCGGAGGGATATACATTTCATATCAGTTCTACACAACCTTATCAGACCATGCATATCATATCCTTAAGACAAGCAACAAGTATTAGAGTCAAGTTATGATCTACATACATGCAAATTGTAATTAATATAATCCTAAAATATAGGGTTCAAGTCAACCATCATACACAGGTGGACACATATCCAACCCTATGCCTCACGACAAACTACATGTGTCCCGTCTTTCAAATGAAGGATATCCATGTCATATAAATTCTACACAGTCTTATCAGATCAAGCATATTATTATATCAAGTCTGACAGAACACATAACTCACGTGCAATTTTTATAACGAAAAATCACAAGGAGCATGGCAAACATGTCACATAAATCATATATGACAAACCATAAGGAACATGACGTTCATATTACATAAGCCCTAACAGTCTTATCAGACTATGCATATCACTATATCCAGTCGAGCATAATAGACACGTCGCATGTGGTATCATATGCAGTACAAAACCAATAAATCTCACTAATCAGGCAAGCATCTCTAATGCATCACATGTGATCAGTCTCAGAGAACATGGCAATCAGTAAGAAACATGTAAACCAGTCCAAGGGAATAAGATCCTAAAAATGTCAATGGTAACTCCGGACACAACTGTTGTGATCAAAGCCATCAAACCACTGGCTACTTCTACCTTAATAGGAAGAAACAATCACATCATATCTAGTCTCAGTTAAGCACAATATATAACAAAAATAGGTAGACATTTATTCATAATCAATGGTACACTAATAATTACAACAATGTAACAAGGGCGTACCTTTTTAAATAAGAAGACATCTTCTCATCTATCTCACAATCAATACATCAATCTCACCTGCACCCCTGACCCCGCCTCAACACTAGTATCTCATCACTGAAGCGATCGTAGTCTAAATTTGCTCTGGTTGTTGCGATTCCATCTCATATATCTTTTTCTTCAAATCTCTTAAGTCCTTCCATCACTGGATATTACATCAGACTTTACCATCTCAATACTTTGATGCGATGTTCTTGATTTGTCACACTCAATCCTGAAATCATCCAATGGAGCTCTGACAATATTGAGGGTCAACAGGGCATCCACAGGGTTTGATCGATTGCCATACCTATCTTATCACAACATCTTATACAAAAACTTAGTAGATAATTCGTTAGTACCTATCACTAACCATAATTATCTAATCACACATCACCTACATTCACTTATCCCTTTCCCCCACTTGAATTTTTGACACAACGCAGGGTTTGGGAACATGACACTCACGTGTACATGCTGCCAAACCTACGCTCTGATACCAAGTTTTAACACCCCTGATTTTTTTAACTACACAGCGGAAGTTATATAGATATATTAATCACATATAAAGTCATATTACACAAAATCACTGGTGTTACTTAAGTACAGACCATATATAAAAAAATCATTTACATATATAATATTTATTATAAAACATCAGAGTTACTATGTGTCAAACATCTCCAGCATCCCTGCAATACCCATCAAAAGCTGCTAATATATATATCTGCAGGGCAAAATACTATGGGGGAGTTAGCATAACGCTAAGTGAATGGAAACAATCCAATAGGATATCACTATAAGCTCTAAGAACATCTTAAGGTCACAAGTCACAGGCTACTGGGGCACTAGCACAGAAAAGATCACAAGAGGACCGGCAGCCTGGCCGGGCCATTAACTACTAGCAGATCGGGCTCGAGTTTACCGATAGTCCTTAATACTGAAACACTGGTATAGTCTTCCAGACGTGACGCACTCGTCATTCACACTATACCACCACATCAGTAACACAAGGACCCAACACAATTCCTATCGTACGAAACACCCCGCTAGGAATGGTTGACCTCTTCCGTCGCACAAAACACCTCGACGAGATCACTGAGTGTACACTTAATCACACAATATCATAATTACTAGTCGCTGACTAAAGACACAGTCTAATCATACATATTACTGGTCACTGGGAGCATATCATTAATCATAACACAAGACACTACACTGTCTTAGCACTATATAACAATATCCGAAAGGATAGTCCCACTCACCGATACCAGCACAACTCAGTGATCTAATGTTACTAGGTCTTCACTTCCACTTTGTCACCTAAAAGCAATACGCACAAGTTAGTAAATTGCATTTCACTTACTAACTATACTATAATATAAAAATCACTTAGCACCGCATCATATGAAGTGTATATATATATATATACATTCGTGCACACATATATATATAAACACATATATATATATATATATATATATATATATATATATATACATACACTATGCATATACATATATACATACATATCTATCTATACACACATATATATCTATATATATCCCTATATATATATATATATATACACACATACACACACCCACACATATATACACTATATATATACACACACATATATATCTATACACACATATATATATATATATATATATATATATATATATATATATATATATATATATATATTCGTACACATATATTTGTTCATACACATATATTTGCACATATATATATTCATACATATGCGAAACGCCTAAACCCATTCGAACGGGTCGCAAGCAAAATGGGTAATCAATACAAAGATCACTAAAACTTACGAATAATGAGTTAAATAGCACTTATATACACACATATACATCTATATACCTATATATTCATATAATCACTTAAATGGGTAAATGTTTAAATGGGCGAACAAAACAACACAATTTATACAAACGGGTCGTGTCCAAACGAGCAAACCGAACAAACATATGAAATGAAAAACGGCGGCCACCACTGTGATGACCCGGAAATTTCCGATCAAATTTAAACTTAATCTTTATATGTTTCCGATACAATAAGCAAAGTCTGTTATGTTGAATTTCAAAACTTTTGGATTTGTTTCATGAAATCATTCGACCTTTGACCATCCCCGACGATTCATGAATTGTTGTGTGCAAATAAAAATGTAAATATATATATATATATATATATATATATAAGCGTATATATAATGTTTTGAATTAATAAAATATAATTTAATCATTTGAGTTAAAAATGTAAAACAACAAGATACATAAGTTATCGTTAGGATGAATATATATAAATAAATATATGATATTATTGTCTATATGAAAATATAGAGAAAAGATTTCAAATAACAATTATTATATTATAACATTTATAAAATATATAAATATTTAATATTCAATAAATGTTATTTTATAGTATATATATATACAATTAATAGATATGATATAATTAATAAGTTGTAATATTATTATATTAAATGTAATTATAAATTAAGATATAATTGTTATAGTAATATTATTATTATTATTATTATTATTATTATTATTATTATTATTATTATTATTATTATTATTATAAATTTGTACTATTATTATTATTAAGGGTATTATTATTATTATAGTTATACTTATAAAATTAATCATAATCTATGAACAAATATACAAAAATAGATATAAATAGAGATATGCATCTATATATATATATATATATATATATATATATATATATATATATATATATATATATATATATATATATATGCCGTTATATACAGATACATGTGAGGAAATCAGTTTTAATAATATAAAGGTAATTATTGATAATATTATTATTACTATTATTATTATATATCGATAATACAAATTATTAATATTATTATATTATTAAGAACACCCTTATAACTATTAGTGTTATTATTTTAGAAATTGTTATTATTAGGATAATTATTATTAATATTATTATTATGTTATCATTATTAATATTAATCAGTACTTTTATTATTTAATAAATAATAGGATTATTTTATTAAAATTACATTATATAAATAAAATCGTATATATCTAAAAGCTGGGAATCAGAAGCAGTTGTACATCACTCTCACTTTTTCATTTCATATCTTTGATCCTGTTCCATAAACGAATCAAATCACCAAACACAAACAAGAATCTGTAGGAAATCGTATACTTTTTTTTTTCTTTTCTGTTCCTGATTTCAATGGTGTCGAAATCAATTGAGCTATCAAACAAGTTATATGACCTGTAATATTATCTTTTAGCCTTTACATAATACTTTGTGATTGCAATTCATTTGATAACAGCAAAAATCAAATAAAATTTTAACATATACGCTCGATAGCCCCTGTTCCTCTAACTTTTCAGCAAATACTCGATTTTGAATAAATTTTAAAAATATGTTAATGCAGAAGCGTTAGGAATCATACATATAAACTTTCTTCAAAATCTCAAGTCTCAATTCATTATATCGATCAAGAATTTCGAAGTCAAAGTTTTAAAATTCAAAAGTCAAAGTTTGTGTTCATCGCGAAATTAGTAATCATTTTGATGTTTCTTGATCAATTGATGATTCCAATAGTTTATAGGATGGATTTACAAGGTATTTCGTGTTTTAATTTGGGCCTAATACATTCTCAAAACTAAGTTTAATTTTTTTTCCTTCTTATTTACTTCGACAGCAGCAGCGACAGTATATATATATATATATATATATATATATATATATATATATATATATATATATTTTATTTTTGTTTGTTTGTTAATCAATAAAACCACAAGAGTTTACTTCTGTTTCATTCATGAATTTAAGACTCATTTTATTTGGGTTTGCTATCATGATCTTTGACCACTGTTTGGATCATTTGAGAATTGAAGAAAAGGTGTTAACAAAAACAAACGGGTTAAATAAATTGTGATAAGAATAATAATCAGAAAAACAAATATAGAAGGGTGGTGAGGGGTGTTTGTGCATGAGCGGGAGGTCACGGGTTCGAGTCCCGTCTCATGCAGTTATTACTTTTTAATGCTCCTAAGGTATTAACTGATATTTTAATTATTATTATCAATATTATTATTATTATGATTATTAATATCAAAATTGAATTGTTTAAAAGATTGTTAATATTATTGTTATGAATATAAAATCTAAGTACACTTATTTTTTTCTAGTATTATTATTATTATGATTAAGTGTTACAAAAATTATTAAAGAGTTAAAATTTTGATTAGTATGATTTCTAATACATTTAGGATGTAAGCATAACACAAAATGGATAAATTTCTTACCCTTCAAGAGGTAATAATACGGATTAAGGAGTATTAGTATAACGATAGTATTAAGAATTATATGATGATGGACATAAACATTAAAATATTAATTATAAAGTTAATTACAAGTATAAGTTATTAAGATAAATATAAATATATATGAGAAGGCTAACAATTTAATTATGATTAAACGATATAATTCTTATTACTACTAGTATTATAATTAGTATTATAATTATCATTATAAGTACCATAGTTATTATTACTATCGTTATAAGTATTATTATTTAGGTTATCATGAGTATTATTATGTAGTTACTAAAATTATTATCATAATTAGCAATAACAATAAAATTAATATTTTCACATTCACTATCATTAATATTATTACTAACATAACTAATAGAACTATTAACATTATTATCTTATTAATAATATTAAGTATTATAAACATTTTTATCACTATTAATATTATTTTTAGTATTATTATAACTACTGTTATTAATATACCAATGATATATTTAATACATATAACATAACGAAAATTACTATTTTTATCTAATAAAATGAATATAAGAAACATATATAGTTATATATATATTATTAATATAAAAAGGATATAACTAGTAAATTTATATAAAATTGTTCGATTACAACTATGTATATTAATAAATATACAAATGATATAGGTTCGTGAATCCGAGGCCAACCCTACATTGTTCAATATCGTCATATGTATTTTTACTACAAAATACATTAGAGTGAGTTCATTTGATTCCCTTTTACTCTTTACATTTTTGGGACTGAGAATACATGTATTGTTTTTATAACTGTTTCCTAAATGCTTTTGAGATATATTTTTTGAACTGAGAATACATAAACTGCTTTTATAAATGATATAGACACAAATATTCAAAACTACATTCTATGATAGAATTATTTGGATTCAGAGGTTCGATTTAGTAGTTAGTAACGGGGAGATGATTTCGTCAATGCACTACGAGTTAGCTACCGTTTTAACTACCATCGGTGAGATGATTTTGTCATTGCACTACGCGTTAGCTACCGATGTATTGTATTGTATTGTATTTTATTATTGTCGACTTTGTAGTTGGTAACGGAGGGATGATTTTGCATTGCGTACGCATTAGCCCCAGTTTCAGCTACCCTCGGAGGGATGATTTTGCATTGCGTACGCATTATCCCCCGTTGTAAGAATTATATTGTATTAACTACCACAGTGAGATGATTTCGTCATTGCACTACGCGTTAGCTACCGTTGGTTAGTTGTTTGAAAAGTTCCGGTGTTCTTCATATGAATGATTTTTACAGCAGTGAGCAGAACTGCACAGATTGTTTTCTAATTATGAGTATCTTGTGGTCTATTATATTATTGAAAATGATTAATTATGAAAAACTAATGAACTCACCAGCCTTTTGGTTGACACTTGAAAGCATGTTTATTCTCAGGTACTAAAGAAATCTTCCGCTGTGCATTTGCTCATTTTAAAGATATTACTTGGAGTCATTCATGACATATTTCAAAAGACGTTGCATTCAAGTCGTTGAGTTCATCAAGATTATTATTAAGTCAATTATAATTGGATATATTATGAAATGGTATGCATGCTGTCAACTTTCGATGTAATGAAAGTTTATCTTTCAAAAACGAATGTAATGTTTGTAAAATGTACCATATAGAGGTCAAGTACCTCGCGATGTAACCAAATGTAATGTATTCGTCCAGATGGATTAGGAAGGGTCATCTCAACCACCAATCGGCAGCAGCCACCACTAGCCAGCAGCAGCTGCTACATGCCTACAATGGCGGCAGCCACCAGAAACATCGAACAGCAGCAGCAAAGCTGCTGCACGTAGCAAAAGCAGAAGCAGTAGCATCGTTAGCTGCCGCCAGCCACCACCACAGGCTACCAGCAACCACCGCAAGCCACCAGTAGCAGCGACATCCACCACCGATAGCTGCAGTAGCTGCATGGCAGCGCTGGTGCTGCAGCAGTAAGAAAGAAACTACATCAATAGCAGCAATAGCTGCTGCCCCATTTCGGGTTCACCAAATTTTGGGGTTGTTCTTGCTTTATGTGCCCAAATCCAAGTTCACAAACATATATAAACATGTTATACATCATTAATATATCCTAAAACAAGCTAACAATAATCCAAGAAGCATGATTCAAGTCACAATTGCAATTTTTATCATTTTATCAAGAACCCTAAATTTTATCAAGATTAAGCATGAAATTAGAAAGCCAAACTTGTTAGGAACCGATCATGGATGTATAAGAACGAACTTAGACTTGTAATTTCATCATAATCTTCAACCAATTAAAGCTAGGGTTTATGTATGTATGAATCATGGGAACGAAGGAAGAAAAGTGGGAAATTGACAAATTGGGGAAAAATAAAGATTACAAGGTGGTTTACCTAATTAAATGGGTTTTAAACCCATACCTGATAATTCACGGGTATTTACCTGTTTTCAGATATCATTCGTATTCGATTCTGTAAACCAAACAATGTCAGAATTAAATAGTAGAACTTGTTTCGGGACCCTGGTCATAAAGCGAACCCAATAGACTAATAAAATTATATAAACAATTAATAAATAATTAGTACCTTAGAATGCATTTTAAAACACTTAAAGGGCAAAATGGTAAATTTCACCATGCCCGAATTCAAGATATTACAGTCATGTATTTATACAAGTGAAAGTCTAGACACTTATGCCTTAGACAATCATTGTTTCGTGGGTTTATCACGAATGAAGTGATGTATATGGATTTTGTTGGGTTACAACAAAATTTGACCAAATCACTTAAGAAAAGCATTAGCTGGTAGTGCGCACAAGTTGGCTAATGTTGTGGGATTAAAGTCCATTTAGATATTCCATAGTGGGATACCCAATTTCCTTCTAGTACAACGCTAGGAGCTGAATTCAAAGAGGAAAGCCTACTATTTGAAGATTGGAACACATTTGATATATGATCCCAAAGTATGTGATCGGAACCGTGAGATAAAGAAGGTTGAAGTTTGATACTTCTTAATAGTTTTCTTGAAAAATTGCATCGCTGGAGCAAGATTAAAGAAAACTACCTATGTGAAATGAGGTTAAGCCGCCTCAAGAAAGCTTGGGACTTAGCTTTTGATATGTTCATGAGAGGATTGGGTCACGTGGCTTATAATAGTGTCGGGTTAATTGTAGAAAGTATGTAATTAGTGTGTATATTATCGACAGGTTATCAAATGAATTGATGGGTTCAAACTATTAGAGCACCCTAATTTTTGAATTCTTGCACGTGTAATATACTATGTGTAAATTCAATCTATGTGACATTTACACTTATGCATTAGTTTCTAATTGTTGGTATTTTAGTAATCAAGGATCATACTAAAATGAGGGGGGGGGGGGATTGTTGGTGATTTTAGCATGATTCAACGTCATTTTAGATTGATTGGATTACTATGTTGAAAGTGTTTCGAACCATTGATATTTACACGAATTCAGAGAGTGTGGAGTACACGTTCGTAAAACGTAAGGTGGTTTGAGGTATTATTTTGGACTTGAAAATAACATTTGGAACTTAAGGAATGCGAAACGTGTAGTGACCCGAACTTTTCCATGTTTATATATATATTAAATGAATTTGTTATTTACATGATTAAGTGTTTCCAACATGTTAAGTAATCAAACTTTTTAAGACTTGATTAATTGAAATATGTTTCATATAGACAATTGACCACCCAAGTTGACCGGTGATTCACGAACGTTAAAACTTGTAAAAACTATATGATGACATATATATGGATATATATATAGTTAACATGATACTATGATAAGTAAACATATCATTAAGTATATTAACAATGAACTACATATGTAAAAATAAGACTACTAACTTAATGATTTTTAAACGAGACATATATGTAACGATTATCGTTGTAAAGACATTTAATGTATATATATCATATTAAGAGATATTCATACATGATAATATCATGATAATATAATAATTTAAAATCTCATTTGATATTATAAACATTGGATTAATAACATTTAACAAGATCGTTAACCTAAAGGTTTCAAAACAACACTTACATGTAACGACTAACGATGACTTAACGACTCAGTTAAAATGTATATACATGTAGTGTTTTAATATGTATTTATACACTTTTGAAAGACTTCAATACACTTATCAAAATACTTCTACTTAACAAAAATGCTTACAATTACATCCTCGTTCAGTTTCATCAACAATTCTACTCGTATGCACCCGTATTCGTACTCGTACAATACACATCTTTTAGATGTATGTACTATTGGTATATACACTCCAATGATCAGCTCGTAGCAGCCCATGTGAGTCACCTAACATATGTGGGAACCATCATTTGGAAACTAGCATGAAATATCTCATAAAATTACAAAAATATGAGTAATCATTCATGACTTATTTACATGAAAACAAAATTACATATCCTTTATATCTAATCCATACACCAATGACCAAAAACACCTACAAACACTTTCATTCTTCAATTTTCTTCATCTAATTGATCTCTCTCAAGTTCTATCTTCAAGTTCTAAGTGTTCTTCATATATTCTACAAGTTCTAGTTACATAAAATCAAGAATATTTTCAAGTTTGCTAGCTCACTTCCAATCTTGTAAGGTGATCATCCAACCTCAAGAAATCTTTGTTTCTTACAGTAGGTTATCATTCTAATACAAGAACTTCGAGCCATCCAAGGATCCGTTGAAGCTAGATCCATTTTTCTCTTTTTCAATAGGTTTATCCAAGGAACTTAAGGTTCGTGAATCAACCAGTGGCCAAGTCTTACTTCCCGACGAAGTAAAAATCTGTGAAAGTGAGTTATAGTCCCACTTTTAAAATCTAATATTTTTGGGATGAGAATACATGCAGGTTTTATAAATGATTTACAAAATAGACACAAGTACATGAAACTACATTCTATGGTTAAATTATCGAAATCGAATATGCCCTTTTTTATTAAAGTCTGGTAATCTAAGAATTAGAGAACAGACACCCTAATTGACGCGAATCCTAAAGATAGATCTATTGGGCCTAACAAACCCCATCCAAAGTACCGGATGCTTTAGTACTTCGAAATTTATATCATATCCAAAGGGTGTCCCGGAATGATGGGGATATTCTTATATATGCGTCTTGTTAATGTCGGTTACCAGGTGTTCACCATATGAATGATTTTTATCTCTATGTATGGGATGTGTATTGAAATATGAAATCTTGTGGTCTATTATTATGATTTGATATATATAGGTTAAACCTATAACTCACCAACATTTTTGTTGACGTTTTAAGCATGTTTATTCTCAGGTGATTATTAAGAGCTTCCGCTGTCGCATACTTAAATAAGGACGAGATTTGGAGTACATGCTTGTATGATATTGTGTAAAAACTGCATTCAAGAAACTTATTTTGTTGTAACATATTTGTATTGTAAACCATTATGTAATGGTCGTGTGTAAACAGGATATTTTAGATTATCATTATTTGATAATCTACGTAAAGCTTTTTAAACCTTTATTGATGAAATAAAGGTTATGGTTTGTTTTAAAATGAATGCAGTCTTTGAAAAACGTCTCATATAGAGGTCAAAACCTCGCAACGAAATCAATTAATATGGAACGTTTTTAATCAATAAGAACGGGACATTTCAGTTGGTATCCGAGCGTTGGTCTTAGAGAACCAGAATTTTGCATTAGTGTGTCTTATCGAGTTTGTTAGGATGCATTAGTGAGTCTGGACTTCGACCGTGTTTACTTGAAAAATGATTGCTTAACAAATTTTGTTTGAAACTATATATTTTTAACATGTGAATATTATGTGATATATTAATCTCTTAACGCGTTTGATATTATGTGATAGATGTCTACCTCTAGAACAAGTCCCATTGACTCACCTAATAATAATGAAGAGTCAAATGTAAATTGGAATGATTCGTGGACTGATTCACAAGTTCTCGAAGAGGAACCGGAAGAAGAGTCGGAACCGAAAGAAGAGTCAGAACCGGAAGAAGAATCGGAACCGGAAGAAGAATCGGAACCAGTGGGGGAAATAATAAAATGGTTAAGTAAAAGAAAATCCTCAACCAACCGACCAAGGTTAATTATGGTCAATGGTGTTTCCGCCAAGGAAGCAAAATATTGGGAGGATTACTAATTCTCCGATGAATCGGATTCCGACGAGAATTCCGGTGATGTTATAGAAATTACCCCAACTGAATTTAAAAAGGCAAAAGAAAATAATAAGGGAAAGGGCATAAAAATAGAGAAATCTAATTCCAACCTCGATGAACTTTATATGTATCGTCAACCCCCGAAGTCCTTAAGTTGTAACAATGACCCGGGAACCTCTAAACCACCAGGTTTTTCTAAACCAATGTGGAAAACGATGGCTCGTATTAGGGGAACATCATATATCCCTAGAAACTTGGCAAAAAGAACCAAAACCGAAGAAGAAGAAACAAGCGAGTCAGAATAAGATAGTTGTATTCGTGTGGTGTAATATATGTAATATAGTGTGCTTATGCTTTATGATATATGTAAAAATTGCTTGTATTAATAAGTATTTTTTTTATGAATCTAACTCTTGTCTATTTTACAGTATAAAAACACAAAATGAATAGACAACCCAATATTTTAAGAGATCTACCCGGAGACATGATTGATGAAATCTTGTCTAGAGTCGGCCAGAATTCTTCGGCACAACTATTTAAGGCGAGATCAGTTTGTAAGACATTCGAAGAACGTTCCAAGAATGCCTTGTGTAGTGACCCGAACTTTTCCATGTTTATATATATTAATTGAGATTGATATTTACATGATTAAATGTTTCCAACATGTTAAGCAATCAAACTTGTTAAGACTTGATTAATTGAAATATGTTTCATATAGACAATTGACCACCCAAGTTGACCGGTGATTCACGAACGTTAAAACTTTTAAAAACTATATGATGACATATATATGGATATATATATATATATATATATATATATATATATATATATATATATATATATATATATATATATATATATATATATGTTAACATGATACTATGATAAGTAAACATATCATTAAGTATATTAACAATGAACTACGTATGTAAAAACAAGACTACTAACTTAATGATTTTTAAACGAGACATATATGTAATGATTATCGTTGTAAAGACATTTAATGTATATATATATCATATTAAGATATATTCATACATGATAATATCATGATAATATAATAATTTAAAATCTCATTTGATATTATAAACATTGGGTTAACAACATTTAACAAGATCGTTAACCTAAAGGTTTCAAAACAACACTTACATGTAAAGACTAACGATGACTTAACGACTCAGTTAAAATGTATATACATGTAGTGTTTTAATATGTATTTATACACTTTTGAAAGACTTCAATACACTTATCAAAATACTTCCACTTAACAAAAATGCTTACAATTACATCCTCGTTCAGTTTCATCAACAATTCTACTCGTATGCACCCGTATTCGTACTCGTACAATACACAGCTTTTAGATGTATGTACTATTGGTATATACACTCCAATGATCAGCTCTTAGCAGCCCATGTGAGTCACCTAACACATGTGGGAACCATCATTTGGCAACTAGCATGAAATATCTCATAAAATTACAAAAATATGAGTAATCATTCATGACTTATTTACATGAAAACAAAATTACATATCCTTTATATCTAATCCATACACCAACGACCAAAAACACCTACAAACACTTTCATTCTTCAATTTTATTCATCTAATTGATCTCTCTCAAGTTCTATCTTCAAGTTCTAAGTGTTCTTCATATATTCTACAAGTTCTAGTTACATAAAATCAAGAATACTTTCAAGTTTGCTAGCTCACTTCCAATCTTGTAAGGTGATCATCCAACCTCAAGAAATCTTTGTTTCTTACAGTAGGTTATCATTCTAATACAAGGTAATAATCATATTCAAACTTTGGTTCAATTTCTATAACTATAACAATCTTATTTCAAGTGATGATCTTACTTGAACTTGTTTTCGTGTCATGATTCTGCTTCAAGAACTTCGAGCCATCCAAGGATCCGTTGAAGCTAGATCCATTTTTATCTTTTCCAGTAGGTTTATCCAAGGAACTTAAGGTAGTAATGATATTCATAACATCATTCGATTCATACATATAAAGCTATCTTATTCGAAGGTTTAAACTTGTAATCACTAGAACATAGTTTAGTTAATTCTAAACTTGTTCGCAAACAAAAGTTAATCCTTCTAACTTGACTTTTAAAGTCAACTAAACACATGTTATATATCTATATGATATGCTAACTTAATGATTTAAAACCTGGAAACACGAAAAACACCGTAAAACCGGATTTACGCCGTCGTAGTAACACCGCGGGCTGTTTTGGGTTAGTTAATTAAAAACTATAATAAACTTTGATTTAAAAGTTGTTATTCTGAGAAAATGATTTTTATTATTAACATGAAACTATATCCAAAAATTATGGTTAAAGTCAATGTGGAAGTATGTTTTCTAAAATGGTCATCTAGACGTCGTTCTTTCGACTGAAATGACTACCTTTACAAAAACGACTTGTAACTTATTTTTCCGACTATAAACCTATACTTTTTCGGTTTAGATTCATAAAATAGAGTTCAATATGAAACCATAGCAATTTGATTCACTCAAAACGGATTTAAAATGAAGAAGTTATGGGTAAAACAAGATTGGATAATTTTTCTCATTTTAGCTACGTGAAAATTGGTAACAAATCTATTCCAACCATAACTTAATCAACTTGTATTGTATATTATGTAATCTTGAGATACCATAAACACGTATACAATGTTTCGACCTATCATGTCGACACATCTATATATATTTCGGAACAACCATAGACACTCTATATGTAAATGTTGGAGTTAGCTATACAGGGTTGAGGTTGATTCCAAAATATATATAGTTTGAGTTGTGATCAATACTGAGATACGTATACACTGGGTCGTGGATTGATTCAAGATAATATTTATCGATTTATTTCTGTACATCTAACTGTGGACAACTAGTTGTAGGTTACTAACGAGGACAGCTGACTTAATAAACTTAAAACATCAAAATATATTAAAAGTGTTATAAATATATTTTGAACATACTTTGATATATATGTATATATTGTTATAGGTTCGTGAATCAACCAGTGGCCAAGTCTTACTTCCCGAAGAAGTAAAAATCTGTGAAAGTGAGTTATAGTCCCACTTTTAAAATCTAATATTTTTGGGATGAGAATACATGCAGGTTTTATAAATGATTTACAAAATAGACACAAGTACGTGAAACTACATTCTATGGTTGAATTTTCGAAATCGAATATGCCCCTTTTTATTAAGTCTGGTAATCTAAGAATTAGGGAACAGACACCCTAATTGACGCGAATCCTAAAGATAGATCTATTGGGCCTAACAAACCCCATCCAAAGTACCGGATGCTTTAGTACTTCGAAATTTATATCATATCCGAAGGGTGTCCCGGAATGATGGGGATATTCTTATATATGCATCTTGTTAATGTCGGTTACCAGGTGTTCACCATATGAATGATTTTTATCTCTATGTATGGGATGTGTATTGAAATATGAAATCTTGTGGTCTATTATTATGATTTGATATATATAGGTTAAACCTATAACTCACCAACATTTTTTTGACGTTTTAAGCATGTTTATTCTCAGGTGATTATTAAGAGCTTCCGCTGTCGCATACTTAAATAAGGATGAGATTTGGAGTCCATGCTTGTATGATATTGTGTAAAAACTGCATTCAAGAAACTTATTTTGTTGTAACATATTTGTATTGTAAACCATTATGTAATGGTCGTGTGTAAACAGGATATTTTAGATTATCATTATTTGATAATCTACGTAAAGCTTTTTAAACCTTTATTGATGAAACAAAAGGTTATGGTTTGTTTTAAAATGAATGCAGTCTTTGAAAAACGTCTCATATAGAGGTCAAAACCTCGCAACGAAATCAATTAATATGGAACGTTTTTAATCAATAAGAACGGGACATTTCAGTTGGTATCAGAGCGTTGGTCTTAGAGAACTGGAATTTTGCATTAGTGTGTCTTATCGAGTTTGTTAGGATGCATTAGTGAGTCTGGACTTCGACCGTGTTTACTTAAAAAATGATTGCTTAACAAATTTTGTTGGAAACTATATATTTTTAACATGTGAATATTATGTGATATATTAATCTCTTAACGCGTTTGATATTATGTGATAGATGTCTACCTCTAGAACAAGTCCCATTGACTCACCTAATAATAATGAAGAGTCAAATGTAAATTGGAATGATTCGTGGACTGATTCACAAGTTCCCGAAGAGGAACCGGAAGAAGAGTAGGAACCGGAAGAAGAATCGGAACCGGAAGAAGAATCGGAACCGGATGAAGAAATAGAACCGGTGGGGGAAATAATAAAACGGTTAAGTAAAAGAAAATCCTCAACCAACCGACCAAGGTTAATTATGGTCAATGGTGTTTCCGCCAAGGAAGCAAAATATTGGGAGGATTACCAATTCTCCGATGAATCAGATTCCGACGAGAATTCTGATGATGTTATAGAAATTACCCCAACTGAATTTAAAAAGGCAAAAGAAAATAATAAGGGAAAGGGCATAAAAATAGAGAAATCTAATTCCAACCCCGATGAACTTTATATGTATCGTCAACCCCCGAAGTCCTTAAGTTGTAACAATGACCCGGGAACCTCTAAACCACCAGGTTTTTCTAAACCAATGTGGAAAACGACGGCTCGTATTAGGGGAACATCATATATCCCTAGAAACTTGGCAAAACGAACCAAAACCGAAGAAGAAGAAACAAGCGAGTCGAAATAAGATAGTTGTATTCGTGTGGTGCAATATATGTAATATAGTGTGCTTATGCTTTAAGATATATGTAAAAATTGCTTGTATTAATAAGTATTTTTTTTTATGAATCTAACTCTTGTCTATTTTACAGTATAAAAACACAAAATGGATAGACAACCCAATATTTTAAGAGACCTACCCGGAGACATAATTGATGAAATCTTGTCTAGAGTCGGTCAGAATTCTTCGGCACAACTATTTAAGGCGAGATCAGTTTGTAAGACATTCAAAGAACGTTCCAAGAATTCCTTGGTTTATAAAAGGCTTTCGTTCAAAAGATGGGGGATATCACATTGGGAAATCCATAAGTTACGATGTGTTTACTTTGACGCATATATTGCGGGGAACCCAAATGCTATTTTACGCAATGGGTTAAGAAATTATTTTGACTCAATATATCCGAATATTGGACTTCGTGATTTAGAAAAAGCGGCTAACATGCAACATAAAGAAGCATGTTATGCTTACGGATTAGTAATGTTCGCTTCTCACCAAAGTGAGAACAAGAACATCGGGCTATAACTATTAAACAAAACGTTCCCACAAGTGACGGAGTCGGTAATTGGGGTAAGAAATGAGGTTTTTAGATTGTTACGAGACTGTTGGACATTACGTAACCCTCGTCCCTTTGACGACGTTACAACACACTGTCTTATCAACGGCCATAACGGTTATGTTCCACAAGACCAAGGATGGGAAGTAATCCTAGTAAAACCAGAATGCATGACTTGTTTCTGGACGTATGAATTACGTGTCTTTATTGCCTTTGCTGAACGACTTGTGTACTAGCTAGAATTATCTTCACAACCATCTTGTATCAAATTTATTGTGTGCTATATTTCATGCTATATGTAAAATAAGCGGTATTGTAAGTTTGTAAAATATTGTGTAAAAGTTTGAACGCGAAATATTATTATAATCAGTTTTTCATATAGAATTGTAGTAGTTAAATTGTATATTAGCTACTAAGTATAAACTTAACGGGTAGGTACTACCTGAATTTAAACTTATAAAATGCTAATATGAAGAAAAAGCTTTTATAAATGAGTTCATATTATGCTACGAAATACTATTAACTACTCTTAATATTCTGTATGATTAACTTGCTCCATTTGACTATTTTGAAGGAAATGGCACCGACTACTCGACACACCGTGAATATGAATGAAGAGGAATTCCGTACTTTTCTAGCTTCAAACATAGCCGCAGTAAGGCTGCGCTACATACCAACAATAACCTTGGATCTAGCAGTACAGGAAATCGTGTAGGATTCACCTACAAAGAATTCACTGCCTGCAAACCTTTGGAATTTGATGGAACCGAAGGACCGATCAGATTGAAACGGTGGACCGAGAAGGTCGAATCGGTGTTTGCCATAAGTAAGTGTACTGAAGAGGACAAAGTGAAGTACGCTACGCATACCTTCACAGGTTCTGCTTTAACATGGTGGAATACCTATCTAGAGCAAGTGGGACAAGACGATGCGTACGCACTACCGTGGTCAGCATTCAAGCACTTGATGAATGAGAAGTACCGTCCCAGAACCGAGGTCAATAAGCTCAAGACAGAACTTAGAGGGTTACGAACCCAAGGATTTGATATTACCACGTACGAAAGACGATTCACAGAATTGTGCCTATTGTGTCAGGGAGCATTCGAAGATGAGGAAGAGAAGATCAACGCGTTTGTGAAAGGATTACCGGAAAGAATCCAAGAAGATATAAGTTCACACGAGCCTGCCTCCATACAACAGGCATGTAGAATGGCTCACAAACTAGTGAACAAGATTGAAGAAAGAATTAAAGAACAGACTGCTGAAGAGGCCAATGTGAAGCAAGTCAAAAGAAAGTGGGAGGAAAACGGTGATAAGAATCACCAATACAACAACAACAGCAATTACAACAATAATCGCAACAATTATCCCAACAATCGCAACATCAATCGCAACTACAACAAACGGCCCAACAACAACAACAACAACAACAACAGCAACTACAACAATCATCCCAACAACAATAATAACCGCAACAATAACAACAATTAGAAGCAGCTATGCCAAAGGTGTGAAAAGTATCACTCGGGGTTCTGCACCAAATTTTGCAACAAGTGTAAAAGAAATGGTCATAGCGCGGCGAAGTGTGAGGTCTACGGACCAGGGGTTAATAGAACGAAAGGAACAAATGGTGTCAGAACGAGTAATGGCGGAGCAAGTAGTGTCGGAGCAAGTTATGCCAATGTAGTTTGTTATAAATGTGGAAAACCGGGCCACATTATTAGAAATTTCCCGAACCAGGAGAACACGAATGGACAAGGCCGCGGAAGAGTTTTCAATATTAATGCAGCAGAGGCACAGGAAGACCCGGAGCTTGTTACGGGTACGTTTCTTATTGATAATAAATCTGCTTACGTTTTATTTGATTCGGGTGCGGATAGAAGCTATATGAGTAAAGATTTTTGTGCTAAATTAAATTGTCCATTGACGCCTTTGGATAGTAAATTTTTACTCGAATTAGCAAATGGTAAATTAATTTCAGCAGATAATATATGTCAGAATCGAGAAATTAAACTGGTTAGCGAAACATTTAAGATTGATTTGATACCAGTAGAGTTAGGGAGTTTTGATGTGATAATCGGTATGGACTGGTTGAAAGAAGTGAAAGCAGAGATCGTTTGTTACAAAAATGCAATTCGCATTATACGAGAAAAAGGAAAACCCTTAATGGTGTACGGAGAAAAGGGCAACACGAAGCTACATCTTATTAGTAATTTGAAGGCACAAAAACTAATAAGAAAAGGTTGCTATGCTGTTCTAGCACACGTCGAGAAAGTACAAACTGAAGAAAAGAGCATCAATGATGTTCCCATTGCAAAAGAATTTCCCGATGTATTTCCGAAAGAATTACCGGGATTACCCCCACATCGATCCGTTGAATTTCAAATAGATCTTGTACCAGGAGCTGCACCAATAGCTCGTGCTCCTTACAGACTTGCACCCAGTGAGATGAAAGAACTGCAAAGCCAATTACAAGAACTTTTAGAGCGTAGTTTCATTCGACCAAGCACATCACCGTGGGGAGCTCCTGTTTTGTTTGTCAAGAAGAAAGATGGTACATTCAGGTTGTGTATTGACTACCGAGAGTTGAACAAACTTACCATCAAGAACCGGTACCCACTACCGAGAATCGACGACTTATTTGATCAACTACAAGGCTCATCTGTTTATTCAAAGATTGACTTACGTTCCGGGTATCATCAAATGCGGGTGAAAGAAGATGATATTCCAAAGACTGCTTTCAGAACACGTTACGGTCATTACGAGTTTATGGTCATGCCGTTTGGTTTAACTAATGCACCAGCTGTGTTCATGGACCTTATGAACCGAGTGTGTGGACCATACCTTGACAAGTTTGTCATTGTTTTCATTGATGACATACTTATTTACTCAAAGAATGACCAAGAACACGGTGAACATTTGAGAAAGGTGTTAGAAGTATTGAGGAAGGAAGAATTGTACGCTAAGTTTTCAAAGTGTGCATTTTGGTTGGAAGAAGTTCAATTCCTCGGTCACATAGTGAAAAAGAAGGTATTAAGGTGGATCCGGCAAAGATAGAAACTGTTGAAAAGTGGGAAACCCCGAAAACTCCGAAACACATATGCCAGTTTTTAGGACTAGCTGGTTACTACAGAAGGTTCATCCAAGACTTTTCCAGAATAGCAAAACCCTTGACCGCATTAACGCATAAAGGGAAGAAATTTGAATGGAATGATGAACAAGAGAAAGCGTTTCAGTTATTGAAGAAAAAGCTAACTACGGCACCTATATTGTCATTGCCTGAAGGGAATGATGATTTTGTGATTCATTGTGACGCATCAAAGCAAGGTCTCGGTTGTGTATTAATGCAATGAACGAAGGTGATTGCTTATGCGTCTAGACAATTGAAGATTCACGAACAAAATTATACGACGCATGAATTGTAATTAGGCGCGGTTGTTTTTGCATTAAAGACTTGGAGGCACTACTTATATGGGGTCAAAAGTATTATATATACCGACCACAAAAGTCTTCAACACATATTTAATCAGAAACAACTGAATATGAGGCAGCGTAGGTGGATTGAATTATTGAATGATTACGACTTTGAGATTCGTTACCACCCGGGGAAGGAAAATGTGGTAGCCGATGCCTTGAGCAGGAAGGACAGAGAACCTATTCGAGTAAAATCTATGAATATAATGATTCATAATAACCTTTCTACTCAAATAAAGGAGGCGCAACAAGGAGTTTTAAAAGAGGGAAATTTAAAGGATGAAATACCCAAAGGATCGGAGAAGCATCTTAATATTCGGGAAGACGGAACCCGGTATAGGGCTGAAAGGATTTGGGTACCAAAATTTGGAGATATGAGAGAAATGGTACTTAGAGAAGCTCATAAAACCAGATACTCAATACATCCTGGAACGGGGAAGATGTACAAGGATCTCAAGAAACATTTTTGGTGGCCGGGTATGAAAGCCGATGTTGCTAAATACGTAGGAGAATGTTTGACGTGTTCTAAGGTCAAAGCTGAGCATCAGAAACCATCAGGTCTACTTCAACAACCCGAAATCCCGGAATGGAAATGGGAAAACATTACCATGGATTTCATCACTAAATTGCCAAGGACTGCAAGTGGTTTTGATACTATTTGGGTAATAGTTGATCGTCTCACCAAATCAACACACTTCCTGCCAATAAGAGAAGATGACAAGATGGAGAAGTTAGCACGACTGTATTTGAAGGAAGTCGTCTCCAGACATGGAATACCAATCTCTAATATCTCTGATAGGGATGGCAGATTTATTTCAAGATTCTGGCAGACATTACAGCAAGCATTAGGAACTCGTCTAGACATGAGTACTGCCTATCATCCACAAACTGATGGGCAGAGCGAAAGGACGATACAAATGCTTGAAGACATGCTACGAGCATGTGTTATTGATTTCGGAAACAGTTGGGATCGACATCTACCGTTAGCAGAATTTTCCTACAACAACAGCTACCATTCAAGCATTGAGATGGCGCCGTTTGAAGTACTTTATGGTAGAAAGTGCAGGTCTCCGATTTGTTGGAGTGAAGTGGGGGATAGACAGATTACGGGTCCGGAGATTATACAAGAAACTACCGAGAAGATCATCCAAATTCAACAACGGTTGAAAACCGCCCAAAGTCGACAAAAGAGCTACGCTGACATTAAAAGAAAAGATATAGAATTTGAAATTGGAGAGATGTCATGCTTAAAGTTGCACCTTGGAAAGGCGTTGTTCGATTTGTTAAACGAGGGAAATTAAATCCAAGGTATATTGGACCATTCAAGATTATTGATCGTGTCGGACCAGTAGCTTACCGACTTGAGTTACCTCAACAACTCGCGGCTGTACATAACACTTTCCACATCTCAAATTTGAAGAAATGTTTTGCTAAAGAAGATCTCACTATTCCGTTGGACAAAATCCAAATCAATGAAAAACTTCAATTCATTGAAGAACCCGTCAAAATAATGGATCGTGAGGTTAAGAGACTTAAACAAAACAAGATACCGATTGTTAAGGTTCGATGGAATGCTCGTAGAGGACCCGAGTTCACCTGGGAGTGTGAAGATCAGATGAAGAAGAAATACCCGCATTTATTTCCAGAAGATACGTCAACACCTCCAACTGCTTAAAATTTCGGGACGAAATTTATTTAACGGGTAGGTACTGTAGTGACCCGAAATTTTCCATGTTTATATATATATTAAATGAATTTGTTATTTACATGATTAAGTGTTTCCAACATGTTAAGCAATCAAATTTTTTAAGACTTGATTAATTAAAATATGTTTCATATAGACAATTGACCACCCAAGTTGACCGGTGATTCACGAACGTTAAAACTTGTAAAAACTATATGATGACATATATATGGATATATATATAGTTAACATGATACTATGATAAGTAAACATATCATTAAGTATATTAACAATGAACTACATATGTAAAAACAAGACTACTAACTTAATGATTTTTAAACGAGACATATATGTAACGATTATCGTTGTAAAGACATTTAATGTATATATATCATATTAAGAGATATTCATACATGATAATATCATGATAATATAATAATTTAAAATCTCATTTGATATTATAAACATTGGGTTAACAACATTTAACAAGATCGTTAACCTAAAGGTTTCAAAACAACACTTACATGTAACGACTAACGATGACTTAACGACTCAGTTAAAATGTATATACATGTAGTGTTTTAATATGTATTTATACACTTTTGAAAGACTTCAATACACTTATCAAAATACTTCTACTTAACAAAAATGCTTACAATTACATCCTCGTTCAGTTTCATCAACAATTCTACTCGTATGCACCCGTATTCGTACTCGTACAATACACAGCTTTTTATGTACTATTGGTATATACACTCCAATGATCAGCTCTTAGCAGTCCATGTGAGTCACCTAACACATGTGGGAACCATCATTTGGAAACTAGCATGAAATATCTCATAAAATTAAAAAAATATGAGTAATCATTCATGACTTATTTACATGAAAACAAAATTACATATCCTTTATATCTAATCCATACACCAACGACCAAAAACACCTACAAACACTTTCATTCTTCAATTTTCTTCATCTAATTGATCTCTCTCAAGTTCTATCTTCAAGTTCTAAGTGTTCTTCATATATTCTACAAGTTCTAGTTACATAAAATCAAGAATACTTTCAAGTTTGCTAGCTCACTTCCAATCTTGTAAGGTGATCATCCAACCTCAAGAAATCTTTGTTTCTTACAGTAGGTTATCATTCTAATACAAGAACTTCGAGCCATCCAAGGATCCGTTGAAGCTAGATCCATTTTTCTCTTTTCCAGTAGGTTTATCCAAGGAACTTAAGGTTCGTGAATCAACCAGTGGCCAAGTCTTACTTCCCGACGAAGTAAAAATCTGTGAAAGTGAGTTATAGTCCCACTTTTAAAATCTAATATTTTTGGGATGAGAATACATGCAGGTTTTATAAATGATTTACAAAATAGACACAAGTACGTGAAACTACATTCTATGGTTGAATTATCGAAATCGAATATGCCCTTTTTTATTAAAGTCTGGTAATCTAAGAATTAGGGAACATACACCCTAATTGACGCGAATCCTAAAGATAGATCTATTGGGCCTAACAAACCCCATCCAAAGTACCGGATGCTTTAGTACTTCGAAATTTATATCATATCCGAAGGGTGTCCCGGAATGATGGGGATATTCTTATATATGCATCTTGTTAATGTCAGTTACCAGGTGTTCACCATATGAATGATTTTTATCTCTATGTATGGGATGTGTATTGAAATATGAAATCTTGTGGTCTATTATTATGATTTGATATATATAGGTTAAACCTATAACTCACCAACATTTTTGTTGACGTTTTAAGCATGTTTATTCTCAGGTGATTATTAAGAGCTTCCGCTGTCGCATACTTAAATAAGGACGAGATTTGGAGTCCATGCTTGTATGATATTGTGTAAAAACTGCATTCAAGAAACTTATTTTGTTGTAACATATTTGTATTGTAAACCATTATGTAATGGTCGTGTGTAAACATGATATTTTAGATTATCATTATTTGATAATCTACGTAAAGCTTTTTAAACCTTTATTGATGAAATAAAGGTTATGGTTTGTTTTAAAATGAATGCAGTCTTTGAAAAACGTCTCATATAGAGGTCAAAACCTCGCAACGAAATCAATTAATATGGAACGTTTTTAATCAATAAGAACGGGACATTTCAAAACGCGACTTGAAAAGGCCATACGCATGAAAAACCATAGCACGATTTTGAGCTGCTGGACCACAGGGTTAAGCCGCGACGCGGCTTGGAACCCCACGGTGTGGCTCAAAATGTGATTTGTGGGTCGTTACTTTTATCAAAACAAAGTTGTTGATGTCTTCACTAAGCCGCGGCGTGGCCTCACCACCTGCGGCGCGGCTTAAGGCGTAGTTGTGAAGTCGAGCATTTTGACCTATTTTGAAGTGTGAGGCTTTGCTAGCCCGCGGTGTGACGACCCGGAAATTTCCGACCAAATTTAAACCTAACCTTTATATGTTTCCGACACGATAAGCAGAATTTGTAATGTTGAATCTCAAAAAGTTTGGAACTACATTCATGTAATCAATTACCCTTTGACCGTGTTCGACGATTCACGAACAATTATGTGTATATAGATATGTATATATAATATATAATAACTGAAAACATTAACAAAGTATTTGATATATATGATACTTTACATGAACGTATTTGTTTTGATATATTTATCGACAGAATTAAGAGATAATATCAAATGATTGAATTATCAGATACATTATGATATGATTACGGGCCAATGTTATGAGGTCCACTGTGATTTAAGAAATCTATTCTTTTTGACAATATTCGAAAAATGGTAAAGTGATCTATAAGTAAGAACATGGAGTGTAAATAACTTAGATGTTGGATATCGACAAGTTAAGTAACTCGACATTTTTCATTAAGATGATTTCATACGTTTATTAAACCTTTGGACTTTATCCCATGCTTCACCAACAGACTGTAATTTAAAAACTTGAAACCTATTATGAATATATATAATTCTACTTTTCTAAAATGTTTTATGATATAACGATTTAAATTAATATTAAATATATTTATACGCGTATTATACGTACATAGTTTTATACTTTTACTATACTTTAACTTTACCTTTACTTTACTTTCATTTTACTTTAACTTTAATAATTCACTTTAATAATTCATACTTTAATAATTCACTTTAATAATTCAAAAAACTATTATAAATAGACTTCAATAGGTTTCATTATTTCATAGAAATTTGAAAAGATATTTCTCTAAACTCTCTCAATCAAATTACATATATATATTTACTTAGTATTATTTCAAGATATTATTAGTATACATAAAATACTACGATGGAGTTATATTCAGACGATTTCAAAATAAGTTTTCAAACGGGATAGAGCTAAGGAAATTATGGGTTATAGCTATGGAGGTTATGGGTATTGTTCGAGGGTATTGCTCGTGAGGTCAACCTAACGTTTATCATTTTCATTGCGTCTACGTACTTTCCTGCAATATTGAATCATAATATTGATACGTGAGCATTCATATCTTATCTTTTATATATTAATAGTGTATCCCTGACTAGTGCTCGAGTATATATGATTATGCATGTTTGTATGCCTAGTTTCGTCGTAAAATAGTTTATGATAAATCACGAATTTGATACATATGCTACTGAGATAAGGTATATGATATTCATGTCGTTGAAAAGCTAAAGAAAAATTAATAACTTTTCATTTAGAAATCGTGTGGGTTCGATGAACGGATTAAAAGATATGGTCAACTGAATTATTATTAATTTTAATATTATTATTAAAACGATTATTATAATTGTTATCAGTTGATGTTATTACTAAAATTATCTTTATTACTAAAAATTAATATTTTTATTGAAACTATCATTTTATTATTTTTATCATTATTATTATTATCAATATTATTTAATCAAATAAATATGCGTACAAAGATATTTTTACCACACGTAATATAATTACATTAATAATACATACCATTATATTTTTATGATATTAAGTGAATTTTATAAATTTTATTACTTGAGATATATAAAAGTATATTTTTATCATATATAAATTTAAATATAAATTTTTATTTATTAATAAATGACTGGTATTATTTAGTATAATAAGATCTGATAAATATATTTAAATATATAAAAAAACTATATATAAGTTATATAATAAACATGTATAGATTTTGGAAGTCATTTTGGGTCAAGTTGACTTTTGTTGACTTTTGCATGTCGGTCTCGAGCATTAGGATTGTGATACACTACGACTTGACCTAAATTGTTAGACAGATATTGACCAACATATAAATATATATACTATCCGAGGCCAACCTTGCACTTGTTAAATGACGTTATATGTATTTTTACTATGAAATACAGTATGGTGAGTTTCATTTGCTCCCTTTTTAATTGCTTTTGCAATATATATTTTTGGGCTGAGAATACATGCGCTGTTTTATAAATGTTTTACGAAGTAGGCACAAGTACTAAAACTAATTCTATGTGGGTTTAAACCAGAAATATACCCTTAGCTTGGTAACATTAAACTACTTGTCTATGTACGGTAGGCGCGAATCCTAAAGATAGATCTATTGGGCCTGACAAACCCCATCCTGACTATGGGATGCTTTAGTACTTCGAGGTTATTTTAAACACACCTGATCTGGTGTACTTCAGAGGGTAAAACATGAACGTTAAGGCTTGTTACCGGGTGCCTACAACTTATAGAATACTTTTATACACTTGCGAGTGTACATATATTTATAAACGGAAATCTTGTGGTCTATTAATATATTGAAATGATTGTTATGATAAACCTATGAACTCACCAACCTTTTGGTTGACACTTTAAAGCATGTTTATTCTCAGGTATTAAAGAAATCTTCCGCTGTGCATTAGCTCATTTTCAGGATATTACTTGGAGTCATTCATGGCATATTTTGAAAGACTTTGCATTCGAGTCATTGAGTTCATCAAGATTATTATTAAACCAATTATAGTTGGATGTATTATGAAATGGTGTGCATGCCGTCAACTTTCGTTGTAAAGAAAGTTTGTCTTTTTAAAACGAATGCAATGTTTGTAAAATGTATCATACAGATGTCAAATACCTCGCGATGTAATCAACTATTGTGAATCGTTTATAATGTATATGAACGGGTCCTTTCAGTTGGTATCAGAGCGGTGGTCTTAGCGAACCAGGTCTGCATTAGTGTGTCTAACTGATAGTCGTTAGGATGCATTAGTGAGTCTGGACTTCGACCGTGTTTGCATGTCAAAAGTTTTGCTCATCATTTTTGTCGGAAATTACCTGCTTATCATTCTTAGTCTAGACACATCTTATTGCATTGATTGCATGAATATTGTATAGATAAAATTCATATCTTAGCGTATTTGCTAATTCATATCTTAGCGTATCTGTTACTGTAAACTTTGACTGACATATTTCGTAAATTCCTCCGTAATCTACGAAACCTTTTGCTCTATATAATTAGAATACCACCCGATAGCCGGAAAATCATTTCATATCGAAAAAAAATTCTTTATTCAATCGTACGAAATGGAATTCGTCATTAGTTCAAGTCCCTCGGATTCCGAAATGGAATTCCACTCAAGTTCCGAAAGCAGTGTGACCGGAATGGATCAACCAATTATCCATCATCTATTTTGGATGAATTGGGGATGGGTTCGTAATCTACTTAACCATTGGATACAAGAAGAAGGTGATCCCTTTCATCCACCACATTTCCCTCTTGGCAATGAACCTGAAGCACTTACCGGCGAACCTGTCCGAAACACCATTTTCTCTCTCATTTCCAGAGTATCTCGTCATGATTATATACTACATCAAATTCTAGATCTTATTTATCCGCTCGTCCGAACCGACAATCACCCCAGTGTAATAGAAGAAGTCAACGAGCTTCGCGCTCGGGTAGTGGCTTTGGAGAATATGGTGCAAAGGTTACAAACACCAGCAGTAGCACCAGCAGCATAACAAGTACCACCATCAACAACATCAACAGTGCCATTACCACCACCAACAACAACCGCATCGCAAACCTCAACTTCACAATCTGTCCCACGAGCATCGACGTCATACGCCATGTAGATACCAAGGAATACCACAACGATGAAGTATTGATTCATAACTTCATTGGGAAAACATTCTACGATGATTATGTAATTTCTAAAGTTTAGAAATTATCTATCCTAGCCTTAACCATAAATCAAATGAGTTTAATTTAATATTAACTCATTAAATCTATATTACATCTGAAGAAATATACACATATATATTTCCTTAAAGACTGTAATAAAATTCTTTTGTACAAAATATTAATTGTGAAATATTTTTTAATAGGTAGGTAATACCCGAGAGATATATAAATTCACAATTAATATGTTACATTCTTCGAATCAGATTCAGCAAATCATCCATTATACTCCCTTCTTTCACAATAATATACATTCTTTTATAGAAATCAAAACAACCATACTCATTCAAAATCTAATTACATATTCTGATTTTGAAATCTCAGAATTCGATTCCAGATATAACCGAAATCATCACTCTTAGATTTCTACATCTTTCAAAACTATACTTTGACTTCAAAACTGTCCTAGAACCTCATTTCTATTCATGGAACTCACAAAATATTTGTATTATTCAAAATCTTAGAACATCATATGTATATTAACAATTACAATATGTGTTCAAACACTTCAAAATTCTTAAAGACATGCGAGATGATGATCCAACCACACATTACCCACTGTCATGCACCTGAAAAGCTCTCGAAACCAAAGTTATAGTTTAACACGTATCCTTGTCAGATCCTTTGATATTTATTACTAAATATAATTTTTCAATCTCTTTCCAAAATAGACAGTTTTGTCATAGCTTCAACAAATCACCTTCATTTGTTTATACGAATAAACTTTATTATAACAATTACCCCTTCATCATTGTTTCCGGGGAACCTTTCATATCTCGCCACATTAGCAGTAAACTTATCAATAACTTCATTAACCTTCGACTTAAGCCTCTCCGAAAAGCTACAATACTTATTCACTAAAACCCCATCATGTACTCACCTACATCCTGTAACAATAATTGCACACCAACTACTGGGAATTAGCAATCAGTATTTTAAATTCCGCCACAATTTTACGTCAAAAGTTATATGTATACATATAACGTCTATCTCCTATACTTACATACTTCGAATGTGAATTTTCTGAAAAACATCCCAAACTATGAACTAGTTCTCCGAAATTGGAAAAATGCTGATGAAGCAGCAAAAACTGTAAACGACTTTAACAGTCAAAAGTTTGATGATAAAGAATAGTATGGTGGTAAAGTTGAGAAAAAGAGAAGGTTTGATACTGGAAAACGGATTGAGCAGACCATGAAGGAGGCTGTGGACAAATCACAAAGACTAAACCTGCCTTCAAAGGATCAAAATGATTCAGTGTCTACTGAAATCGTTAGCAAACACCTTACTTCTTATTCTAAACCTTCACAGACAAATCTTCTTCATCATCCATCTATGTTAAGAATTCTAAGATATCATCGTATCTTTTATTATAAATATCTTCGATATTCCTGAAGATATTTTCACAACTATTCTTATCCGAAATATTCTATCTATTCACAATATCTGCGTTACAACTTAAAAAGAAACTGTGTTAGTTTCTAAATTCTGAAGAAAAAAAAAATTCGAATTTAAAATAGGAATGTTTTTGAAATAGTGTTGGGAACTGAAGCATGAGTTAGTATAATATAATGACACTTGATCAATGTGATTATATTACAGTAAGTCATACTGAGTTTCTAATGGAACGTGATGATTCACAGAACATACCGTCATCATGTACTATTTACACGACTCTTACATTCTACCCAATTTCCTAACATATTAAGAACATATCATCTTGATAGCTCTATATTTTCGGATATTCTGGTAATTTGCCAAATCAAGATCGTGCCATTACGATTTTCTTTTTGGAACATTAACTATGTTCATCCAAAAATTCATATCTACAAATTCTGGACCATTATCCACTTGACTTAAGGTCGAAAAGAGAAAACGAAAGCATGAAGCTCCGAAATATAATGGAGAATATAAAGCCCGATAACAACCCCGAAATTACAAACCTTGTATATCAATGCGTATAGCAATATAAAGACACGGGAGAATGAAAAACACAATAACCCCAAGGTAATGGTAGAAGAAAATAACTTCCTCCGGTGGTAGATGAAAAAGAAGAATGACAGATATGAAAGTTAAGAGTATATCAAGAATCAATACTGGATGAAGCATATTAACGAATGCTTTAAAGTATGAATTGGGGAGAAAGACTAGAAGGTGTGAGCTGTGGAAATAAAGAAATGAAGGGGGTGGATTTATAGTAAAATATCAGACAGAGAAATCGAGACAGATTATCGCATTTAATCAAATAAGATCATGATTTCCTTAATCGCCGAAGAACCGAATCTTATTGCAAAGATTTTCTTTAAATTCCATGAATTCCGAAAATCAATCATAACTACGTCATCGGTTAAAATGAATATACGTTTACTCATTTCACTCTCTTGCGATAACTTCACTTATACTCTTCGCGTAATCAAATTGTTTTATCTATATTACTCAATGATGATAAAACTCTATTTATCAACTCATATTCGTCATGAAAACATTTTTAAAGTTAGCCATGACGACCTCGATCAAATTTCGGGATGAAATTTCTTTAACGGATAGGTACTGTGACGACCCGGAAATTTCCGACCAAATTTAAACCTAACCTTTATATGTTTCCGACACGATAAGCAGAATTTGTAATGTTGAATCTCAAAAAGTTTGAAACTACATTCATGTAATCAATTACCCTTTGACCGTGTTCGACGATTCACGAACAATTATGTGTATATAGATATGTATATATAATATATAATAACTGAAAACATTAACAAAGTATTTGATATATATGATACTTTACATGAACGTATTTGTTTCGATATATTTATCGACAGAATTAAGAGATAATATCAAATGATTGAATTATCAGATACATTATGATATGATTACGGGCCAATGTTATGAGGTCCACTGTGATTTAAGAAATCTATTCTTTTTGACAATATTTGAAAAATGATAAAGTGATCTATAAGTAAGAACGTGGAGTGTAAATAACTTAGATGTTGGATATCGACAAGTTAAGTAACTCGACATTTTTCATTAAGATGATTTCATACGTTTATTAAACCTTTGGACTTTATCCCATGCTTCACCAACAGACTGTAATTTAAAAACTTGAAACCTATTATGAATATATAGAATTCTACTTTTCTAAAATGTTTTATGATATAACGATTTAAATTAATATTAAATATATTTATACGCATATTATACGTACATAGTTTTATACTTTTACTATACTTTAACTTTACCTTTACTTCACTTTTATTTTACTTTAACTTTAATAATTCACTTTAATAATTCACTTTAATAATTCATACTTTAATAATAATTCACTTTAATAATTCAAAAAACTATTATAAATAGAATTCAATAGGTTTCATTATTTCATAGAAATTTGAAAAGATATTTCTCTAAACTCTCTCAATCAAATTACATATATATATTTACTTAGTATTATTTCAAGATATTATTAGTATACATAAAATACTACGATGGAGTTATATTCAGACGATTTCAAAATAAGTTTTCAAACGGGATAGAGATAAGGAAATTATGGGTTATAGCTATGGAGGTTATGGGTATTGTTCGAGGGTATTGCTCGTGAGGTCAACCTAACGTTTATCATTTTCATTGCGTCTACGTACTTTCCTGCAATATTGAATCACAATATTGATACGTGAGCATTCATATCTTATCTTTTATATATTAATAGTGTATCCCTGACTAGTGCTCGAGTATATATGATTATGCATGTTTGTATGCCTAGTTTCGTCGTTAAATAGTTTATGATAAATCACGAATTTGATACATATGCTACTGAGATAAGGTATATGATATGCATGTCGTTGAAAAGCTAAAGAAAAATTAATAACTTTTCATTTAGAAATCGTGTGGGTTCGATGAACGGATTAAAAGATATGGTCAACTGAATTATTATTAATTTTAATATTATTTTTAAAACGATTATTATAATTGTTATCAGTTGATGTTATTACTAAAATTATCTTTATTACTAAAAATTAATATTTTTATTGAAACTATCATTTTATTATTTTTATCATTATTATTATTATCAATATTATTTAATCAAATAAATATGCGTACAAAGATATTTTTACCACACGTAATATAATTACATTAATAATACATACCATTATATTTTTATGATATTAAGTGAATTTTATAAATTTTATTACTTGAGATATATAAAAGTATATTTTTATCATATATAAATTTAAATATAAATTTTTATTTATTAATAAATGACTGGTATTATTTAGTATAACAAGATCTGATAAATATATTTAAATATATAAAACGACTATATATAAGTTATATAATAAACATGTATAGATTTTGGAAGTCATTTTGGGTCAAGTTGACTTTTGTTGACTTTTGCATGTCGGTCTCGAGCATTAGGATTGTGATACACTACGACTTGACCTAAATTGTTAGACAGATATTGACCAACATATAAATATATATACTTAATATAGGTTCGTGAATCCGAGGCCAACCTTGCACTTGTTAAATGACGTTATATGTATTTTTACTATGAAATACAGTATGGTGAGTTTCATTTGCTCCCTTTTTAATTGCTTTTGCAATATATATTTTTGGGCTGAGAATACATGCACTGTTTTATAAATGTTTTACGAAGTAGGCACAAGTACTAAAACTAATTCTATGTGGGTTTAAACCAGAAATATACCCTTAGCTTGGTAACATTAAACTACTTGTCTATGTACGGTAGGCGCGAATCCTAAAGATAGATCTATTGGGCCTGACAAACCCCATCCTGACTATGGGATGCTTTAGTACTTCGAGGTTATTTTAAACACACCTGATCTGGTGTACTTCAGAGGGTAAAACATGAACGTTAAGGCTTGTTACCGGGTGCCTACAACTTATAGAATACTTTTATACACTTGCGAGTGTACATATATTTATAAACGGAAATCTTGTGGTCTATTAATATATTGAAATGATTGTTATGATAAACCTATGAACTCACCAACCTTTTGGTTGACACTTTAAAGCATGTTTATTCTCAGGTATTAAAGAAATCTTCCGTTGTGCATTAGCTCATTTTCAGGATATTACTTGGAGTCATTCATGGCATATTTTGAAAGACTTTGCATTCGAGTCATTGAGTTCATCAAGATTATTATTAAACCAATTATAGTTGGGTGTATTATGAAATGGTGTGCATGCCGTCAACTTTCGTTGTAAAGAAAGTTTGTCTTTTAAAAACGAATGCAATGTTTGTAAAATGTATCATACAGATGTCAAATACCTCGCGATGTAATCAACTATTGTGAATCATTTATAATGTATATGAACGGGTCCTTTAACGCAGCGCGGGTCTCAAGGCCGAGGCGCGGCTTAACACTGGTTCGCTGAAAATGTGCCTTTTTAACCCAAAAGGCACATTTGAACCCCAAACGTTTTGGGGTTGTTCCTGGGCATTCAACTGCGGTTTTTACATGTTTTTAGACCATTGTAAGTCTAAATACATGAATATTAACTTCCAAGTCACTAGTGGGTATGAATCAAAGTTTGTGATTTTTCATTAAACCTTTTGACCCATTATAAATACACCCTTTATGTATTTGAAAAAAAGGTTCCTGAATTTTACCCTTTTATACAGACTTTCAACTCTAAACAATTAGATGATACATTTCTGCAATTGTTTGATTGTTTTCTTTTAGCCAAGACAACAATCTCATCTTTGTCTTATCCCAATCGAAACTTCGTGTAACTGTGGCTAATAGGGTCGAAATATTCGATTAGGAAAGTGTTCACACGATTCAAAGATCAATCCGGAGTCATTACCGTTTCAGGCACGAAGGTTTACTTACAACCCCGATATATAACAATTTATACACTTTACCCCTACAATAATCAATAATCATGAGGAAGTACCATTTATGAATCAATTAACACAACTGTCAGACACTAGATAAACAACTGAAAACGTTGTAAAAATGGACAACTAAAAAAAATGGACAACTGAAAACGTTGTAAAAAAATGGACAACATAGCTGTTGTAATTTGAGATAGTTGTCAACAACAAAAACTAAGGACAAGTAGGACCTAGTCGATTTTGCCGGCGAAGTGGAGGAATGATCCGATCGTAACCTTCTTCGAGAAATAAGGGACGTGGGAAGAGTCAAGTTTAATTCACGTATATCTCAACATAATGATTCATGATACTTGGCTTACTTGGCTTACCATGCAGCCCATGTGAAATGCCCCATTCATATACATTATAAACGATTCACAATAGTTGATTACATCGCGAGGTACTTGACCTCTATATGATACATTTTACAAACATTGCATTCGTTTTTAAATGACAAAATTTCTTTACATCGAAAGTTGATGGCATGCATACAATTTCATAATACATCCAACTATAATTGACTTAATAATAATCTTGATGAACTCAACGACTCGAATGCAACGTCTTTTTGAAATATGTCATGAATGACTCCAAGTAATATCTCCAAATTGAGCAAATGCACAGCGGAAGATTTCTTTCATACCTGAGAATAAACATGCTTAAAAGTGTCAACCAAAAGGTTGGTGAGTTCATTAGTTTATCAAAATCCATCAATTCCATATTTTTAATAGACCACAAGATTTAAATTCCAATTTTTCATAAACATCATCTCGTATCAGGCATTTCGCACGGCATAGAGATAAAAATCATTCATATGATGAACACCTGGTAACCGACATTAACAAGATGCATATAGAATATCCCCAAAACAGAATCCTCTCATCTGTATAATAATAAGTCAAAGTACTAAAGCATCCGTACCTCGGATGGGGTTTGTTAGGTCCATAGATCTATCTTTAGGATTAGCATCAATTAGGGGTATTGTTCCCTAATTCTTAGGTTACCAAGCTAAAAAGGGGTATATTCGATTCGATAATCCAACCATAGAATGTAGTTTTTGATTACTTGTGTCTATTTCGTAAAACATTTATAAAAGCAGTGCATGTATTCTCAGTCTCAAAAATATATATTGCAAAAGCATTTAAAAAGGGAGCAAATGAAACTCACGATAATGTATTTTTTAGTAAAAATACATATGATGAAACTGAACAATGCATGGTTGGTCTTGGATTCACGAACCTATATCATTCATATATATATATATTAAAACATATACTTTTAATCAAACAAATATATATATTATTATGAGTGATGTAATTTATATATTTAATAATTTATAAGTTTCATTATTTGTTTATATATTTTCATTTTTATGTATACAAATATTAATATAGTTAAGTTATGTGTACTAAATATATTTATATATATATTCTTCATTTTTATGCTTATAATCTTAATAACGTCGTTAAAACTTTTATTTTCATAGTTATAATTATTTTTAATAATAATACTTTCAATAATCTAGTTAATATTAATAACAATGATAAGAATATTAATAATAATAATAATACATAATGATAATACTAATAGTTATAGCATGATACCAATACTAATATTTATAAAAATAATAATAATTTGTATTATTTTCATAATGATAATAATAATCATAATCATAATAATGATAATAATACTAAAATGACACAATTTATAATGATCTTACTTATAAAAATATATTAATGATAAATAATGTTCCTAATACTTATAGCTATAAATATGATATTTGTAACAAACAATATCAATAATAATAATAATAATAATAATAATAATAATAATAATAATAATAATAATAATAATAATAATAATAATAATAATAATAATAATAATAATAATAATAATAATAATAATAATAATAATAATAATAATAATAATAATAATAATAATAATAATAATAATAATAATAATCCTAATTGCAATTATAATACTTATTCTAATGATAACGATAATGATAATACTTTTAATCTGATTTATAATAATGATATTTTTAAATATTAGGAGTAATAACGATTATCATTATCATAGTAATAATAACAATGATGATAATAATAATATTAGTTATGTTAATGATAATAATACTCATAACATTAATATTAGTGATAATAATAATTGACACAATAATAATAACATAATTAATAATAATAATAATAGTAATAAAAATAAAAATAATAATAATAATCAAAAATTAAAAAAAAATAAAACTACCTCAAAAGAAACTGATTTAAAAAAATGGCACCAGCAGGGCTCGAACCCGAGACCTCTCGCTCACCCATCAAACACCCAAACCAACACGCCATATCTGTTTTTCTGATTATTATCCAAACACAATATTTATAACCTATATTTAATCTGATTCCTATCCTTCTTCTTATCCACATTAATTAAACTGACCAGGGAACAATTTAATCACAACGAATTGGTTTTAGAATTTAATTGCAAAACATAAACGCTTGTAATTCCAATTAATAAACGCGAGAGAGAAAAAAAAAATTAAACGGAAAGAACAGCTGCTGCTGTCCGACGCAAAAAAAATAAAAAAAATAAAACTTGATTTTGAATTTTTGAACGTTTTAACTCAAGAATCCTTCATGAAATAGGTTGAAAATATTTTATAGAAACTCTCTGAATTATCAATTGATCCATAAACTTGAAAACAAATTCGAATTTTTGCCAAGAACAAATTCTTTGACTTTTTATTTTGGAACTTTGACCTCAAAATTCGTTCTTGATTTTGAAAATTAATACGTGAAACTTTGTAGATAGATTGTATAAACGATTCCTAATAACTATGCATTTAAAAATTTTGAAATTTCATTCAAAATCGAGCTGTTAAAAAAGTGAACCAAGAACAGAGGTTCTTGATAGTTTTAAAAAAAATTGGTTAAATTAACAATTATAATCTGTTTAAAATGATTGTAATTGATATTGAGAGTGTAAGGATGAGTGAATTCGTTTAGAACAATTGTTTGCTTTATAGTCAATTGGTTGTTCGAAAGAATAATTCAAAACAGACAGATTATACAGAAAAAAATTAATTTTATAAAATAAATTAATTTTAATAATAATAATTCTATTAATAATAAATAATAAAAATACTGAATTTTATAATAATAAATAATAATAATTCTATTAATAATAATTATCCTAATAACAATTTTTAGAATAATAACACTAATAGTTATATTAATGTTCATAATAATATTAATAATAATAATAATTGTATTATGTTTATGATAATACTAATAATAATTATATTAGTATATGATAATAATGATTCTTGATAATTTATATGATAATATTAATAGTTTTAGTGATGTTAAAGTTAGTAATAATACTGATGACATAATAAGTTACATGTTTCTATAGTAATATTAATATTACTTGTACATATCAAATTTCATGTATATATATATATATATATATATATATATATATATATATATATATATATATATATATATATATATTATCAAAAATAATAGTACAAATATTAATGTTAATGCTAATAGTTATAATGAAAGTAATAATAACATTATTAATATAACATTTATGTTTTAACTTGTAATTACACTTAATATTACAATTTATTAATTATGTAATCATACAATTAATATTTAATATTTATACATTTTAATATATTACAATATACTAATTATTGATAGTAATCATATATATATATATATATATATATATATATATATATATATATATATATATATATATATATATATATATATATATATATATATAATATCATATATATATTTATATATTTTCTTTTTAAATAATAACTTAATTATTCTATTTATTATTTTACATTTTTAATTCTAATTGACTAAAGGTATCTTATTAATTCCAAATATCTTATGTTTATATTTATATATATATTTACATATTTGTTATATACAATTGTTCGTGAATCGTCGGGAATAGTCAAAGGGTAACTGAATTCATGTAAACAGTTCAAAAATTTTGAGACTCGGTTTAATAGACTTTGCTTATCGTGTTGAATTCATATGAAGGTTAAGTTTAAATTTGGTCGGAAATTTTCGGGTCGTCACAGTACCTACCCGTTAAAGAAATTTCGTCCCGAAATTTGATTAGGATGGTCATGACTGACAATAAGTATGTTTTCATGACGCATACGAGCTAGAAATTAGAATTTTATCATCAATGAGTAATATAGATAAAATAATTTGACTTTGTGAAGCTATCACAAAAAAGTGAAATGAGTAAATGCAGGTTTGTCTTAACTGGTGACGTAATCATGGTTGATTTCCAGAATTTAAGGGATTTTTAAAGAAAATCTTCGTAATAAGATTTGGTTTTTCGGTAATTAAGGAAATTAAGATCCTCTTTGGTTAAATGCGATAATCTGTTTTGATTGCTCTATCGGATATTTCACTATAAATCCACCCTCTTCATTTCCTTTATATTTTGGAGTTCCATCCCTTTTGTTTTCTCTTCCCGACTTTAAGTAAAGCAAATATTGGTCCAGAATTCATAGATACGAATTTTGGAATGAACGGATTTAATGTTCTAAGAAAGAAATAGTAATAGCACAATCTTGATTGGTTAAATTACCAGAATTCAAGAAAACGGATGGAACTATCAGGAAGATATGTTCACGATATGTTTGGAGATTAGATAGAATGTAAGAGTCATGTAACATTGCACATGATGACGTTATGATCTGTGATTCATCACGTTCCATTAGAAAATCAGCATGACTTACTGTAATATAATCACGTTGATCAAGTGTCATTATATTATACTAACTCATGCTTCAGTTCCTAACACTACTTCAAAAACATTCGCATTTTAAATTCGAATTTTTCAGAATTTAGAAACTAAAACAGTTCCTTTCTGATGTAACACTGATATTGCGAAGAGATAAATGATTTCAAATAAGGATAGTTATGAAAATATTGAAATGTCCCGTTCTTATTGATTAAAAACGTTCCATATTAATTGATTTCGTTGCGAGGTTTTGACCTCTATATGAGACGTTTTTCAAAGACTGCATTCATTTTTAAAACAAACCCTAACCTTTATTTCATAAATAAAGGTTTAAAAAGCTTTACGTAGATTATCAAATAATGATAATCTAAAATATCCTGTTTACACACGACCATTACATAATGGTTTACAATACAAATATGTTACATCGAAATCAGTTTCTTGAATGCAGTTTTTACACAATATCATACAAACATGGACTCCAAATCTTGTCCTTATTTTAGTATGCAACAGCGGAAGCTCTTAATATTCACCTGAGAATAAACATGCTTTAAACGTCAACAAAAATGTTGGTGAGTTATAGGTTTAACCTATATATATCAAATCATAATAATAGACCACAAGATTTCATATTTCAATACACATCCCATACATAGAGATAAAAATCATTCATATGGTGAACACCTGGTAACCGACATTAACAAGATGCATATATATAAGAATATCCCCATCATTCCGGGACACCCTTCGGATATGATATAAATTTCGAAGTACTAAAGCATCCGGTACTTTGGATGGGGTTTGTTAGGCCCAATAGATCTATCTTTAGGATTCGCGTCAATTAGGGTGTATGTTCCCTAATTCTTAGATTACCAGACTTAATAAAAAGGGGCATATTCGATTTCGATAATTCAACCATAGAATGTAGTTTCACGTACTTGTGTCTATTTTGTAAATCATTTATAAAACCTGCATGTATTCTCATCCCAAAAATATTAGATTTTAAAAGTGGGACTATAACTCACTTTCACAGATTTTTACTTCGTCGGGAAGTAAGACTTGGCCACTGGTTGATTCACGAACCTATAACAATATATACATATATATCAAAGTATGTTCAAAATATATTTACAACACTTTTAATATATTTTGATGTTTTAAGTTTATTAAGTCAGCTGTCCTCGTTAGTAACCTACAACTAGTTGTCCACAGTTAGATGTACAGAAATAAATCGATAAATATTATCTTGAATCAATCCACGACCCAGTGTATACGTATCTCAGTATTGATCACAACTCAAACTATATATATTTTGGAATCAACCTCAACCCTGTATAGCTAACTCCAACATTCACATATAGAGTGTCTATGGTTGTTCCAAAATATATATAGATGTGTCGACATGATAGGTCGAAACATTGTATACGTGTCTATGGTATCTCAAGATTACATAATATACAATACAAGTTGATTAAGTTATGGTTGGAATAGATTTGTTACCAATTTTCACGTAGCTAAAATGAGAAAAATTATCCAATCTTGTTTTACCCATAACTTCTTCATTTTAAATCCGTTTTGAGTGAATCAAATTGCTATGGTTTCATATTGAACTCTATTTTATGAATCTAAACAGAAAAGTATAGGTTTATAGTCGGAAAAATAAGTTACAAGTTATTTTTGTAAAGGTAGTCATTTCAGTCGAAAGAACGACGTCTAGACGACCATTTTAGAAAACATACTTCCACTTTGAGTTTAATCATAATTTTTGGATATAGTTTCATGTTCATAATAAAAATCATTTTCTCAGAATAACAACTTTAAAATCAAAGTTTATCATAGTTTTTAATTAACTAACCCAAAACAGCCCGCGGTGTTACTACGACGGCGTAAATCCGGTTTTACGGTGTTTTTCGTGTTTCCAGGTTTTAAATCATTAAGTTAGCATATCATATAGATATAGAACATGTGTTTAGTTGATTTTAAAAGTCAAGTTAGAAGGATTAACTTTTGTTTGCGAACAAGTTTAGAATTAACTAAACTATGTTCTAGTGATTACAAGTTTAAACCTTCGAATAAGATAGCTTTATATGTATGAATCAAATAATGTTATGAACATCATTACTACCTTAAGTTCCTTGGATAAACCTACTGGAAAAGAGAAAAATGGATCTAGCTTCAATGGATCCTTGGATGGCTCGAAGTTCTTGAAGCAGAATCATGACACGAAAACAAGTTCAAGTAAGATCATCACTTGAAATAAGATTGTTATAGTTATAGAAATTGAACCAAAGTTTGAATATGATTATTACCTTGTATTAGAATGATAACCTACTGTATGAAACAAAGATTTCTTGAGGTTGGATGATCACCTTACAAGATTGGAAGTGAGCTAGCAAACTTGAAAGTATTCTTGATTTTATGAAACTAGAACTTTTGGAATTTATGAAGAACACTTAGAACTTGAAGATAGAACTTGAGAGAGATCAATTAGATGAAGAAAATTGAAGAATGAAAGTGTTTGTAGGTGTTTTTGGTCGTTGGTGTATGGATTAGATATAAAGGATATGTTATTTTGTTTTCATGTAAATAAGTCATGAATGATTACTCATATTTTTGTAATTTTATGAGATATTTCATGCTAGTTGCCAAATGATGGTTCCCACATGTGTTAGGTGACTCACATGGGCTGCTAAGAGCTGATCATTGGAGTGTATATACCAATAGTACATACATCTAAAAGCTGTGTATTGTACGAGTACGAATACGGGTGCATACGAGTAGAATTGTTGATGAAACTGAACGAGGATGTAATTGTAAGCATTTTTGTTAACTAGAAGTATTTTGATAAGTGTATTGAAGTCTTTCAAATGTGTATAAATACATATTAAAACACTACATGTATATACAATTTAACTGAGTCGTTAAGTCATCGTTAGTCGTTACATGTAAGTGTTGTTTTGAAACCTTTAGGTTAACGATCTTGTTAAATGTTGTTAACCCAATGTTTATAATATCAAATGAGATTTTAAATTATTATATTATCATGATATTATCATGTATGAATATCTCTTAATATGATATATATACATTAAATGTCTTTACAACGATAATCGTTACATATATGTCTCGTTTAAAAATCATTAAGTTAGTAGTCTTGTTTTTACATATGTAGTTCATTGTTAATATACTTAATGATATGTTTACTTATCATAGTATCATGTTAACTATATATATATATATATCCATATATATGTCATCATATAGTTTTTACAAGTTTTAACGTTCGTGAATCACCGGTCAACTTGGGTGGTCAATTGTCTATATGAAACATATTTCAATTAATCAAGTCTTAACAAGTTTGATTGCTTAACATGTTGGAAAAATTTAATCATGTAAATATCAATCTCAATTAATATATATAAACATGGAAAAGTTCGGGTCACTACAGTACCTACCCGTTAAATAAATTTCGTCCCGAAATTTTAAGCTGTTGAAGGTGTTGACGAATCTTCTGGAAATAGATGCGGGTATTTCTTCTTCATCTGATCTTCACGCTCCCAGGTGAACTCGAGTCCTCTACGAGCATTCCATCGAACCTTAACAATTGGTATCTTGTTTTGCTTAAGTCTTTTAACCTCACGATCCATTATTTCGACGGGTTCTTCGATGAATTGAAGTTTTTCGTTGATTTGGATTTCATCTAACGGAATAGTGAGATCTTCTTTAGCAAAACATTTCTTCAAATTCGAGACGTGGAAAGTGTTATGTACAGCCGCGAGTTGTTGAGGTAACTCTAGTCGGTAAGCTACTGGTCCGACACGATCAATAATCTTGAATGGTCCAATATACCTTGGATTTAATTTCCCTCGTTTACCAAATCGAACAACGCCTTTCCAAGGTGCAACTTTAAGCATGACCATCTCTCCAATTTCAAATTCTATATCTTTTCTTTTAATGTCAGCGTAGCTCTTTTGTCGACTTTGGGCGGTTTTCAACCGTTGTTGAATTTGGATGATCTTCTCGGTAGTTTCTTGTATAATCTCCGGACCCGTAATCTGTCTATCCCCCACTTCACTCCAACAAATCGGAGACCTGCACTTTCTACCATAAAGTGCTTCAAACGGTGCCATCTCAATGCTTGAATGGTAGCTGTTGTTGTAGGAAAATTCTGCTAACGGTAGATGTCGATCCCAACTGTTTCCGAAATCAATAACACATGCTCGTAGCATGTCTTCAAGCGTTTGTATCGTCCTTTCGCTCTGCCCATCAGTTTATGGATGATAGGCAGTACTCATGTCTAGACGAGTTCCTAATGCTTGTTGTAATGTCTGCCAGAATCTTGAAATAAATCTGCCATCCCTATCAGAGATAATAGAGATTGGTATTCCATGTCTGGAGATGACTTCCTTCAAATACAGTCGTGCTAACTTCTCCATCTTGTCATCTTCTCTTATTGGCAGGAAGTGTGCTGATTTGGTGAGACGATCAACTATTACCCAAATAGTATCAAAACCACTTGCAGTCCTTGGCAATTTAGTGATGAAATCCATGGTAATGTTTTCCCATTTCCATTCCGGGATTTCGGGTTGTTGAAGTAGACCTGATGGTTTCTGATGTTCAGCTTTGACCTTAGAACACGTCAAACATTCTCCTACGTATTTAGCAACATCGGCTTTCATACCCGGCCACCAAAAATATTTCCTGAGATCCTTGTACATCTTCCCCGTTCCAGGATGTATTGAGTATCTGGTTTTATGAGCTTCTCTAAGTACCATTTCTCTCATATTTCCAAATTTTGGTACCCAAATCCTTTCAGCCCTATACCGGGTTCCGTCTTCCCGAATATTAAGATGTTTCTCCGATCCTTTGGGTATTTCATCCTTTAAATTTCCCTCTTTTAAAACTCCTTGTTGTGCCTCCTTTATTTGAGTAGTAAGGTTATTATGAATCATTATATTCATAGATTTTACTCGAATGGGTTCTATGTCCTTCCTGCTCAAGGCATCGGCTACCACATTTGCCTTCCCCGGGTGGTAACGAATCTCAAAGTCGTAATCATTCAATAATTCAATCCACCTACGCTGCCTCATATTCAGTTGTTTCTGATTAAATATGTGTTGAAGACTTTTGTGGCCGGTATATATAATACTTTTAACCCCATATAAGTAGTGCCTCCAAGTCTTTAATGCAAAAACAACCGCGCCTAATTCCAAATCATGCGTCATATAATTTTGTTCGTGAATCTTTAATTGTCTAGACGCATAAGCAATCACCTTCGTTCGTTGCATTAATACACAACCGAGACCTTGCTTTGATGCGTCACAATAAATCACAAAATCATCATTCCCTTCAGGCAATGACAATATAGGTGCCGTAGTTAGCTTTTTCTTCAATAACTGAAACGCTTTCTCTTGTTCATCATTCCATTCAAATTTCTTCCCTTTATGCGTTAATGCAGTCAAGGGTTTTGCTATTCTGGAAAAGTCTTGGATGAACCTTCTGTAGTAACCAGCTAGTCCTAAAAACTGGCGTATGTGTTTCGGAGTTTTCGGGGTTTCCCACTTTTCAACAGTTTCTATCTTTGCCGGATCCACCTTAATACCTTCTTTGTTCACTATGTGACCGAGGAATTGAACTTCTTCCAACCAAAATGCACACTTTGAAAACTTAGCGTACAATTCTTCCTTCCTCAATACTTCTAACACCTTTCTCAAATGTTCACTGTGTTCTTGGTCATTCTTTGAGTAAATAAGTATGTCATCAATGAAAACAATGACAAACTTGTCAAGGTATGGTCCACATACTCGGTTCATAAGGTCCATGAACACAGCTGGTGCATTAGTTAAACCAAACGGCATGACCATAAACTCGTAATGACCGTAACGTGTTCTGAAAGCAGTCTTTGGAATATCATCTTCTTTCACCCGCATTTGATGATACCCGGAACGTAAGTCAATCTTTGAATAAACAGACGAGCCTTGTAGTTGATCAAATAAGTCATCGATTCTATATAGTGGGTAGCGGTTCTTGATGGTAAGTTTGTTCAACTCTCGGTAGTCGATACACAACCTGAATGTACCATCTTTCTTCTTGACAAACAAAACAGGAGCTCCCCATGGTGATGTGCTTGGTCGAATGAAACCACGCTCTAAAAGTTCTTGTAATTGGCTTTGCAGTTCTTTCATCTCGCTGGGTGCGAGTCTGTAAGGAGCACGAGCTATTGGTGCAGCTCCTGGTACAAGATCTATTTGAAATTCAACGAATCGATGTGGGGGTAATCCCGGTAATTCTTTCGGAAATACATCGGGAAATTCTTTTGCAATGGGAACATCATTGATGCTCTTTTCTCCAGTTTGTACTTTCTCGACGTGTGCTAGAACAGCATAGCAACCTTTTCTTATTAGTTTTTGTGCCTTCAAATTACTAATAAGATGTAGCTTCGTGTTGCCCTTTTCTCCGTACACCATTAAGGGTTTTCCTTTTTCTCGTATAATGCGAATTGCATTTTTGTAACAAACGATCTCCGCTTTCACTTCTTTCAACCAGTCCATCCCGATTATCACATCAAAACTCCCTAGCTCTACTGGTATCAAATCAATCTTAAATGTTTCGCTAACCAGTTTAATTTCTCGATTCCGACATATATTATCTGCTGAAATTAATTTACCATTTGCTAATTCGAGTAAAAATTTACTATCCAAAGGCGTCAATGGACAACTTAATTTAGCACAAAAATCTCTACTCATATAGCTTCTATCCGTACCCGAATCAAATAAAACGTAAGCAGATTTATTGTCAATAAGAAACGTACCCGTAACAAGCTCCGGGTCTTCCTGTGCCTCTGCCGCATTAATATTGAAAACTCTTCCGTGGCCTTGTCCATTCGTGTTCTCCTGGTTCGGGCAATTTCTAATAATGTGGCTCGGTTTTCCACATTTATAACAAACTACATTGGCATAACTTGCTCCGACACTACTTGCTCCGCCATTACTCGTTCCGACACCATTTGTTCCTTTCGTTCTATTAACCCCTGGTCCGTAGACCTCACACTTCGCCGCGCTATGACCATTTCTTTTACACTTGTTGCAAAATTTGGTGCAGAACCCCGAGTGAGACTTTTCACACCTTTGGCATAGCTGCTTCTGATTGTTGTTGTTGTTGTTGCGGTTATTATTGTTGTTGGGATGATTGTTGTAGTTGCTATTGTTGTTGTTGTTGTTGTTGTTGGGCCGTTTGTTGTAGTTGCGATTGATGTTGCGATTGTTGGGATAATTGTTGCGATTATTGTTGTAATTGCTGTTGTTGTTGTATTGGTGATTCTTATCACCGTTTTCCTCCCACTTTCTTTTGACTTGCTTCACATTGGCCTCTTCAGCAGTCTGTTCTTTAATTCTTTCTTCAATCTGGTTCACTAGTTTGTGAGCCATTCTACATGCCTGTTGTATGGAGGCGGGCTCGTGTGAACTTATATCTTCTTGGATTCTTTCTGGTAATCCTTTCACAAACGCGTCGATCTTCTCTTCCTCATCTTCGAATGCTCCCGGACACAATAGGCACAATTCTGTAAATCGTCTTTCGTACGTGGTAATATCAAATCCTTGGGTTCGTAACCCTCTAAGTTCTGTCTTGAGCTTATTGACCTCGGTTCTGGGACGGTACTTCTCGTTCATCAAGTGCTTGAATGCTGACCACGGTAGTGCGTAAGCATCATCTTGTCCCACTTGCTCTAGATAGGTATTCCACCATGTTAACGCAGAACCTGTGAAGGTATGCGTAGCGTACTTCACTTTGTCCTCTTCAGTACACTTACTTATGGCAAACACCGATTCGACCTTCTCGGTCCACCGTTTCAATCCGATCGGTCCTTCGGTTCCATCAAATTCCAAAGGTTTGCAGGCAGTGAATTCTTTGTAGGTGCATCCTACACGATTTCCTGTACTGCCAGATCCAAGGTTATTGTTGGTATGTAGCGCAGCCTGTACTGCGGCTATGTTTGAAGCTAGAAAAGTACGGAATTCCTCTTCATTCATATTCACGGTGTGTCGAGTAGTCAGTGCCATTTCCTTCAAAATAGTCAAATGGAACAAGTTAATCATACAGAATATTAAGAGTAGTTAATAGTATTTTGTAGCATAATATGAACTCATTTATAAAAGCTTTTTCTTCATATTAGCGTTTTATAAGTTTAAATTCGGGTAGTACCTACCCGTTAAGTTCATACTTAGTAGCTAATATACAATTCAACTACTACAATTCTATATGAAAAACTGATTATAATAATATTTCGCGTTCAAACTTTTACACAACATTTTACAAACTTACAATACCGCTTATTTTACATATAGCATGAAATATAGCACACAATAAATTTGATACAAGATGGTTGTGAAGATAATTCTAGCTAGTACACAAGTCGTTCAGCAAAGGCAATAAAGACACGTAATTCATACGTCCAGAAACAAGTCATGCATTCTGGTTTTACTAGGATTACTTCCCATCCTTGGTCTTGTGGAACATAACCATTATGGCCGTTGATAAGACAGCGTGTTGTAACGTCGCCAAAGGGACGAGGGTTACGTAATGTCCAACAGTCCCGTAACAATCTAAAAACCTCATTTCTTACCCCAATTACTGACTCCGTCACTTGTGGGAACGTTTTGTTTAATAGTTGTAGCCCGATGTTCTTGTTCTCACTTTGGTGAGAAGCGAACATTACTAATCCGTAAGCATAACATGCTTCTTTATGTTGCATGTTAGCCGCTTTTTCTAAATCACGAAGTCCAATATTCGGATATATTGAGTCAAAATAATTTCTTAACCCGTTGCGTAAAATAGCATTTGGGTTCCCCGCAATATATGCGTCAAAGTAAACACATCGTAACTTATGGGTTTCCCAATGTGATATCCCCCATCTTTCAAACGAAAGTCTCTTATAAACCAAGACATTCTTGGAACGTTCTTCGAATGTCTTACAAACTGATCTCGCCTTAAATAGTTGTGCCGAGGAATTCTGGCCGACTCTAGACAAGATTTCATCAATCATGTCTCCGGGTAGGTCTCTTAAAATATTGGGTTGTCTATCCATTTTGTGTTTTTAAACTGTAAAATAGACAAGAGTTAGATTCAGAAAAAAAATACTTATTAATACAAGCAATTTTTACATATATCATAAAGCATAAGCACACTATATTACATATATTACACCACACGAATACAACTATCTTATTCCGACTCGCTCGTTTCTTCTTCTTCGGTTTTGGTTCGTTTTGTCAAGTTTCTAGGGATATATGATGTTCCCCTAATACGAGCCGTCGTTTTCCACATTGGTCTAGAAAAACCTGGTGGTTTAGAGGTTCCCGGGTCATTGTTACAACTTAAGGACTTCGGGGGTTGACGATACATATAAAGTTCATCGGGGTTGGAATTAGATTTCTCTATTTTTATGCCCTTTCCCTTATTATTTTCTTTTGCCTTTTTAAATTCAGTTGGGGTAATTTCTATAACATCATCGGAATTCTCGTCGGAATCCGATTCATCGGAGAATTGGTAATCCTCCCAATATTTTGCTTCCTTGGCGGAAACACCATTGACCATAATTAACCTTGGTCGGTTGGTTGAGGATTTTCTTTTACTTAACCGTTTTATTATTTCCCCCACCGGTTCTATTTCTTCCTCCGGTTCCGATTCTTCTTCCGGTTCCGATTCTTCTTCCGGTTCCGACTCTTCTTCCGGTTCCGACTCTTCTTCCGGTTCCTCTTCGGGAACTTGTGAATCAGTCCACGAATCATTCCAATTTACATTTGACTCTTCATTATTATTAGGTGAGTCAATGGGACTTGTTCTAGAGGTAGACATCTATCACATAATATCAAACGCGTTAAGAGATTAATATATCACATAATATTCACATATTAAAAATATATAGTTTCCAACAAAATTTGTTAAGCAATCATTTTTCAAGTAAACACGGTCGAAGTCCAGACTCACTAATGCATCCTAACAAACTCGATAAGACACACTAATGAAAAATTCTGGTTCTCTAAGACCAACGCTCTGATACCAACTGAAATGTCCCGTTCTTATTGATTAAAAACGTTCCATATTAATTGATTTCGTTGCGAGGTTTTGACCTCTATATGAGACGTTTTTCAAAGACTGCATTCATTTTTAAAACAAACCATAACCTTTATTTCATAAATAAAGGTTTAAAAAGCTTTACGTAGATTATCAAATAATGATAATCTAAAATATCCTGTTTACACACGACCATTACATAATGGTTTACAATACAAATATGCTACATCGAAATCAGTTTCTTGAATGCAGTTTTTACACAATATCATACAAACATGGACTCCAAATCTTGTCCTTATTTTAGTATGCAACAGCGGAAGCTCTTAATATTCACCTGAGAATAAACATGCTTTAAACGTCAACAAAAATGTTGGTGAGTTATAGGTTTAACCTATATATATCAAATCATAATAATAGACCACAAGATTTCATATTTCAATACACATCCCATACATAGAGATAAAAATCATTCATATGGTGAACACCTGGTAACCGACATTAACAAGATGCATATATATAAGAATATCCCCATCATTCCGGGACACCCTTCGGATATGATATAAATTTCGAAGTACTAAAGCATCCGGTACTTTGGATGGGGTTTGTTAGGCCCAATAGATCTATCTTTAGGATTCGCGTCAATTAGGGTGTCTGTTCCCTAATTCTTAGATTACCAGACTTAATAAAAAGGGGCATATTCGATTTCGATAATTCAACCATAGAATGTAGTTTCACGTACTTGTGTCTATTTTGTAAATCATTTATAAAACCTGCATGTATTCTCATCCCAAAAATATTAGATTTTAAAAGTGGGACTATAACTCACTTTCACAGATTTTTACTTCGTCGGGAAGTAAGACTTGGCCACTGGTTGATTCACGAACCTATAACAATATATACATATATATCAAAGTATGTTCAAAATATATTTACAACACTTTTAATATATTTTGATGTTTTAAGTTTATTAAGTCAGCTGTCCTCGTTAGTAACCTACAACTAGTTGTCCACAGTTAGATGTACAGAAATAAATCGATAAATATTATCTTGAATCAATCCACGACCCAGTGTATACGTATCTCAGTATTGATCACAACTCAAACTATATATATTTTGGAATCAACCTCAACCCTGTATAGCTAACTCCAACATTCACATATAGAGTGTCTATGGTTGTTCCGAAATATATATAGATGTGTCGACATGATAGGTTGAAACATTGTATACGTGTCTATGGTATCTCAAGATTACATAATATACAATACAAGTTGATTAAGTTATGGTTGGAATAGATTTGTTACCAATTTTCACGTAGCTAAAATGAGAAAAATTATCCAATCTTGTTTTACCCATAACTACTTCATTTTAAATCCGTTTTGAGTGAATCAAATTGCTATGGTTTCATATTGAACTCTATTTTATGAATCTAAACAGAAAAGTATAGGTTTATAGTCGGAAAAATAAGTTACAAGTCGTTTTTGTAAAGGTAGTCATTTCAGTCGAAAGAACGACGTCTAGATGACCATTTTAGAAAACATACTTCCACTTTGAGTTTAATCATAATTTTTGGATATAGTTTCATGTTCATAATAAAAATCATTTTCTCAGAATAACAACTTTAAAATCAAAGTTTATCATAGTTTTTAATTAACTAACCCAAAACAGCCCGCGGTGTTACTACGACGGCGTAAATCCGGTTTTACGGTGTTTTTCGTGTTTCCAGGTTTTAAATCATTAAGTTAGCATATCATATAGATATAGAACATGTGTTTAGTTGATTTTAAAAGTCAAGTTAGAAGGATTAACTTTTGTTTGCGAACAAGTTTAGAATTAACTAAACTATGTTCTAGTGATTACAAGTTTAAACCTTCGAATAAGATAGCTTTATATGTATGAATCGAATGATGTTATGAACATCATTACTACCTTAAGTTCCTTGGATAAACCTACTGGAAAAGAGAAAAATGGATCTAGCTTCAATGGATCCTTGGATGGCTCGAAGTTCTTGAAGCAGAATCATGACACGAAAACAAGTTCAAGTAAGATCATCACTTGAAATAAGATTGTTATAGTTATAGAAATTGAACCAAAGTTTGAATATGATTATTACCTTGTATTAGAATGATAACCTACTGTAAGAAACAAAGATTTCTTGAGGTTGGATGATCAACTTACAAGATTGGAAGTGAGCTAGCAAACTTTAAAGTATTCTTGATTTTATGAAACTAGAACTTTTGGAATTTATGAAGAACACTTAGAACTTGAAGATAGAACTTGAGAGAGATCAATTAGATGAAGAAAATTGAAGAATGAAAGTGTTTGTAGGTGTTTTTGGTCGTTGGTGTATGGATTAGATATAAAGGATATGTTATTTTGTTTTCATGTAAATAAGTCATGAATGATTACTCATATTTTTGTAATTTTATGAGATATTTCATGCTAGTTGCCAAATGATGGTTCCCACATGTGTTAGGTGACTCACATGGGCTGCTAAGATCTGATCATTGGAGTGTATATACCAATAGTACATACATCTAAAAGCTGTGTATTGTACGAGTACGAATACGGGTGCATACGAGTAGAATTGTTGATGAAACTGAACGAGGATGTAATTGTAAGAATTTTTGTTAACTAGAAGTATTTTGATAAGTGTATTGAAGTCTTTCAAATGTGTATAAATACATATTAAAACACTACATGTATATACAATTTAACTGAGTCGTTAAGTCATCGTTAGTCGTTACATGTAAGTGTTGTTTTGAAACCTTTAGGTTAACGATCTTGTTAAATGTTGTTAACCCAATGTTTATAATATCAAATGAGATTTTAAATTATTATATTATCATGATATTATCATGTATGAATATCTCTTAATATGATATATATACATTAAATGTCTTTACAACGATAATCGTTACATATATGTCTCGTTTAAAAATCATTAAGTTAGTAGTCTTGTTTTTACATATGTAGTTCATTGTTAATATACTTAATGATATGTTTACTTATCATAGTATCATGTTAACTATATATATATCCATATATATGTCATCATATAGTTTTTACAAGTTTTAACGTTCGTGAATCACCGGTCAACTTGGGTGGTCAATTGTCTATATGAAACATATTTCAATTAATCAAGTCTTAACAAGTTTGATTGCTTAACATGTTGGAAACATTTAATCATGTAAATATCAATCTCAATTAATATATATAAACATGGAAAAGTTCGGGTCACTACAAATATCTTCAGAAATATTGAGGATATTTATAATAAAAGATACGATGATATCTTAGAATTTCTAATACCGATGGATGATGGAGAAGATTTGTCCGTAAAAGTGTAAAGTTAGGAGTAAGGTATTCGTTATTAACTTCAGCAGATACTGAATCATTTGGATTCTTTGAAGGCAGATTTAGTCTTTGTGATATGTCCACGGTCTCTTTCATGGTTTGCTCAATATGTTTTCCATCACCTATTTTTATGAGCTTTCAAACACATTATTCTTTATCATTAAACTTTTGACTGATAAGGTCATTTACAGTTCTTGCTACTTTATTCAGCTTTTTCAGAATTCAGAGTATTGATTCGTAGACTGGATGCTTTTCAGAATTTCTCAATTAAAGATCATAATTCTAGGAGATAAATGTTATATGTATACATATAACTATTGATGTAGAAATGCTGCGAGATTCGAAATACTGATTGCTGATTCTCGGTAATTGGTATGGAAACTATCGTTACAAGATGCGGATAGGGTTTCGATAAATATAATGATTATTCAGAAAGTCAAAGATCAATGAAGTTTTTGGTAAGTTTACTGCTAATGTGTTGGAATATAAACGGTTCTCTGGTAACGATGATGAAAGGCAACTTATATAACAAGGTTATAATATGGTTAATCCGACTGAAAAGTCGAAGTTGACTTGTTGGAGCTGTGACAAAATTGGCTACTTTGGAAAGGAATTGCAAAGTTATTTTCGGTAATAATAACGCCGAAGGAGCTAGCACAGATACGTGTTAGATGTTTACTCAGGTTCCGAGTGTTTTCAGGTGCATAAATATATGCATTAATCTTTTCTTCCGTAGATGAAGTACGGTTAGTTCATCCTCTCGATTGAGGTGTTTTCAAGAATCATGAAAGGTTTGAACGTAGATTGTAATCGTCAAGATACAAATGAGGTTTAAGATGAAATCAAGTGGCAAACTTGAAGAAATGATTAGTTTCATATATTATAATCAATATTTTAATTTATTTTAAATTGTCCAATGTTAGTAGTTCACAGTTAGTAGTCCACAATTAGTAATTCATATATAGTTTAATATATAATATTCAAATTAATTAATACGTATCATGACCCATTGTATACATGTCTCAGACTCGATCACAACTCAAAGTATATATATTATTTTAGAATCAACCTCAACCCTATATAGCTAACTCAAAAATTACCGCATATAGAGTGTCTATGGTTATTCCAATTAATATATGTAGATGCATCGATATGATATGTCAAAACCTTGTATACGTGTCCCGATATTTAAAATGCGTAAATAACAGTATTTAAATGACCATAAATAAAGTGCGTAAACTAAATAAAAGAAATTAAATGACGATAAATAAAATTGTTAGAATTAAATTTGCGATAAATAAATTACAATAAATAAATGTAAGGAATTAACAGTTAGCTAGGAACAGTTAGCTAGGATTTTGTTAGCGTGGATTCTTAACAATATTTCTCATAGTTAATTCGTTTGTTTCTAACAAATTTTATTTTGTCCAATGTTTTCTTCATTATGCCACTTGTTGGATTCTGATATATCAAAATCCAAATATGAAATTGAATGAAAATGGTTATTCTGCGGTGTACGAATACGTATATCTGTGGATGGAAGTAGGATAGTAAATGACTGTTGAATCAGACTAGAAGAATGTACAGTGTAACTTATTAATGTGAAATCTAAATATTTCTAGGGTATTACCTACCCGTTAAAATATTTTCACCATTAACAGTTTGTACAAAAGAATTTTTAATTACAATCTTTATGAAAATATACTTACATATATATATTTTCTTCAGATGTAATCTTGGATTTAATGAGTCAATATGATATTAGACTCATTTGATTTACTGTTAGAACTAGAATACATAATCTCTAAAACATTAGAGATTACATAATCGCCATGAAGAACGAAGATAATTAATGTAGAACGATACGTAGAACGATGATTATACTCGAGATACAGAATGAGATGTTGAGGCATGGACTGTTGATGGTACTGGTGCTGTTATTGATGGTACTGTTGGTGCCGGTGATGTTACTGAAGCTAGTAAATTTTGCACCATATTCTCCATATTGGTTACTCGAGCGCGAAGTTCGTTGACTTCTTCTATTATTCCAGGATTATTGTCGGTTCGGACGAGCTGACGAATAAAATCTAGGATTTGATATAATATATAGTCGTGATGAGATACTCTGGAAATGAGAGAGAAAATGGTATTACGAACAGGTTCGCCGGTAAGTGCTACAGGTTCTTTGCCAAGAGGTGAATTCGATTGATGGAAAGGATCGCCTTCTTCTTATCTCCAATGATTTAATAGACTGCGAACCCATCCTTAATTCATCCAGAACTGATGATGACAAATTGGTTGATCCATTTCGGTTACACTATCTTCGGAGCACGAGCGAAAATTCATATCGGGATAGCTGTCGGAATTCGAGGGACTTGGACTAGTTGCTCTAACGACCCGTCCTAATCCATCTGGACGAATACATTACATTTGGTTACATCGCGAGGTACTTGACCTTTATATGATATATTTTATAAACATTGCATTCGTTTTTAAAAGACAAACTTTCATTACATAGACAGTTGACGGCATGCATACCCTTTCATAATATATCCAACTATAATTGACTTAGTAATAATCTTGATGAAATCGATGACTCGAATGCAACGTCTTTTGAAATATGTCATGAATGACTCCAAGTAATATCTCTAATATGAGCAAATGCACAACGGAAGATTTCTTTCATACCTGCGAATAAACATGCTTTAAAGTGTCAACTAAAATGTTGGTGTGTTCATTAGTTTAACATAAATAATCATTTCCATCATTTTAATAGACCACAAGATTTTTATTTCAATTTCTCATAAATATACGTCTCATGCATAGAGACAAAAATTATTCATATGGATTGAACACCTAGTAATCGATATTCACAAGATGCATATAGAATATCCCCATCATTCCGGGACTCCCTTCGGACATGATAAATTTCGAAGTACTAAAGCATCCGGTACTTTGGATGGGGCTTGTTGGGCCCGATAGATCTATCTTTAGGATTCGCATTAATTAGGGTGTGTGTTCCCTAATTCTTAGATTACCAGACTAAAAGGGGCATATTCGATTTCGATCATTCAACCATATAATGTAGTTTCGATTACTTGTGTCTATTCGGTAAAATATTTATAAAAGCGCATGTATTCTCAGTCCTAAAAATATATATTGCAAAAGCATTTAAAAAGGGAGCAAATGAAACTCGCGATACTGTATTTTGTAGTAAAAATACAAATGACGACATTGAACAATGCAGGGTTGACCTCAGATTCACGAACCTATATCATTTGTATATATATATATATTAAAACATATAATCGTAACTGGAAAAATTTATTTATTATAGCTTTAATTTATATATTATGTATATTTAATTTGTGTATATATTCAAAATGTTTAATATTTATATAGTTATATTAATATATTCATATTTATGTACATAATTGTTTAAATGTTATATTTCAAAATCGATAGTTTGTTATATGTATGTATTTATATAATTAATATTAATAGGTTTGATTTATATAGTTATGTAAAATATTAATATAATTATAATATATGTAATAAGTATATTTTATGCATAAAATATTCGTTTGTTTTAAAAAGATAGTTTTGATAATAATAATGATTTACTAGTAATAATAATAACTTTATTAATAATAATAATACTAATAATAATTTGTTAATACTGATATTTATAATAATAGTAATAGAAATCTCATTAATAATGATAATCATATTACTTAATAACAATACTTATTTTGATAATAATGTTAGTAATAACAATAATAATAATGATAATCATAATTGTAACTAGGGTTATGATAATAATAATAATAAATGGTAACTAATACTTACATTAGTAATAATAACAGCAATAACTAATATTCGTAATAATTAATAATAATAATAATAATTCTGATACTTAATAATAATAATAATAATAATAATAATAATAATAATAATAATAATAATAATAATAATAATAATAATAATAATAATAATAATAATAATATCCTAATCATATTAATACTTATATAAATATTACTAATACTAATAATAATAACACCAATAATATTTAGTGATGTTACTTGGTAACAAAATGATAATAATATTAATATTATTTATAATTGTAATTATATTCATAATAATAACTAACACTTATTTTAGAATTACTAATAATAATAATTATAATACTTGTAATAATAATAATAATTAATGATAACAATACAAATAACAATAGTAAAAATAATATTTATAATACTAGTGATAACAATAATAATAATAATAATAATAATAATAATAATAATAATAATAATAATAATAATAATAATAATAATAATAATAATAATAATAATAAATAACAAAAATGAGAAAACTACCTCACAAGCTTTAAAAAAAAAATTGTTGCCCACGCCCTGGCTTGAACTCAAGACCTCCCGCTACCTATAACCACACCCTAACCATTCTGCTGTTGTTTGTTTTTCAGAATATAAACACACTCAAATCAAATATAATCTGTCTGTTTTTCTGTTCCTATTTCTTCTTCCTCAACATTCGAATCGACCAGAGGTTTAACCATAAAACAACACTAATTTATTGGTTTATGACTTGCAATGAAACAACACAACCTGATTAAGAATTGGTTGGAATCAACAGAACATAAGAGGATTTAAACAGCACCTGTGAACATCGCGAAGAAAAAATATGAAGTCCAACATTGATTTTGATTTTTAATCGGTTTCACACAAAGGTTGTAACATAAAATAGGTTTAGAATCATTCTTATAAACTTCCAGAATAGTCAATTGCATCAGAAACATAACAACGAATTCGAATTTTTGTGATGAACCAAACTTTTAACTCTTTGAAACTAAAGTTTGACTCCCAAATTGATAATCGATACGAAAAATTGAAACCTGAAAGTTTGTAGATAGTTTGAGTAAGGGATTTCAATCATAACTGCATTTTTAGATTTTCAAAATCGTTACAAATTTGTGACCTTGATAAAATGAAAAAGAAACAGGGATATCGGCTTTTCTTCTCGAATTTCTGTTAGATTTAACAGACATAGATATTAACCGTGATAATTGATACTGATGATGGATGAACGTTCAAGTTATATCAATAATAAAATTTGATCAAATGTTTTGATTGAGAAGGACGATCGACAAGATACAGAGTGGGAGAAGAAAAAATAAAAAGAAAACAAAGCCAGATAGTGATATGAAACAGATAAAGGGAACCTTTAAATTTTCTCGTGATTCTTACTGGGTTATTATATTCAGTATCAATATTGTAAGTATGATAATGATAAACAAATGTTAATTTTTATTAACTAATAATAAAAATACTAATAATAATAATAGAAATAATAATATCATTTATCATTTATAATAATAATATCAAAATAATAATGATAATGATATTAATAATATTAATAACGATAACAATAATATTAGTAACAATAATATTATAACAATTTAAGTGTATCAAATCTTATATTTATATATTATAAATTCAATAGTACTAATAATACTGATATATATATATATATATATATATATATATATATATATATATATATATATATATATTAATATTAATATTTATTTAAATAATAATAACTATATTAATATAATAACTATATCTTAACTTGTAATTACATATTTTAATATTACAATATATTAATTATATAGTATTTAATAATAATAACATATTATGACTATTTAATACTTATACGTTTTCCTATATCACAATATGCATATTATCATCCTTTATATAGGGATCCTATGTATATATATACAATTAGAGATTCATTTTAATAATAACCTAATGTTTCTGTATATTATTTTACAATTTTATCTAATGATTAAATTGTATTTTTATTATTTCGATATATATATATTTACATACTTATTTACACACAATTGTTCGTGAATCGTCGTGAACAGTCACAAGGGTAATTGATTACATGAAATATAATCCCAAAACTTTTGAGACTCAATATTACAGACTCTGCTTATCGTGTCGAAAACATATAAAAATTAAGTTTAAATTTAGTCAAAAATTCTCGGGTCATCACAGTACCTACCCGTTAAAGAAATTTCGTCCCGAAATTTGAGTGAGGTCGTCATGGCTAACAATAAAAATGTTTTCATGACGAATATGAGTTGATAAATAGAGTTTTATCATCATTGAGTGATATGAATAAATTCGATTATTCAAAGAGCACGAATGAAACTGTCACAAAAGATTGCGATATTACTTTTGACGTAGTCATGGTTGATTCCCGAAATTCAAGGAATTTAAAGAAAATCTTAGAAATCTAAAAGATTTGATTCTTCAGCGAATAAAGAAATTAGGATCTCTTTAATTAAATGCGATCATCTGCCTCGATTACTTTGTCTGGTATTTTCACTATAAATGAACTTCTTCCGTTCCATTACTTCTCACCACTCCCATTTTCTATATTTTAATTCATACTTTCAAATCATCAGTCACTATGCTTCATCCAGTTTTTATACTGGGTATATTCCTGACCTTCATATCGATCATTCTCTTTTTTCATCTACCATCGGAGGAATCTGTTTACTTCTACTTCGCTCTTAGGGTTATTGTGTTTATCATACTCCCGTGTCTCTATATTGCTATTCGTATTAATGTACACGGTTTGTGATTTCTGTGTTGTTGTCGAGTTTTATATCTTCCCTTATGTTTCGGAGCTCTTTGCCTTTTTGTTCTCTTCTCGGCCTCTATTAAAGCGAGTAACGGTCCAGAATTCGTAAGTATGGAGTTTCGAATGAACTTAATGTTCTAAACAAGAAAGAACGAAATAACACGATTTGATTTATCCAATTACCAGAATCACTGAGAATAGAACTATCAAGAATATATTTTCTTGATATATTTAGAAATTAAGTAGAATGAAAGAGTTATGTAACATGACACATGATGATGGTATGATCTACTGTGGACCATCATCACGTTTCATTAGAAACTCAGCATGACTTACTGTAATATAATCACGTTGGCCGGGCGTCATTATATTATACTAACCCATGCATCAGTTCCCAACACTACTTCAAAAACATTCATAATTTAAATTCAAATATTTATATAATATAGAAACTAAAACAGTTTCCTTTTATGAGATATCACAGATAGCGCGGAGAGATAATTAATATCGGACGAGAATATTTATGAAGATATCTTCGGAAATATTGAGGATATTTACAATGAAAGATATGATAATATCTTGGAATGTTAGAACCAAATTGTGATGAAGAAATTCATTCATGATGATTTAGAGCGGTTAAGGAGTTAGGTATTCGCTAAAGATTTCATCAGAAACAGAATCATCAGGATTCTTTAAATACAGGGTTTGGTCCTTGTATTTGTCCTTGGTATCCTTCATGGTTTGCTCGATTTATTTTTCAGAACTCGGAGATCTGATTCGTAAGCTAGAGTGCTTTTCAGAATTTGAGAATGAAAGTTCATAATTCTATACGATAAATGTTATATGTATACATATAAATGTTGATGTAGAAATGCTACGAGATTCAAAATACTGATTGCTGATTTCCTGTAATTGGTATGGCAATTCTTGTTACAGGATGCGGATGAGTATATGATAAGACTTCAATAGATAAATATAGTGATTTGTCGGAGAGATTTAAGCCAAGGAGCAACGAGGTTGCTGGTACATCTACTGATAATATGGTGGGATATAAAAGGTTTCCCGGTAACAATAAAAGAACACACATATATATCAAGATTATAATAAGGCTCATCCGAATGAAAATCAAAGTTGACTTGCTGGAGCTGTGACAAAATTTGTTACTTTGAAAGGGATCGCAAAGTTATTTTCGGTGATAACAATGCCAAAGGAGCTAGCACAGATACGTGTTAAACGTTTACTCAAGTTCTGAATGTTTTCAGGTGCATAACTATATGAGTCAATCTCTTCTTCCGTAGATGAAGTACGGTTGGTTCATCCTTTCGGTTGAGGTGTTTTCAAGAATCATGAAAGGTTTGAACGCAGATTGTAATCATTAAGATACAAACGAGGTTTAAGATGAAATCAAGTGGCAAACTTGAAGAAATGTTTAGTTTCATATGTTATAATCAATATTTTAATTCATTTTAATTGTCCAATGTTATTAGTCCACAGTCGATAGTCCACAGTTAACAGTCCAATAATTCATATATAGTTTAATATATAATATTCGAATTAATTAATATGTATCGTGACCCGTGTACATGTCTCAGAATCGATCACAACTCAAAGTATATATATTATTTGAGAATTAACCTCAACCTTGTATAGCTAACTCGATCATTACTGCATATAGAGTGTCTATGGTTATTCCAAATAATATATATATATATATATATATATATATATATATATATATATATATATATATATATATATATATATATATATATATATGCGTCGATATGATATGTCAAAATCTTGTATACGTGTCCCGATATTTAAAGTGCGTAAAATAAATTACAGAAATTAAATGACAATAAATAAAATTGCAAGAATTAAATTGCGATAAAATAAATTGCGATAAATAAAATGTAATCAGTTAGCTAGGAATAGTTAGCTGGAAACAGTTAGCGTGGATTCTTAACAAAATTTCTCATAGTTAATTTGTTAGTTTTTAACAAATTTTATTCTTGTCCAATGTTTTCTTCATTATTCCACTTATTGGATTCTGATAGGTCAAAATCCAAATATGAAATTGAATGAAAATGGTTATTCTGTGGTGAACGGATTCATATATCTGTGGATGTAAGTAGGATAGTAAATGACCGTTGAATCAGATACGAAGAATGTACAGTGTAACTTATTAATGTGAAATCTAAATATTCCTCGGGTATTACCTACCCGTTAAAATATTTTCACCATTAACAGTTTGTACGAAGAATTTTTTTAATTACAATTTTTTTTGAAAATATACTTACATATATATTTTCTTCAGATGCAATCATGGATTTAATGAGTCAATATGATATTAATCTCATTTGATTTATCGTTAGATCTAGAGTACATAATCACTAAAACATTAGAGATTACATAATCGCCATGAGAAACGAAGGTAATTGATGTAGAACGATACGTAGAACGATGATTATACTCGAGGTACAGAATGCGATGTTGTGGCATGGATTGTTGATGGTACTGGTGCTGTTACTGCTGGTACTGTTGGTGCCGGTGATGTTGCTGAAGCTGGTAAGTTTTGCACTATATTTTCCAAGGTTACAACTCGGGTGCGAAGCTCGTTGATGATTGCCGGTTCGGATGAGCGGATGAATGAGGTTTAGAATCTGAGATAGTATATGATCGTGATGAGATACTCTGGAAATGAGAGAGAAAATGGTGTCTCGAACAGTTTCGCCGGTAAGCGCTTCAGGGTCTTCACCAAGAGGTGAATTCGGTTGGTGGAAGGGATCGCCTTCTTCGCGTCTCCATTGATTAAGTAGACTACGAACAAATCAGATGAATTGGTTGATTCATTCTAGTGACATTGCTTTCGGAGCTTAGGTGAAACTCCATATCGGAATAGCTTTCGGAATTCGAGGAATTCGAACTGGTTGAGGGATTCATCTCGTACAATCAGATAAAGGATTTTTGATAAGAAATAAATTATAGGATGTAGATTAGTACCCTGTAATACATAATTTACATATGCATATATAATACTAAAATCCCATAAGTTACAGAGGAATCTACGGAAGTTGTCAGGCAAAGGTAACAATAATAGATACACTAAGATATGAATTTATCTATACACTGTCTATGCAATAGAGGCAGTAAGATGTGTCTAGACCTTAAGGATGATAAGCAAATAATTTTTGAAACTAAATGATAAATAAACTTTTGACATGCAGACACGGTCGAAGTCCAGACTCATTAATGCATCTAAACAACTATCAGTTAGACACACTAATGCAAGACCTGGTTCGCCGCTCTGATACCAACTCTAATTCAGTTGGGGACACCACACGTTCCACCCAGTGCCTTCCCAGCTAAACGCCTGGTGACCACTGAGTGTACCTCAGACACTGATTTTACGGCCCTGCCTCTCGGAAAAACCAACCATATTCAGACCGCGAGGGGTAAGAGCCAATGCTTCGTCACAGGTAACACTGTAAGAACCCCCTCTACAATTAAGCCGACGACACAGCTTAAACCAGCTCTGATACCAACTCTAACGACCCTTCCTAATCCATCTGGACGAATACATTACATTTGGTTACATCGCGATGTACTTGACCTCGATACGATACATTTTATAAACATTACATTCGTTTTTAAAAGACAAACTTTCATTACATAGACAGTTGACAGCATGCATACCATTTCATAATATATAAAACTATAATTGACTTAGTAATAATCTTGATGAACTCGACGACTCGAATGCAACGTATTTTGAAATATGTCATGAATGACTCCAAGTAATATCTCTAATATGAGCAAATGCACAGCGGAAGATTTCTTTCATACCTGAGAATAAACATGCTTTAAAGTGTCAGCCAAAAGGTTGGTGAGTTCATTAGTTTAACATAAATAATCATTTCTATCATTTTAATAGACCACAAGATTTTCATTTCCATTTCTCATAAATATACGTCCCATGCATAGAGACAAAAATTATTCATATGGATTGAACATCTGGTAATCGACATTCACAAGATGCATATAGAATATCCCCATCATTCCGGGACTCCCTTCGAACATGATAAATTTTGAAGTACTAAAGCATCCGATACTTTCGATGGGGCTTGTTGGGCCCGATAGATCTATCTATAGGATTCGCGTCAATTAGGGTGTGTGTTCCCTAATTCTTAGATTACCAGACTTAAAGGGGCATATTCGATTTCGATCATTCAACTATATATTGTAGTTTCGATTACTTTTGTCTATTTCGTAAAATATTTATAAAAGCGCATGTATTCTCAGTCCCAAAAATATATATTACAAAAGCATTTAAAAAGGGAGCAAATGAAACTCACGATACTGTATTATGTATATTTAATTTGTGTATATATTCAAAATGGTTAATATTTATATAGTTATATTAATATATTCATATTTATGTACACAATTGTTTAAATGTTATATTTCAAAATCGATAGTTTGTTATATGTATGTATTTATATAATTAATATTAATAGGTTTGATTTATATAGTTATGTAAAATATTAATATAATTATAATATATGTAATAAGTATATTTTATGCATAAAATATTCGTTTGTTTTAAAAAGATAGTTTTGATAATAATAATAATTTACTAGTAATAATAATAACTTTATTAATAATAATAATACTAATAATAATTTGTTAATACTGATACTTATAATAATAGTAATAGAAATCTCATTAATAATGATAATCATATTACTTAATAATAATACTTATTTTGATAATAATGTTAGTAATAACAATAATAATAATAATGATAATCATAATTGTAACTAGGGTTATGATAATAATAATAATAATAAATGGTAACTAATACTTACATTAGTAATAATAACAGCAGTAACTAATATTCGTAATACTTAATAATAATAATAATAATTCTGATACTTAATAATAATAATATCCTATATTACTAATACTAATAATAATAACACTAATAATATTTAGTGATATTACTTGGTAACAAAATGATAATTGATGTGCGTAGAGGTGTATATAAAATAGTAGAATTTTTGCTACAAAATACTATTAAATACGATACAATTTTACACAAGTTATTTATTTATTTATAGAGTGGATATACCTAAACCTTGCTACAACACTTATAGGCAGTGTACCTAATCGTACAGTAGTGTAGTTTTTAGTAAGTCCGGTCGTACACAGGGAACTTGCCAAGTTTAACGCTATATTTTTAAAACTATATTTGTATATATATATATATATATATATATATATATATATATATATATATATATATATATATATATATATATATATATAAGTAATATTATTATTATAAAAGGGGGTTTTTTTACCGTTTAATGACCGGTTTGTCGATTTTAAAACTTTAGTCGCAGTTAAAACCTAATGTAAAATAATAAAAATAAAAATAACTTAATTTACAGTGTAAAGTAAATAACGATAATTAAAGTGCGATAAATTAAATGTCGGTAAATAAAATTGCGATAATTAAAAAGTACAATAATTAAAAGTGCAATTAAATAAAATGACAGTAAATAAAAGTGCGATAAAAATATGAAATAAAGGAATTATGCTTATTTAAACTTCCGTAATCATGATGTTTGACGTGTTGATTTTAATTTATTACCATGGGTTAATTGTCCTTTGTCCTGGATTATTCGATATGTCCATATGGGTTTTGTCCATAACAGTTCATCAGTCATAAATATAAAGTGCGAGTGTCCTCGTCAAATTATTCTTATATCCGAAGTCAAAAATTCCAAGTAATTGGGGATTCGAACTGTAACAAGGCTTTAATACTTTGTTTAATGATTACACCAGGTTATCGACTGCGTGTAATCCAAGGTTTTAATACTTTGTTAACAATTACACCAATTATCCTTGTATGTAATCCACCCCTGTTTTAATGAGATAAGAATATTAATTTACCCACTTGATCAGAATGAATAATCAATTACCCAACCCGAATAATTAATTAAATGATCGTAAAAGATGTCGTATAAACGTCATTAAATAGGACATACATAATCATTTTAATAATTATAAGATTAACTAATTTGAAGATAGGTTCGACAGGTTCTAATGAGTTGTCGCTCAATTAGACAATACCCCCTATGTATTAATAGTCATAGTCCATTGTCCACAAGTGTCGGTCTTTTGTCCAAACCCGAATTATGGTACAAAATTCAATAACCCCATCTTTAATATTTAGCCTAACATCATGATTACATCGGCTCAAATAAACATAATAATAACTTAGTTACGAGACATTAATTTAAAAAGGAAGAACATAGCTTACAGTGGTGATTAATCGCGTAGCGTTACACGGACAGAGTTCCGACTTTAAAACCCGTAAAACATTTCTTATAATAACCCAATTATTAGTAAACTTAAATTAAACTTTAAATTATATATATATATATATATATATATATATATATATATATATATATGTTTTTTACAGAGAAGGAAAAGAAAAAGATGGTGTAAATTCGTCCCAAAAATGCAGAATTTATAGAATGTAGCCTGCTACAGTAACTCATGCGATCGCATGAGATTTTAGTGCAAATCTCATGCACTCGCATGGGCTCATGCACTCGCATGGGTTTTATGCCTATTTCCCATGCGATCGCATGGCCGTCAGATCCAGCTCACATATTTTTTGTTTGCTAGTTTGTCGACGTTATTTAATATAATATATAATATATAAATAATTTATATAATTATTTAAATATTATATTATATTCTTATGCATAGTTGACTTGTAATTTTAGCTCCGTTGCGTCGCGCGTTGATAGTTGGCTCAGGTCCCGGTTCCGGATTTTCGAACATCCTTTCGTACGATTTAATATCATGTACTTTGGGTTTTGCGTCTTGTACTCTTGTAACTTTTGAGACGTTTCTTATCAATAATTTGAACCACTTGGATTGTACTTTGTACTTTTGAGCTTTTTAGTCGTTTGCGTCTTCAAATCGTCATTTTCTTCTTTTGACTTCGCACTTATTTATTTAAACGATTATTACATAAAAATAGAACAATTACAACTAAAAGCTTTACATATTGGAAGGATATTGTGCCTAAATATATGTTCATTTGGAGCACTATCAAATATCCCCACACTTGAGCATTGCTTGTCCTCAAGCACTACATAACTTTGAAATAAAATCACACTTCACTCGAATCACTTTTTTTATTCTCACACTTTATACATAAGTGATTTTGATACAACGGTATACACAATGATAGTAACGATGTGGTTTACAGTTCCACATGACTATGAAAATTTAGATCCTTTAAGGAAATTGGATCTTTATGAAAACATTTGATCTTTTGAAAATTCAATCTAGCTTTTACCCTAGATAAGTTTTCCAGAATAACCCTTCACCAGTGTTTGCAAAATATTTTTGTGGGTTTTGTGGGTTTCAGATTTTAAAATTTTAGCTCAAAACTTGCGGTTTTGTGTCACCCACTTGCTAATATTGTATTAGGAAAGCAACACGTCCAGTATACTTGATCCGTATATTACCTTTTGGTAAAATACCGTCTTGTTGTAAAGGAAAGCGTTGAACAAGCAATTGGTAAGGCAATGTCTAATGACATGTAGATGTTCATGGTTCATAACGTGTCGGATGCAATTACTATCCTTTGTAGGAGCAATAGTAAAGATCACCCTATAATTTTTTGGTCTGGCACAAGGTCCTGTCTTCGACCATGCTATGCAACCACCGTTCTTACGGTTGACATCCGATTTGGTTCAGGTGACCAAACGAATTCTAGGTGAATTCTTAGGATTTTACGTTCAATGGTAATGAATGCATTGAAAATAGGTTTTCAGAAAACAAATCGGTTTTAATTTGATGAAAATATTTTCTTGTTCAACCTCGAGTTTAGATATCATTAAATTCCATGAGTTTGTAATTCTCAATTTTTAAGTTCAATCTCAAGGATTGAGTAATATCAGGCTTAAATGCTGATTTTTAATCTTTAAGGAGATTATCCTTTCTGGGGGTCTGATTCATTAGTCTTATAAAGCTAATTTGCATGGCACCCTCTCCATTTTACGAGACAGATCATCTCATGGTCAGGATAAGTCTGACCACTTGGCGACCCTGTTTGATGCTAAGGTCTTAGGATTTCCAGCTGATTTTCGAGAAAACTTTTCAAGGTTTTTCGTAGACTCTACAACTGGTCTGGATGACAACTTCCTGACCTAAATCAAGAAGCGCGTGTCTTTTTCGGAAGACTTTACTTCCTTTTAATGATGGAATTGATTCATCGTGCAGTTCTATCTTTCTTTCAAATATATTAAAGTAAATTAGGTAAAACTGATTAAAATCGTCCAAAACAAAAGTACCTGTAACAATCTTGTATAAACATATGTGATATGTGTTTTAAATAACTTGGTAAATTCTTCCCACACTTAGCTTTTATTTATTTTTTTTCTTTGCCTTTTTATTCTCCTCTATTTCATTTTAAATGAATTCTAACGTTTTGGGTTGTTTCTCCATTTATGTTCTCTCCGAGGTAACAATAATTTCGGTATTACAACCTAGTTTTATCGTTCATAAATATGTATAAACATGATTTTGAATTCATTTAGTTAAAAAATTTTCAAATTTTCACAAAATTTTGGCAGTTAAACTAAGTGTAAACCCGAGAGAATTTATAACCCTTCCCCAAACTTGAGATCATGCAATGCCCTCATTTGCATGAAATCAGACTATAATTATAAATTCATGAGGGTGATTAGTGTAGAAAAGTGATTAAAAATACCGAGTTTGCAACATATTATTTTATATCACATTTGATATTTTGCGTCTTGTCGTCAAAATTAGTAGCTTTTGCTGAACTTAATGTCAGTCTTTGAAAGTGCGATGTTTTACCCTGTTTTGTACATGAGATAAACTACAAACATATATATATACATAGTTTTACATATTTTATTTATAAATTTATTAAAACAATTAAATGAATAATTTTTTAAAATTTTGTTTCCTTTTACTTTAGGTAGTTTCGGTATGTTTACCTAGTCCGTCCCTCGACAAAATTTAAAATTTGTCGTTTTTAAAGCGATTGTTTTAAAAGCAAAGATTTTTAGGTTTTTTAATTTTTTTGGTATACTTTAGATCAATAAAATTAAAAATAATGATAACAACATTTTTCGCCCCGCCCTCGGGTAAAGCAATTTCGGTTCCATGACCTAGTCTTCAACTTACGACGAATTTTAGAAATTATTTTTTTTAACGTAATGAAATAAAGTAAATTTTGTTTTTAAATTCACACAAAACTTAAATTTAAAAATGCATATAAATTTCATATAAAACCTATAAAACAAAAAAAAAAATTAGAATGGGGGAAGAAAACTAGTTCTTTAGTGTCTGCTAGCAGAAAAGACCAATCGGATTCCATTCTCGGAACTACATGAGAACAGAACAACTAACCCTAGACAACATTATTTCTTAGAACTTTTGAATCTCCCCACACTTAGGTAGCTGTGGTGTCGAATTTGTGATTAACTTCATCGTCAATTTCTTTTAGACCATAATCAACTTGCATATCTGTGACTTTTGCTTTAAGCCATTGGTTGGATTCCTGTGTAATATCCACAAATTCAACTAGTTTTGCCTTTTCTTTAGGCGATAGATTGGATACTAACCGGTTACATAACTTAAAGTTCCCCTTGGTTCTAGCATCGCGAATCCGTTTAATAAGTTTCTTCATTGAACTGTTAATAACAGAGTCATTTAATTTTGTATCAACAACGGGGTTCTTTGTTATCAAGTCATCATTAGGTGTTACTTCATTTTCCCCACACTTAGGCATTTTATTATTGCTAAGCACTACCGTTGGAGTTGGTAAAACAACATGGTTCTTACCAATCGTTTTTGTTGGTTCAACGGTTTTGGTTGGTGGAGACTTAGACTTTTGACTCACAAAGGTGATCGATTTTTCATCATCACTAAGTGTCATTCTACCCTCTCTTACATCAAATAACGCCCTAGTGGATGCTAAGAATGGTCGACCTAAAATTAGAGGAATGTTTGAGTCCTCTTCTATGTCAATGACAATAAATTTGACTAGAAAGGTTAAATTACCTACTTGAACGGGTAGGTTATAAGCAATTCCAACTGGGTGCCTAATGGTTTGATCAAAGATTCGGACACTCATCTCTGTTGGACTTAACTCACCTACTACTAATCTCTTATATAATGAAAGAGGCATAACACTCACACTCGCACCTAAATCTGCTAGTGCATCATACATGACACAATCACTAAGTAGACAAGGAACAATAAATTCACCCGAATCACCCAACCTGGGTGGAGGTTTTGGTGGAACTGTCTTCACTGGGTTTATCTTTACGGTTTTTGTTTCTTGTACTTTATTATTCTTCTTCTTCTTTCCAGAGGTATCACAAACTTTATTACCTATCACTTGCTCATACTCAACTCCTTTTCTTGGAAACGGGATGGGTGGTCTATAGGGTGCCACCACTGGCTTTACATACTCGGGTGGTGGTGATGGTGTAACTTCTTCATTATTACTCACATCTAAAACATTCCCATCTTTTGGAGCTGGTTTTTCAGAATTTGTTGATACCATATTAACATTCTCATTCCGAGAATTTACTTCAGTATTACACGGTAGCTTTCCTTGTTCCCTCTCACTTATCATGCTAGCAAGAGTACCTACGTGTTTTTCTAGATTCAAAATGGAAGCTTGTTGAGTTCTTAATGACTGATCAAACCTCTCATTTGTTTGGGTTTGAGATGTAATAAATTGTGCTTGAGATTCCATTAGTTTTGCCATCATTTCTTCCAGATTTGACTTTTTCTCTTCAGTTTGTTGTGGTGGTTTATACAAGCTAGGTTTTTGTTGATTGAAAGTGTTGTTTTGAGTTGGTTGGTTATTCAGACCTTGTTGGTTATACGAGTTATTGTTGGGTCCATTTGGATTGTAAAGAATGTTTTGATTTTGAATGAAGTTTGGCCTTGGCGGTTGATAATTATTCTGATAATTATTTCTCGGCCTTTGGTTCATGTAGGAAACATTCTCTCATTGTTCCATCGTTTGCTCGATGTGACAATCTTTCGTTAAGTGTGGTCCACCACATTGCTCACAACTGATTCGTATTGCATGAATATCTTTAGTCATCTTTTCCATTCGTCTCTCGAAAGCATCTATTTTTGCAGAAACAGAATCAAAGTCATGGCTAGAATCGACTCTAGCCGCTTTAGATGAACGAAAGATATCTTTTTTTTTATGCCACTCATGTGAGTGGGATGCTGTGTTATCAATAATTTTGTAAGCTTCAGTTGCGGTTTTCTTCATAATGGAACCACCAGCTGTTATGTCGATGTCTTTTCGTGTAGCAATGTCGCATCCTTGGTAGAATATTTGTACTATTTGATAAGTGTCTAAACCATGTTGCGGACATCCTCTCAACAACTTTCCAAATCTTATCCATGCCTCATATAACGTTTCATTTGGCTTTTGCGCGAACGTAACAATTTCTCCTTGAAGTCTCACGGATTTAGATGCCGGAAAGAATTGTTTAACATATTTTTCAACTAAAACGTCCCATGTATCAATCGCCCCTTCAGGTAATGATTCTAACCAATCTTTGGCTTCTCCCTTTAAAGTCCAGGGAAATAACATGAGATAGATCTGTTCATCCTCAACTTCTATGATTTTGAATAGAGTACAGATCCTATTAAAGGTTCGAAGATGTTTGTTTGGATCTTCTTTTGGCGTACCACTATATTGGCATTGATTAGTTACCATGTGTAGGATTTATCCTTTGATTTCATAATCTGGTGCATTAATATCTGGCTTAATAATTGCGTGACCTTGGCCCGTGCATGTGGCTCTCATTCGGTCTTCCATACTTAGAGGTTCAGTTACTTCCATAATTGAAATTGTTGAATACGAATCACTAGAGGATTCTGATTTAATGGTTTCTTCCTTGACAATCTCTGGTTGAATAATTTGTGGTTTCGGAGGTATGATTATTGGTTCAGGATCTCTGAATTGTCCTTGAATATCCTTCGGGTTGTCAATTGTGAGGTCGGGTTCAAAAAATGGATTATCGGAAATTTGAATTGGAGTACTTGGTTGACTGGATGATGATTCTAAGGAAAAATCAACGGCGACAATATTGGCTAGATGTCTTGATCGAGTTACAGGTGGTGAACGTATAAAAGGTGGTGAACGTTTTGCTCGGTGCATTCACTGAATATCCTATTAGTTATAAAAATAAAAATTATATAAGTTATCAAATTAATAGACTTTTCTGATTTTTCCCACGTTTCGAATAGCCAATAGATGCAGCAGGTATCCAGGACCCTTTAAATCGGAAGCCCACAACTCGCCACTAACAAATCCAACTATTACTACGAACCAGAAAATTTTGGATGTCTATCAATTTAACCACTTAAAATAATTTTTCGTTTTGAAATTTTAGAGAATAAATAGAAAATTCTATGTCCTAAAAACTAGAGTGTCGAGAAATAAGAAAGAAAAAGAGTGCGTCAAAAAACGTCAAAAACGTCAAAAAATAAAAGGTCGAAAAATAATAAAATGCAGCGTCGAAACTTAAAAGTCTAAAAACAAAATATTAAAACTTACGTCTTAAAGGTATTAAAGATTAAAAGGAATTCTATATTCAAAACGGCAATAACTTAAAAAGCTACTAAAGTCTATTAAATATTAAAGCGATGAGCGACGTCTTAAAATTCTAAAGCACCTAAATCTTAGTCTAAAGAAAAAGCACTTAAAGGATTTTACGGCAAAGCCTAAAAATCTAGAATTAAAAATAACTACGGAAAATACTAGATTAAAAACTAATTACGAATGATAAATATACAATTTACGAATTAAACGATTAAAAAGATACGAAATATAAAAAGAAAACTTAAAGTTTTTAAAAGTACAATTTTTATAAAAATATTATTTTTATATTATTATTTTATAAAAGTATTAATTTTTTAAATAATAAAACTAATTAACACTTAATATTACAAATTAATTAAAAAAACTAAAACTAAATATTAAATAATTAAACCCTAATCTTAATTAATAATAATAATAATTAATAAAACGTAACCCTAATCCGTACCAGAAGAGGGATCAGACCTGTCAGACAGGCTCATGCGATCGCATGAGTTCTACGTTTTTGGGCTATGCTGTCATAACCTGTCCTTAACCATAAGAACGAGTTAGATAACGTATGATTTCATTGCGAGGTATTGACCTCTATATGCGACATTTTTTAAAAGAACAACTGCATTTATTTTACATTACAAACCATAACTCTTATTTTAATACAAGCTTTAGACAATAAAAAGATGATTATCGTTTAGCGATAATCTTAGACTTACAAACTTTACATGTGATGATAACAATACGATTTCTAGCATATTTTACATTACAATTCCTCGGATATGCAGTTTTATTTTTGACACAAATATGCATACTCAAGATCTTGCTTAAATTCAACATGTTGCAGCGGAAGCTTCTAATTATCACCTGAGAATAGACATGTTTAAAACGTCAACATAAAGTTGGTGAGATATAGGTTTAATGCCGGCAGCGGTATAAATGTAGACCACAAGATTTCATATGTAAACATTTTAATAAAAATATTCTAAGTGGTTGAGCACTTGGTAACCATACTTAACATTTAATCACGTCGCATATTCCCTTTATTATGAAATCTTACTACACCGTACCAATTGTAGTCACGAAACGACGTACTGTGCAACCGTTGAATACTGGTCGTCCAGTCCGGTTGGGGTTGTCAGGCCCGATAGATCTATCAACAGGATTGGCGTTTACAATACCGCTGTAAATAATAGTTACCAAGCTACAGGGAAGTATGCCAGTGGTACAACTCAACGTAGAATATATTTTTCAGTTACTTGTGTCCATAACGTAAAACATAAAATACATGTATTCTCATCCCGAAATACTTAGATTTTAAAAATGGGACTATATACTCACTTTCGTCTTGAAGATATATATAATTTGACTTGGTCTCCGGTTGATATCACGAACCTATCCATACATAATATATCAAAACCTTTTCTTTTTAAACAAACGTCACATATATATACTTATAATACTTTTAATACTTTCAATATTTCCTTAGTCCGTAGTTAGCAGTTCGTTGTTAGTAATTCAATTTTAATGGTTCATATTTAGATGTTTAATAAACCCGCAATGAAATAAATAAAACCCCCATCGTATATGTATTGGTCGAGATTAATCTTGACCCACGGTACCGGTGTTGTCAAATGACGTGTTGCGTACATAAAGTACCGGTGTTGTCAAATGACGTGTTGCGTACAATCATGGGATCTTATGATTAATCTTCTCGTGTTGTTTACGGGTGATCCTGAACCATATAAAATTGAATTATAAGTACATATATATATAAAATATCATGTTATCTTAAAAAGATGTGATTTATTTAATTTTTCCCAATTATTTTCGTAGCTAAACTAGTCTTGGATATCCGATTTTGTTTAGGTCATAGTTTCTTCGTTACAACTCCGTTTTCGTTGATTCAACTTGCCATCTCCTTGGATCGAGTCCCTCTTTAAGACTATGAACTGTAAATACCTTAGTTTGTATTCAAAATCACAGGTCATAGGTGAAACTTTGATGAAACTTATGAAGTTAATCATTTTTGTTACAAAAATATCATTTAATGACCATTTTTCTAAAAATACTTATACTTTGAATTAAATCATGAAATTTTTATGTGTTATCATATTCATAGTAAAAATCATTTTTCCAGAAAATAAACCTCCAATTCAAAGTTTAAGATGGTTTTTAATTATCCAACCCAAAACAGTCCCCGGTTAAACTCCGACGTCGTAAAAACAGTTTTTAAGGTAATCTTTGAAAAACCAAGTTATACCTTGTTAAGTTAACATATATTTAAGTTATATTACAGGTCTTGAAGTATTTTAAAAGTTAAGTTAGAAGGATCTATTTAGTTTGCAAACAAGTTTGAAAATATTCAAACTATGTTCTTGTTGTTAAAATCTTATACCACAAAATAAGATAGCTATATATATATGAATCGAATAAGGTTATGAACATAGTTACTACCTCAAGTTCCTTGGACAAGGTTGCTGTAAAAGAGGAGTAAGGACCTAGAACCAAAAGGGTGATGGAATTGGATGAAAGATTGGAAGTAAGTTTGTGTTCTTGGAAGGATTCTTGAAGTGTTTTTTTGTAAGGGTTTTCTTATGGTGATTAAAGCTTGTTTCTATGGCTAGATCTTCATGGTTTCTTACTGAATGATTATGGAGGTTAATGCTCTTAAAAGTGTGTGTGTTTTAGCTAAGAAAATG